>NC_062564.1:104382422-104989922 GCF_022837055.1 Prionailurus viverrinus | reverse complement strand
AATTGTGGCCAGGACACAGGCTTCGTGGCTCTTGGGGGCCAACTAAGGTGCAGGGCTCTGCAGAAAGATGTTTCACCGTACCTATGACAGGACGGATGCCAGGGTCTCTTCCCTGGCCATGGCAGAGTTCTTTCTCTGAAGAGTTGGAATAACCCCATTCTCATGTGGAGTATACCCCAGGTTTTGAAGAGGCTCCAAACTAGAGGGACAAGGAAAGCCTAAGGCTGAGCAGAGAACCAACCTTACCCTAGATCTGGGCTTCTGATGAAAGCACTGCTAGCCTCACCTTCTCTTCTAAATGTCCTTTGAAATGCTTACTCTCCATGGTAGACTTGGAGCAGACTGCTTTACCTGAGGGATGCTTTTTGCAAGTCTTCCCCAGGGCCTCTTTCAAAGCTTGATTGATCCCTAGCTTCTGCTAATAAACCTCTGGTGTGGCAACCTGCAGGGATCTTTGCCCTCCCAAATTGCTCCTGGATATTGATTCAACCCATCAGGACATAGATGGTAAATCAGAATGAGAGCCTTTGCCCTTACTCCCAGATCTAGAAACAATTTGATGAACTTCGAGTAAGCAGTATTTATAACATATAAAATGTCAGCTCTCCCTTTGCCCCTCTCGGCCTGTGGCATGCCACATACAATTTGTCTTTGTTCCAACTGTGACAGGACGTAATCTCGTCATTCTGGCCTGTTGCAATTAAGTGTTCTCAAAGCATATGATCAATGAGGAAGAGGAGGAGGACTGATAATAGACTAATCTTTCAAGGTCCTGCTTAAGCAATCATAGATAATATAGGAGAGGAAATTCTGGAAACCATCATTTTATGTATGTATATATGCACCCCACAACATATTTAAAAAATTTTTAATTCCAGTGTAGTTAACATACAGAGTTACATTAGATTCAGTATTAGTATAGTATGGTGATTCAGCAGTTCTGTATATTACTCAGTGCTCATCGAAATCAATGTATCTTAATCCCCTTTACCTATTTGACTCATCCCTCATACCACACTCCTTTCGTAACCATCTGCTTGTCTTCTACAGTTAAGAGTCTGTTTTTTTGGTTTGTCTCTTTTTCCCCTTTGTTCATTTGTTTTGTTTCTTAAATTCCACATATGAGTGAACTCATATGGTATTTGTCTTTCTCTGACTGGCTTATTTTGCTTAGCATTATACTCTAGATCCATCCATGTTTTTGCAAATGGCAAGATTTCATTCTTTTTATGCTTGAATAAGATTCCATTGTATATATATATATATACCACATCAAAATAAAAAGCTTCTGCACAGTAAAGGAAAACAAAAAACTAAACTAAAAGACAACCTACTGAATAGGAGAAAATATTTGCAAATGACATATCCAATAAAGGAGAAGTAATCAAAATATCTAAAAACCTTATAAAACTCAACACCCAAAAAGCAAGTAGTCCAATTAAAAAATGATCAAGAGACATGAACAAACATATCTCCAAAGAAGAGCTACAGATTGCCAACAGATACATGAGAAGATGCTCTCAACATCATTCATCATCAGGGAAATGCAAATTATCACCTTACACCTGTCAGAATGGCTAAAATAAAAAACTCAAGAAACAAGTGTTGGTGAGGATGTGGAGAAAAAGGAACCCTTGTTCACTGCTGGGAGCACAAACCAGTACAGCCACTGTGGAAGACAGTATGGAGGTTCCTCAAAAGGTTAAAAATAGAACTACCCTAGGATCCAGGAATTTGCATTACTAGGTATTTACCCAAAGAATGCAAAAACACTAATTTGAAGGGATACATGCACCCTGATGTTTATTGCATCATTATTTACAATAGCCAAACTATGGAAGGAGCCCAGCTGTCCATCAATAGATTAATAAATGAATGGAAGCCATCATTATTATCCTACTTCTGTCCCTATTGAAATTCAATCTTAAAGCCCCCAGGTTTTTACTTTTCTCTTTCATACATAGACAGAATATGTTGTACTTTTGTTGAGGTGAAAAATCCAAATATTTAGAACAAAGTTTTCAATGAGTTTGCTCTTCAAACTTCTAGGATTCAGTTTAATCACTGAATCATTTTTTACATGGCTTTGTGTGGCTTTAATCTCGGGGTTGTAAGCAGTTAGAAGAAGAGAGCAATATTTTAGATCAGTGGTTCTCAAGCTTTAGAGTACATCAGAATAACCTGGAGGGCTAATACAAAACTCATCTTGCCCATCCTGACCCTCAGCACTTCAGGCATGGTGCCTGAGCATCTGCATTTTTAACAGGTGATGCTGGTGCTGATGCTGCTGGCCCAGAACCCGGCTTCGAAAATCACTGATTTACATAATAAACACCTGAGCATTTGGAACTGTTAGAGAGCAGAACTATTTTGTAATGAAAAGTATAGCAGATTTGATGGGGGGAGTCTTGGGTTCAAGTGGCAAAATGCAGACTACAAGTGGTGAAGCAACTGAGTTTTCAAGACTCAGTTTCATCATAAAATCAGGAATGAAAATAATGCCTGTGCCACAGAATTGCGGGTAAGATGAGATAAGATCATGTGTGTGAATGAGCTTGGTAAATGGCAAAGTACAATCTAAGTTTAACTCGTTCTGGATGTGCTTTCAGTAGTCAGTTTTTTCTTCTTAAGATTTTAACTTCTGGGATAGAAATCTTTCATCGTTATCATCATCATGAAAATAGTAACAATAACCATGTCTCCCAGTCTCCCACTTGTGTACTTTTTGTGCTAGGCACTTAACACATTTTGTTTACATCTTTCAAAAGCCCCATAAAATCTATTTTATCATATAAATGTTTGCTTTCCTAAAAGGAATAGAGTCAGAATTTACATAATTTTTTGAAGATGGAGGAAGAGGCTATGATGTAAGCAATGCATGCAGTCTCTAAAAGCTCAAAAGGGCAGAGAAACAGCCTTTAGAAGGAATGCAGCGGTGCTAACACATTTTAGACTTCGGATCTCCTGAACTGTAAGATAATAAGTTTTAAGTGCATGCATTTCTGGTAATTTCTTACACCAGCAATAGGAGGCTAACACAATTAAAATTTTCAATGAAAAATTAGAAGATTGGGTACAGAAGCGATGTTTACATTTTTCATTGTCCAGGCAGTGCATGTGAAAATCAGTTCACACTAGCAGTGTCTAGGTACCATCCCTTCTTATTCAGGTTCAGGAACAATTTTCTTATATATTTCATTGTCAAATGTGCTCCTCCTCCCTAATTTCATAATTTCCACTGAGAGAAAAAAAGAGCAACTCTGTTATACTCACAATGTTGTGGCTCTTTACAACCTGTTGGTGTGAAAATAGTATCTTCTTGTTTTTGCAGTTCCCTAATACCATTTATTTATATTGGTTATATTATTAGTTCTGACGATGCCACATCCATTGTGCTGCTTATGAATACTGGCTGCCAGTGAGCTGATGGTCATCAGGTGATGATCATCATAAATGCAAGTCTTAGAATAGGCAGAAGAAAAATATGAATGATAATTTCTGGTCATGTTAAATTTACCTTTCAGAATTTTATAACACAAAATAGAACAACATACCTTACAACTATGCTTTTCTTCAAGTCTTTAGGCCGTAATCACTGCATTCCTGGGATCTCATTCAATGTTGGCTCGCTCCTGCCTTCTATACAGCCACTAGCACGTAAGTAAGAAGAATGCTCTGACTTGTACATTATGTCCCTCAAACAGCAGATGGACAGACTCAGGAAAGCGCAGATTTACCACATTGGTCAGAAGCAGGAGAGGCCATTGACTGAAGTGGCCCACTGATATTGTAGAATGACACTCTAGAAAGACCTTACAGGAGATAGGCATAGCACTCTGAGAAAACCATGTGATGCTGGCTGGTGTGGAGCTTTGCAGAGATACTTAGGTAAATAAGGTGTTTGAAGAACACGTATAGGTTGGAGAACATGTTATGGTTAAATGGGTTTGCTAAGTTACATTCCCTGCCTGAAACCCCATCCCTTTAGCAAGCTAGATCTTGAAACAGGCCACATAACCAGACACTTTTACCTAGGATTTCCAACTTACACTGGATTATATTGGGTTCGAAAGGTAAGGAAAAGAAACAAATTTCCAGCATTCACTGCTTTTTATTAAATTTACTTCACCCACTTAAGGGGTGTGGACTGATGTCTATGACCCTCCAGTCGGGTATTTGACGGAGCTGAGTTAGAGGTGGAACAAGAGGCTAAAAGTGTCATTTTAGAGGTGTTCCTTCATTTGGAAAGACAAGAGTAAAAAATTGATTCCTCCCAACAGCCTCAATCAAAGAACTCTATTGTCTGAATTTCATGGGGATCTGATGCTACTCTTGTGGCTTCTGACTTCAGGCATTGTGAATTGCTTCAATTCAGTTCTTTCAAAAGTTTCAGCTTTTCTTGGAGAACCATTACCCATTTACCCTGTTTCCTGCTTGCATGGGCATTAAATACCCTTCATTATATATATCTGCAAATATTCCTTGGTCTGACAAAGTATCAGTTCACACGCTTACTCATTTGATTTTTAATTGGCTTTATTTTGGCCTCTGGCGATTTCTCTTTCTTAAGAGTTCAAACATACATTTGTTGAAGCACATTTGCTTTATTTTATACATTTATAAAGATCTATACATCATACCAATACTTTATAAATAGTTTTAATCTTCATCATTCATAACTATAAAACCAGTAAGTATTTAAATAAATAAATAAATGACGGGAAAACTTTCAAGTTCCCTAGTCAGCTACCTCTAGGTCTGCACACATACTGTTCCTTCTGCCTGGAATGTTCTTCTCCCTTTTCACTTGGCTAAACCAGATATCATACTCTGAAGGAAGCCAACTGTGAACCCTCAAGTTTGAATTAAGTACCTCTACTTCCCACCCTCAATGCACAGACCGGAGATCATTGTCCCTTGTGTGTAGCTTCCATTGCACTAGAAGCTCTGTGAGGCCAGGCCTTTTAGTTTACCCCTGCTTGGGTTGAGAATGAAATGTTTGTGAGTGAATGAAGGAACATCTTTGGTTGACTTTTGTTTGCCTATTTATTTTTAAGTGCAAATCCTTTCTCCTCCATAAGACCGTTGGCCTCTAGCCTTTATGACTTTAGCTTTGTAGCAATATGGTACAATTCCCACCGGGAGTAATGCCACCAATGGTTATCAATTTATTAATGAAAGTCTGGTAGCTAACTTATTTTTCACAGCAGGAAACAAGTATTTTTTCCTAAGATACTGTTTTATTCAGCTTGTTTTTTCATGTTAAATTTTAGCTCTTGTCCAGCTGAGAATGTCTAAAAACACTATATTGATTTTTGTTTCCTTTCAGTGGAATTACCTTCCTGTTTCTTTATAAAAATATCAATTTTATGTCAGGTGGAAAATTATGGAAATCTGTTCTTTCACTCAGTATTTGTTGAGTACCTTCAAAGTACAAGGAAGATGCAGAGATGCTGGTAGGTTAGGAGGGCTGTGTGATTCAAGGTGTCTTAGGGCACAGGAGAATCAAATATGTTTGAAGGCCAAGGGGATGGAGATAGAATAGAAAAAAGAGAAACAGAGGTTTCAAGAAAGAGGAAATAATATAGAACATAATCGTCCCTTCATCTCCCAAGAAATCTGTAACTTATTCTAACAGACTCAGTAGAGCACTCTTAGAAACTACTCCTATTGGCTTGTGTGAATGAGGGGAGAGAGAGGGGGAGAGAGAGAGCATGAGCACACGTGAGCAGAGCAAGCAGTTGTAGCTGAAGCAGTCATTAACCATGTTTTATGCCTTTCTTCCTTGGGTTATGCAGATCAGTGAGACCAGAGAATTCCTGAATTTCAGAGAGCTGATTGGTAAAAGGAGAAGCTTATTTCTTACAGTAATATGCTAGACAGACATACAGGAATATGTCAGATAAAGCCTAAAACACTCCTGTTGGGTAAGGGGAAACAGTGATATGAAGTGAAATATGGCTTTAAAAGTAATCAATGTTGGGGATATTAAGGTTGAAAGCTATTGTGGCAGTCTACGTTTACTGCTTCCCCCCCCTGCTGTCCCCCACTGTCTGGCCATGCAATCTTGTCCCTTACATGGTGATTTAGAAAGAAGAATCCTAAAAAGTGCCATTGAGATTGCTGTTAGATGATTGAGAAAGTCAACTTAGTTCCTGTATATTTTACACACACACACACACACACACATACACTTAAAATAAGGCAAGCCAGAGAGAAATCATGCATATAATTCGTCAGATTTCTTTTGGTTTCAAATAATTATTTAGATTCCATTCATACCTTTTGTGCATATTTATTTTGAGGAAGTGGTTTGTGAACAGGAAACATAGTTTTTGTTTGTTTGCCAAGGCTGAACATAGCTTAAAATCAGAGAATATTCTCTGCAAGTTCAAAGAGTTTCTGTGAATTTAATGTCATGTGCCTTAAAAATAAAAAATCATATTGTGACACTTGCATATATCAAACATAGGAATCCCGGTTTGCTGAGAAGGCAGCACAGTTAATAGCAAGAATGTGAGTTGAAGAGAATTGTCATACAGCTTTCGTTTTCTGCAAAATGGGATGCTGTCTCCATGGATGGAATATTGAGTATCAATCAGAGCGTTCAGATGATCAGTTATTGTTTGGAGGACATCTTGATGAAATGATCACTGAACAAAGAGCAGTAACCAAGAATTAATTCTCTATTGATTATTTCCGTTTTGTTTTTCTTTAGCTAGTAAAAATATTTTAAAAAGCAGTTTGGGTGGCTCAGTCTGTTAAGTGTTCGGCTTCAGCTCAGGTTGTGATCTCACGGTTCTTGAGTGAGTTTAAGCCCCGCTCAGAGCCTAGACCCTGCTTCAGATTCTGTGTCATCTCTCTGCCCCTTCTTGGCTCATGCTGTCTCGTCTCTCTCTCTCACAAATAAATAAACATTAGAATAAAAACATTTAGGGGCTCCTGGGTGGCTCAGTCGGTTAAGTGTCTGACTTGATTTCAGCTAAGGTCATGATCTCACACTCCATTTCAGGCTCTGCACAGTCAGTGTAGAGCCTGCTTGGGATTTTCTCTCTGCCCCTCTCCCTGCTCATGCTCTCTCTCTCAAAAATAAATAAACATTTTTAAAAATTAAAAAAAAAAAAAAAAGCAGTTTTATTCATTGTACCCAGTAGGGGAGGAGTACTTTAAATAAAACAGAAACTCTCATGCCCCCTACTGGTCAGAAAATCTAAACTATTATTTTACATGAGCTTTCATTTTATTTTTGTCTTTAGTTTTGTGAATTAGGTATAGTCTAGATATTATGTCCCACATGAAGAGGACTTGTCTAGGGCTTGTCATATTAGCAAAACTAAATAATGAATCAGATATTCTGAATTTAATTATACCCTCACACCTCTACATTAGCAGTACTGAAACAGGGTGGTATCTGGGATTTTTGTGAAGGTGGGACATTAGCTATTCAGATGAACTATAGGCAAATTAACAGTAAAAACCCAAACAAAACCAAACCTGCTGGGTGAGATAAGTCTTCTCTCTAAAGCTTGTAGATAGCCCATTTGATCCACTAAGAATGGATTTTGGAACTTTTACAATTAAAATTCAAAGAAAGAACTAAATGGAATAAATACCTGCTTTGAAACCAGACAGGTCTAGGCTCGAATCCAGCTCACACCATTTGTCAAGTATTTAACTCCTAAGTCTTAGCTCCTTATGCAACAGTAAGCAGGTAATCATCACCCTCCGGAGAGCTGTTACCGACTTGAAGCACAGGAAGTATGGAAAATGTTGCCTTCAAATTGGTAGCAAAGGATGTTAATAAAAAGAAGACTATTACTGAGAGGAGTCTTGACTAAGGAAAGGGTTTGATTAAACCACATTTTCTCAGCTAATATGACCAAAGGCTAGCTTGCCTACAGTCTCTCAAAGCATTGGACCCATCCTCCCTGCCTAAAATTCCCCTAATAATCACACAGTAGTCATACCTACTTATTCATTCTTCTTTTTATTCTTACAAAGCATAGCAAAATGAGTAAACAACTGACAGGTGAAGAGTTTGCACAACAGAAGATCACTCTGACCATCTCTTGATTTTATAGGGATCACAGGTAGGGAAGTGTTCCTTTAAAGTGATTTTGTCATGGAAGAGTCATCTGACATGGTTCTCATGGTGGGGAGAGGAAAGACAAGAAATCAACACTCACAATTATTTAAAAGGACTTTAAAGCTAAACATAATATACACAGTAACTCCTTTATCCTAGTACAAAAATAGTGCCAGAAACTATATATTTGTTCAAATATATTGAAAAAGGTATAAGAATACAAATAGATATTAACAGTGGCTAGTGATGATCCGTAAGGTTTTCTTTTCTTAAACCGTAATAGAAATTTATATTTTCAACTATTTACACTGCTTTCAATGACATTTATTAAGACATGTTTACACAGGCTTTTGAGAAGCATATGGAAGGGCCAAGTGAGCTTTAATACTTTCTTCCTTGCTCCCTGTGGTGGAGCAGAAGGGGTCCAAAACTGTGCACAATTTAACAATCTAAGAGAACTCTGAGTAAGCTCTACCTGGCTAGCAAATGGGAAAAAAACCTATATAGTAGAATACATGACTCCTTACTTAAGGTGTTCTTTAAGCTATCAACAGGCTAAATGATCCATACTTGTTAGAAGGCAGGATGTTCACGGACAGATTCTTAGTAAGTTCCAGGTAAAGAAGATCCTTGAGGGGGAGGGTGCAGGGGCGGGGCGGGAGAAGGTCCTCAGAAAACTGTATAATATGTATTTTATAGATGAAAATGAAAGTGATATAACGTACCCTATATTTTCATGTTCAATTGGCAGGATCAGAAGCTGGTAAGTCTCTTATCCAGCACTTCCTGCAGACTGTGAGCTCCTTGAGGTCACTGCTCTGTCTCTTTGGCTGAACACAGTGCCTGACATGTCACAGGGACTCGATAAAAGGTGGACTGTTGCATGTCTAATACTGAGATGTTAAATTATACCACCTCATTTTCAACGTTTATTTTTTATTTTTGGGACAGAGAGAGACAGAGCATGAGCGGGGGAGGGGCAGAGAGAGAGGGAGACACAGAATCGGAAACAGGCTCCAGGCTCCGAGCCATCAGCCCAGAGCCTGATGCGGGGCTCGAACTCACGGACTGCGAGATCGTGACCTGGCTGAAGTCGGACGCTTAACCGACTGCGCCACCCAGGCGCCCCTATACCACCTCATTTTAACTACAGTTGTTCACAGGAGAGGACAGCAATTACACCTTTTCCTCCTCTCTTCTTAAAATCACTCTTGTAAACAAAACAAAGCAAAACAAAACAAGAGCACTGCTTTTGATGACCTATAAAGTGTTAGGAGTAAAATCTGGTGGAAAACACAGGAAAACTGAAAGTCAAACTGGAGTAGGTCTAACATTTGTGCTCTATGCTAAAGATAAAGGCACTTCCACTGCTAGGCAAGAATACATCTGTGACCAGTTTCCTCCCAGAACCCAGTATTTCCAGTATATTTTCATACACTTTCTTATCTCAGTACTCTTATTGAAGGAAACTATTCTTTATGATTAAGAGATCAGTGGTGACAACACCACTGTCCAGAGTTTGTACCTTGAGGCAAGGTGCTCAAAATCTCACAGTCACTGGTGATGCACATGAGAAGCCAAATAAATGTATTGTCTTGTTTTCAATCTTCAAAACAGGAAGTGACATGTGGAATGAGATACCATGCTCTGTAGCCCAATATCCCACCTCTGACACTGGTCTCCAAGACCCACTAAGGGCTTACACAGTAGCTGCCCTCTGTGACATTCTCCTTGAAGACAAAGGCTTCACCCAAACATAACTCCTTTAACAGCCCAATGTGTTCAGGCACACAGAGGTTAAGTGACTTACACAAGTTCACACAGGACTGCGACTGGCAAGGGCCAGTCTTGTGAAAAATAGAAGGCCGGACAATTTTATAGAGATTTTTTAACAACTTAGTATAATAGTGGGGACTTTTGGAGCTAAAAATTGAAATGAAATGGTATGTCATTCAGTTATAACTATCACAAAACTACTTTAATCCAGAAAAAGAATAACTTCTTGCTAGTTATGGGTAACAGAAATATAGAGCAGGATGAGGGAGGACTATATATATATATATATATATATTCCCACTATGTGTATGTATATATATATATTCCCACTATATATATATATATATATATATATATATTCCCACTTGAGAAGATACTGGGAAAAATATTCACGTAAGAACTAAAGCTTTGATTTTGCCTCTGTACCAGATATTAATCTATGTATGGAATGATTTTCCTAAAAATTAAAAATTATTTGCACCAACTAACTGGTCCTAAAGAAGTACTCTTCTTATAAGAACTAAAACTTCCAACAACAAAATAGGCATGGTACTACCCAACTTCTTTTAATTGCTAAACTAGTAAAGTAAAATAAACCACTGTCTAAAGGTAAACCAAACAATTTCTAATCTAAATATATCTTCTTGCTTGTTAAAATGACACACATACAAAACCTCCATACATTTCAGTGGCATAGATTAGATGGAGCTAAACAAACTACTAAAGGATATGATTACAGATTTTAGCATAACTGCTAAATCACAATGTGTATGATGTAAAGGTCATTAAAGACTGCTATTCTTTAAACAATTTTTCTATACTAAGGAATTATGTATGCATGCATAGGGGGATACCAGTATATAGATATGTTATTTTAGTAACAGCCTGTGTAATTTACACACCAGTGCCACCAAGAGGCAATCTTATAGATCTCACCTATATGACATCAAATAAAAATCGAATAACATCCTGAAAATACAAGTATTACAACAATAATACATATGGAAACAAACAGCTGATAACATTCTATACTAGCCTTTACCACTACAAAGTAATGGCAATACAATTTGTTTTGCCCTTTTTTTTTTTACCTGAATGGTAAGAAGTAAGTCACATTATGTAAGATACACTCTCAGAATTTTAAAAACTTAATGAATAAGTTGAATTTTAGGCAGTTTAGAGAAAAAAAAGGTGTTTCAGAATGCTGAACCATGGCCCCAAGAGATTTGCTATCCAATTTAGTGATAGCTAAAAACTCAGAACCTGTTTTTTGGGAAGGGGGGTGGTTAACAATTCAGACAAATATTTCTCTTCCTACTCTGCCCCAGTCCAAACATTTCCACATATTTGGAACAGATTTTCCTTTCTTGAACCAGTTGTTCAATTCATTATCTACTTCTCCAGTACTGAATAAATGTGTATTTATGGCACACGTGTTCAATGGGAATCCATTCAAAAGGGCTCAAATCTAAGACAATGTTAACATTTTCTAAATGTACTAAAAGCTAAATGAAGTGAATACCAACAACTATAAGCTCAGGGTCAACAATTAGCATACATAGCCAAACTTCTGTGATTCTAATTGACTAGTCCTATAAACTGAAATTGGGCAGTTTCTCAACTGCAAACTGAATACTCTTAAGTTTATTCAGGCCTAAGCTTTCTTATATTACAGTGCTCCCTCAATTTAATTTTGACCCCAATATCAAGGATGGCCCTTTGCTGTTTATATAATTAAAACTATTCTCTATACTTCCTTTGACAAAGAAAAATAATGGTTCATTTTACCTTTTATCTGCAGTCATATCTCACCTCAGGTCAGTGTTCCAGTTATCACTTTTTTTTTCTCAATTTTCTGTTGAGACTTAAACTGTTCACTTATAAACTATGGTTTGTAAGAAAAACAAGTTATTTAAAAAAGGAAGTTCAATGTTCAAAACACTCACTGACTCATAAGAGTCTTCCAACAGAATGTTTCCCTTCACTGACAGATATGGCCATTCCATTTCTCGATCACATTCATCCCTCAGTAAAGTCAGTGACCATGAAGTCAGTGAAATCAGTGTCTTCTCCTAAGGTTTCCCCTGCTTTCCATCAGATGGGTCAGATTTTATGGGTAGTCTCTGGATAAAATGTATGTGAAATGAAAGAGTTCTCCCCTTCCTGCTTCCTGCTCACTAACAAAAACAGCAAATCAATTAAACAATACCTTTTCTTTACAATACTGCCTTCTAGTACTTTCCATCTGTTTCAGAGTTTTAGCTTTTTTTGTTAATGCAAAACATTGCTGACAAATAGTATCTTTTCACCTTAAAATCCACTCAGCCAACAACACTTTATCTTTTGAAAGTTTTAAATGTCACAGAATACATTCAATTTTCTCCTAGCCTATTTTTGAGAAAAAAAAAGATTCCAAACATTCTTTACAAGATTGATAATTCAGAAAACACAAAAACAATTATTTAAAATCCCCAAGCAAAAAACCCCAAAAAACAAAAAACAAAACCCCCAAAACAACGAATAACAAAACAATCTCAGTGCAAGAATTCAACTTGCACTTTGCAGTACACAAAGTATCACAAACAGCGCTCTTATCCATGTGCTAAGAGTGGGTATCATTGATAATCTCAGATCAGTGGCATAAAACAAATATACAGAAAATATGTAATAGTCCCCTAAAAACATTTCATGCTATGTTCTTAAAAGTTGTGCAAAAATAAAAATACAGCAGTGGCAAAGTATACACTAAATCTGTACAGTGTGTGGCAAAACTAGACATATGCAGAATACACCATCTGTAAACTTCAACTTTGCTTGAATAGGCCACTCAGTTCCGCTTGGCCTGGCTGCTTTCCCCATTAATCAGCATTTTCTCCTGCTGTTCTGCAAGAGCCTGCCATTTTTGCCTGTTCTTCCTGCAGCCATCCAGCAAAGGGAAACAGTCCTCAGAAACGTGGGTCAAGGCCTAAAGAAGAAAAAGAAAGCAAACTAGAAAGCAGCGAGGAAATAAGCCCTCTCCTCAGGCCTATTTCAAAGAGTCACTTCTCACACTCATTTAGAAGCAGACCCACTGCTGGGGTTTTCACAAGTGTGTGGACACAGCCTGAGCCACTCGGGCACCCTGTTTTGTGTTTTCTATAAAATAGTTTTATACAATGTATTTAAATACACTTGTATTCGAGATTATAATAAAGATTGATTTGTAATTCTGCATGGTATTATTCTTTACCAACTATAATGCCATACATATTTAGATACAAGAATGTTCACTGCAGTTTTCTTTGAAATAGAGAAACTCTGAAAATAACATAAATACTCAACAACAGGGTTAGGTATATTATGTTACTATTTTGCAGGCTTTAAAAGTACATTATGATGAAGGGGCACCTGGGTGGCTCAGTCAGTTAAGTGTCCGACTTCAGCTCAGGTCGTGATCTCACGGTTCCTGAGTTCAAGCCCCGCATTGGGCTCTCTGTTGACAGCTCAGAGCCTGGAGCCTGCATCAGATTCTGTGTCTCCCTCTCTCTCTGCCTCTCCCCCACTCACGCTCTGTCCCTCAAAAATAAATAAGTGTTAAAGAAATAAAACAAAAAATACATTATGATGTAATATGAATTACAAAAAGCAAATTTAAGTGAAAAATATGAAAATGTCATAAAGCATATACAGTGATATATTAACAGTAGTGTCTTAGTAGAATTATAATTCTCTGACTTTTCTACGGTGAGAATATTACTTCTATAATGTAATACTTATAAATAAATGTAGTAAAAGCACAAATCAATATTACATAGAATTTAACATCAGATTCAAATGAAATAAATCCTTGCACACATATGAAATGTAAGATTAAACCATCACTGAGTTGTGAAAATGTCTGGATTAGAAGATTCTAGGGTTTGAGTTTTGACATTCTATGACAACTCTATGATAAATGCTGTCTTCCCAAATAATTAAAACTGAAGACAGTTTCCTATTCAAACGTTTAAAAACAAGGATAGTGTCTGCTTTCTGTATTTTGGGCATGAACATCTAAACTAGTAAACCAGATGTTTTAGGGAGAATATCTTTACCTAAGAAATAAAAACTCCAAGCCAGTAGGTGCAAGGAAATGGGACCCTGTAATATTTTTCCAGCTATCTTCTTTTCATCATTATAAAATTTTCCTTGACAATATGAAAACTACACTATAAGATGAGAAAAAGTTGGATACTTTTTTTTCTTTATTGAGGCCTAAACTTAGAAGAATATGCTGACATAATGTATGCACAGTATACCTCCTTAAGGTAGCACTGGCATATAATTCTTTTAAGTGTTCCTACACCAATTTGCTAGTCTAGCACACAGTGGGCACTCAACAGATAGTCACACATTGATGAATTAACGTTTTTGAAAAAAATCAAATATAAAATGTGTTCCTTGTTCAATGCAAACAACATGTTCATCAGCCAAAAAAAAAAAAGAAAAAAAAGAAAAAGGCCTAGTGTTAATCGTTTCAATTTACTTGAGGTTTTAATTCATAACACAGTCTAAGTTTAGCAAGTCTAGTGTTTTTGTATAAATACCTCATATAGTTGCAAGCAGATGGCATCTATGAACCCAACTTGCATACTTGGGATTTTGTTTTTCTTCTCCCTGTTCATCAGATCCTGAAAACACAAACACAGAAACACACACACACACACAACACACATATCTGCATTTACTTAAAGAACACAATGCAAGTTGGCTCCGAAAACATGAATCACCAGGTTAGCTGATGAAGGCCTGATACCTGCTTGTCTCCTTCCTTTGCCAGCCTCCTGCATTCCCTGCCAGCACTGTGCTCAGAAAGGCCCTGATTCTCTCTGTCTTGTTCATCCTGGCTGACTTTTCCCACACTACCCTTGGAATTCATCACTACTCTAGAGTCAACCACTGACCTAGAGCTGACCACCGACCTAGAGTCAACAACTGCCCTAGAGTTGACCACTGACGTGTATTTGGAGAACACACAGGCTTTGAATTGTCTATTGATGTGGAATCAAACACCCTCAGCTTTGTGGGGGAAGCCACTCAGGCCACAGCTGATTACAATTCAATCCACACAGAGAGCCTTCTTAGTGACGGTTATGCAGATGTCATTCTGCTTATTCCCAGGAGGTCATGGCTGGAGCACCAGACAAGCCCAGCACTCCCATGGGAAGCAATGAGTCTGTCACAGTACTTGTTTAAAATGAAGCAAATTCTCCATTAGCTGTTACCATTACTCTGCTACCCACGACTTTCTAAGAAGATTCTGAGCTTCTGAATGAGCCTACCATTACATTATAGGACACTGAGCTAATTGTGAAAGACTGAGACAGAAGATGTGCCCAGCTGAGACTAAAGAGCAGAGTGGATGAAACTGTACACACAGAAAGGGGGTCATAACCATGTCCCATTTAATATGGGCTCAATAAATGTCCATTTGGATTAAAAAAAAAATGACCGTGCTTCATTTTCAGGAAAAACTCATTCCAAAACCTAGAGATGGTTTGAGAAGGGTCTTCTTCTTGTCTGTGAGATCCAAACTCTATGTGAACAAGGCAGTGTCAAAAACCTTTAAAATCTGTGCCCTTCAACACAGCAATTCTGGGAATTTATCCTAACAAGATAATGAAAAATGGCACAGAAACACTTAGCAACATACATGTTTATCAAAGTGCTACTGGTAATAGTGAACACTGCAAACATTACCCCAAAGGTAGTGGATAGACTATGGCTGCATCTATTTCAGATAATCACTAGAAATAATAAACATAAGACCATTTGTCAGAATGAAACGTAGCTTATGATTTAAATTTAAATAGAAAAAACAAATTACAAAAAAAGTAGGTACAATATGATGAACCAAAGAGTCTTCTTTTATTTGCTTATATTTTCTGTAATAAACACATAAAATTCTCTTAATAAGAAAAATGCTTTAAAAAATAAAATGAAAAGAAATTGTATTCTCAAGGAAAGATCTCATAAAAGTGTTAAGAAGTCCACACTCACAGATGTATTGAAATAATTCCTACCAACAAGGTCTCAGACTTACAGCAGGTTCTATGTTGAGTTCTTTTCTCTCTCTGTCTCCTTGGTCAAAAAATTCAGTTGCTACAAGTTCTGCTATCTGAAATAAATGACCGATTAAGTTTTGGCAGTTAAAAGCATATAACTCTAGAACAGAGAATAGAATAGAGACTTTGAGTAAAGATAATAAAATCTATCAAATCTAGCTTCAACCACATTAGCAAAATGGTAATAGAACAATAATGAGTAATGGAAATTATATTTTATTTGCTTTTAAGTATGTATCTAATCACAAAGGCTAGAGTTTGTAATCTGAAATTAGGCAGAAAAAAGCAACATGTTATTTCAACTTCAGCAGTTAGTGGGGAAAAGGCCGTGTATGCCCATCTGTATGCATAAGCAATGATATTTATTAAGCACCTGTTATACCAGCTGCTGTGAAAACCAGTTATCAAATAGCTGCATATATTGTGATTGATTGCTGTGCCTTTTAAATTAATTTTAATCTACATTACATTCTCTTCTCTTTTAAAAAAATTTCCTTATAATTTTTTTTGTTGCTGTTAAATAAACTGGTTGTTTATCCTGTAGTTTCCCACTATCTGGATTTTGCTGACTGCATTCCTATGATGACAATTACTGTTTCTCTGTGCCCTATTTACATACAATGGTAATGAGATCTAGAGACTTGATAAGACTGACCGAATTTTTTTTTTTTTTTTTTTTTTTTTTGACTACTTCATAGGCAATGCTGTGTACTTCCATTAAGAGCTATACAATGCCCGGCTGCCTCTCTTTTTGTGATATTAGCGACCATTAATGATCTTTGTCTAGTAGATCCGCTACCTTAAGGGCTGCAAAAAGGTGATATTCAAAGCAGTCATTCCTTTTTGTTTTATTAGTTGAAATACAATAAAAAAGGAAGTTCCCCACATCAATTATTTAGTTTCCCTAAAGTACAATTTGTATAAGAAAAGCAGGAGATAAAAAAAAAAAAGCAAAGCAAAGCAGGAGAAATGTTTGATTTTCTCCACTTTAATTACCATTAAAAAAGTAACATGGC
Organism: Prionailurus viverrinus; assembly: GCF_022837055.1. NCBI lineage: Eukaryota > Metazoa > Chordata > Mammalia > Carnivora > Felidae > Prionailurus > Prionailurus viverrinus. The sequence goes on along the minus strand of NC_062564.1, from coordinate 104,972,961 downwards.
TACCAAGCAACTATCAAAGATGACCAGGGAAGATTTTATTTTATTATTTTTATTATTATTTTGAACTTTTAAATTTAAACATGTTTAATGTATTTTAATCCTTACTGATATCAGATTGTTCCATTTTGGCCACTGGGAGGCTATAAAGTTGGCATCTCTGTTCTTTTGACAGAATCCTATCAGTCTTTGAAAGCTTCCCTGCTTTCTGATAGAATAAGATGCTCTAGGCTCATTTTATACATTTCCTGCTTTAAAACTGCTATCAGCCATTTCTTTGTTGGAGCCCTTGTTCCTTTAATGAGATACTTAGAAACCTCAGTATGGGCACTAGGTTTGTTCATTACTACCAGTATTTGTAAGCCCTTTTAGAGGATGGAGCTAGGACAAAACAGAAGTTCATACAACATTTCAATTCAAATTCAGGACTACAGTGTTTTTGCATAACCTAATCCACTTTAGATCTTTATCTTTCCACTCACACTGACAGTCCTCAATGATACCAATACAATTTTTTTATTTGCTTTTATCTCACATCATCTACAATTGTGATTGAATATCTATATAAAATTACCACTAATAACATTATTGAAAACAGTTTTAAAGGCTTTTTTAAAGGATTTATAATTCCTTTTTGTTTTTAGAGTACATCCCACTAAGAGATACATGGTCAAATTACTGTTTTAATGTCACTTGGAATAAAATAGTCTGTCACTATGGTTTTGCAACTGAAATCAGGTTTGTTTCATTTTATTTTTAAGGTTTAATGCTGAGAATTCAACCTTATGATTTTAAACTATTTACATGGTTCCATGGTTCTGTTCACTAAATTCTGTTCCTTCCTTCTCTTATAGGGGATCATTAACTTTTTTGTGGTTAATCCTAGGTTTTTTAAATATTAAGCAAATATGTACATATATTCATATTTTACTTTTTTTTTAAGTTTATTTATTTTTGAGAGAGAGCGCACGCACATGTGAATGGGAGAGGGGCAGAGACAGATGGGGACAGAGGATCCAAAGCAGGCTCTGTGCTGACAGCACAAGGCTTGATGTGCGGCTCAAACTCACTCACTGTGAGATCATGACCGGAGCCGAAGCCAGATGCCTAACCAACTGAGCCCCCCCAGGCACGCCCTTACCCTCTTCTTAGATAAATGGTAGAGTACCATATACATTTTCTCTACCTTGCTTTTTTTCCACTTAAAAATAGATCCTTGTAATCACTCCATAGTAGTATACAGATAATCCTCATTTCTTTATATAGCTGCCTAGAACTCACTGTGTAAACGTACTACAAATTATTCAATCAGTAACCTACTGATGAGTATTTGGGTTACTTTCAGTCTTTGCTATTACAAATAGCACTAAAATGAGTAGCCTTGTATAAATATCTTTTTACATTCTTTCCCGTATATCTTTGGGATAAGATTCCTAGAAGTAATGGTAAATAATGAATATGTATATTTATAAACTTCTAAAGAGTTACAGTATTTTTCATTCCTTGTTTTCCCTCAACTTCCCCAATAGGGTATATCATAAAACCTTTGGATTTTGCCAAATGAGAAATGGTATTTTTTTTTTAAATGAAGTAGAATTTATATACTGTGAATTGCATAGATCATGAGTTCAGTGTATTGACAAACGCATAGAACCATGTGAAAAATACCCCATCCAAGATACAGAATATTTCTATTGCCCTTATGACCCTTCTCAGTCAATTCCTGCCCCTTCTTTCCTCCCTCTCCTCACAATCACTATTTTATTTCTTTCACTGTAGTGCTTTAATTTTGCCTAGTCCAGAACTTCCTATAAATGAAATCACAGAACATAGTCTTTTGTGTGGCTTCTTTTGCTCTGTATAGTGTTTATGAGACACATCCATGTGGTTACAGGTATCAATGGTTACTTCCTTCTTATTGTTGAGCAGTGCTCCACTGAATAAGGAATGGACCACAATATGTTTAGCTGTTCTGTTGACAAGACGTTTGGGTTGTTTCTAGTTCTGACTACAGTAGTCCCCCTTTTGCAGAGTTTTGCTTTCCATGGTTTCAGTTACCTGGAGTTAACTGTGGTCCAAAAGCAGGTGATCCTCCATCTGATACATGGTCAGAAGGTCCTAACACTACATCACAACGCCTGTATCCTTCACCTCACTACCTCTCACGTTATCATCTCCCATCATCACCAGGAGGGTGAGTAAAATATAATAAGATGTTCTGAGAAAAAGACCCCACATTCACATACCTTTTATTACAGTATTGTTATAGTTGTTCTATTTTATTATTAGTTATTGTTGTTAATCTCTTACTGTGCCTAATTTATAAATTAAACTTAACCATAGTTATGCATGTAGAGGAAAAATCATAGTACATATAAGGGTTCAGTACTGTTTCTGGTTTCAGGCAACCACTGGGGGTCTTGGAATGTGTCTGCTGCAGATATTACTACTGTATTAGGATTAAAGCTGTTATGAGATTCTATACAAGTTTTTTGCGTGTGTCAGTGTAGTTTTAATTTGCATTTTTTCTTATGAATGAGGTTCTGAGAACCTTTGCAAATAGCAAGAGCCATTCACATTCCATCAACTTTTTGTTCAAATTTCTGGCCCATTTTTCTATAGGGTTGTTGCCCTTTTCCTTCTCTATTTTTTACAATTTCTTTAATATTTGGGGTATCTACCAAATATAAGTTGCAAATATCTTTACCAGTTTCTCACTGACTTTTACTTTGCTTATGGTGTCTTTTGCCATGCAAAAGTTTTTTTTTTTTTTTAATTTTTATGTAATCAAATTTACCAGTCTTTTCTATTGTTTCTGCATGTTGAGTAATAGGAAAGTTTTCTCACTCCTAAGTTATAGCAGAATCCACAAATGTTTTTATTTAGTACTTCTATGGTTTAATTCTCTAGACTGAACTGTATGTTCCATTTGGAATTTAAGTATGTGGAATAGATACAGTTATAGAAGATGTGAAAGTCACCCTAACATTATTCAGTAAAAAGTCTCTCTTTTCCCCCAGTTATTTGAAATACTACCTTTATTATATATATTAAACGTTCTATGTAATTCTCAAAGTTCTATTGTGTTCCATTGGTCTGTCACCAATACCAAACTGTTTTAATTATAGAGGCTTTATAGTATTGCTTTTTATGTCTGGACTCTAACCTCATTGCTCAACCTTTTGGGGATCTGATTAAGAAGAAAGGATAAATGAAAAGACAAATTCTTCCCTCTTCCATTCCCTTCCTTATTTGGAAATGGGCATACAGTCCCATTTATTATTACAGAGCAGCACACTCTGTAAAGACCACCTTTCCTGAGTGCTTACGGCATGTCAGCTTTGGCACATGGATAGCACACTTCTGATCTTGTTTTCTCAGCATGTATGTTTCATGAGATGAACCTGTCGTTGGGCTCCATGACTCTGCAGATCAGAGCCCTGACCAACAGCAGACTGTCATTAGTCTCAGATAGTGCATTAAGGATTCAAAATGCAGTCTCAAAAAACAAAAGCACAATACACACATCATTGCATGTATAGCCATCTCTTTTCTGAGCCTAGGGCCTTTACTGCCTCTGCAAAATGTTATAGCAGTTACTTATTTAGAGAGAAGGATATATTTCTAGCCTCCGAGCCACAGGTCCTGATTACATCCTTCCTGACACCTTATATCAACACTTCCTATATTTTTAAGACTTAGGAAATGTTTAAGTTCTACTCGCTAATGCCTACTTAGAGCTGAGTTATAGCATGGTAGGCTAACCATAAAGAAAAATCATAAGAAGAAAAATAATTTGCTTTTTCTGTTTTTCAAGGTTATTAAGGAAATGTGTTAAAAAGCATTCCTAAGTGAGCCAGAAGTAGTACTGGAATTAAAGACTATCAGCAGCTAGGTTTTGCTGTGTTAGTATAGATGCTGTCTTTCTTAATACGTTATAAATATTAGTAAATGCTAATGAATCTTCTAAGAAAGAAAACCTATTTATGTCCAATTCTGCTTTTAATGCTACTTAAAATTTGGATAAAATTTTCCACAAATACTTTAGAAGCTACCTTTAAGAATACAGACTTTTCTTACTTTGACTTTTTAATTACTACTTTTACTGTCAGCAAACAACATACCCGTTGTTGAATAGGCCAGGGTTTTGTAATTGCAGAGAGATCACAAGCTGTCATCAGCATCGCTCTGTTCAGGGAAAAAGAAGCCCAATACTACTGTTTACTTTTTATGTGAACATAAACTCTCAGTAAATAGTTACTGGTAAAAAAGTTAAATTAAAGCTCCCTAAACTATGAAGATGGCAGTTTATAAAGACAAAAGAAACAGAAACAACTTATATGGAAGTGTGGCTGATTCAGGGATAGCAGAGTGTCACTCTTTTGGTTGCCCACTGAACTACTGGAATTTGCCCTTAAAAACTCCTCATTTAGCTCCAGATTGGCACGAGAGAAATTATTAACCTCTGGGTAAAAACTTACCTGCTGTTGCTCTTTTTTTTCACCTTGGTATTCCATTCTCAGTGGTAGTAAGATGAAAATGCATTGATTACTAATAATTAACCATTAAAGGATAACATCAGATATTCTATTGATATAAGGCCTCTAAGAGCAAGAATTAAGGTGAGTCATCCTAATGCACTCAACATGTGCGGTGACTTCTGTGTGAAAAGCTCTTACTTATACACAGTATGTGCCAGAGAAAGGGAGGGAGGGATATGAGAGGACAGAGCTCTTTAGTCTTTCTGTTGTTCAGAGAAGTAAAAACCATGCCGGACGGAATCTGGAGTCGGTGACAAGGTGCTCTATAGCTCGGTACCACAACTACAGTATGAAAATAGTTCTGTATTTAGCACCGTGTTTTCCCATGTTGGATCTGGATACCTGTTTGTAATAATTTGGAGAAACAAAGTCCAGTCACTGTCATATAGAAACACTTAGAGCAAAGGATGGTAACCCTCATCCCTGCTGGGAAACCCAACCTAAAAGCATGTTCTCCATAACTACATAAGGCAAAAAGAAAACGGTTTCCTGCCGCTACTCTACATCTTACACCAACTCTCTCGGAAAAAGTGAGTGCACCAGAGATATTTTTAATCACTGTTTAAGCCCATTTTCATAAAAGATTTCAGTGCTTGCCAATATAAACTGCCTCCCCCAAAGAAGACAATGCTCCTAAATGAGCTTCATTAAAATCAGACACATGAGTTCAAGTGGCGACACTGAGCACTAGAACTACGAGTACTTCTCTGCAAGAGGTTCATGGCTTAGGATGGATGGAGCAGCGGAAACTGGTGCAGACTTGGAGCCAAGGTTGGATTTACTTTTTGTTACTGGGAAAAACTGTTCCCTAACTACAGTAGTATGTCTATTCTTTCTTTCTTTCTTTCTTTCTTTCTTTCTTTCTTTCTTTCTTTCAATATTTTTATTTTTAAGTAATCTCGACACCCAACATGGGGCTTGAACTTACAACCTCGAGGTCAAGAGTCACATACTCCACCCACTGAGGCAGCCAGGTGCCCCCATCTGTCTATACATTTCTAAGGGACCATTAAGAAAAACATTTTGAGGCTATGAAATAAAGCATGATTACATAGAACAGACAGCCAGGCATTTGTGTACTGTTTTCTTATAATCTGCATCTTTGTTTGCATGCTAAGTAGTATCAATCCATTTAAAGAAATGTTGATTTCAGAAGTGTAATAGCGCTGTCCTTGGTGTTCTGTGTCATCCTTTTATTAAAATTACTGACCGCTTGTTCTTTTTTATGGATCCCATTCTAGCCATGGTAAAGGTAGGAATAGTAACAGCAAAGAGATGGCATCTACAGCTAGAAGGGAGGGACAGGCCTACAGGTAAGGAAAAGGGAAATCTTGAGGTTCTGATGGTGTTACTCTCCCATCACTCAAGAGAAGTAAACACTTCACAACCACCTTCTTGCTCCCACAATCTTTGGGATGCTATCTTCAGCTATTCCAAAGTACTGGGAATATGAGCAGGGGGAACCCTAGAGCCTTGTATTCATATTCCACCACATTTTAAAGTTCCTTCTAAGACAAAGGAGTAATTTACTGACTTGAATTTGCAAATGCATTTCTTTCCAAATAAATATTCATATTCAGGCCTTTATACAACACTCCAGATAATTCTGACAGCCTCTAAGATCATCACATTGTAGCAAATACTTGCAATAAAATCTGAGAGTTATAAAATTAACTGGAGAGCAAAACGTCAGTGTTAAGGACAGAAAACCTACTTACAAAAACAACTCTTTTTGATGAGGATCTTCCAAGTTGAATTGATTTTTTCTTATAAGTTCAAAAAATTCTCCTCGTCTCCTTGAAAGTAAAAGAAAAACATATGGTAGTTATGATGAGTCCCCAGGCTCTTATTTCTTCAGCTAACAAAGACCCATGGAGTAAATTTTTCGGGAAAAAAAAATCTCTAATGGTTTTTCCCATCTTAGAATCCGATATAGAAACCATCATTTAAAAAGCTAAAAATACCTCACTTTTTTCTTTTGTGCCATTTTCTTTGGGTAAAACAATAACACCTCACCTAGTTTTTAACTACAGATCACAAATAATGGTAATTTCAATTCTTAAGCATGATTTTAAGAAAATAAAACAAATTTAAAATTTGATGCCAAGAATGACTTGAAAATTTAAGTGTATGGCATAATGATATCTCTATGGCTTCAGTTCAATTTCATATATCTTATTCATATACATTATGGTATAAGGTAAAAAATATGTACTATTATTCACTCAGTGCATAGTGAATGCCTCCTATGTGCCCAACACTGTTACGCATCTTGGGAAGATATAAGACAGGAGTCCTTTTCACAATGTTTAAAATCTAGTCAGAGACACAAACCAAAGATAAGAAAAACTTATATAACGAAACTGAATGTATGTCACTTGAGTACCAAAAATGAAAACTACATTGGAAAAGGGTTCAGAGGAGAGACCCATGTGGCCTGGAAAGGCTGGGAAGTCTCTGTGGTTACAGGTATTTTTAAATTCTTGGTAATCTGATCATCTTTATTCTGTAATCATTTTAAGTTAAACTGAAGCTTGCTGTATTTTCTTTTATCCTAATTAAAGTGCTGCCAAATCCAATGGCACGACACTTTTAGATGCAGACACTTTTAGGTGCAGCTATTTTTAGATGTACAACAGTAGGTACCTGGGGTATGTGTTTTTGTATATCCGTTCTACTTGTTTTTACTTCTCATAAGAGTGGTGAAAGCCACACATATGAATCCCTGTGTAGAAGGAGAGAGGCCTGTGCTTCAGGGAAATCCCACAAGTGTGACCGCCAGACTCTCCTCACTCCTACGTGTGCAGCAAAAGATCTTGGTCTGCGTGTGGGAAACTAATGCCTGCCCAAATGCAGCAAGGTCTTTTCTCGCTTTTAGAAAGGTAGTTTAATTACAGGGAAATGCATACATGCATGACAAACACTACTCTAATGAACACTCTAATTTCTGAGTCAGTGACTTCACTAATTAAAGTTCTATATTAATACCCTTCTGCCATTTTGGCGGTTGCTTCTGGTTGGGTCCGCCCCGCACCTAAGGCAGGAAGACGGTGGCCGCAAAGAAGACGAAAAAGTCGCTGGAGTCCATCAACTCTAGGCTCCAACTCGTTATGAAAAGTGGGAAGTACGTGTTGGGGTACAAGCAGACTCTGAAAATGATCAGACATGGCAAAGCGAAACTGGTCATCCTCGCCAACAACTGCCCAGCCTTGAGGAAGTCTGAAATAGAATACTATGCCATGTTGGCCAAAACTGGTGTCCATCACTACAGCGGCAATAATATTGAATTGGGCACAGCGTGTGGGAAATACTACAGAGTGTGCACACTGGCTATTATTGATCCAGGTGATTCTGATATCATTCTAAGCATGCCAGAACAGACTGGTGAAAAGTAAATCACGTAAAATTTTTCGTTAATAAAATTGGCTAGAGCTTGTTTAAAAAAAAAAATACCCTTCTGCCAAAATTAAATAAAAAGAAACAAGACTTATGTATCTGGCACTTAGCTCTTTTTCCTGCCCACTTAGGCTTAGATGACAGTATAAAGGGACTGTAATATGGTCAGAAGCTGGGGAGGGGGGTGAAGGAAAAGCAGATGGGCTCTATAACCTTCGGGCTGGACAACGCAGCCTTGGAATGACCTTGGCATGGTTATTTACCTTGTACACAACTTCAGAGGCACAGGAGTAGTCACACGTCAGAAATGACTCTGTATTCTGTAATTTCTAGCACTAAGTCATATGCCAAAGGAGTAGACTTTTCTGGCTTCCTATAAGAAACTGCCCCATAGTTTGAAAAACAAGACATTCGATTTGCCAGGACATTTGTCTTTATAATCTTAAAACCTCCCAAAGTGCATTTGAAAAGCTTGAAACAATGCAAACATTTCCAAGACCTATTGATCTCAGAATATTTCTTAAAACTTACTTAATATACAGCGCTAGGTCTGTAGCTAAAATAGCTTGCTTGATTATTTTCAGCGTGGTCTTATATTCTTCGATGGAGAGGCCACTGAGAATCTGATTGCCCTTTATAAAAAAGAAAACCATCATTAGCACTCTGCCTGGAGAGGCTGCTGACAAGAGCAAAATCTGAAGGTAGAGTGACATATCTTAAACACATGCCTAGTATTCTAAACTCGTGAATACAGAGGACAGCTGCTTACTTTAATGCCATGAAATGATGTTTCCCCTCTATGTTCCACTTCCCACCACCCTGTCCTATAAGAAAATACAGCTTCATAATACACCTGCCTACACATGCATGTTTTTCCACATCTTATACTCCCTAGGCCTTAGTCCAGGCCTAAAATCTAATAACTATATATATATATATATATATATATATATATATTTGGACTAAGAGAGAGGATCCAAGCAGGCTCTGCACTGTCAGTGCAGAGCCTGATATGGGGCTTGAACCCACGACCATGAGATCATGACCTAAACCGAGATCAGGAGTTGGACGCTTAACCAACTGAGCCACCCAGGTGCTCCCAAATCAAAGCCATATTAATGGAAATCTAGAATGGAGTAGCAAAACTTTTAAACATTGATTATTTAAAGAATCATTCCTCTATGGATTCTGTCATAAATCTAATAACATTTTTTGGGTGCAAATTTCTATAATTTAACTTAATCAATATGGCAGACAGTGTGTGTTCTTTAGGAACATGTGAATGTAGATGGTGGCCCCGTAGGGCATGAGCCAAAGGTGTACTTACTGGTCACAAAAAAGCAAGTATAGTTGAAACATCTATAAGGAATATTGAAAGGCGCCTGGGTGGCTCAGTCGGTTAAGCCTCCCCTCTTGATCTCAGCTCAGGTCATGATCTCATGGTTCATGCTCTCTGCTGTCAGCACAGAGCCTGCTTCAGATCCTCTGTCCCCCTCTCTTTCTGTACCTCCCCTGCTCGTGCTCTCTCTCTTTCTCAAAAATAAAAAATAAACATTAAAAAAAAGAAATATTGAAAAGGTGCTATGTAACCATTTTTTATTTCTTGTCTGTAATTTAAGGCATAGTGGCTCTCTGATGTTGAGCTACATAAAACATTCCTTGGGTATTCAGCATACACTCAGGACAACATCTATAAGTTGAATCAGATGTGCTTCCTAAATCTCAGGGCCAAGAAAAACCCAGAGGAGTGGGAATGAGATCTGGAGGCAGAGGATTTGTTCTGAACGAAGAGAAACTGCCGAGTGTGGTAGGCCAGTGCCAAAACACCGGTTAGAGAATAACTAGACGCCAAAATTGTGGCATGTATCTAATTAATGAATCTGTGATTACAACCATAAACATTGTTTTAAAATATGTAATCACTTTAGATTCTGGGCCAGAAAGGAAACTATTTAGAGAATAACTGATACTTCTATGTGTTTTAAGATAAAACAATTTCAAATGGAAAAGGAAATATCTTGGGGCGCCTGGGTGGCTCAGTCGGTTGAACGTCTGACTTTGGCTCAGGTCATGATCTCACGGCTCGTGAGTTCGAGCCCTGTGTCGGGCTCTGTACTGACAGCTTGGAGCCTGGAGCCTGCTTCAGATTCTGTGTCTCCCTCTCTCTCTGCCCCTCCCCCACTCATGCTCTGTCTCTCTCTCTCTCTCTCAAAAATAAATAAACATTCAAAAAAAAATTAAAAAAAAGAAAAGGAAATATCTTTTGGTGTTATATTTTTATTTTTGCTTTCAAAAACAGAGACTATAAATTCTCTGTAAATGTTTTGGTGCTAATACTAAGTAATGTTTTGGTGCTTACAAAGACAGAATATTTATATGGTCTTATAATTTGAGACCAACCATCTATACGACCAAATTTCTTATAAGTAATAACGTATTACTTAGTAAGTTATGTTATTTAATAAGATAGATAGCTATGATAGGGATACTGTTAAATATGGGGTTCAGAAAAAGCTTAGCATATTTTCTTTCCTTAAAACTAAACAAGATATTAAAATGAAGGTTTTATAGTTTTAAATGAGGCATATAGATAGCAAATCCCAAGGAAAGTACAGATTTCTCTACTACAAAACAGCATATAATTCCTGAGAAATCTCACTTCTGAAAAACTACACACTAGAAATGACATGGTTTATGGGAAAAATTAGTGCTTGGGCAGATTGCACAAAGCCCATGAAACTTTATAACCAGAGTATAAACCAAACTGAAAATTGGTGCGTCTGCAGGTAACCCAGTCAGCTCAGGCTAGCCAGTCTGGAGGTCCTTTGAGAACAGTCAACACACAAAACGATGGCGTGGAAGCAATGGTTTGTGGGGCCCAGAGACAACGTGGATGGGACTGGATCACTGAGACATTGGGGCTGCTATTAAGGTGGGCACCGAAGGAGGAGCAACCTCCTAGGAGCCTAAAGCAAGCAGTCCAAAGCAAGGGAGCAAATGCCCATTTTCAATATTCTTGAAATAGGGCAGAAGGGGTGCCTGAGCAAAGCCAAGTAGAGGGATTTTTTTCTTTCTTGTATAAGGTCAAAAATTCAACTCTCATAATTCTTGTACCTTACCCAAGAGAACTTGCAGATGAAAGAATACAACTTGTACACTTACACTAACATCATTCAATTACCAGTTACACATGAACTAATTCATACTAATCGCATACTTTATCAATCTAAAGTCAATTTAAGTATGCAGAACTTAAATTTTTTTAATGTTTATTATTTTTGAGAGTGGGAGAGACAGAGTGTGAGCAAGGGAAGGGCGGAGAGAGAGGGGACACAGAATCCAAAGCAGGCTCCAGGCTCTGGGCTGTCAGCACAGAGCCCGACATGGGGTCCTAACCCATGAACCATGAGATCATTACCTGAGCTGAAGTCATACACTCAACCAACTAAGCTACCCAGGCACCCACTGTGTGCAGAATTTATAATGAGGTTACCAAATTGGCTGTATAACTCAACCCTTCATCCACACTGAGATGTTTAGGGAGAGGTGAGATTGTGTTCCCCTCCATCTCAAATAAGAGAGTGGGGCATGGGGCGCCTGGGTGGCGCAGTCGGTTAAGCGTCCGACTTCAGCCAGGTCACGATCTCGCGGTCTGTGAGTTTGAGCCCCGCGTCAGGCTCTGGGCTGATGGCTCAGAGCCTGGAGCCTGTTTCCGATTCTGTGTCTCCCTCTTTCTCTGCCCCTCCCCCGTTCATGCCCTGTCTCTCTCTGTCCCAAAAATAAATAAACGTTGAAGAGAGTGGGGCATGAAGTCCCTACATATGTCTCTTGTAGTGTAGTGAGAGTGGGAAGGGCCACAGTGGTCTCATGTCTAATTCCTGTCTGGAAAATCTAAAAGGCAAGACACAGGCTGACTAGCCACTCTGACTTTAGCAGCAATGGAGAGGTTCCTACTATATGGGATGGCTTGCCCTCTCTAAGTTTTGGAGGCATGGGATTGATTTCAGTCCTGTCCTTTTAAAGGGGATGACAAAGAAGGGCAAAGAACCTTAGCAGAAAGGAGCTGAAAGTGAACGATCAGATTTTCCTGAGCAGAGGAAGGAGTCATAAGTAAGGCAGGCAGAGATGATCATTAAAGGAACATCTGGTAGAAAAGCCCCACAATGAAGGCACTTGGCAGGCATCATGAATTTACCCAGAAGAAAAGAACTTGGTTTAAACACCTGCCAGGCACAAAGAGTGAGACACTCTTAACAGTACCAGTGTGTTGAGAAATTTCTTGCCCCTCTTCTTAGCTATTCTCTCTTCCTACTCTCCAAGTCTGGAGGGGAAGGAAACTACATGGGGGGTTAGGGATGAGGAAGGAGTTAGAAGAAGCACAAGATAGGGTTGAGAGAAGCCAACCACGCAGTAGGGGGAGAACCTGAAACTTTAAACCAAATCCAAAATCCAGAGTATTACACAGAACTGGACATTTTGGTTTCTAAATTGAGAATTGCATAGTCTATTTTGGGACTTGACGTAATTAGTACTTGACATAATTTTTACTTATAAAAGAATAACCAGTAAAGTCATGGGCCTCCCAAGTTTTCTTCTAGGGCTCAGAGAAGACTAGCCACACGGGGCAAACATAAAAAGATGGGGGTAAAATTGCTTTAAGATTATATACCACGCATTGTGCTTGTTCCACATAGTAGTTGCAACTTTGACTTTTTTCTTACTATAAAGGTAATGCATGCATATAGCAGATACTGTGAATAATGAACGAATCAAAATGAGAATGTAAAAGTATTCATAACTGGACAAAGAAAACCTTTGTTAATCTTTTGGCATACATTATTTTAATTTTATTTTCCTTAGCATTTATTTGTCTAGCATAGCATATCATATGTTTTCTTACACTGATGAATATTCATTTAACCAAACTATTGAGTAGCTTTATTTCTTAACATAGCAGTTTGTTAATGGTCAGAAGTTTCCATGAAAAGAGGAACAGGCATGGTCTTGTGAAAGCAAACCTTTGAGCGCTGTATAAACCATTTCATTTGACCAAAAGAAAAAAAAAAGGGGGGGGGAATTAACTGAGAGCCAAAAAATACTAGTTTTGTTTGTTTCCAGTTTGCCATAACCAAATAGAGGTATGTAACCAGATATCCTTTATCAGGCAACATTTAGACAGTTTGGGCTGTCCAGAGAAGTGAGGCTGGGAAGATCCCAAATGTTTTGGCTTTGCCTTCCTTACCCAAAAAGGAATAAAGCATGCTCAAGAATTTATGATGCTGGGAATAAGTCCAAAACTTAAAAATAAAATTGAATTTATAAAGCTCTCTTTTAAAATTCCACAACCATAAAGTAGGTACTTACTGGACTATTAAGAATCATCAGGCACTGGTCAAAATGATGATGCTCCATGATCGAATGGCAGTAGAGCTGAGCAAGTGGGTGTTCACTTCTGAAAAATATTTTGTGGAAGAGAGAAAAAAGGCTTAAAAATTACTAGTTTCCCCAATACATTAATTTGTTCTTCATATTAGTCAATGAAAAAAGAGGCTACTTCACAAAATTAATCAGACTAACAATTTTCTCTCCTTTTGCTGAGGAAAAGAGTGAGATGATCTCTGGGAAAAAACAGTCAAATTATTTTCAAATACCAGGGTAACCACTGCCTGTTCAAAGTATGAACAATTTCATTGGTTTTAATATTGATAAAATAGTAGGAGTAAGCACAAAGGACTAATTTCTCTAGCCATGAGAAAAAAATTCTCTGAAATACTTGTACCAATGATATTTTTCAATTTCAAAACTGCAATTAGTTTAAAATCTGAAACAAATTGCAATGCTAGTCTATTCCTCTGCAATAAGGCTGAGGGCCAGCATATTCACATTTGCCTGTATATCCAAGGAGAATGGACTGCGATGGAACGAATGGGTAGGAGGGACAAAAGGCAAAGAAAAGGGGCAGAGTTGGTGACCACCCTCCTTTGAAGGGAAGGAGACAGCTGAGTGAGAAAAAGTTCCCCATGCATGTGGGATCCAGAGTATTTCAGCGTAGGATGTCCTGGTAGCTCTTTTAACTTGAACTTGGGGACAAACAGAGGAGACTGTCTGGCTGAGTAAAGGGAATGGAAGGGGTGTTATACTCAGTTCACTGTATGTAACAGGCAGTCACAGATCAAGGTCCAAAGCATGTCAAGTACAGTCCTCCACCTCTTATTTCTCACGACCCTTCGCATGTGAATATAAAGCACAATTTTCACCAGTTTTTCTTTAAAAGAAAAAGAAAATGTGAGAGTTCCTGAAAGTCTCTGTTCCTAAAATTTGTAGGACAGGGATTTATGAATTGTAAAGCACAATACAAGTGTGGATAACACAGCTGACTTATTTCTTTGTATTACTATATGAGTCATTAATTGAGTTTTCATTTAATTTAGAGAAGCTGCCCAAGACTGGAGGAACATAACATGGGAAGAAAATGAGTGCAGTAAGAGAAGCTTAAGGGAAAACAAAAATAAAACAAGGGAAATAAAGGTAAGAGAATGGGCAATCTCATCTATTCCAGTTGTCTAATCTTCCACTGATAACTGCTGACCCCCAAACGGCCATTCTTTGTGTTGTAAACTTTCTCAAGTTAATTCCTGCCTGTCTTCTTTGCTCCTCCATGTTTAGTGAGTTGTACAATGGACCAGATACTGTCCTTCTCATTGGACAATGGGAAAACAATGGATGGAGTAAAATGAGCAGATTTACAAAAAAATAAAAATAAAAAAATAAATAAATTTGCTGGAATCAAAACTGGAGATGCATGGAGAATACTGGAAAGTAGTTAGGAGACTACTGGGAAGCTCATAGTCCTAGTTCTAGTAATGTAGGTACGAGACAGCCTGGACCAGGGTGACAGAATCCCACATAAAGACAAGTAGAGACGGGGCGCCTGGGTGGCGCAGTCGGTTAAGCGTCTGACTTCAGCCAGGTCACGATCTCGCGGTCCGCGAGTTCGAGCCCTGCGTCAGGCTCTGGGCTGATGGCTCGGAGCCTGTAGCCTGTTTCCGATTCTGTGTCTCCCTCTCTCTCTGCCCCTCCCCCGTTCACGCTCTGTCTCTCTCTGTCCCAAAAATAAATAAAAAAACGTTGAGGAAAAAAAAAATTAAAAAAAAAAAAAAGACAAGTAGAGTTGCCTCATAGCTGTTTAGGAGGTAAGAGTTGGCAAAGAATCTTGACGTTGGGACCTAATGGGGATTTTCCTAGGGGAAAAGTGTGAATGCCACATTTCTGCCTTGTCATTTACTGACATAGGAGAAAGGGAGAGGATTAAGGATGGGAGATAAAGGAGGCGAAGTTGTGTAATTCAGTGTTGGATCTGTTGATTTTAAAGTGACTGAGGTCCACCAAGTGGATATAAAAGTTTGTATCAGGTCTGGGCTGGAGATGTAGACTTAGAACACAATAACCTGCAGATATCTGGTTATCTCCAAGCCACAGGAGCAGATAAGACGATGCAGGATAATGGAGGGCCCAGGGAACCAGAATGATGGCCTCCCTTCTGAATTCTGGCTTGCATTCTATATTCTCTATTTTCTCAATAGCATTTTCTCACCATTCAGACTAGCTATGCTAAGGTCAACTTCAACATGATAATTGCAACCTTCTTCATTCCCTTCACTTAGATAAGGAAAAGCATCTAGAGTATCTGTTATTTTCATTTACGTAAGAAATTCAAGGACAGGGCGCTTGGGTGGCTCAGCTAGTTAAGCATCCAACTTGGGCTCAGGTCATGATCTCACAGCTCATGAGTTCGAGCCCCGTGTCTGCCTCTGAGCTGACAGTTCAGAGCCTGGAGCCTACTTTGGATTCTGTGTCTCCCTCTCTCTGCCCCTCCCCTGCTTTCTCTCTCTCTCTCTGTCTCTCAAAAATAAATAAAACATTAAAAAAAAAAAAAGAAATTCAAGGACCTATGGTATTAGTTTAATATCCATTTTGTTCTGCCAGTTGTTAGCTGTTTATAAGTCTATTACCTTGTTAGACTATAAACCTCTTGAGTTTGGCCAGATTTGTTTTCCCCAGTGATAATAATTACCATTTACTGAGTGCCTCTAACATGTCAGGCACTGCACTAAGTAGTTTATATTTCATTTTTATTTAATATGGGACATCTCTGTTCACCACATCAAAATCCTTGGCCCCACCTTGGACTCCAGCCACTGATGCAGCATCCAGTTTCATGCACAATTTAATAGACTCCCTGCAGGGCCCAATTAGAAGGTACTTTGCTGTGGCCCACCATGTCTGCCCTGCAGCTCTCTGCCCTCTGCTGGTGCCAACAAGACCTCTCTTGCTGCATTCACCCTTGTTGAGCCTGGGCTATGGAGGAGTCAAGGCACATGGAGGCCATCTTTGACCAATGGGGAATGGGAACCTGTGGATCTCTGCCCCCCTCCCTACTTTGTCCCTGGCCATTTATGTACAATTCTGGGTCTCATTTCCTAAGACTTCTCTGAATCACCTGGCAGGACTGAGCACCAGGTGCCTGGATGGGTGGACTGCTGGTAACTCATCCTCTTCCTGGCTTCCCCTTCTTCCCTGTTTCCCACTCCCAGGCCTCCATTCCTGCTCCCAGGGATCACATGCACAAATAGGCTATGTGCACATCAGTGTTTGTCTCAGGCTGTGCCTCCAGAGTGACCCAGGCTGAGACCTCTCTAAGATTGGCATTTTAGCATTTATTTTTTAGACAACCAAGAGTTCAGAGAGACTGTCTAACTTGTTCAAGGTCAACATAAATGGCGGGGCTGGGATTCAAACACATCCTCTCACCGCATCACACTGGCTCCTGACCCCACAGCACTTTGCACACAGCATCCACTTACTGACCTAGTTAGAGGCTGGACCGAGATGCAATTAGGTGCATACAACACAAACATGTTTAAAATTTCAGGCGCACATTACATTTTTAGACAATGCAGACAGGACTGTTTCCCATTAGAAAAACTTCTTGGCTTATGAGAGAGATGAATGCAAATTATGTGTGTTTGCCTTTACTTACATTCTAAAAATATGGATTTATGAATCCATAAAAGGGCATACATACCCCAAGTTTCCTGTTTATAGAAATATTAGTGGACACCAATGTGTTCTCCATTCTACTGCTTTTTACTGTTTCAAACACAAGGCTATTTCTTGCTTCTTTATATGAGAGCCTGTCAGAAGGGCCCACTTAAACCACCGCTTCCACTGAATCTTATTCCCACAATGATGTCTATTCGTATGGACCTTACACCCTCCCTACATTTTCCTATCGTCCTGCAGTAGTCTGTCCATCTCTTAGAGTGGTGTTAGGAGTCAGTGCCAAGGTCAGAACAACATTCTAGGAATAAGAAGCCTTAGAAATCAATAGAAAATGTAAGTTCTCTGAGGAAAACAATTCTTGCCACCCCAGGAATCCTTTTACAGACTCTTAACAACCATCCTTGATTTTGCTTCTCATACATGTATATTGCTCTGGGTTCACATCTCTTAACTACTCTTTGTAAGCATGTAAACCCCATTTGATTCTTCACTTGACCACTTCTCTCCAAATCATCACTGTTGTATTCTATCAGTCAGGGGTTATTTTACGCTGCATTCTCTGTAATCACATTAGATGCCACAGGTATTCAAGGTGATGATTCATTTGGCCTTTTGACCCTACTTCCTTAACCTCCTTGACTCTACAGATAGTCTCTTTTCATGTCAACAATGGATATTCCCTTCTTTGTTCCACAGCTTCTAGGTGCTACCAGGCACAGCATTTTTGCTACTCCCTGATCCATATCTCACCGTGGGACAAAGCAAGATCTTGAGTCTTTAATAGGATGTCCTTAATATGTCCTTAATAGGATCCCCTTTGAAAAAGCTAAAACCTGGAGAGCATTTAATATATCTTGGGTATTGTTCCAAGTACTTCACATTTATTTATACTTTTTAATCCTTGTTAAAAAAAAACAAAACAAAGAAACAAACTACAAGATAGATACTGTCATTATTCCATTACACAGAGAAGAAAATAGAAAGAGGGGTGTTAAATGACTCATTCAAGGTCAGATGGTAAGAGGAGAAGCCAGTATTTGCTTTTGTACCCAGGCATCTGACTCAAGTTGGCCCTTAACCACCATAACTATCATAGCCACTGTGGCATGGTCAGAGGACTAGTTGAACTCATGTATATGAAGTACTAAAAAGAGTTCGCAATGCCACATGGTAAGGGCTATATAAAGTGTTAACTTCTATTATTATTATTACTAGCTAGTGACTTTAGGACTCCTCGAACTTGTACTTTTTCATATTTGGATCTCCAGTCTCTCAAGCCCTCCAAACTTATCAGGGATGATGTCATTCTTGGCTAATACAGACTCTACTCAGTTGAACTTCACAAATTGTGATTCCTGTGCTGTCTTTACTGCCCTGTTGGGTCCCTCAGTGCCTGCTGACATTCTGTTGCCACCACGTCAGCCCATGACTATAGCTGTTCCTCTAACAGAGAGCAGAGAAGAGCAAGGTACAGAATGAGTTTTCCCAGGACAAAGACACATGGTCTGAGTGTGATTACCAGGAAATTTCTTTTATTCTGATTTTATGGAACCTTAATCTTGAAAAAAAAACATTCCTTTGATCATTTTACCTTTTCTAACTACCATCCTATTTATTATTTTCTCTTCTACCTCCTGTCCTTTTTGTCCCTCCTTCCCTAAGTATACACACAAGTGTATACACACTTCCCAGTTCTACTGTCATCAATAGCTCCATGAGTGTTCCAGTTTCTTGGACCAGGAGTCATGATTTCCCCCTTCCTTCATGTTCAATATTAACAATATTGAACAACATTGAACAATATCCCTTCCCCCTGTTCAATATTAAATTGAAAAACATTTCTCCTTCCATCTCTTCCTCTCTGTAGTCAGTATGTGTTTTTCACCAAAACTCAGCTTGCTGTAACAGCTTCCTAGCTGAACTCTGGGGTCCTATTTATTACCCATTATACCTTGTATCTTCCTTTTGGTCTTTCCTTCCTACACAATGTCTTTATTACTCACTGTAATGGCTCCTTGTTTCTTCACTACACCAAATATGCTTAGTTTTATAGCTGTCTCTAAAGAGTCCTACAACTACTTGTTCACTCTCTTACTTTTCATCCCTGGTCAGTGAGCCTTCTGACTCTGCACAGGCCAGCCATCAGCACTGTTCCATGAGAATGCCCGCCTACCTCATCTTGTTTCTGGTATACTTCATCCTCTCTCCTCTCCAAATCCTACCACTCTTTGGGATACGCTTTGTCTCAGTTCTTCCATTAACAGTGCAGATGGGATTGCATTGGTCTTAACCAATCTCCTTCTCTGATGAACATTTACAGTCCACATTACTAAACAATTCAGGACTTACTAAGTACCTTGTTGTATTGATCACCACTGTTTCATGAGGCTATGAAAATTCCTTAATAGCAGGGACCACATTTTATACTTTATAGCTCTCTTTCTGCCTAGCAAAATGCCAGGCCCTAGTAATTGCCCATTAGCCAGCTGTCCAAAATGTAGGACACTTTCACTGTATTTTATAAAACACCAAACTTGAATGAATCTAACCAAATAAATGTACTCATAGAGTCTTCTTATACTGACTGCAGGCTGAATTGCAAGAGGTTTCTCTACTTAAGCCGAGTGCCACATTGTGCTTTCTTTAGTAGATGTCTGTCCTTCAGTCATTTTGTCCTATTCTTGCCTGTTTTTAAAGTAATCATCTAAAATCTATCTGAAACCACTCCCTCTTTTACCCACCCACAAGGGAGAAGAAAGCACAGCTGTGAACTCTTTCCCCAAATATTTCACTGGCATAGTAGCCGTACTCCTCATCATGGCAGTCTTCCTAATCAAGGAAGGAATCAAAAAATAACCAATAATGAATCAAAACATAGTCTGCTTTACATCTTACTCTAAATTAATTTTCTGAAAAGACATTCAAGAAGAATGAATGACAGGAGAAGTTTAGCATCTAACTTTGCTACCACATGAGGGCTTTTTTTCTCTTTTTGATGTATTAGTTTTGTTTCTGTGCCTTCTTTTATTGTGGTGGTTTTCTTTATGTAGTGTTTGAATACTGATGAAATTGGACACTGTACACCTTTTTGCAAGTTAGTTCTCTATACGGGAATGTTTATGGCACTCTGAATCTCCCGAGTCCCCTGGTGAAGAAATTCCTCCTTGAGATATAACTCATTTACCACTAAGGAAAGAAAAAAACAGAAACATCCCTGGAAAATTCTTGGTTTCGTCTACTCAAACCACAGAGATGTAGGAAGAAATAAAAACCTCTGAAACTCCTTTAACTTTTTTTCTTAAAGTTATTATTACTTGGTGGAAGTCTGCTTTGTGGTGTGTGTAAAGGCAAGATTCTGCAGTCTATGAATTTTTCCCAGGACTTTTTTTTTTTTTTTTGAAGAGAAGATGACGTTTCTCCAGATGTTTTTCCGGGTAATTGTTTTTAAATAAACAAAGTAAAATATAGCTGAGTGTTTTTTCACTCTAAAGCAATGCAACATAGCATCTTAGAGCGACCATAATAATATGTTCAGCTTTGAGGTATGGAGGGAACATAGCACTGCTGGCTTGGATCTTTAGGCTGCTACGTCTGTGTTTATACACCTTTTCATGTCATTGTTCCCTTTCATAATTACTCCCATGTCAACGTCAGGCTCAGGAACACAATCATATGACAAAGCACAGAGGACAAAGGACATGTCATCCAATCTGTTCTCCAAAACGTTAGATCTTAAGAGGAAAGAGCCAGTCTCTGACACTCAGGCAAGAGCTTGATATCTTTTCCCATCAAAGGTCAGCAGAGGACACAGTTGCTGCATCACTACAATTCTTTCTACATGAAGTTTTCCATTTATTTAGATAAAGGGAATGTGATTAGAGAGCTCTCTGAAATTCCCTCAAGATATCAGACATCTGGAATTTCCTTAAGAGATCTATCCATCAGTTGAATCACTTGCATACTTAGAAAAATGCTAAGTAGTAAGAGATCCTGCCATTAAGATGTAGGCTTTTCAACTAAGTTGCTACAAGAAAATAAACATGTCACAGGGGCTCAAAACTCTGATGAAAAGTGATGTCACCTTTATCATCTCATTTGTCATTGCAAATGTCACTTTAAGCATGGCCCATAAGGGAGCCTGAAACACTTGTGTCAAGGGTTAGTATCTACTTTCAAAACCAGCCAGAAAGCAGGCTTCTGATGGTGATAGGACTATCACTAGCATCTGCTGCTAAGACTTAACACTTAAATATACACCACACAGGGGCCTCTGGGTGGCTCAGTCGCTTAAGCATCTGACTTCGGCTCAGGTCATGATCTTGTGGTTCATGAGTTTGAGCCTCGCATCGGGCTCTGTGCTGACAGCTCAGAGCTTGCAGCCTGCTTTGGATTCTGTGTCTCCCTCTCTCTCTGCCCTCCCTTGCTCGCACTCTGTCTCTCTCTCTCTCTCTCTCTCTCTCTCTCTCAAAAATACATAAACATTAAAAGAAATAAAAAAAATGCACTGCACATTCCGCCTCATATTGATATGTGTTATCTCTTAAAACTTACATCAACCCTACGAGGTAGGTTCGCTATCATCTCCACTTTACAAATCAGGAAATCAAACAGAGAAATAAGAGAGAATAGAGAATAATAGAGAAAACAAGAGAAAAGTAGAGAAATAAGTTCCCTTGCCCAAGGTCACACGGGAACTGCATGGCAAAGGCAGGATTCGAATCCAGCCTGAATGCAGAGCCCCAAATTGCCAACATTGTGCTGCACTGTCTCCACTAACACCAAATCCTCCTTCTA
Source organism: Prionailurus viverrinus (assembly GCF_022837055.1). Classification (NCBI taxonomy): domain Eukaryota; kingdom Metazoa; phylum Chordata; class Mammalia; order Carnivora; family Felidae; genus Prionailurus; species Prionailurus viverrinus. The sequence continues at coordinate 104,951,170 of NC_062564.1, read as the reverse complement.
CTAGTGCTTACTAAGTACTTAGGACTGAGCTAAGCACTTTTCAGATATTATCTTTTCTAGTCCAGGATAAAATTCCACCTCTTTTGAACCAGACTTAGTTTTCTAATGAAGCTCCTAAGCTGGGTATGCATACACTAAAGCAAAACTCTTGGTAATTATCTAATGAAATAAGATTCTCAACAAACATACTTTCTGAGCTTTAGGCCAGAAATGTTACCAACACAACATTGGATTCACACTATTTTTTTTCCATTTCACTCGAATACAACCAGAGTATGTTGTAGGACCCCGATCAATTGAAATGTGGTACCATCAAATTTTGCTGTTGCTCTTACTTTAAAAAAAGACATCCCTACAATTTAAAAGAAACATTTTCTTCTTTTACTGGGGAAGACGCGCCTTACCGCTGTATGTAAGAGTTATTCACACCACGGTGGTCCAAGTCGTGGCTGAGAGCAGCAATCAGCAGGGCGAGTGTCTCTAGGTCGGTCAGCTTGTTCTACATGACCAAAGACGTCAGAGGAAAGAAAGAGAAAGGCGATTTGGTGAAGTTCATTAGAATACCTCTTCTCACCAATCATGTATTTGTGTTTCCGACTAGCTTTTCATATATGCTTATTTATGTTTGCAAAGGACTCATGCTGGAATCCTAGTCTGCAGGCAGCAAGTGGTACTTTGTCTTTCAAATGGGATTACTACAAATGTCATTCTCACCAGAAGAAGCTGAAATGCCTCCAACAATCAATAATCTGTCCACCTCTAGTAAATACCATTAACTCTTAATTATCTACATGTATGTGGAATAATCAAAATAAACTTTAAATAATTGTTGTCTCTCTGCCTTCTGGTTCCCTGAAGATTCTGCTGCTCTCACTCTCTGCCAGCAGTTGTCGTATCCCTAAGGAACACAGACAATGTGAACAGTAAGCAAAACAATAGAAAGTAAGAGGATTGGGAATGAAAATCTGGCTTTAAAAAGTTGCACAATATATTCTAAAGCCAAACATAGGTTATTTTTGTAATATCTGCCATTTGTATTATTTACACTACTGTTCTCCTTCATCAGTAAGAAAATAAGTTGAAATTATCAGCTCCACTCTGCTGGAAACTCTCAACTCGCCATGTTATATGTTGATGACAGAGAAAAAGATCCTGATTTTGTTATTCTTCATAAAAAGCAAGGATAGTTTTCAGTGGTATAATCCTGATGACCTTTCCATAGCTCAAAAGAAGTTTACCCTATTTCTTACAAACGTTGCTATGGCAGGAAAATACTACTATGGTATTGCATATGGCTTCTTGGACAACAATTCCTTCTCTTAGCTCTAGCCAGTGTGCACCCTAGGGAAGTAGAGACAGAGGATACCATTTTTAGAATTTACTTTAAAAAAAAAGAGCATGGAAGCTCTGAATTAAAAGCAGTGATATGATGGATGCCTGGAATCACTTACCTAGAATAACTAGTCAATTCCCACTGACGTTAGAATCTAAGGACAGAGATATGGATAAAATTTGGCCTGGAAAGCAATGAATTACTTGAATGTTCCCTGTATTGATCTTCCTTGTAACATCCTATGGTCAATGTATATGATATGAAAACGGTTTCCATGACATAGTACTTAGAAGATTTAACTGAGGGCTCCAGAGAATATGCGATAGAGAACCCTGGACCTATCTATGAAGTCACGTGGGTGGATTTTGAGGAATTCTACTATGGAACAGGTTGAATGTGGACACGAGAAATCTGATTATTTTTCTTATATGGTAGAAATTTCCTCTGGAGAAGGTATTTCTTTGCCCAAAGACTATTAAATTTAACGTGAAGTAATTTTAAAGATTTAAAAAAATATGCCATGTAGGTTACATATGAAAGAAAATCAATAACTAAATATTTTGCCATGCTAGTCTTCTTCAATTAATAAGATGTAATTTATTTTGTATCTGGCAATAAATATTCCAATCATCATTAGTGCACATTAAAAAAAAAACTTGAAAGAATATGTTGTAAACTTTACCACTAAAGCAAGAAAAGGTCTTAAATATAAAAATGGCTCTCAAAAGTACCTGAATCTTGCCTGCTTTTAGAGCAGCAAACATGCACTGAGCTGTATTAAAGGCGTGTCTCCAATTATGATAGGCAACATTCTTCCGGTAATTCTTCTTAACACTTAAAATCCACCTGCAAAGAACCTTTAGGGAATAAAGCATACGCAGTAACAATACTTGTTAACATCTATCACACATTTACTATGTTCCAAAGCATTTACATCTAACCCTCATAACTCCGAGGGAGGCACTACTACTTTGATCATTTTACAGGTGAGGAATCCGACTTTCAGAAAGGTAACTTGCCCAAGGTCACATTGCTCGCAAAGGGTGGGGCTAAAATTCAATTTTGAGCAATCTGACTTCAGAGCCCACCATGTTAACCACCATGCTAACTAAATGAGATGTAAAATGCAAGACAGCTCTAAGGTATTTTTGGCATGGGTAGGGAGGGCACTGACTAGCTTTTTAAAAGATATTGTGTTCAGGTGCCATCAATTAGGAGAGTCCAAATGGTCCGTTATGTATGAATTCACTTCTAGAGAGCCATGGAAACAGCTACTCTCAAGTTCTTTTCATGCTCCCAGTTTTTAATTCTGCAACAATTTTTAATTCTGCTCTGCAATTTCAATTCAGAGCAAGGCTGTCAGGGGTGGATTGGGGGCTAACATATACAGCACACGTCCAAGGACAAAATGGAGCTCCAAGTCCTGATGCAATCAGCAAGTCTTTTGTCCCTTTTAAACTAAGCTTAAATATTCAGGCAGAGTTACTGCTTGGTTACCAAGAAGTAATGTTTAAATATATACGTAAAATAAAGCCCTGGGGTCCACATGAAAAAGACATATTTTAAAAGATGGAAAAAAAGGGACAGACCTCGGAAATCTCAAAAGCTGGGTTTAATTCAACTTCTAAGTAGTGTATTCAGTAAGATCCCCAGGGACTCACGGGCCCTGAGCATGGTTATTTTTTGTTTGTGTTAGCATCAGAGTCTGCCTCTCTTCCATTCTGAATGATTTACTATACTTTGGGGGATCTGTAAAAATAAATATGTACTTCTTCCTACGTATATCCCTGGAGATACTTCAAACACAAAAAGCATTGCCCTGGATATGGAAAAAGTACCAGGGAAAAGAATGTTGCTTTAACAATATTCAACACAGAATGACTGGCTGCAGAAGCAGGCCAAAAACAAGGTTTCTTCATTGTTGGTAGAAATTGCTTACATGGGATTTGGTAGAAAATCTGTGCTCTCATAACCTTCCTTTTCTTTTTTGGTCTTTTTGTTCCTGTTCTATAACACAGTTCACAGGGAATTCTGATAACAAGCAACCCTAATGTCCCATAGCTCTTGAACCTCCAAGTCACCATACTTAGCAGAGGATTTCTGTGTGACTACGACTGACATGTGTTAATACCAAGTATATTGCAGTTTCTTTCATCGTGACCATTTCTGAACAAAATCAGCTAGAAAGATGATAGCTTCATCTTATTAGCAGAACTTTAAGTAAGAGCTCTAAACTTTCTTTCATATGCTTAGAAACTGTAAAGTGTTACAGAAAATTACTGGTGATTAATTAAATACTCAAGGAAAATATGCAGGAAAACACAGAAATTTAACCTATGAACATATCTCTTTACTAATCATACATCTGTAGATGCAACTAAATATGCACACATATCATATAATGTTAAATGATGACCAAAATGACCTTATGAAATACAATTCCTGATGGACTTTTCAGTTATGCTTCTAACAAGAGGGGCCTAAGAGAACTGGGTCATCCAATGGAGATAATAGTTAGAAACTAGATTTAAATACAGTTTTAGATTCTGTTATCAGGAGATCTTTTAAAAACATTTTTTTATTTGAGTATAGTTAACATAGAATGTTACATTAGTTTCAGGTACACAACATAGTACTTCTCTATATGTCATGCTGTATTCACCACAAGTGTAGCGACCATCTGTCACCACACAATGCTATTACAACATTACTGACTGTATTCCCTATGATTTGCCATTCATTCCTGTGACTTATTCATTCCACACATAAGTGGAGGCCTGTAGCTCCTACTCTTCCTCACCCATTTTGCCCATCCCCCCAACCCCTTTCCCTTTGGCAACCAGCAGTTTGCTCTCTATATTTATATGCTATCAGGATGTTCTTAACAGCATTTAGGAAAATTATGGTCAGATCGGCTCAGTGCTTGATGGACATGCTTGGCATGTTCAAATATGAAATACAGTCTTTTGTACAGGACTACTGAATAATTATGTGCAATTTGGACGACTCTAGGGAGCATGCTCAATACCCTGAATCAGTCTCCAACAATTACAGAGGCTTCCTAAGTCCTGGGTGGCAGACTCAAAATGCTCTGGGAGAAAGAGAAGAAACAGAAAATAGCTCAGTTCCTGCCTTCAAGAAGCTCAATCAGTAGTGAAAATAATAAAAGTGCACATGTAAAGGAAATAAATCCAATCGAGAAAACAAATTTTCAACAGTACTCCAAGTGGAGTGAAGTTAAACCTAAGGTTGAGTCAGGCTCTGAGGAAGAGAAAAGCATGTTGTGGCAGGAAGTGGGGCAGACTTTCAAGTGGGACAGTCCATTCAGGAGGAATGACATGTAACAGACAGAATGTGAAAATAAGCACAGCACATGCAGATTTGTTCAAGTTGAGTCAAGAGTCCATTTCATAGATGAGCAAGAGCAATGGTTGTGATGTTAATAGGAGAGTGACTCAAGATCTGGAAGCCAAGAAGAGACATGAAGACTTGACATATCTTTCAGTAGGAAATATTCTTTGTCATGATGCTAACATCCTCACCAGCAATAACGTTTTAATTTTATCATCCTAAAACTATACTGACAAGAATATCTGAAATAAACATGACAGAAGAGTCACTAAGGCAGGAAGGTCAATCAGAATGACTGCTATTCAAATTGATGTTTGCCAGAATCAGAATAGTAGTTCATCAAACAGAAAAGGAGAGTAAATGAATGAGACACAGAGGAAAAGTATCTGCCTAATAGTCAAAAATTGAAGGAAAGGTAAGAATAAAGATTGCTAAAGAAATTCTGAGTGACTGTCTTCATATGCGACACTCAAATGCTATCTGAAAACGTATGGGTTTTTAAGAAATAAGTCAACTTATAAGAATTTCACAAACAGGTAAAAGGATCACATTCCTTTGTTCTCGCCAGGCCCTTTAAACAGCATCATTGCTAGTTTAAAGTAAGGAAATCTGAGAATGGAAAGGGATTTGAAATGTTATCTTGCTTTTTAAGGTCCTGTAACTAGCAAGAAGCAGAACCAAGATTCACATTTAGAACTGGCCTTAAATGAGGTCTTTATTCCATTAATAGAAAAGGCTATTAAAAATGAGCCCTATAAAGGGCGCCTGGGAGGCTCAGTGGGTTGAGGGTCTGACTTGGGCTCAAGTCATGATCTCATGGTTGGTGGGTTCAAGCTCCGCGTCAGGCTCTGTGCTGATGGCTTGGAGCCTGCTTTGGATTCTGTGTCTCCCTCTCTCTCTGCCCCTCCCCTGCTCGCTCTCTCTCTCTCTCTCTCTCTCTCAAAAATAAACATTAATTTTTTTTAAATGAGCCCTATAACCTAGAGTAGAGAAATTGGATGGGGTGATACAACCATTGTCAAATTTGGCTGAAGGAAGGAAGAAGTGACATGTACTCTATAACTGTCTTAGGTACTGTGTTAAGCAGCAAAACACCATCTACACACATACACATGCATACAAACAGACAATCACATCGATGCATGTGTCATTCTCACAAGACCCTCATAAGGAAGTCATACCATTATCCCCAACTAACAGACTGTGAAACTGAGAACTTGAGAGATTAAGTGCTTAAGGAAATAAGAGCTACTCACTAGTAGGGCTATAACTCAAAATTCATGACCTTTTTACTCTTATCATGCTATCTGAATTTCTTCATTTGAAAACACAGACAATAACAACCAGAGAACCTTTCTTGAGGGCTTCTTGAAATAATCAAATGACATGATATCCCTTAATCAACATGTTTTAGTAAGAGTGAAGTATTAATTAGACTTCACAGATAGTAGTTCTTTGTTTTCATCCAAGAGTAATAGAAAGTTTGGCTAAATTTAAGAAAGAATACCCCAAGAATACCATAAATGACACTATATTACCGTTAGCTCTATTAGTCCTGAGTTTTCATTCCTAACTGTGTGAGGCTTTTGAGAGCAGGACAGCTCTTCGCTCAAATGAATACTTAGCATAGTGCTGGGTACACTGTTTATGTTAACAAATTTTCATTTTATGAATTAATGGATTGCTAAATAGTAGAGGCCTTCAAGGTATTTAAATTTCCAGACAGGAAATCTGTATAAGAAGACTAGAAATTCAACTGACCAGGGAAAGAACAAAGAAACCAAAAAAAAACAACTTTAAAGGTAAATTACTACATTTTGTTTTCAAACAATCCTTTCTATTCTCCCTTATTCTTTGATGCTAATACACATAGCCATTATGAAGATTTTCCCTGCACTCTGCAGCTGGTATTAGAAGATTCTGCCTGAAGTCTTGCTGTTTTCTGAGAGGGGAATAAGTAATCAACAGGGGTTAAAATCGGTTTTCATCCACACCCCGCAGAGGTAACCCCTCTTGTTCGAACCACAGGCTTGGCTTCACATCAAGCGCCTGTACTCCCTTATTTCCAAAGGAGTTCACTCTGTTTTGGTCCTTCCCTGGCCTGTGTGATCATAACCTCTGCAATGAGATCAAGTTACTTCCGTTTAAAATTCTTCAGTGACTCACCACTGTTTTTCAGAATAAAATCCAAATTCCTCTGAACAGCTTACAAGGTTACATATGATTTGCATCGTAACCTTCCTCTCCACTTGCTTCCCTTGCCACTCTCACTCCCCCTCCACTAAGGCTCCCAGCCCATCCCCACTCTGTCCCCCTGGCTTTGTACATCCTGCTCCCACTATTGGGGATAATGTCCCCTATTCTGCCACCTGGTGTTTGATGCATAGTAAAAATCCAATACGTGTCTTGTTAGGGTTGATCATTTTTCTTTGAAAATCTCAGGGATGCATTAGGTGACAGTATATTAATTGCTGAGACTTAAAAATCCCTATTCATACTAATTCTCTCTTAACACACACAGACACACACACACACACACACACACACACACACACACACTTTTCACTTTTCCAAAGGACATGACTTATTCCTACCTCATGTTTCATCTGGAAGTTCTGCACAAGGTTGAGGTCAGTGAACATCCGAATTGTACACAGTGCCGTTTCTAGGTCAGACAGCTCAAAGTCACTGAAACTGAAGTCAGTAATTTTAAGTGTCTGAGCAGATGGTACAACAGCAGCCTTAGGTGAAGAGAGAAGAACAAAATGAAATAAAGCTGTTAATTTTATAAAGCAGCAGTGATTCACAAAGTTTTCTCACTTTACTACAGGGAAATAGTGCATTTGTGTTTATTTTTTCTTTCTAATGTGTACTCTAGAAATCTTTTGGTATAGGAGCTACTTCTGTTTTTTGGTTTTGTTTTTCAAATGAATCACTGGGGGAGGGGTGGGTAACTAATATGGTTCCAGGAAGATTAGGTAGAGGAGAGACGGTGACTACCCTGAGGTTGTACCTATAATAATAAGCAAAACTAAGGACTCCAGTGATCTGGCCCGTTTATACCCACTTAGTCTTAGTCATTCAGCCGATACTTACTGAGTAATTATTCTGGACCTGTCCCAGTACTATGGGCTGGGAATCAAGTGGTGAGCAGGATAACGATAATGTTCTAAGTATTGAATTCTCAAGACAATCTTATTAAGTTGACACTCTAGCTCTATTTTTCAGGTACAGAAGCTTTAAGCAGAAAGAGGCTAACTGCCTTACCCATAATAGCCAGCTAGTTAAGGAATGGAGCCCAGCTTCGAATCCAGGCGAACTATCCTATTTTCAGATTTGACACCATCTCTACTAGAGACGAAGTCACCCAAGCCTGGTCATGAGTCACCTAGAGTGCCTACTAAAAAATACCTCAGTGATTCTGACTCAGGAGATCTGGGATGGGTCTTGAGAAGCCAGTTTTGTTTTTTGGAGGAGGATCTGTTTTTTAATTAGTATCATTGGTTTTGATTCGATTATCATTTAATTGTAGTAAACACCCCTGAATTTTTCACATATACCTTGCTCTTTTTCACCTGCTTTTTGTACCTCCTGCTTCTCCGATAAAGTACCTACTTTCTTTAACTGATGGACTCCTTTAAGACACAGCTCCCATCCAAAAAAGGACTGGATGCCCTTCAGAGCGGACCCCACCTGGGGAATACCTGTTTAATTACAGGAAGTTCACGATAATGTAATTTCCCGTTTATCTGTCTCCTAAGTACAGTGGGATCTATAGGCAGGACTGTATCTTTGTACCCATCTCTGTATCCACTGTGACTACTGATGGATACAGCTTTGGTATTTGTTGACATGAACATTTATTAAATGAGTGAGAGGGAAAAATTTTATTCCCTTCACTTTCTATGAGTCATAAGTTCCAGTTTTAAGGTCCCAAAACCTCCAAAGAGGGGGAAGCCCATTAACTTGAGTTGGAAAACTAGCCGACCTGGCAAATACATTCCAATCTGTTATACTATTTAAAAATTTGGGAGATTTTAACAACGACAGCAAAAAAGGATTTCTGGCTTCAGAAAAATCAGGCCATTCTGAGCCCCAATTCTCATGAAGCAACACTGGCCAAGGCCAGGGCACCTGGCTCCCTCAGACTGAGCAGAACTTTCAGGCTCGTCTCTTAGATTTCCTATCAGGCCCCTGTGGGCATCAGAACATGCAGGAACCCCATTCCTTCACCCCCTTGGCCATCCCCTCCCAGCACTTCAACTGCTTTAGCCAGATTGACTGCAATCTACCTGATGAAAAGAGGCTTTAACTTGGTGCCAGGCAGAGAGAAGACAAATTAGGAAATCTGAACCCGATTTCTTCCCCTTAATGTCTTTTCCTCATCTCCCTCCAAACCCCTTACTTTTCCTATGAGTATCTAGGATATCACTACTCCACTTTACCTCCATCTTTTGGGAAGTAAAAAGATCAAAATAATAAAATCTCATGAAGCAATCCACAGCTTTCCCCAACCAATCTTGGGGTGCTAGCCCATTCTCCTGCTCGCTTGACATTTATATTGTACTCATGTATACCAGGCATGTTTAAACTTTAAGTTAATGCCCCCCTCTTCATATTCCAAACTAAGAATTTTTTCCCAAGCCCAAAATTCACGAGAAAATATGCCTTCTGTTAAGTCAATTCCACAGGCTACTGCGTGGGCTGAAACAGGGGAAGAGAGGAGGATTTAAATGTTTAGATAAAGGGCTTCATTGTTTACACGGGCCTCCAACATCAGAGATTGGAGCAGTCAACTAGAGCGCAGCTCAGAAGTGTGGAGGTGGGAATAAGCCCACCTTTTAACTCCAGGCAGATTGCTGCTGTTTCCCTTAAACAGACTGCACTCAACAAGAGAACAGGTGTTTTTTCCTTAGGGCACCATTATTCTTATGGAAGAAGTTTTCTTTCTCTCCTTCCACAAAGGATATTCTAAAAGCTATGGGACAAAGGCAGCCAACACAGCTTGTGCCTCTCCCCTTGACACTCTAATTCCCAAACCCTCTAGTGAGAGAAAAGAATCTTTTGCTTGTTCTATCACACCACACCACCGACTCAACCTTTCAGAGATGATCCAGTGGGGAGGTATAAACATTTTCCTTCAGAACCTGGTGGTCAGTGATACATGGGTTCAGAATTCTCAGAACTGATTGCTAACAAGCCATAAGAAAGTTGGATGTCATTTATAGCCCTTGTAAACTGCTTCTTTGACCATCATAAGACAATTCAACTTTCCGTTTTTCTCGAAAGGTCTTGGGATAAAGGTGACTTTAGATAAAACATATTACCTGTAAATATTACTTCCCATTTTATAAAACAAAATATTCTACAGTTTACTAATAGCAGAGAATAGGGTTTGTGGTATTTCTGGGATAGGCTATGTTATATATAACTCTGGATTTTCACAATCACTTCTTTTAGTGACACCTTATTTTGTTAAGTGACTTTAGGGGATAATATAACTTATTGCATCGTGGTATTGAAGACTAGCAGAAATAACATTTTTAAAAAGATTTTATAAAGCACATTTTATAAATGGGTATGTGTCTTCTGGTTGCATAATCCAATTCAACTATCATACCATCTAATCCCAACAAATACCGGTTATTCCTCTACATGGAAGCATAATGCCTGTGACTCCCCAGGCAACAGTGTTTAGATATTTTATTGTTTAATTCAAATATCGTTGAGCTCTTCTAGAGTTGGGAGTTTAATCTGTGTCAAAAATAACCAAATATGGAATGCAAAAAATACACGAAGCCCAGTGGGTTAAAGATTCAATCTGGTAAAAAGGTCAATAGTATAATATCATTTTTCTTCTATAATTGGATCTGCCACTCAACCTAATGAAGAAACTAGGCTAGCTTTCATGACACTTTAGAGGGGATTCTTCATTTAAGTCACGTTTTTATGACTTCCTGTTTTTTATGACCCTCTTTTCTAAAGCTGTGGCTGTTTTTCACCATTTTTGCAAAAATTTTAAAAAACACAACCAACTTTGGCAGTGAAATTCACTAAGGGTGGAACGAAACACATCCTTGGGAGTAGGGCTGGATTGGGTTAAAGGAAGTAGTAGTATTCAGAATTTTTAAAATACTTTCATTTCTCTGCCATCGTTACTCAAAAGCAGTTGTTCTGAACACCATCTTGACGGATATGGAGCTAAATGTTAAACTGACCACCAGCTAACAAAATCCTAGATTAGCTACCACATTTGCATTTCAGCATTAGATAATGACCATGAAAAGAGGGGCTTTAAAGTGAAGCACATGGTAAAACGGTATGTTTGCTATTATGGGGTTCTAGTCCCGATGTTCCACAGACTTTATCACCCTCAACAAGATGTTCAACCACTCTGTCAAATTCTCACCTGTAAAATGAAGGGGCAGGGGTGGACTAGAGTGTCTCTAAGGTTTAATATTCTGAATTTATGGTATATTTATCTCTCTGGCAACAGGACTCCAGGACCTCTTATTGTCTTCTCTTTTGGAACCAGAAGCCACCCTGTATGGGGCACCTGAATCTTGCCACTGACCTTCCTGTACCAGGCTCAATCTCTCTCTCCGACCCTCTCATCATTTAAGGTAAATGGATGGATGCACCGTAGCTGTTGTGGCTATGTTGTGTTTTTCATGCTCGATTCCACATTTGTGTCACTGTCAGGCTTCTTGACACATGAGAGAAAGGGATCTTCCACAACTCCTGGCTAAACAGAGGACCACTCTCTGCATGAGTGTAGAGGAGGATTAGACTGGGTATGTGGCAGCCTCTTTACTTAGTGTAGTAATGCTCTAAATGAAAATTTGAGTTTCCTGAAATCACCATGGTTTTTTTTTTTTTTTTTTTTGTGGGGGGAGGGGGTCTATACTTTTGCCATTTGTTTTTAAGGTTGGTTAATACTCTTTCTCACTTCCAGGCCTCTTTAACTGTTTTTCCTCCTCTTAGAATGCATCTCCCCAAGTTTTCATATAGCTAGTTCTTTTCTTATCCTTCCCAGCTGCACCAGGGAGACATTCACTGGTACATCCCTTTGGGAGATACTATAGCCAGACTCCATCAGCATCTATTTCAACCTTCTATTGGTGAGCCTTCATTTTTTTGAAGAGTTTAGAAAACTCAAAAATATACTTCTCTGCTCCCTTTGTGGCCAGGGTTCTAGCTTAGTTTTGGTTTCTTCAGTGAACTACAGGCATACTTTGTTTTACTGCATTTTGCAGACATTGTGTTTGTCTGTTTTTTTAAACAGTTGAAGATTAATGCCAACCCTGCATCGAGAAATCTGTCAGCACCATTTTTTCCTACAGCATCTGCTCTCTTCATGTCTCTGTGTCACATTTTGGTAATTTTCACAATATTTCAAACTTTCCCATTATTATTCTATGTGTTATAATGATCTGTGTGGTAAGTGATCTTTGATATTACTACTGTAATTGCTTTGGGGTACCACAAACTGTGCTCACATAAGATGGTAAACTTAGTCGGTAAATGTGGTATGTGTTCTGACTGCTTCACCAGCCCGCTGTTCCACCATCTCTCTCTCTCTCCCTCTCCTCAGGCCTCCCTATTCCCCGAGACACAACAATATTGAAATGAGGTCAATTAATAACCCTGCAGTGCCCTCTAAGTGTTCAAGTGAAAGGATGAGCTGCACATCTCTCACTTGAATCAAAAGATAGAAATGATTAAACTTAGTGAGCAAGGTATGTCAAAAGCCACGGTAGGCCAAAAGCTAGGCCTCCTGCTCTAGTTAGCCAAGTTGAGAATGAAAAGGAAAAGTTCTTGAAGGAAAGTAAAAGTGCTAGTCCTGCGAAGGCACAAATGATAAGAAAGTGAAATAGCCTTCTTGTTGATATGGAGAAAGCGTTAGCGGTCTGGATGGAAGATCAAACCAGCCACAACATTACCTTAAATCAAAGCCTAATCCCAGAGCAAGACCTTAACTCTCTTCAGATCTGTGAAGGCTGAGAGAGGTGAAGAAGCTGCAGAAGAAAAGTCTGAAGCTGGCAGAGGTTGGCTCATGAGGTTTAAAGAAAGAAAATTCTTCATAACATCAAGTGCAAGGTGAAGCAGCAAGTGCTGATGTGGAAGCTGCAGGAAGTTCTCCAGAAGATCTAGTGAAGATAATTAATGAAGGTGGCTACACTAAACAACAGGTTTCCAATAGAGAGGAAGCACCTTCTATTGGAAGAAGATGCCATGTAGGACTTTCACAGCTAGAGACAAGTTATTTGCAAATATCTTCTTCCACTCAGTAGGCTGCCTTTTTGTTTTGGTTTTGTTATGTAAAACCGTTCTTGTTTGATATAGTCCCACTTGTTTATTTTTGCTTTTGTTGCCCTTGCCTGAGGAGACAGATGATGTCAGAGTTTATTGCCTATGTTTTCTTCTAAGAGTCTTATGGTTTCCACTATGACCTTTAAGTCTTTAATCCATTTTGAGTTTATTTTTGTATATAGTATAAGTGGCCCAGTTTCATTCTTTTGCACATAGCTGTCCAGTTTTCTCAACACCATTTACTGAAGAGACTGTCTTTTAACCGTTGTATATTCTTACCTTCTTTGTTGAAGACTATTTAACCATAGGTCAATACATTGATTGACCTCCTGACCTCAAACCTCCTGACCACAGATTTCTGCACTCTTTAGTCAGTTGCATTGGTCTGTGTCTGTTTCTTGCCAGTAGTAAACTGTTTTGATTACTCAGCTTTGTAGTATAGTCTGAAAACAGCAAGCGTGATTCCTCCAGCTTTGCTCTTCCTTCCAAAGGTTGCTTTGGTTATTGGGGGGCTTTTGTGGTACCATGCAAATGTTAGAATTAGTTGTTTGAGTTCTGTAAAAAATGCCATTGGGGGTGACTGGGTGCCTCAGTCGGTTAAGCATCCGACTCTCTCACTCATCTCTAGGAATTTTTTTCTTTCCTCTGATTTGTTCACTGACCCATTGGTTGTTTAGTAGCATATTGTGTAGTCTCCATGTGTCTGTATTTTTTCCACTTTTCTTCTTGTAATTCATTTCTAGTTCATACAGTTGTGGTTGGAAAAGACACTTGATAACCCTCTTGTTGGAGTGATCCCTTTATCATTATGTCATGCCTTTCTTTTTCTTGTTACAATCTTTGTTTTAAAGTCTATTTTGCTTTTTTTTTTTGCTTCTATCTGCATGAAATATCTTTTTCCATTCCTTCATTTTCAGTCTATGTGTGCTTTTATTTTTTTAGAGAGAAAGAGCAGGGGAGGGGGCAGAGGGACAGAGAGAGAATCTTAAGCAGGCTCCATGCTCAGCAGAGAGCCTGATGCAGGGCTCAATCTCACCACCCTGGGATCATGACCTGAGCTGAAATCAAGACTTGAATGCTTAACTGATTGAGCCACCCAGGCACCCCTGTGTATGTTTTTACATTTCAAGTGAGTCTCTGTAGGTAATGTATAAGTTGGTCTTTTTTTTTTTTAATCTATTCAGTCACCCTATTTCTTTTGATGGGAGCATTAGGTCTATTTACATTTAATTACTGACAGATATGTAGATATGTACTTCTTGCCATTTTGTTGATTGTTTTCTGGTTGTTTTTGTAGTTCTCTGTTCCTTTTTCTCTTGCTTTCTTCCCGTATGATTTTGTGACTGTCTTTAGGGTCATGTTTTTATTCCTTACTCTCAATTTTTTGTATATCTATTGTAGGCATTTCATTTGTGGTTACCATAAAGTTCATATATAACTTCCTAGGTATATACCAGTCTGTATTAAGTTGATGGTCACTAAAGTTCAAGCACATTCTAAAGCACTAGATTTTCACTCTCCCCAATACATTTTTTGACATCATATTTTACACATATTTTGTGTATTCTTTGAATAATTATTGTAGATATAGAAAATTTTTATTACTTTTGTCTTTTAAACTCCATAATAGTTATATAAGTGGTTGACCTAGTACCTTTACTATATCTTTACCTATACCAGTGAGATTTTTTTAAATAATTTTCTTATTGCTAATTATGGCTTTTCCTTTTCCATTTAATGAAGTATCTTTTAAAGTTTCTTGTAAGGTCAGTTTAGTGGTGATAAACTCCTTTAGCTTTTGCTTATTGAGGAATCTCCTTATCTCGCCTTCAATGCTGAATGATAACCTTGCCAGGTAGAATATTATTGTTGTTGTTGTTTTCCTTTCAGCAGTTTGAATATATCATACCACTCCCTCTGGCCTATAAAGTTTCTGCTGAAATATCAGCTGATAATTTTATAGGGGCTCCCTTGTATGTAACTAGTTGTTTTTCTCTTGCTGCTTTTAAGATTATCTCTTTATCTTTAACTTGAGACATCTTGATTATAATGTGTCTTGGTATGGGTGTCTTTGGGTTCATCTTTTTGGGGCTCTCTGTGCTTCCTGGAGTTGAGTGTTTTCTTCCTTCACCAGGTTAGGGAAGTTTTGTGGCATTATTTCTTCAAGCAGGTTTTCTGTCCCTCTCTCTCTCTCTCTCTTCGCCTTCTGGAACCCCTATAATGTGAGTGTTAGTATGCTTAATGTTGTCCCTTAAACTATTGTCACTTTTAAAAATTTTCTTTTCTTTTTGTTCTCATTGGGTGATTCTCCCCAATCTTAGCGAATCTGTACTTCTGCATCTTCTGCATCTGCTGTTGATTCTAGCTTTTCATTTCAGTTATTGTATTCTTCAGCTGATTGGCTCTCTTTTGTATTTTCTGTCTCTCTGTTGAAGTTCTCATTGTATTCAACCATTCTTCTCCCAAGATCAATAAGCATCATTATGACCATTTCTTTGAACTTTTTATCTGGTGGATTGTTTATTTCATTTATTTGTTCTCTGCAGTTTTGTCTTGTTCTTTCATTTGGAACATGTTTTTCTGTCTCTTCATTTTGCCCCCTGACTCTCTGTGTTTGCTTCTATATATTGAGTAGATCAGTTATGTCTCCTTGTCTCAAAGGAGTAGCTCTATATAGAAACTATCCTGTGGGGCCCTGTAGTGGAAACTCTCCTGGTTACCCATCCCACCCAACACCACCCTCTGGGTGTGGCAGGGTGGAGGGCCAATCACTGGTTGTGGTGGGGTGAGGTTACCTGGGGCAGTGCCACTGTCACCAAGGCCACCCATCAGGTGTGGTGAGGCAGACAGCCACTTGAGAGGAGCACTGGCCAGAGCTGGTGGGTTGGGTGAGGCAATTTGCAGGGAAATGCCAGGGTAGGGCAAGCAGTGCTAGCACTGTAGATGGATAGTGTCAGAAACAGCACCTGCTAGGTAGGGCAGCTACTGGGGACAAGTAGGTAAAAGGGGAGTGAAAAAAAAATGGCATTCACAGTACTTCTATCCCTGGATAAAGTTCCAACAGATCCCAAATTAGTTCTGTGCCTTAAATTTAGTCAATTAAATTAGTCAATAAATCTCATTCACATGTAACACAGGTACTTTTCAAACTCTTGCCTCTGCTCTGGGACTCAGAGCAAGTGAGACTGTGCACATGCCCTTTATGAGTGGAGTCTTGATTTCCTGCTGTCTTCTGGCTCTCCTGGACTTAAGCCCCACTGGTTTTCAAAGCCAGATGTTATGGGAGCTCATCTTCCCAGTGCAGGTTTCCTGGGTCAGAGAACCCAATGTGAGTACTGGATCCCTGTTCCTCAGAGAGGGCCTTTGCAGTCATGATATCCTCCCATTTGCTGCCATGCTGGGGAGGTGTGAGTCCTGAGTTTAGTAGACTGTCTCTGCCTCTTCGCCACTCCTGGTCATCTTGATGCGACTATTTCTTTATATCCTTAGTTGTGTAAAATCTTAGGTCTGCTAGTCTTCAAGTTGTTCTTGGAGATAGTTGTTTTTAAACAAAAACAATTTTTTGTTTTGAGAGACAGAATGTGAGCGGGAGAAGGGCAGAGAGAGGGAGTCACAGATTCCAAAGTGGGCTTCTGGCTCTGAGCTGTCAGCACAGAGCCTGACGTGGGGATTGAGCTCACAAACCATGAGATCATGACCTGAGCCGAAGTCAGACGCTTAATCGACTGAGCTACCCAGGCACCCTGATAAGTTGTTTTATATGTAGTTGTAGTTTTGGTGTGTCCATGGGAGGCAGTGAGCTCTGGATCTTGATTGCAAATCTAAACATTCTATTTCTTGAAGCATTAATGTAGCCAAAACCTAGATTCAATCTTACCTTGCAGGTTGCTGAATTACAGTGTAGTATGAAATCACAGACTTGCCACATCTCTTATGTGAATTACTACATATACCTCAGACCATTCTAGATATTCTAGAATGTCTCTATATTATATAATTTCACAATGCCTTACACTTTAAAGTTATAGCCTTTTTTCTGATTATAATCATATAATATTGTATAATTATGTTATACATACAGTCCTTCACTATTCAAGTTCGAAGAGGGTAGAGACTTATTTATTGTTATGTGGAGCCCACATAGAGTAGGAGGTAAGTATAAATGTGTGAATGAAAATCTTTTTGATATCATCAAGCACCTAGCCAGTTCTCCATAATATTTAATTTAATTTAATTTAATTTAATTTAATTTGGCAAAGAGTTATAATACAAATGTTAACATCAATAATGAACCATGCTGTGTCAGAAACAACAGATATATTATAGAATATGCTTTCTTACCCTATAGTTCAATTATGAATTTTATTTGCTTTAAAAAATTTTAAATATAGTTGAATTCTTTTCATCTGCACAATAAATATTTCATTACTATAGTTTTTTAACAATCAGCTTCAGCTTGTCTTAAGTCTCATTAAAGTTTGATTCATTCACTTCAAAGAACACTGGAAACTCATGATGGGAAAGCGATGACCAATATCCTAGCAACTCTGGCAAGAAGTTACTCAAAATGGTCAATTCTAGATTACTGCCCTTGAGTAGAAAACTGTTTAAACTTTAAACAAAGGTTTACACTTGTTCTTACAACACATAGTACATTTTTCTTCCAGATAGTCCACCTACCTCTTCCACTTAGACTAATTTAAAAAATGAGTGTATACTTCATTGAAGTGCACATTATTAGAAGGGCTCAGGCAAAAAGACTTGGAACATGACAAGGTACATCAAAATCTTGATGCTGCTACTACTAGACTGAGAACTGATTTTCCTCCCACTGTTACCACTACTAACAACTAATACTTCCTGGGCACATAGGTACCAGGAACTCCACTCACAACTCTGCAGGGTAAATTCTTCTATTATCCTCTTTTTATACATAAAGAATCTGAGACACGGAGAAGTCACAGATTTGCCTGAGATCATGGAGCTGGAAGTTGAACCTGGTTTCTCTCTAGCCCTATGCTTCTTTATGTATTTCATCAATATTAAGTTATTTCTAGTTTCATAATCATTTTAAGAATAAAGAAAGCAAAATCTTATTGGATACTGAAGGAGTTTGGGTTATGTTATTTCAGGCTAGATTATAGGCTCTCTAAAACTTTAGATTTTCCAGAATCTACTGATTGATTCATTCACTCACTTAACAAGATATGTAAACCAGGTTCTTGTTCAGCAATCACTAGATGGTAGCTATGATGATGATGACGACTCAAGAACTAATAGCCTGATGGAGAGGATAGGCACATAAATAATTGAAATACATAGTTTTTAAAGTTTAATGACACAAGGATGTTAGTAGTTTGCACATGCTCCCTAATAACACAACGATAGATAATGAAAGTACATACTTAACTACTTTTTTTAGTCACTTGTGATGGTTAATTTTACGTCTCACTTGACTAGACACACTAAACACTATTTCTGTGTATGTCTGTGAAAGTATTTCTGGATGAGATGAGCACTGAATCAGTGGACTCAGTAGACTTTCTTCTTCAATGTGGGTGGACATGATGCATCTGTCCAGGGCCTGAATAGAACAAAAGGTAGAGGATGGAAGAACATGCCTTTTTTGCTTCCTATGAAGTTGGAATATCTCATCTCATCTTCTCAGGCCCTTGGACTTGGATTTCAAGCATCAGCTCCTCTGTTCTCAGGCCTTTAGACTCAAACTGAATTATATCACTGGTTTTCCTGGGTCTCCAACCTTGCAGACATAACACTGCTGGAATTCTCAGCCCCCATCACTGTGTGAGCCAATTCTTCAGAATAAATCTCTCTCCTACTAGTTCTGTTTCCCTGGAGAACCTGAATATAGTCACCTATTTTTCTAAAGTCAAAGACAACCGACGGACTGGGAAAAGATATTTGTAAATGACATATCGGACAAAGGGCTAGTATGCAAAATCTATAAAGAACTCACTAAACTCCACACCCAAAAAAAAAAAATAATCCAGTGAAGCACTGGGCAGAAAACATGAATAGACACTTCTCTAAAGAAGACATCTGGATGGCCAACAGGCACAAGAAAAGATGCTCAACGTCACTCCCCATCAGGGAAATACAAATCAAAACCATTCACACCAGTCGAGTGGCTAAAATGAACAAATCAGGAGACTATAGATGCTGGTGAGGATGTGGAGAAACGGGAACCCTCTTGCACTGTTGGTGGGAATGCAAACTGGTGCAGCTGCTCTGGAAAACAGTATGGAGGTTCCTCAAAAAATTAAAAATAGACCTACCCTATGACCCAGCAGTAGCACTGCTAGGAATTTACCCAAGGGATACAGGAGTACTGATGCACAGGGGCACTTGTACCCCAATGTTTATAGCAGCACTCTCAACAATAGCCAAATTATGGAAAGAGCCTAAATGTCCCTCAACTGATGAATGGATAAAGAAGTTGTGGTTTATATATACAATGGAAAGCCACTTGGCAATGAGAAAGAATGAAATCTGGCCTTTTGTAGCAATGTGGATGGAACTGGACAGTGTTAGGCTAAGTGAAATAAGTCAGACAGAGAAAGACAGATACCATGTGTTTTCACTCTTATGTGGATCCTGAGAAAGTTAACAGAAGACCATGGGGGAGGGGAAGGGGAAAAAAAAAGAGAGGGAGGGAGGCAAACCATAAGAGACTCTTAAAAACTGAGAATAAACTGAGGGTTGATGGAGGGGTGGGAGGGAGGGGAAGTAGGTATGCGCATTGAGGAGGGCACCTGTTGGGCTGAGCACTGGGTGTTGTATGGAAACCAATTTGACAATAAATTTCATATTAAAATAAATAAATAAAGTCAAAGAGAATCTATCCTGAACTTTATATAAGACAAACAACCTTTTTTTTTTTTTAAATTCAACTGTTTCTCATTATGAAGGCCTCTATACAAGTGTAGAGGGTGGGTGCCTCTTTGTTTACTTAATAGAGAAATAAAACTTTATAGGAAATAATCTATTTGTAAAGTGTATAGTCTCCTTGAAACCCAAAAAGCATGTGTCCATGGAAAATAATATACTTGGGTGAGGTAAATAAAAGGATCATTTAAAAATTATTGAGTTTCTTATTTTGGGTGGATGCCTCATGAAAAAGGTTTATATTTAGCCTGTGGCAAAGTCTCTGGTCACCTCAGAAGAAAATAAAGACATGTGGCCACATGGCTACACAACTTGCTCGACTGTATAACCTTAATACAAAAAAGGTCACACTGCTATCAAAGGCATTCTACCCGCCTTAGGTCTGAAGTATCAAATCTCAAGAGCTAAAATAAAAATTACAAAATAACTCCTAACTGCCAACTGTTACGGCAAGGCTCCCTTATTCAGAAAGTCATTTCTTAAAATAAGTTTGAAAAGAAGAGCAGATACTGAACTTGGCCATCCATAAAATGTCAAATTCTTCCAATTAGCTTCAGTATTGTATAAAGGCATTTTGTTACATTACTCCTGACGTTTATTCATTATAAATGTTAGGATGAAAAGAGGTTTTCCTCAATGATCAATTATTGAAGGAAACTATTTTCAGGCATAAAATTAATGTAAGATATCTCATGGGTTCATTGGTAGCTACAAGCAGAGACCCTCAGTTAGGTGTTTTAAGCTCTCCCTGTCAGTCCCTGATCACTACCCCCACCTATTGGGGCACCATTTTATGCGGAGCAGTTTGTTTCTAGGTCTTTGAATAAAGTCAGTTTGACAGCCATCACATTATACTTTACAGAAGGCTAATGTCTCTCTTCCCTACTTCTAACATGCACAGAAAACATGTTTTTAAAGAAAAAATCCATACCACTTACAAGCCTGTTAGAATTTATCTTTCTCTAAGAGGGAAGTGAATCCAAATACATAGGAAAAAGAAATCTTACTTATACAAAGGGAAGTAAATAACCAACTTAGTATGTGGAACCGAATCTTATAGAGAATGCAGAAGTGAATAAGGCACAGCACGGCTGGATTAGCATATTTTCTTCAATAACTATACCAACATGTTTTATGATTTTTCCTTCTCTGTAACATTATATAAATGTGACTATTTATTTATTTTCAAATGTTTTTATTTACTTTTGAGAGAGAAAGCATGGACTGAGGAGGGGTGGAGAGATTGGGGGACAGAGGATCCGAAGTGGGCTCTGCAGAGAGCAATGAGTCTGACACAGGGCTCGAACTTCACGAACTGTGAGATCATGACCTGAGCCAAAGTTGGATGCTCAACCAACTGAGCCACCCAGGTGTCCCTAAATGTCATCTTTTAAATCTCAATGGCAAAGAGGCACAGAATATAAAAACTAATGAGCATACAGTTTTCAAAACCATGCAAAGATGGCACATGCTAATGTCAAGATTCTGATAATATGTACATATGCTTATAAGTAAAACTCTCAGGGTAAATTTATGACTAAATTAGGAATTAGTCTGGTTAACATCTATTTAGTATATAAGAAGCTGAAGAATGGTGCCACTATATTCTGGAGCTAAGATTACCATTGGAAGTAATGTACTAGTGAATTCAAAGCAGAAAAGATAAGATTAGCTTGCCGAAGGAAAGCAGGAAGAATCAAACAGAATATACTAAGTCTTGCCAATGTGGAAAAGACACAGCCCAGTTAATGTTATAGACATCTATAAAAACGAATGTATCAACGGATAGTATACAGGAAGTCCAAAGGACCCAGACGGTTTCAGGGTAATTCTAGCACTGTTTGAGGAAGAGTGTGCCTTCCTGGATGCCGTAGGTTACTACAGTTCAGCGACACTGGTTATCAAGATCATAACATCAACTCTTTGTTATTATTGGCTCAAAATTTTCTATTTATAATTTGACTATCCATATATAGATTTTCTGAAAAAGTGGGGGATGTGATGATCATCTTGATACAAGGAATTAGATCTATACTCTGCCACTGACTTGGGCATCAGGGATTTGAGTCAGGAACATGGCTCTGCCCTTTGCTGCTGTCACATGCAGCAGGAACACACTCCTGATCAAGAAAGTTCACGTGACGTTTCTGGCTCTGAAAGATTAAGGTCAAGATGAAGTAAATTCTGTTCTAGGAAATCCCACCTGAGAGGTCAGCTTCTCCCTATCTCACTATTTTGATGCAGAAACCTTTCAGGATCACGAAAGGGTGAGTTTGCTTTTATATACATTACATATGATTCAGAAATTGCTATAAAGCAGAAGCTATAGAGATAAACTGAATAAGCAGTGACCCCACGACAAAACTGAGCTTATTTCAAAAAACTAAACTCTAATACATATTTATTCACTACTCTTCTAACAAAAGAGGAAAGCAGAAAAGGAAACCAGTCAATCAAATACTCAGTTACTGGTAATAAATACTGATTTCATTCTGGTATCTTAACTAATAATTTTCTAGTAACCATTGCCAGGTAGCTGGGGTTCATTTATTTTTATCTCAACAACTTGTGACTAAGGATCATTAAAGATATATGGTAAAATGCTTAGTTTAAGGCCTTATTTCTGCTACACCCAATTTTAAGTCAAGAGAAATTAGATTAAAAACTCAAGTAAAACAAAGGGGAAAAAATAAGGATTTTGAGTTTCCTATCAACTTGGTTATACTTTTGTTATAATTAGAGAACTTTTCTGGAAACAGGCATAAATATTTGGTATACTTAAATATATTATTTAATTATCTCCAGAACTAACTTGTAAAAATAAAAGTGAAGAATCATTAGGCAGCTTTTCAATTTATTTTAGGTCTTAAATTGAGATAAATAATCGGATACACGACAAAGCAACTTTGGTAGTTGCTGGATGATGCAGACACCTGTGCAGTCGGGGCTGTAAAGGAATTTTTATTAGGCTGATGGAAAACCAGTATTGAATTCAGTTGCTGAATTTCAACCAATTTAAATAAATTAGCTGACCTATAAGTGACGTAACCCTAAATTTCCCAATGCAGCTGCCAGAAATCTATTTTCCAAATGAAACAACAGATGGTTTTGAACAATACTGCAATATAGCAATTTTCAGTTATTCCAAAGCGTTTTTCTCTCGCTAAAATTATAAAAATAATTGAGAAAATAATTTTCAGATTTTTTCTGAAAGATTGCTATTTTCAAAGTGAAAGCAAAGTTTAATATCCTAGTGATGTTTTTAGCATTATCTTCAGAAATTGCTCTATTTGCTAGTTTTTATTTATCTAAAACAACACATGGCAGAGTGTAACCTTGCCCTCATTTTAGAACTAATTTAATACTCTTGCAGTGCTCGCAAGCACTTCAAGATATATCTTTCCATGTGATAATGTCCAACTCACAGTATGCATTTAGTTAAAAACTTCATCATTCTGGAAGGATGAGACCAACATGCCAATTAAGCCTGATGTGAAAGATATTTATAACCTATAAACCTCTGTAAATAATTGAAGAACTGTTCGTTTCTTCAAATACCGCCATGAACAAAATAAATAAAGTCCATCCCGAATGAGGCTAACCCCAAAAGAAGCTTAACCTTTCAGGTGAAACATCCCAAGTTCCTTAAACTGTTCTTGGCAAATAAATGACTCCGCTTTCTACTCACTGATTTAACTGAGAACATCTGTAAGTCCTCAGCCTTCCTTTTCCAGCTCATTACCTCTCCAGTGCCACACAGGGGAGTCTGGGCTTTGGATCTGGGCTGCCCGGAGTTAGTACTAGCACCATCACTTACGACCGGGGAGATCCCGAGCAGGACAACCTAAAGCCTCTCAATCTTAAATTCCTCACATTCCACCTGCTAACCATACCGACCTGATGGGGCTGCTGTGGACTAAATACACTTAGTGAACACACACAAAGAACTTCCAACATGCCATGTATGAGGTAAGTGCTCAATAAATGTAGCTATTCTTATTACTATTACTATCATCACTTCCCTCTTGTCTCGCTCAATGCCTAGGCTGCTCCAAGGTCCAGATCTCTTCCCTGCCTTGCACTCCCTCATTGCCGTACCTTTGCCCTCCATCCACGAACATGCTGGTTCTCTTCCTTGTGAGCGAGCCTTGTGCACAACACAAAGCAAACCAAAACAAAAACAGCAGCCAGCATCTTTAATAACTACTTCTCCACTCCTTGCTTTATACAAAACTTATCTTTTAAAACTAGTCTATATTCATTTCCTCCGTTTTGTCACCATTTACTCTTAACTCTCGCAGTTTTACTCCTAAAGCTGCCGTCTGAACAATCACATGATCACAGAATGCAGCAGCCTTCCTCAGTCCTACTTCTCAACCTTCTACAACCAACAGGACCTCCTTCCTTTTTGAAACTTCTGCCTTCTGCGCCACTGCCCCATCCTAAATCTTCCTCCCTGTTTAACGACCACATCTGTACCTCAGCCAGGTTCTTTTCCCACTCCTTCCACAGAAACCCAGATTCCCAAAAGTTCTGCCTTCAGTCTTGCAGGCCCTTCTCCCAACCGCTCTACCCCCATGGGACTGCCCCAAACCGCAAGGCTGGACCTCCAAATCGCCACCTTTGGTTCAGCCCCTCCCCACTCCAGTCCTGCCTTTCATGATTACTGAAGATGTCCGTTGAGTCCTTCCACCAGCACCTCACACTTACCACGTTCTAAGTCAAATCTGCCAAGTTTTCCTTCTTAATATTTCCACTTTAGTTAATTCATGGCACCATCATTTTTTTAATGGTGGAGGTCAAAACATTTCAACCATCTTTAATCTTCTCTGTCCCTAACAGCTCATAACAGACAGCACAGTGGTTGTATGCATGGGCTCTGGAACTAGACTGTGTGAGTTTGTATCCTGACTTCCCCTCTTTCTGCCAGTGTGACCTTGAGCAAGTCACTTGGCTTCTCTAACTTCAGTGTGGCCCTCATAATATAGCTGTGCAGTTTTCGTGAGAAAATGTAGGTAAGGCCACAGAGGGTTGGCATTTGGCCAGCTATGATGATGAGGACAATGAAAAAGAATCTCAGTGATCTGTTCACACCCTTCTCATTCTTTACAGACTCCTGTCACATCTCACATAGACCTCATCTGTGTTGTCTCAAGTAAATTTCAACTCAGAAGGGGAGCCTTTGCTGTAAATGTGTAAGTGCCTCAAATTTTCATTAATCTCAACCACGACCTAGAACATTTAGCATTCTACTTACATTATCAGTGTGCTTTTTCTCTCATAGCATACTAAATAACGATGTAATAAGAATTCAGGAGCTGACCTTATTTGAACCCAATTTCAAGTAACATTCCATAGGCCATGTGGTCAGACATTAAAATCACTCTCAATTCTCAATAATGCAGAGCAGATTATTGATAACAAATTATAAAATCTTTGTTGTCGTTACCCTAACCAAACAACCACCTCACAGTCAGTCACCTGTTCACATTGTCCCCAGGAGCTGAAAAGTAAATTTAGTTTTGGCCTAAGAAAGATGTGACATTATTGAAAAAAAAATTGAGAATCATACAATGTACTACAAAGTCAGTATGTTATCTTTTGCTTTGGATCATCAGTGACTCTTTAGCCCTACAATAAAGTAGAACTGATTAAATATTTTTATGAATGTCCGTCTAAATATTTATCACATTTAATTAAATGGGACCATTGCTGGGGTGCCTGGGTGGCTCAATCAGTTAAATGCCCAACTCTTGGTTTTGGCTCAGGTCATGATCTCATGGGATCTTCATGGGTTCTAGCTCTGCATTAAGCTCTGTGCTGATGGTGTGGAGCCTGCTTAGGATTCTCTCTCTCTCTGTCCCTCTCTCTTTGCCCCTTCCCTGCTCACTCTTGGTCTCTCAAAGTAGATAATAATAATAGAATTTTTAAAAATGGGACCATTGCATTGGAAGTAGTTATCCTAAGAGAAGCATGTTTATGTATTAATTAAATGTCTGTAGTCAGTCACTTTTACAAAGAAAGAGAATTACCGCTAAGGATTGGAGCTCTCTTGTTTCTTCCTCTGCTGCTGAAGCGTGATACGACAGAACCTATAGGGTAAGAAACCAAAGAAAACAGGTTATCCAAGAGAAAACTACCAAATGTAGACTACAGTCTCAAGCTCGAGATTCTGCTAAAACTTCCTGGAGAGAGAACTAGACACCTCAGAATGTCAAATCTTGTTTGCTGCTTTTCTTCAACAGAAAGAAAAATCCCAGATTTGACTCAATTGCTTGTTTCAGAAGACCAAAAGGTATACTCTCTCTGTGTTTAGAGAAAGTCTTGTCACCTTTATTCTGACACTGTTGATGTAATGAACACATTATTGATAAGTGATGCTACTGGCTCAAAGTTGGCAGAAAATTTATTTTGTGCTTTTTCTTTTTGCACTGCTTTTTAGAAAATAATACTGACTTCGGTTATTTCTACTTGTGAGAATTATGAAAAAATCTTTTGCGTAAACTGACACTTAACATTGACATTTGGAAAGCAAGGAGTCTAGAAGAAGCTCTCAGGGGAGGGCTGTAACTACTCTAGAATTTCATAAAGAAAAATGGCATGGCTAGAACATGATGTCACACAGATCAAGACTGGCAGCGCTGCCCCATAAATCCATCCAGTAACCTCTGGAGACGTGAGGCACTCAGTGAGGGGACAAGGGGGCCTGGGACCCTGCTTTCAATACCTAACTAGTACACTTTCTCTTACCCTAGTAGAGTTAAACAGACAGGCTTACTATTTTCTCATCACTCAACAGAAGAATCATTAATTCCCATATTCAAAAGTAATGACTTCAAAGTAATAGGATAATATTTTAGACATTTTTTTGAATCAGGGCAGTGGTCATATTTAAAACATCTACCATATTTTTTAAAAAATATTTTTTAAAGTTCATCTTTGACAGAGACAACATAGATTTACTAAAAACCCCAAAGATATTAGCAAGATTGATAAAAAGGTAAGCCATTTTCAGACTTAAATTGATACAGGAATAACATACCATTCTAAGTTTTAAAAAATAAATTTTGTCACACTGGAGATAATAATAACACCTTACTCATATGGTTGTAATGATTAATTTTGTTAATACAGGCCTATATCTGAGATATAGTGGGTTTATTTCCAGACTATTGCAATAAAGCCAATATTGTAATAAAGGGAGTCAAATGAACTTTTTGGTTTCCCAGTGTACATAAAAGTTATGCTGACACTATGCTATAGTCTATTAAATGTGCAATAGCATTGCTTCTAAAAAAATATATGATACCTTATTTCAAAAACACTTTATTGCTAAAAAAATGGAACCCATCACCTGAGTTTTCAGCAGGTCCTAATGACTGATCACAGATTAGCATAACAAATATAATAATAATGAAAAAGCTCGAACTATTGTAAGAATTACCAAAATGTGACACAGAGACATGAAGTGGGCAAATGCTGTTGGAAAAATGATGCTGACAGATTTGCTCAACATAGGGTTGCCACAAACCTTTAATTTGTAAAAAATGCAGTATCTGTGACAAGCAATAAAACAAAGCACAATAAAATGAGGTATGTCTGTACACATGAGCATCAGAACACAGAGTAAACATTTGGCAAAGGTTAGCTATTATTATTGTTGTTTTGTTGGTCATTATAATGACCATGGCTTCCAGGTCAAAATAATTCACTGTCCTAAGAAAACCTGAGGGATTGGTGTCCTTAGCTTTTATCCAATGCCTTGTAAGGAAAGGAAAATCTTTTTCAAAGTTAAACTTGTGAACATCGATAGGACTTCCCATAATGAATTGAAATAAAATAAATGTTTAGACTAAGTAAAAGCCTAATTACTCATATATTTAACTGAAGTAAAACTATAGTGTTAAAATAGAAATAAATCTCAATCAGGAAAATACTCAAAGATTTTGAACAAAATTATATAATGTCTGGGATTTGCTTCAAAATAATCAATGGATTAAAGTGGAAGAGTGCAGAGAAGTGAGCAAGTGTATGAATGGAATGATATTGGCCAGGGGTCAATAATTATTAAAGATGGCTAATGAGTACATGGGCACTCACTAAGCTATTTTAGTATACTTCTGTATATGCTTGCAATTTTCCATAATAAAACGTTTTTACAAGAAGAGATAATTTCTAATTGATAGCTGGCTTAGATTCAATTCAGTGCAAAACCAAGGGAACTATAAAAAATTTGATTAAAAATATATGTATATACACACATGCACCCATGTATACATACATATGTATATATGTGTGACACTATATGTACATATATGTATGTGTATAGATGTAATCTGAGGTATATGTGTGCATATATATATACACACATACATATATTTGTGTGTGTGTGTGTATGTGTATATATATATATATATATATATATATATATATGCACCTATACCTACATGTGTGTATTTCAAAAAAAATTTCCACTGGCTTATAATCCAAGGTCTCTTATATAATACCATGGCAAAGCTATTCATGTTATATATTCATCATTACTAATACTATCTTGGTTATTAGTACATTTTTACTTATATATCTTTCTAGCTATTTAGGTTAGGAACTTATTAGAGGATTGGAGGAAACGTTACAGTTTCTAAACATGGATTCCCACTGATCTCAATTACATAGGAGTAGGCAAATATTCAAACATACTTCACTCCACTGTATGAATAAGTAGAGATGTTTGCCCTTTTGAAGTCTATTTCCCTAAACTGGGTCTCTGATGTAAGAAATTTCTGGGTTATGCAAAGTGAACATTTTCAGGCAGTTAGTGAAATACACCTGGAAAGGGCTGGCCCCACTTGGGTAGGGTAATCCTCCTCGGGAGGGAGCCTGCCGAAGGTCAGTGTCCGAGGCCAGTGGGTCACAAGCTGCCTGCACATTCAGAATCGCCTGGGGGAAGCTCTGGAATAATGTAGATTCCCAGGCTCTACCCAAGACTTATGAATCAGGGTATTCAGAAGTGGGATCCATACATCTGTAATCTGAAAGAGTTTCCCTTTTCCTCACTTCTGGTTCTCTGAGTGCTTAGGGTTTCTATTTTTGTCTTTCAAAATGTATGAGTACAGCTGTTCACCAGGGGACAGGGATGCTCAGGCACTGGAGCAGGGACAGACAGGCTGCACGGGCAGCAGACATCTGTGTGAATGCATTCTTAAGGTCAGAAGAGTGAAGGCACGAACAGCCTGAGTTTTGGTTTGGTCATGAGACCTTTGATTAGTCTCTAACATATTCTGGGTCTCCGTTTCCTTAGCTGTTTCCGTGAGGAACTAAGGATTCAGTCTGATTCTTGTGAGGAGACACTGCTATCACACACAGACCCCACGAGTTGTTTTGGCGGGAAAGGCAGAAGCTGAGTGTGGCTGCAGAGACCGAGAGTCCCACAGTTGTCAGCCCACCTCCAGTGTGACCATTTGCTTGGCCATGGCTCTCTCCACTGCTTCATACATCTGTGTGTTCTGGATCCCCAAGCCACAAAAGATGACAAAAGCCTCCAGAAACTGTTCGTCATTTCGGTTGAAAGGCTTAACCTTGCCAGTATTCTCCTCCATCTTATTTACAAGTTGGCAAACCCCTATAACAATCCAAGAAATTGAGTAAACATTATTATTAATTATTATACGTTTTATTGACTTGAACACCCAGCCCCCGCAAAAAAAGATTATCTTATGCTTTTATGAGTGCTTGGAATCTATCTCTAAAGAAGCAAACGGATCCTCACAAATATAAAAGCTAGAAAAGTAAACCAAGTCAATTTACATGAGAACTTGTTTCACACAGTACGTTGCCTGCGTTCAAAAAAATCCTAGAGTACTATTTTCTTCCAGACGCAGTCACGAATTTTAGATCGGCTGAGTCCCCAAAGACAATTTGTCCTTTGGAAACTAATTGGATTTTTGTACATTTGCCAAGAGAACAATTTTAATGCACATCAGAATTTTGGGTCACACAGATTGCCTTTCCTTACTGAGAAACCAGAAGTTAAAAACTACAGTAACATACAAAACAGAATGTAGAAAACAGGTTAATTCACACAAACCATCTCAAATTTCAAATAAGCCCCTCTGTATCCAGGAGAATCATACTTGCAGACAACTTTTGATACTACAAATAAATGCAAATAAAAATGACCATTTAGAAATAAAGGCGGAACTAATCTTTGAAGAAAATCATAATCTCCCAAGTCCTGGCTTCTCTTAGAAAGTCAAACATATAGGGGCACCTGGATGGCTCAGTCAGCTGAGCCTTCGACTTTTGCTCAGGTTATGATCTCAAGGTTCGTGTGTTTGAGCCTCATATCGGGCTCTGGGCCTGGAGCCTGCTATGGATTCTGTGTCTTCCTCTCTCTGCCCTTCCCCCACTCATGCTCTGTCTCTCTGTCCCTCAAAAATAAATAAATGTTTAAAAAATTAAAAAAGAAAAATAAAGTCAAACATGTAGTCAATATAAATGGAAAATTACATCAACATTGTAAGTCT
Organism: Prionailurus viverrinus; assembly: GCF_022837055.1. Classification (NCBI taxonomy): domain Eukaryota; kingdom Metazoa; phylum Chordata; class Mammalia; order Carnivora; family Felidae; genus Prionailurus; species Prionailurus viverrinus. Next base: position 104,920,741 of record NC_062564.1, on the reverse strand, counting down.
TTACTGAACTACTTCTATGGGATTCTGAGCCAGCGGCCTCTCTTTGAGGAGTTCAGTGACCTCCCACCTCTGGGTAAAACAAAGTGTTAAGTCCTTATTTCTTCCATCTCTAAATATTTAATACCAGAGTTCCAGTGTGTGCCCACCATGGGATACGTACTATGCTAAATGCTTCAGTACACACACAATCTCTGGGCCTTAAAATTTACACTGTAAAGTAGATATGACCATCCCCATTTTACAGATGAAAAAACTGAGTCTCAGAAAAGTTAAGTCATTTGCTCAAGGCCACTTAGCTTCTATGCTCACGTCTAAAATTCAAAGCCCGGCTCTGCCTAGTCCCAAAGGGCACTTTTTACCACACTCCTCTGCTCTGTGCTCTTTGACCTCCTTGAGATCACTGCTGGTGGTTCCCTAACTGTATCTTCTTGCTCACAACGTTGCCTGTGCTTTTCCACTGCTCCCCACTGCTTTCCTTCCGATTAGCCAGCTGACATTCACGTCTCCTTCACAGTAGCTCCTGGAGGCCTCCCACCTCCCAGGTGAGGCAGGCACTACTCTTTCCTATGCCCTTAATCCATTGCTTGGTGTATCACAGCCGATTTCATTTCTGTCCCTCTTTCTAGGCTGTACATAGCCTGGCCTTAGAGATTTTATTTTCTCAGATCCACTTCCTCAGTTAGCAAAATGCCTGGCATATAGCAGGAACTCGAAAAATGTTTACTGAGTTAATGAAAGAATGCAGGACTGCAGCTCTCACCCAAACTACTTTCCCATGAAGACTAGAGTGTGTTATCAGTTACTTTTCCCAGAGCACAAAAGGATTTCATAGAGTCCACAATGATCCATGGTTGCACATTAAGTCCTGTTATCGCCATTGATGTGCAATTTATTCTTAGCCCTGCAAATTCACTGTACTCTCATTTTTGCTCGTTCTGGTTTGTTTGTGGGAGTTTTTCTACTTTAGACAGTAAAGACATCCTTATCTGTCTGTATTAGCACTGCAGGGAATACTTCTCTAACACTTATTCCACTATCAAGGAATACTTTAAGTGAAACATAATGAATTTGGACACTGCAAGAAAGATAGCATTATCTTAAAAGAACATGTTCCGTATATGGTACAATGCAAGGGTTTGGTCCTCCAACCTTTGTGAATCCCCAAATTATAAACGTGGAACTGTTTATCTAGGTTCTGGCTGTCTCCCAAATCACATTTTCTTGAGAGTCACATGTCTCCTGCTCTATCCTCACATCACAACGTAACTGCCTTTCAATTTCTACTAAAGTTGTCTCCTGCTTGACTGGCCACTTTCCATAAGCAAGATTTCTCTTTTTACCAGTTTATAAGAATTACTGTATGCATGGAAAGGAAAAGACAACAGGAAGGGGTTGAGATGTGGCTATCAGGCAAGCTGCTGGGCTTATGACCTAGCTAAGTAACTCCCCGGGACGTCAGTTCAAATCTATGCCTTAGTCAGAAGCCAATGAATGTGCATTAAGAAGTATTAATTAATTCATCTGGAATTCAAAGGTATAGAAATGAACGTCACGTGTACAAACATCAAAAGCTGGCTGTACCAACCACAGCTCAGAGCGGAACAGCTAAAGTGTGTTTGCTTTACAAGCCACCACTATAGATAACAATGTGTAGACAGGGCTAAGCTCAGTGCAAGGAAAGGGTAAAGACAAATTATCCGTTTAGGCATATAATCTAATTCCCCTTTGAAAGCACAATGGACAGTTATATTTTTATAGCATCCTTGATCATCCTGCTGATTCCTTTATACACTTCAGAGAATTTAATTCTATCAAACAAAAATACCCCAGTTAAAAAAAAAAAACTATGAGGAAGAAAGTTTATAACAAACAGGGTCCTTCTTGAGGAGAAAATATAAAGCTTGGACACGTTTACAGCTAGGGTTTTCAAAAGTTCATTAATGACTGGAAGACTGGATGAGGAGTACAATAATAAAATTTAAAACTGGTCATCTGAGATGCCACATCTACCAGTAATCTGTATGAAATCAGAATCACTTATATATAAAAACAAAGTACTTAATGCAGAGCCAAAAAGAAAAGAAAACCATTCAGCAAAAATCAATTAATATATACAATCATAACATAAAATATTCAAAAACATTAGGAGAAAACCAAGAAGGAGAACAGTTATGAAAGTATCAGTTTACTTAATAATATTAGAGTTCAGAAAGTACTTGTACTGACATTGTCAGTAGGGACTAGATGGTTTCTAAAATCACACAATCATATTTCCTTTTCTGTAACTCTAGGAATCAGATGTTTTCACTAACTACAGTTTACTTCCTGGTTTTTTGGCACAGCAGGATGTCAGCTCTTATATCCTGCTTATAGTCTCATGTACTCTCTACCACATAGTGTGGACTCCGAAATTAGCATCCTGTCTTGCTTAATATGTAAGACCTGCCCTTATTACCAATCTTGCAAATATATATTTTTTTGTACTTGTCATGTGTCAATTATCTTAATCAAAAGAGATTTTCTGCTGAATAGTGTCTTGCTTTTAAAAGAAATTTCCCCATTTTAAGATTATATATAAACCTATATTTTCCTGTAGTATTTTTGTAGATTCACTGTATCACATTTAATTTTTTAATTCAACTTAATTTTTTCCCAAATTGCTACTAGATTTTGACAATAGTTGAATAGTTACCCCTTCTCTAATGATTTGAACTGCCACCTTAAACACTAAAGTCATACTTATTTCAACTACTAGGTACTTTTTTCACATTTTAATAATTTAAAAAATATGTATTTATTTATTTTTGAGAGAGAGAGAGAGAGAGAGCAGGTGCAAACAGAGGAGGGCCAGAGAGAGGGAGAGAGAGAATCCCAAGCAGGCTCAGCCTGACTTGGGGCTCAATCTCAGGAACCTAGAGTTTGTGACCTGAGCTGAATTCAAGAGTCAGATGCTTAACTGACTGAACCATCCAGGTGCCCCATATTTTAATATTTTTGAAATCAGTTTGCACCCTAATCAATTGCTTGTCATAGTTTAATTGAAATTATTTTTTTTTCTTTCTTGGAACTATAGATGAAGTCTTTCAACCAATGGTACCTTAGAAACAATGAAATATACTCTACTATATACAATAACACTAATATATATGTAACAGATTGGGCGTGCATTTAGACTTTCTATTGCATTCCATTGATCTTGCCATCTTTTCTGGCACACATATGATACTTCTAATTATGTTACTTTTACAGCATTATTATTTTTTAATATTTATTTTTGAGAGAGAGCAAGACAGAGCATGAGTTGGGGAGGGGAGAGGGAGACACAGAACCCGAAGCAGGCTCCAGGCTCTGAGCTGTCAGCACAGAGCCCGATGTGGGGCTCAAACTCATGAACTGTGAGGTCATGACCTGAGCCGAAGTCGGAGGCTCAACCGACTGAGCCACCCAAGCACCCCTTGCAACATTATTTTAATTTATGATAGACCAAATCTTTTTTTTTTATTCTTTGATTCTTTTTATATGATATTCTTTCAGATGAGTTTTATAAATGTTGGTCAGGAATTCCTCTTCCCTTTGAAAAAAAAAAACAAAACCCTATGACGATATGTATTAAAATTGATACAAATCTAATCTGGGGAAAGTTGACATCTTACGAAATAGATTCTTATCATCAGGAAATGTTATGTTAGTTCACTTACTAAAGATTTTTAAGTTATTCAGTAGATTATTACAGTTTTCCTCATAAAGACGCTACATATTTCTGGCTAAATTTATTCTTTGCTACTATTATTTATGGGCTTTTTCCATTATTATTTTTGAACAGATTTGTCTTGGGATATATTAAAGTTATTTCTCTTTAATAATCTGAAAACCAGGTGGGCGCCTGGGTGGCTCACAGTTAAGCGTCCGACTTGGACTCAGGTCATGATCTCACAGTTTGTGACTTCAAGCCCCACACTGGGCTCTGTGCCGACATTTCAGAGCCTGGATCTTGCTTCCAATTCTGTGTCTCCCTCTCTCTCTGCCCCTCTCCCACTCACGCTCTGTCTCTTTCTCTCAAAAATAGAAAAAAGTTAAAAAAATTTTTTTAAATAATTTTAAAACCAGGAAGTTTTAGAACTCTCTGTAGAGAAATACTTTCAGCTGATTCTCTTAGGTTTTCCACTTCACAATCATATCATCTGGAAGTTGTTTTATTTTGCCTTTTCTTTTTCTGTATCTCACATTGTTTCATCTCCTCCTCTCTGCTTTGGCTAGAATTTCCTCTGGGCAATAGTTGTTATTTTTTATTCATTGTTACTTGTGTTTTTCTCTTATTATCCTCATTATATGTGCTGCAGGTTTGCTTATTATTATTGTTTCCCCATTATCTCTTTTTTTCATTATCCCTTCCCATTTCATGAATTTATCAATTACTTTTCTCTGCTTTCTATTTATTTCTTTATTGGGGGGCAGCATAGAAGTAAGAAAGAGAGGGTGCTGTTTTTCTAATTTCTTCAACTGAATTCTTAGTTCAAATGACTTTATTATTTCTTAATAATAACAAAACAGTTAAAGCTGTATCTCTCCTCTGAGCATAGCTTTGACCATATGCCTTGAGTTTTTATGTTATGTTGATACAACCATCAATTTTCTAAAATGAGGTACTCTCATTTTGGCTTTTGATTTCTCCATCATCACAAAGGAGAATACTTTTCAGTTTCCAAGTGAGAATTTTCCTTCCCACTTGTCCTTTTATTATGCATTTCCAATTCCAATGCATTGTGATTCATGAGAGTGGTCATCAATTCTGTTTTGGAAATGATTGAGTTTGTGTTATATATGTGTGTATCATTAATATTTGTAAGTTTCTGATTGATATTTGACAGGAATTTGTATTTTTAGGTTATGAAATATAAAAGTAAATCTATATCTGCCTATTAAATCCACTTCATTTTTTTATATTAATGCTAATGTTTCCTTATTTTTTCCTGGAGTTTAACTTTCTATGAGATGTGGTGTTCTAAAGACTTCCATTTTGTCCATTTCTCCCTCTATTTTTAAAAAAAAAATTTTTTTTTCAACGTTTATTTATTTTTGGGACAGAGAGAGACAGAGCATGAACGGGGGAGGGGCAGAGAGAGAGGGAGACACAGAATCGGAAACAGGCTCCAGGCTCTGAGCCATCAGCCCAGAGCCTGACGCGGGGCTCGAACTCACGGACCGCAAGATCGTGACCTGGCTGAAGTCGGACGCTTAACCGACTGCGCCACCCAGGCGCCCCTCTCCCTCTATTTTTAATAGCTTTGGCTTTTATATATCAATGATGCTAGTTTATTAGAAATATTTATGACAATTACACTGTCTTGGTGGATTTTAAGTTTAATAAATTTCAGAGTGACCCTTTACAGTATGTTTTTACCTTAAATTTGACTTTGTCTGATATTATTATTGTCATCTCTATTCAAATTTTTCCCATTTTGTGTAAAATGCGTTCTTACAAATGACATATACCTCATATCTTCCAGAAATTCCCTCACTATTTCTAGTCCAGTAAAGGTAATCTTCTGTTTTCTAGTGCTACTATAAAGTTTTTCTTGCTATTTTTGCAATAATTTCTTAAAACTATAATCCTTTGATTTATTTATTTTTATTTTATATATTTTCACTTTTATAATTCTAACTTATACATTCTTAGTTTAATTTTTTTCTCATTTTCTTCCAATTATTACTGTCCCTACAGTCTCATTGCCTGGAACTTATTATAACTAAGCATAATTTACAATTCTGTGAGAAAAAAACCAGATAACTTTAAGCATTATAGGCAATGTGTACCATGGATGACACTGCACAGCTTCATTATACTTGCATTGGGAAAATCCTAGCAAATATTTTTATAAGCAAATGAGAAGTTAGTGATATTGCCAAATGGTAACACTTCATCTGAAAAATAAAGTGAAGCAGTGTCAAATTTAAACATATAATTTTAGAATAGTTATCTATGCCTTAGAATCAAATTGCAACACAGACATGAGCAGAGGGTTAGGGTAGCAATCAGTTTAGAACACACATTCAGTTAAGAAATACAGTTGACCCTTGAACAGCATGGATTGGAATGGTGAGGTCCACTTATATGTGCATTTTTTTTTGATAAATACAGTACAGAACTGTAAATGTATTTTCTCTTTCTTATGATTTTCTTAATACATTTTCTTTTCCCTAGCTTACTTTATTGTAAGAATACAGTATATAAAACCTATAATAAATAAAATATGTGTTAATCAGCTGTTTTTGTTACTGGGGAGACTTCCGGTCAACAGTAGGCTATTAGTAGTTAACTTTGGTGGGATTTAAAAGTCATACATGGATTTTAGACTGCATGGGAGGGGGTGTCAGTCCCCCCTAATTCCCTTGAAGAATCAACTGTACATATTTCCCATACTTCACAATCAAGAATGTGTAATATAACGCTACAATTTTTGTTATATTTTTCATTAACAAAGAGATAAAAATGTAAGTTATTTAAAGTGAAGATGTTCTAAACATTTTTTGGGGGGGGGGGGATGGGAATGGGATTAATTTCTTCAAAATCTGTCCTGAAATGGGCATGGAAAATAGCAGTAAGAATTCCTGGTAAATATGATTTGGGAAAAAGGCATATTTAGCCTAATAAATAGGGGAAATAACTGGTTAAAATAAATGAATATTGAATGAGAAAAATATTTCCTTAATAGCACTGGAAGCAAAACTCTAGAAGCACTCTCTATTAGCCAGAGCACTAAGAAAACATTTGATATGAAACAATGCCTCAGGGAATACAACAGGCCTCACACTGGTCTAATGTCTATAATTTCATCTAAATGTCAGTAACAGAAAAATATGAGGGGGAAGGAAGATTACAAAAAACACATGGTCCTGTCTGCCTTTCCGCATGAAACTCTATGGGGATTCTCTATTAGAATTACATAATAGAGGAATCTGGCCTGTGATATGCAAGAAAAATTATCTACAGCCATGACATTTTCCATACCACATCTGTGGGCACAAAACACAGGCAAGAATTCAAATTTTCTGTTTTGTCACACTTTTAAGCAGCAGGGAGCACTGGAAATGTTCCTTCTCTTTCTTGGAATCAACTTGAGCCCCCACCAAAACCCCCATTTTTTTCTTTCTTTTTATTAATAGGGAATTTTTCCTCTCCAAAGATAACATTTGCTTGCTTTTGGCTCTGTTATCAAGTAGGGTGACACAAAATGTATGCCAAGTCTGATCACTTCAACTGGTATTTTTGATTTTTTTTTTTTTTTTTTTTTTTGCTCACTTGAAGGAAACGTGACAGGATCACAGAATGTGAACAGATCTGAAAGGTTCAACTCGGCAGAGGTGAATAATGTGCTCATGTTTTAAATGGTTACAGGAAGAGTGGAGCCAAATGGATGCTGAGTCCCCTCCCCACCTGGGGCTGTTTGCACTTCACTGAACCAGCTCACATTTGTGTCAAGTGATGACAAAGCCTGATGGAGAACTTCCTGCAGCTACTCCCCATTCCCAATTATTATTCCAAAGAGATGCTGCTGAGGAAAAGCAAAGATCTGACCTGATGTAGCAAGTTGCCACTCAGTCCTCATTATGAAAACTTGCTAGTAAATAATGCATCCCTTCTGGAATTTCACTTCACATTTGCAAAGGTCAGAGGCAGCTTATATCAAAAAGCATTCTTTTAAAAAAGCGTAATATTTACCATGTAGTTTTCACCTTGCGCTCCCGACCAAATAAATTTTTTATAATATAACATTTACTTGGTATCATATTGTAAGGCACCCTTGTCAGTTTCCTTATTGCTTATGTTAGCAAACTCATGGATGATAATCTTGAAAAGAAAATTCCCATACTATGTATTCAGCAGCCTCTACTTTTCTCTCTGAGATCTGTGAAGAGTGCAGGTGACCAAACAGCTCCGCTGGGAGTCCCCAGGCTGGTTTCTAGAGACTTTACTAGGCAAGTCACACCACAGTCAGGATATGACTCCTGGCCTTGTAGCCTTAGAAACTAGATTACCATGACTGAAGACAGAGCCATTTCTCTGGGGGTAGAGGCACTGTAACTAAGTTCACAAGACTGATATCTAACAGCAGAATATTCACGTACAGCAAGAAACAGATCTGTCCCAGGGAATAGGAGTATGTGCACCTGCAACTCTAGGCCATTGCCTCAAGTCCAATTCACTGATTTATAACTAGAAACAGCTGTCAGAGCCATCCATATATTTTCGAGTATATGAATAATGCATTCTCCTCCTATGAGTTAAGCTACCTTGGGAAAAAAATAATCAGAACAAGGGAAGTCTGATTGGTGGGATGCTTCATAGTATCCCCTGGTGTATCTGTCTCGCAAGAAGGATGTGCACCAGCAAAGGCACTGGAATCACTGATAGCTACAACCTGCTACATCCACTGCCCCCTAAGTGATGGCCTTGCCACTTGGTCAGAATACTCTACCCAGACTGACACAACTTACTACATCCATCTGCACTTGAGGGACAAAAATTCCCTGACTGCTGGACAGAATCTGGATAGGTATTTGTCTTTTTTTTTTTCTATTTTCATTAATAATACCTCTCCTCCCCCATCTTTCTGATACCCTCTTTCAATAAAATTATAGTTAAGTCTTGCAACCTAGAAACTATTCAGACTTTTACTTTAAGGTAAATTGACATTTCTAAGCCTTACTTCATTAGGCTTTTGATTTAAAAGGTTAGCCTTTAGAAAGCCTTCATATTTCCTTTATTTCCAAGTTCTTGGGACAATGTTAACAGTTCAGACTATTTTCACGTGTCAGTCATGCACGGCTGACATAGAAAACCTCATATTTTCCGTACTACTCTTAATATAACTTGTAATGCCAAGAAATAAAAGTGTCAATAATAGGAAACATCATTCCATTTTGTTCTGAGGATGCATTCTTCCAGCATTCCTGAAGTAGACATTTTTCTATAATCTTAGAATGTAAGCTCCCTGAGGGCAGGGATTTCCACATTGCTTGCTGATTTATTCCAGATCACTAGAACAGCAGAGTGCTCAATAAATATTTTTGAACAAATGAATACCTTCTAAACTCTAAACCACATATTTAACAGAAAATCAGAGCCATGAAGTGATAGCTAAAACAACACACATTATTGACCTAATGTTTCTCAGTCTACAAACTTTCAACACATCATTTTTCAACAAATATTCTGTTGAAATAGCATTATAATAATTACAAAAATATGTTACAGTTAAGATATTTAACAATGTCTATCAACATTTATCAATGTAAAATTATTTCAAACGTCTTTCATTATTCCAATTTTTATCTTTTTTCACACATTTTATTTCTTAAATTTACACTTGAAGGAAAAAAGCTTCTGGAAATACATTTTTTCTTTAATAAGTCCAGAGTATGGGTTAGTAAAAGGCTTTACCTATCACTTTATTCTTCTTTCCATTTTTTATAGGCGTACAAAGCAAACTTCTAATGAACTGTTGACTTACGCTTCCTGTGTTTTCATTCTAAACAAAAACAAAAATAAAACAAAACAGGTACAAATTATGAAGAGACTGATTTTCCCATTAGGTGTTATGTAAACTATACTGGACATCTAAAACCACTAATATATTCATCTTTTATTAGCTTGAGATAACATCGGAGTGCGGAAAATGTACAAATAACAATGAAGTTCACGTAAATGCAATATAAACCAATTAGTCTTTACATTATTAAAAGTAATAAATATCCTGTATTTCTTTTTTCTCATTGTAAACTTTCCAAGCAACTTATGGTAATATTAAGCAAATATTTATGCAGTTATTTACTATACTGGTGTAGCGGATGTCTCAATAACTTAACAAGGTGGGCAGAATCCAAAAAGCACTACACTATCTGGGATACCAATGCTACAAACTTGTGTTTCTTTAGGACTGCCACTGTTTCTATTGCCCATATTGGGTCTTCTAGATTTGCAAATAACAAAATCAAGGCAGCTGCTTCAAAGTGCAATGATTTTCCAGAGACAGAAAACATGACATTTAAAGTTTTCAGTGTCTGAGATCCTACTGATCTTTGTAGCTTTGCTGTCAAAGAAAATATACTCATTTCTCCACGGAGCTGCTCACTGCAGTAGATTACCAGCTATATAAGTTTGAGCCAAATGGAACTTAATTTTTTAGGATAAACTCAAGAACTATAGCAACATTATCTAAGGAATGTCACTGACATTAAGTAGGTAATAAATTGCCTCAAAATTAGTTGATAGTTCATTATTACACATTAAAAAATTGATCCAAGTAGAGGGAAAAATATGTGAGTACAGCTAACCATCCCTTAAGAGATGTTATGAACTATTTTATTTTCCTTCAGCAGATCACTCTGAAAGAGCCAGTTCTAAGACCTTCAGCTGAAGAGTCCTTGTAAGTGTGGATCTGATGGGAAAACAGTGTTCGAGCTCCAAGTTTAAAACTGGTTTACTTACTGTCCAGGGAAATCTTTTGTCTTTACTGACATCTGGGATATTAAGTGGTTCCATAGTATTTTTTACATACTGAGCATACATGTAATTGATTCTGTTTGCATCACGTTCCCTGTGGAAATAACAGATATGAGTTCTTTCCGTGAAGTGAAAAAACATGGGTAAAACAGAGTTAAATAAATGATAAGAGATCTACACTAGTCTTAAATTATAGGGTAAAGTGTATGTCTTAATTGGAAATGCACCTTAAAAGTGATGATTCACAACTTAGGTGGTTATTACAATTTAAATGTTTTGAAAAGACAAAGACCCATAATTATTCAGATTTCTAAAACAAGTTTTAAAATGTCATAAGTAGTGCTATTACCACCGTTAAATAGGCAGGCTGATTTTTGGGCCATTTATGTAAAATCCATACAAATTTTCTTGCATGTCTTATTTTTTCATCAGCTTATAGAATGACTGAGGTCCAGTCCCTGTCTGTTCTACTTCCTCAGTTATTTGCTTTATCCACCCCCATAATCGTTCACACATTTCAAACCAAGGGGAAAATCAAACATGCCTGAAAGAATTTTATTAAGTTTTTCTCTCTTCCTTTTTTTCTGCTTTGAGATATTTTATGATACTTTTTTAAATTAAAAATTTATCTTCTTCAAAAAATTTTCTGAAAGTATAGTTGACACACAATGTTAACATTCCTTTCAGGTGTACAACACGGGATTCAGCAATTCTTTTTTTTTTTTTTAATTTTTTTCAAATATTTACTTACTTTTGAGAGAGAGAGTGCAAGCAAGGGAGAGGCAGAGAGAGAGAGAGACACACACACACACACACACACACACAGAATCCAAAGGAGGCCCCAGGCTCTGAGATGTCATTACAGAACCCAATGTGGGGCTTGACCTCATGAACTGCAAGATCATGACCTGAGCCGAAGTGGGATGCTCAACTGACTGAGCCACCCAGGTGCCCCAGGATTCAGCAATTCTGTATGTTATGCTGTGTACCACAAGTGTAGCTCCCATCCGTCACCACACAGGTGGTTTTACGATACCATGGACCATATTCCCTAGGCTGTGCCCTTCATCCCCATGACTTACTCATTCCATAACTGGAAGCCTGTACCTCCTACCCCTTCACCTCTTTTGCCCATCCCCCCGCATCCCTTCTTTCCCCTCTCTTTCACTCTAGGTTAGACTTGTGTGGAGGTCCACAGCTCTCCTAGCTTTGTCCCCTTTTAGCCTCACGGGGAGTTTCCCTAATAAATTTCCTGCACATTTAATCTAGTCTTGTCATTTGCTTCTTGGAGAACTTGGGCTAACTGTGACATCCACTGCTTTTTGCACAGTGAGTATCAATGGATGTATATGAATAAATTATTGAGAAGACAGGAACATGGAGCTTGGACACAGTGAGAAACGTATGTGCTTTAGAACTAAATGCGAATCACAGGCTATACAAGTCAAAGACAGAAAACTCCATCACAGAGACATGGAAACAACAGCTAACACTGACTTGGTACTTAACGCGTGCCAAAAATTTTCTGAAGCATTTGTGTATATTATCTCATCTAGTCCTGACTATAATCCCGCTATCAGTATCCCCATTTTACAGATGAAGAAACTGAGGCTTTGAGGGGTTAAATCATTTACAAAAAGCCCTACAGCTAGTAAAAGATGGAACTTAAATTTCAGTCAGTCTGACTTCAGAGTGTATGCTCTTCATCTACTTAGTATCCACAGGTTTTTAAATTGTAAAAACTGGGGCACCTGGGTGGCGCAGTCGGTTAAGCGTCCGACTTCAGCCAGGTCACGATCTCGCGGTCCGGGAGTTCGAGCCCCCGCATCGGGCTCTGGGCTGATGGCTCAGAGCCTGGAGCCTGTTTCCGATTCTGTGTCTCCCTCTCTCTCTGCCCCTCCCCCGTTCATGCTCTGTCTCTATCTGTCCCAAAAATAAATAAACGTTGAAAAAAAAAATTAAAAAAAAAAATAAATTGTAAAAACCTTTTTACTACTTTTTATAGTGTTACTGTATTTACTATAATTCTGTTTTCTAATACAAAAATCAATAACAAGTATTAACTAGTATATATATTCCAAGAAAGTGAGCTTAAAGAATTAATTCTATCCATTTTTCATTTTATGATAAAAATGTGCATTTATAAATTAACATCAAGTTAACTAACAATGAAACTATAGCACTAAAATATCATTTTTTCCCTTCTAATTGGATGGCTCTTATGAAACGAAGCACAGAAACTCCAAAACCTCCCACCACCTGGAGATGAGCTTCCCTTCCAAAACTTTTAGGCAACCCAACTCACAACAGCTTTACTGTGCTTTATCTCACTGATGATGTGATTCTAATAATTATGTATAATGTTAACCCTGGATATTTATTTTCATTTTACACTTAACATTTCAAAACTGTCTTCAATGTGTTATTCTAATTTATAAAAGATAATTAGTAGGTTGGTTGGACAAATACTAAGTCATGCTTTTCAACTGAAATGAATGCCTAAAAGAACGATTTGCTTACAGCTGACATCATAAAATTGCCTAGCATTTCATCTCATGGGAGAGAGTTTGGATTGGCAAAGTGTTTAAGACTGAGAATTGGAGAGTCCTGCATTCTATCAATAAACAACTTTAGAAACATAATGAAGAGTCTGCTGGTGAGTGTCAATATTGGTTTAGTCCTTTTTCAAAATGCTGAAGTCACTACACATCATTTCTAATTCAGAGGTTTGGCAAAATTAGGCCTAATATCTAATTTTTATAAAAATAAAGACGAGTTGTATCACCAAAAGGCCTTTTACTGTATCATTAATTAAAGGCTAACTTTATTTTTTTGAGAGAGAGAGATTGCATGGAAGCGGGAAAGGGCAAAGGGAGAGGGAGAGAAAGAATGTCAGGCTCCACACCCAGCATGGAGACCAACGTGGGGCTCGATCTCACAACAGCAAAATCCTGACCTGAGCTGAAATCGAGAGTCTGACGCCTAACCGACCGAGCCACCCAGGCACCGCTAAAAGGCTAACTTTAAGTGTTTAGCTGACATAAGGCATCAGTGAATACTTTCAAATGCTATACAATTAGTTAATGAATCAGTTAAAATGATCCATGAAATTACTCTCTTTTAAGGTAATCACACTGACCTATTTATTTATCCTTTATAGAATATCTTTATACTAAGACTATCTTGGAATGATGACAAAAATAAATGGAAAAATGCCTTCCATTTTGCCTACAGAGAGAGAACACACTATTCAAAATAAATCAAATAAATAAGACTACACTTTTTTAAAATGCATATTTACCAGTAGAGGTCACTATCATACCAAATCACTGGGGTTGTTGAGCTTTCATTAGAAATTAGAGGATCAGGCTGAATTTGTAATAAAAATCAAAATGCCAATACATAAAATGTGATTATACAGACATATGCTGCTGTACATATATTCAAAGGTAAATGTATATAACTCATCATTTTATGCTCTTTTTTATTTTACTCTTTTTCTTTATTCAAGTATAATTCACATAGAGTGTTATATTAGTTTCAGGTGTACAATACAGTGATTCAAAAATTCTATATGCTTCTCAGTGCTCATCAAGATAAGTGAACTCTTTTTAATTTTTTTTTTAAACGTTTATTTATTTTTGAGACAGAGAGAGACAGAGCATGAACGGGGGAGGGTCAGAGAGAGGGAGACACAGAATCTGAAACAGGCTCCAGGCTCTGAGCTGTCAGCCCAGAGCCCGACGCGGGGCTTGAACTCATGGACTGCGAGATCATGACCTGACCCGAAGTCGGCCGTTCAACCGACTGAGCCACCCAGGCGCCCCATGAACTCTTTTAAAAAAAAAAAAAAAAACAAAACTTTTATTTTGAGAGAGAGAGAGGGATAGACAGAATCCCAAGCAGGCCCTGCACTGTCAGCACAGAGCCCAATGCGGGCTCGCACTCACCAGCTGTGAGATCAAGACCTGAGCCAAAATCAAGGGTTGGACACTTAACTGACTCAGCGACCCACACGCCCCAAGATAAATGAACTCTTAATCCCCTTTATCTATTTCACCCACCTCTCCTCTGGCAACCACCAGTTTGTTTTCTGTATTAAAAAGTCTATTTTCTGGTTTGTCTCTTTGTTTGTTTTTTTAAATTCCACATATGGTCATTATATCATTTATGTCATTTTCATATCATTTATATCATATCATTTCATCATTTTATAGTGTTAATATAAAGTATCATACCTATGGATATATGTAAATACATTAAATGTATGTCTATATTTGCATATATAGCAATTCATTATGCAATCTGAAAAGTAAAAGAATCAAATATTTACATGTGTTTTATCTGGAAGCTTTCTAAAGCATTCTTTATAAAAAGCAGCAAAGAGGCACCTGGGTGGCTCAGTCAGTTGGTTAAGTGTCCAACTTCAGCTCAGGTCATGATCTCGCAGTTCGTGAGTTTGAGCCCCACGTCGGGCTCTGTACCGAAGGCTTGGAGCCCGGGGCCTGCTTCAGATTCTGTGTGTGTCTCTCTCTCTGTCCCTCCCCTACTTGTGCTCTGTCTCTCTGTCTCTTTCTCTCTCAAAAATAAACATTAAAAAAAATTTTTAAAAGCAACAAAAATGTCATAGCATCATAAAACCAAAATTATATTAATGCTCTTCCTAAGAATAAGAAACTTCATAACTGATCCAGGCAGTAGATACCAGCACTTATTAAAAGGGAAACACACAATACTCACCAAGACATAGGCTTATTATCACACATTCAGAAAGGACCCAAAAGTTACTAAAACAATGTCAAATATGCCAGAAAATATAATGGTGCACAGAGGGGCTTAGGAAAAGAATACACATGGTAATAGGATATAAACTTGTCATGACCAGCAATGCCAAGAGGGAAGTGAAGGTCAGTTTTATCTTTGTGAACCAAAAACTCCAGGTAGCTGAAAAATCTCAGGTAGAGAGTGATACCATGGTTTATCTACTTTGACTACGCACTCCAGGCCCAAGTTAGCAATAAACGTTTAAGTCAGTTGTACCTTCTGAATCAGATGAATTCCCCAAATGCCCCCAAGTTACATCTGACCCTTTGCGAATTCCTCGAATTGTTTTAATGAGAGAAAAGGTCTTTCATTGTATCACACTGTTAAAAGTAATAGTCTAGAACTAATCAGTTTTGATATACATATAATCACTTAACCAACTAAACTTTAAGTCACCATGGTCAAAGGTGTCTCCATCTTGATGAGGGAAGACATAAGAGCATAGGAAACGTGGAGAGCACGAGGGGCAGAAGAGAATGAAAGACAGGTCTTCAGACCTACCAGGGGTCAGTCGTAACAGGGGTTGAACAGAACCAGGCTGTGCACTGAAGTACTCTGTTCTTGAAGACAGCTGTAAACTCAGGCAATTCTGCTTTACATGATCTACAGAGATCTTCCGTTTCCAATTTTTTTATTGCATTTATTACAACAAATGTTTTTATTGTAAACATTTTCTTCTAATTTTAATGAAGTTTTTGAAAAATACAAAAAAGTTGAAAATAAAATGAATATCCTACTCTGGATTCCACAATTCATAATGTTTGCCACATTTGTTTTATCTACGTATGTATGTGTGAATATATTTACTTGTTTAAATGTATTAAATTTAGATATAGTTACTTATTTATCTTTGGTTGAGCCATTTTAAAGGAAGGTACAGACATTCTAATACCTCATCCTTAAATACACCAGAATGAATCTTACAAAAATAAAAAGTTTCCTGCTAACCCCAATATCTTCCTAATTCCAAAGAAAAGTAACGATTATTCCCCCCATCAACATCTACAATCCAATCCACATTCAGATTTCCAATTTTTCTCAAAAACTTTTTTTTGATAGTTGTTTTAATCAAAATAACCAAAATTCATGCATTGCATTTGGCTATCACGTCCAAGATAGTACTTCCCTCCATTTTGTTCAATGACACTGACTTTTTGAAGAGACCAGGCCAGTTATCTTACAGAATGTTCTATAGTTTAGATTTGCACAGAGGTTATCTTCAAAGGACTCATGGTCACTGAAGCTAATAGCACTTTTACTAATAACAATTTTACTTTTACTAATAGCAATACCATTCACTACATGAAATAATCTCTAATAGGTTAACTGTAGTAAAAAATATCAAATATCAAATAGTAAAGTTTTAGTATCATACAGTAAAGTTAGGACAATGTTCTATTTCCATGATCATATGAAGCTTTTATATATAACATCAACAATTAGGGATAAAATAACATTGAGAAATTTGAGATAAGTTATTTAAGGGGGTGAAATAATTTGAAACAAATGAACAATGAAAACTGTGATAAATAACACCATACCTAAGAATTCCAGTCACTTTACCCTGCAGACTTGTATTCCTCAGAATAGCCTATCACTTAAGCAAAAAACACCAGTTTTTTACTAAGGATGGAAAAGGGAATCTGAGAAAGAACATTTGGTAGTTTATTCTAAGTCCTTATCAAAATTCTTCAAAAAGCACAAATAAAATTGGGGCAATGATATCTCTAACCTCAATCTTATAAATATTTTCTATTATCCAAGTGATAATTAACCACAACAAAAAATTAATACAAATTTTTAAATTACAGAAAATATGACAAACACATGAGCTGCAATAGAGATCTGGTTTGATTCTAGCCTTTGGGTATATGTATTGGTGTGACAGAGATCATAGGCTTCCTTCTGTTACTAGTTAAATCCCTGTGGCTGGTTACAAATCACAGCACACTTGAAGAGAAGTTTGTTCAGGAGCCTATAAAATTTCCAGTGAGTGTCCAATATTCAATGAAAAATATAACTGCAATATAAACTTGTGGGCCTTAAATGAGTCAGTCCACAAAAATATTGTACATAGGTCTATACTAATTTTGACACCATTCCCTATATCGGGAATTCTCCTATAGGTCAACTGTAGGGGGAAAAAACACTGGAACTTTGTCATCAAAGCGTAAAGTATTTTCAGGAATAAAATTATTGGTTGGTGGGGTGGGGGAAAGCATCCCATAGCTTCTATGTCTTAAACAGGTCACAAAATAACTATTTAGCCAGTATTATACATATAGTTAGCCCTTAAACGATGGGGGGTTAGGAGTGCCAATACTCCACATAATAAAAACTTCACATATAACTTTGGACTCCCCCAAAACTTAATAACTACTCTTGACCAGAAGCCTCACACGTAACATATACAATTGATTAACACACATTTTGTATGTTATATGTATTATATACTGTATTCCTTTTTATGTTTATTTATTTCTCTTGAATGTGAGCATGAGTGGGAGAAGGGCAGGGAGAGAGGGAGCAAGAGAGAGATCCCAAGCAGGCTCCACACTCAGTGTAGAGCTCAATCCCACAGCCCTGGAATCGTGACCTGAGCCAAAATCAAGAGTGGGATGCTCAACCAACTAAGCCACCCAGGCACCCCTTTATACCGTATTCTTACAATAAAATAAGCTAGAGAAAAGAAAATGTTACTAAGGAAATCATAAGGAAGAGAAAATACATTTATAGTAGTGTACTGTATTTATTGAAAAAAGTCCATGTATAAGTGGACCCACACAGTTCCAATCGTGTTGTTCAAGGGCCAGCTGGACTTTTGATAAAGACAGAGAAGTTACCTTACCTTGTTAAAGTATCTGATGATTTTTCTAATTCTTCACACTCCATGTGAAACACACTAGAAAAAGAATCCTGAAAACAGAGGACAACATGGACTGAGAAATAAGTTTGACAATGTAATGAAATCTATCTAGATACACACATGTAAGTGTGTGTAACTGAGGAAAGATGACAATACTTGTGATATTTTTCAAGTTAGACTAAACTGACACAAGTACTCCGTTCCTGACAGCCTCAAGTTGCCTTCCCATGTTCTTACCAGTTTCTGATATTCACTTGCAAAACGCTCATTTGCATACTACTTGTTTTTTGTTTTTCTACCAGGTGTTAATGAATATGGTAGCTTCAAATTTTCTCCATAGTTATTCAAAATCCACGTTTTAGCTTTTATGCATATATTGGTTGCTGTTGATAGGTCTTTTTAAAAGACATATTTTATGAGATCATTAAAATAATTGTGAAGATTAGCAACACAGAGAAATACTTTGGAGTTACATTAAAAAACAGAATACATATTCATACCCATGCTACATTTGCAACTGAATAAAGAATTGGAGGGAAACACACAAATAAAACAATGATATTAGTTTAATTTGGGGAGAGAAGAACTGAGTCCTTTCTTTCCTACATTTGGATTTTTGCTCATGTTGAAATCTTTTTAAACAAAAAGTTATTGTATAAATGGACATCAAGCCACTTGATTCCCAAACTCAACAAATTAAGTTTGTTTAAAAAGTGAACAAAATACATTAATGTTCACATTGCTGAGCTATACTGCAAAGCACCAATGATCCAAGTCAGTTGCTGCCATGGCAGATGTTAACCGGTAGGCGCATGAGCTGAATGTTAATTAAAGTGATATTTAAGTTGTCTAAAAAAGCAGTGTTTTACGTATAACTTTCAAAAATTAAATGCTAAAGAACAGGTCACGGAGCAAAAATTGTAAATTGACTTACTGCATTAATGAGTTCTGACCTGAACTTTAAAAGGATAGCTACTTGCAATCATCTCCGTATTAAGGACTTTGTAACCGACTGAAACTATGAAATAGTATCTAAGAGAATACTGACTACCTTACCACAGTAAATTCTCATTTGATATCCAGTTAATGAGACTTAGACACCCATACACCACAAAATGATTCAGAAAATGTTGAGTCATATAGTACAGTCTTACTATCTAAAACAACTTTTGAAATTTTAATATAAATATATCTTTTATTATTCTACTTCCCCAAAACCCCATCATTTCAGATATCATATATGGATTACAACAGACTATACAAGTGGTGATCCCCACTCTCTTTCCTAACCCACCAATGAAGAGCCTATTCTCAGGGTCTAAAGGAAAAAGAAAATAAATGACATAAAAAGATATATCCCAGAAGTAGTGGTTCATAGGTAAAAAGGGAAAGAAACTGCACAGAAGAAAACTGCTTTAGGCTAGGAGCTCTGATTCTAACCGTGAATTCAACTGGCCTGTCTAGAAGCAACCAGCACTCGGTGAGAATACTCCGTCTTTCCACACACATCTGTTTCTTTACATTACACATCAATGGATTGAAATATGCCAATTAGAACAGTTTAGTGGTTTTCCATTGCTGGTAAAGGATTTAGGACTAACAAGTACCTTTAACAATATTGCCTCTATTGGGCCATGCCCTTTGGTTTCTAGCCGATTTCTGATAAAAAGAAAATTTTATTCCCAACCCACTCAGAATGGGGGTCTACTTGTTCATCGCAACCAGGGCACCACTATTCCTGACCACAAAAGGTCTGCACACCATAATGACAATGTATTTCTCCATCAAGGTAGTGTAGTCATTGACAAAAGCAGCACACGGATATTCCCATGGTAACCACTTAGTGGAGGGACACAAAGGTGAAATGGTGCATGGAAGGCATCCTCTCACCTCACCTCTACCCCTGTTCAACCAGAACAGCTCATACTCTGATTGGCTTTGCATAAACAATAAACAGTTGGGTTTTATCGAGAGATTTGAGGCTAACATGAGGTTTAAAAGCTGTGCTTTAAGGAACATAGGTTTCTGTCTTTCTAAAAATAAAGAAGTCATACTCTGTACTCACGGAGCAATCTTCATCCACTATGAAAATGGTGCATTTCTGCACCTGCATGAAAGAGATAATAGTGGCAGCTATTTTCTTTAGAATTACTTCTAATGATTGCTGTTCTTCAAAAATTAAGCTAGCAAGGTCAAGCAGCACCTAGACAAGAAAATTTAGTTTATTATTTAGTAATTGTTTGTAATTATTAAAGCAATACAATGATTTATACAATTTACAAGTTGTTTATTTACAGTCTAACAAGTTGCAACCAAGTTTGCATTCAAGTATTAAATACGTAAGTCTCTATTTACTACCAGAGCTTCCATACTGATTGTTAGTACAGTTAGTATAGTGATTACAATCACAGACTCTGAAACTGGAGTCATCAGTTTTTCATCCTGCTTTCCCTCCCTGTGAGCTTTGTGATGTAGGGCCAGTTCCTTAAAAATGGGGATAACAGTAATATAATAATATCAAATCATAGGATTATTGTAAGCACTAAATAAGTGAACATTTCTAAAGCATTTTGAATACTATCTGATACATAAAACACACTGTCATTGCTGTTGTTCCAAACTTCTGAGATCAACATTTATCAGCATTTTCACATAGCACAGTTAATACTGTCCAAAACAGACAAAATTTGAAGAGGTCCTTTTGTGTTTTTTCCTGGTAATTTCTCTTTCCTTTGAATTCCATAGAATGTCTTCTAATCTCACGGAATATCTGTGTATAGAGGAGGAAGAAAGGGTGTCAAAGAAAATTTGAGGAGATGCTATGCTAGCTGAGCCCTGAGAGATAAGCAGGCATCATTTGGGTGAAGTGGGAAAGGGAAATATTTCAGTCAAAAGCAACTAAATTGAGAGAGGGTAGCATACACTATAAGTCTTAATCAAGTTTTAAGAGAAGCTATAGAGTGTGAGGAGGAGAGTTGGGGAGATGAGATTGCAGACTCAAGTGGAGAAGGAATCTCAAAAACCCTGTATGTCTTTGGAAGCAGTTTGGACTATGATGGACTGCAGGAAGAAAGTAACAGGCTTGTATCTGTGTTTGTAAAAATGGGGACTAGATTAATGGGTGGCAAGAACAGAGCAGGGAGACCAGGTAGGAAGATACTGTAGGCAAAGGCAATGGAAGATCCAATACTTTATTAACACAAGATCTAAAAAGAGAAAATATAGGGTGGGAGAGAGGAATTATCAAAGAAGTAATGAAAAAGAATTACATAGAAAGGAAGGGTTTAAGCCTCCAGATGGAAAGGGATGACCAGGTACCAGTATGACAAATGAAAAAGAGTCATATTATAAAATTAACTTGTAAAAAGAAGATATAGAGACATGATATGAAAAGCTTAGACAAAAAACAGAACAAAACAAAACACCTACACAGAGCCAAGGATCAGTACAACAGGGATGCTAGTTAGAAGACAAAAGCACCACCCCTAAATTCTGAGAAAGTGATTTTTCAGTTTATAATTTTATACCCAGCCAAACTGGTAGGATGATATAATAGGCAATTTCGAACATGCAAGGACTCAGAAAACTTACCCGATCAATACTCTTTCTCAAGAAATTAATTGAGAATATGTTGCAATAAAACAAGGGCATAAACTGAGAAAGAAGGAGTTATGGGATCCAGTGGACAACCAGTGGAGCCCTTCTGAGAAAGCAGTGAAGGAAAATTCTATGATGACACCTATACAGCAGGCAGGGGAGATATAGTTCAGCTTGGAAGAGAAATGGTGGAAAACCTCAACTTTGAGATCTCCAAGGAAAAGAACTCAACAGTATGCCTAAATAATGGGGGGATTAACTAACATGGGGGTTAGTATGGGGGAAAAACTAACAACATGAAGGCTACTCTACACTCAGGGGAAAAGTTCAAGGGGAAAAAAAGGAATGGAATTCAGAAACATCATTAAAAACTGAAAGTTGTGTAACAAATGTAATATGAACATTTACATAGTCACGGTACTTATAAACACTTTATTTTAAATCACAACTTGAGAATTAAACTAAAGCTTACTAAAAGTTAACCATGGTTGTAGAACAACATATATGTTATCAATGTGGGCAACAGAAAAAGGTCTGATGAGAAAAGCAGAGGCAAGTCATGGCAGTTGGGAAGGAAAGATGAGGGATGCTAAGATCCTCATTTTACAAAGCATAGAATCAACAGATGATGTCTCTAGTTGATAGGGCAAGAACTAACAGCCGTATCTAACATTATGAATGCAACCCATCCAGTAACTTAAAACAGATGTAATGATACTAGTGGAACAGGATAATGACAAGTACAGAGTGAGGTAAATCAAATAAATCCACCTGTTTTAAGTTAATGAATATTTTCTAACAGTGATAAAGCAACAGAGCATGGAATACAGGAAATGGAAAAAAATTATTAGAAGATACAGCTAAAATATGAAGTGGATTTTTAATCATACACATATTTTACCTGGATAAAAATTAAACAATTTTTTAAAAAAAGAATTCCTATACGCTCTCTTTAGTAATCATACTTGCCTGATTTCTCTTGTTCTCCAGCAGTGAAGTCTCATAGAGTTGAGCATTATGAAGAACAATACCACAAAATGCCAAATAGGCAGCAAAGTCCTAGAAAACAGGGAAGACAACAGCCAAATTAAGAACTGTCTACAAAACTGTCTTGTTATATTATCTGAAACACAGAAGGCATCCCAAAGTATTTATAGCTGAAATAAATATTAGAAAGCCCAAAGGGTCCATGTTAATTCTGCACAGAATTAGGAACTGATGCAGAGCAAGTGTTAGCTAACTGGTACAGTAAGTAGATGACCAGTATTAACACCATCCCCTAAAGTCATACACTAGTTACAAATTACCAAGGAGAAAACGGGAGGGAGTAGGACACAGATCTCTTTATGCCATTTGAAACTGAAATTCACCCTATGCAAAATTTGGTGTTGTCTCTGAATGATATTAAGAGCTGGATCTGTGCTGAGACTATATAAATAGCCTGTAACTTATTACTGGGACTAATGAAAGCTAACATACTGATTGGGAGAATACTGGCAGTAACAGTCCCATATGTTGTATAAAATATTAGCTTCAGTATGTTTTTTAACATGGATCGTCATCCACAGTACACTATTTTATAGTGGTATGCTCACAATTATATTAATTATTGACTAAGACAAGTCTGTCCATGGCATACTTTATTTACAATTATACTTATTTTGCCCAGAGATGATACAGCCTATGAATGCAACTCTTTCAAGAAGGGATTACCTTAATGGGAAAATGATGAAATATAAATACAAAGCCATTCTAGAACCATGTTCCCCACCAAATATTCTCAGGTGTCATTAACAGAATAGGAGACTAGATGTCTATTACACTGATTTTAAAAGGTACTTGCTATGTTCTGAAGAAATTAAAACATGGGGACCAACATAAGTGCCAGTACGGCCTACACCATGGAGACAAAAATAACTCTGTCTTGTTTGAATGTCTTCCAAACGTTCCTACTAATTTTCAGGGGAGGGACATAAATAGCGACAGTCTTGAATAAGAAGAATTCAGTAGGCTCCACGATATACATATAATTACATATTCAGGAAGAGAAATAATAAAACCTACTGACAGAATGAAGTTATAAACAGGTTTAGGGGCTTCCGTCCTTAAACGGGAAGCATGTCGATGTGGTGCATGGAATGTATTCCTTCAGAGTTGGATGGGAAGAGTAATAAAATAATGCTGACTGCCGCTCTTTCTGAAGCTAAATTCACATCATCCAGCCTGAATTCACACCTTGGCGCCCCACCGTCTGTGTGCAAAGCTTATAAAACATTCTGAAATTTGCTTCCCCAGGAGGCAATTCCAATTTTTAGCTGACCTGGAGTTCTGAACTTGGAGCTTCAGGGGTTTTTACTCAGTGTTGAATTTATTTATAGCAGTGATGAAAGGTAAATGAGATAGTTAAAATACCGTGTCACCCTCTGTATGGCCCCAACATGCACACAGCCCTTGGGGGGCAGGGGACTTGGTGACACAGTGAGGAGGTAGTTGGGGGTTTCTGAGGACTGACTACCCCTAGGACCTCAAAGTCAGCACTGTAGTTAGCCATAGGAAAGAGACACTTTTGAACATTTCAGACCATTTTAAACCGTGATTTTTTTGTGATCAACAATTTCAGCAATAGCTAAGTCTATATACACTAAAAAGAGAAAACATCTTCCTACACTGACATCACAGCAGACATAAGTTTTGGTACCTTTTCATCTTTTTCAGTGAATGTCCCACCATTTCCCGATCTCTTGTTGATGGCCTGGGCTACACCAACAACCTGGTATAAGGACAAAAAAGTGGCAATTTCACTGACTGAAATTACTGGTATAAATTCACCGAAATGTGTTTATGGAGGGATTTCTACGTGTGCTTTTTTTTTTTTAACGTTTATTTATTTTTGAGACAGAGAGAGAGACAGAGCATGAACAGGGGAGCAGCAGAGAGAAAGGGAGACACAGAATCTGAAACAGGCTCCAGGCTCTGAGCTGTCAGCACAGAGCCCGATGCGGGGCTCGAACTCACAGACTGTGAGATCATGACCTGAGCCGAAGTCGGATGCTTAAACGACCAAGCCACCTAGGCACCCCTACGTATGCTTTAAAATAGCAACAAACTTTGAAACCAAAACAAAACCCCTCAGCTTTGAACTAGTTCTGTATCATTTGCTACATCCTTTTTTTTTAATTTATATATTTTAAATGTTTATTTATCTATTTTGAGAGAGAGAGAGAGAGGGAAAGAGAGGGAAAGAGAGAGAATGCAAGCCGGGAGAGTGGCACAGAGAAAGGGAGAGAGAATCCCAAGCAGGCTCCATGCTCAGCGTGAGTGAGCCGATGTGGGGCTCAATTCCACGATAATGAGATCATAACCTGAGCCGAAGTCAAGAGTCGGAGACTTAACTGACAGAGTTACCCACATGCCCCTGTCTTGTCTAATAAGAATTCGAATGTTGTCAGCTTTTTGGGTCCCACCATATTTGATTCTGTGACTTCACTCTGCATTGTGGGAAATATTGTTGGCCGTCACATTTTAAGTGAATATTTTTCAAGATTTTTGGATGAAAAATAAACTGTAAATTTCTGTCACATCCAAATTAAATGTGTGATAAAATGAACATGTTATATTAGCTTTAAATATAATATTTCAAATGGTTTAGTTAAACACAGTCTTTTACTAAAAATGATACAGGATCCAGTGGCCAATTAGGGTGAAAAATAATTTCTAATGTAGGGGTGTAGTCCAACTTCCTTTGAAACTTCTGACCTTAAATATTGTTTTACCCCCAATAGGCTTATTTTTGGGAAAAGAGGTTTTCTTGAAAACCCAACACAGGAATTAACAGGCTGAGTCTTACTTCCAATGAATCAAAGGTAAACTGTATCTTAAGAAGACTGAGCTCAAACTCTAGGAATATGTCTTAAGTTTCCACAAAAGGTGTAGCAACTAAGAACCTTCTCTTCCTTCTGCTTGAAAGTGTATTTTACTTACCTGTTTAATTCCAGATTCAGTCTGAATAATTGCTTTAGTCTTTTAAAGATCTTCAAAACTTACCTTTTGTTTTTTTCCTCCTTCCTCTTAGGAATTCTACTTTCTCCTTCCTTGTGTGATTTAATATCAGTGAAACAGCTATTATCCCCTAAATGGTTACACTTTAGAAAAATAAAGCCCTTGGTTTTGTGTGTGTGGCTCACCCTTTTTTCCTCAGCTCCTTCTGGTCCCTTAGCTCTAAAAAACGATATAAAATTCTTGGCTAGGAGAGCAGAACAAGGAAGGGGAAATGCATTTTTATTTGATGTAGTTTTCTGATCTTCTCAACACCCTTCCTCCATGACCCATGACAGAGTAAAGGGATGTTAAAAAAAAAAAAAAAAAAAAAAGCAGAATTCTCCAATTGTCCTGTACCTTTTTGTTGTCTTTAGTTCAACTCTCCCTTTTTTTGTGTGTACCCTTTAGCTCTTGAAAATGGCTAACAGATGTTCAGATGCTCCAATCTCAATGACTAAATGCACACAAAAACTTATGTCTATGGTCAAAAATGTCTGGATTGCAGATTAGCATGTTTACCTGAGTGTAACTGACAGGAGCCACTTGAGGGTCACTGGGGTCTAATACACAGTGCGATCAGTACAGCCTGGTTATTTCAACTACTGAGGTGTCTACTCTGTACTGAGGAGAGACAACAGTGGGGAGAAAGACTACTCTGAAGGAGCTCTGGGTCAAGAACGGGTGATGCACAAACATACACTTAAGGCACATAGGACGGTGTGATCAGTTCAATGATACAGATGCCCACAGACTGCTATGAGTACAGAAGGGGGCACATAATATGGGTAAAGAGGCAGTTTCTCAGACATGATAACATCTGAGTTTTCATTTGTCTTTAGTAAACGGCTTTATAAAAGAAAGACTTAAATTTTAAATCTTCATTTTAAGGAAGGGAAGTTTACAAACAGATACAAAGAGTCTTAGGCAAACCTTCTCAGATGATTACGCAGTATAAAAAAGGATGCAGTAATGCACTACATGCATGTGGAGCTGTGTGAGGCAATGTACTCAAGCTAGAAAGTAAAGTTCCCACTCATTCAAAAATAGTAAGACACAAAAAGGTAGTTGTTTATTAAATGGTCACCAAACTGTATTAACGTCTTAGTTGATCATGATGTCACCATAAATTGACAGTGAGAGAACAGTTAATTTCCTAGTCTTAAAAGAGGCAAATCAGTGGCATAATGTATTTTCTGAAATCAAGACCAGTAAAAATGATAACATTGGTCAGTTTAGATCACTAGAGTCTCTTGAGAATGAGAACAAAGCCGGTGTGGGCTAATGAGCTCATTATGGTCCAAGGCTGCAGGCTACAGATAACCCTCAACCTGGTCAGTGATCTGCAGACTGACCTGGGGTGGTAGGCGAGAGCTGGGAGGGGCAGGGGGTAAATATTTTCGAAGTGGGTCGGTGAGCATCAACCTCTACCAGAGAAGCAGGATCAAAGCATGGCCTGTTCCCAGTGTGCCTGCAGCAACTTCATTTAAGTAGAAGAGAACTTCAAACAAGGCTTCTTCGGTGCACTTGGAGATGATCCCTTCAGCTCTTCCGGTATTAAAATTTGTATGCCAATTTCAACCTCAGTTTCAATCCGCAAGTTTGATACTCAGGACTGTTTATATGATAAACATTTTTCTAACCATGGGCTGAAAAGTTTTCTCGGTAGTTAAAACAACAGTGTCCTTGAAACCATACTATCAGTCATTATTCACAATTTTCAACGAACACAAGAGTGTTCACATGGTTCAATAACTATTTTCCATTCTGGAATTTCTATCAGATTCATTTTTCAAATCTGTCTATTCCTCCTCCTCCTCCTTCTCTTATAAATACTAAGTCCTTCATCTCTTTGCCTGAGAGTTCATCTTTAGCAAGGGCTGTTTTCCACAGGAGTCCCACCTTCCCTGAGTCATGAAGCATCTGTGCCCAGTGACTTCCTGTTTGTCTTGGCACTGCTTTGGGAGTGTGAATGTGAACTCCATACCTGTGTAGAGCACAGGCTCATGTTCTCATGGTTCACAGGTGCCTCTTCTTTCTCTCACAGCAGCAGGCAGGAGACAAGCTTCCTTGAGGCTTCTCCTGTCTGCTGGTGGAGTTTGCCAGGCCCATTTTCATGAATGAAACCATCACTCATCTAGGCTTCCCCTCCCTGCCCCTCCATGCTATTCCTGCAGAGTGTATGCATTCCATAGCCTGCGGATGCTACCCCTGGACATTCGTCACTATCCTGAATCTCAGATCCTCGTGAGCCCATCTGGCCAGGACTCCATGCTCATGTTTCTTATCTTGGGTTCCCCTCTGTGTCTGACACCAGTGGGTTTTCCCTTTCTTGAGCGCATCTGTAATTTGTAAACTTGTTCTTGGTAAAATTTTATCTTCTACTTGTTTCCAGAATAGTGGAGGGGTATTCTTCTGCATCTGTACAGTCTGGCCAACAGACCAGAAATCTTGTTTATAGGCTTTAAAGCCTACTTTGTATTCCCTCAACACCAGATCTTTACTATATTGAATTCCCCTAACCCACAGTTTTTTTTCCCTCTAATATTAAACAAGATATTTACTTTTAGGCAATGTCATGGAATAAGGATTTCCAATGATGAATTTTTCAACCTTTCTGGTAACCAATTACTTCTCTTACTAATAATTTTACAGATTCAGATATTGAGGTTAATTTAAGAGACAATTAATTAAATATAACTGGTATTAAAAACACAGGCATGTTCTTCAAAGAGTTATTAGACCAAGAACATATATCTAATACATACATGTGCCTCCATCCCCAGATGGATGACATTTTAAAAACAGCACTGATTTAAAAAAAAAAAAAACAGGTAAAAATAGGAGAAAAAGTGTAGCATTTGTCCAAGATCACATAGTTCAGTAAAAGACCAAAAAGAGTTTAATTCTCTGAAATTCAAGGATCCTAAACAAAGCTAGCACCTTCTGCCCTCCTTGTGTTGATAGCCTTCTTCGGTCATCTACTGCCCCTTTAAACAAATTAGCTCATTGTCTTCAAGCCAAGTAACTGCTAACCATAGGCTTTTTAAATGTCAGTTTCGAACGATCACCTTTATGGCAAGTGTGTGTCAGACCTCATATCTGAGAGGCAAAGCCCCTTAAAAGTATTAGTTTCCACATCAGAAAGCCCAATCCCTCTGCCTACCTGCTGGCTACCTGGATCCTCAAATGGCAGTACTCTATGCTATTTTTTTTTTGAAGCACAAAGAAACTTCTGTTTTCTATTTTACTGGCACTTTGCACAGCATAAATGGATATTATGTCCTCACAGGGTCAAGTGTTCTTTTAGGAATGCAAAGGGCAAGACTTGACTCTCACTGAGTGAACAGTGTGGAATGTGACAGCTGGTCAATTCAGGGGCAACTGATCATTGCCACAGTGAGCAATTTCTTCTTCAATTAGCAGCTGCCCCAGACACTTACTGAGGCCATACATCAATCTCAATACACTTCCTTATTCTCAATTCCAGGGGACACTCAGGATGGAAGCTAAAAATGCAAGGGAAGAAAGGAACAGACTCTACAATTTTTAGCTATCCTTCTCTCCCATCCATGGAATGCCACTATCAGAATGACAGGGCCCCTAGACCAGGTATAACCTGAGCCAAAACCTTATTTCACCAAGAAAATGCAAATTTAATACATACAGGAGCCAGTGGAGAAGTCTCCCCAGTGTTCTTTTCAAAAATTTACTTGACTCAGTCATTCATCCAACAAAAAATATTTTTATTCAAAAAATAATCTCTGAGTCTCTCATATATCAGTGATTGTTCTGGGCAACGAAGACCCAGCAGAGCACAAGACAGATAGAAACCCATGTCCTCATGGAGGTGACATTCTACTTAGAGCGTTAGGCTTGGAAGAGAATCTCACCCATATACCACCTTCTCCTTCTGTTTTACAAGTAAGCAAACTGAAAGTGACAGAGTTGGTATGACCAATCCGGGCTTTCTCACCTCTCTTCCAAATCCTAGACAATCATTAAATTATGGCCATAGTCCATGTGGTAGGCAAAATAATGTCCCCCAAAGATGTTCTCCTTCTAATCCCCAGAACCTGTGATTATGTTACCTTAAATGGCAAACAGGAACTTTGCAGATGCAATTAACTTAAGGATCTAGAGATGGAGAGATTATCCTGACTCATCTGGGTGGGTCCTCCAACTGTAATCACAAGCATCCTTATGAGGGAAAGCAGGAGGCAGAAGAGTTGGAGTCAGAGATTTGAAGATGCTTGGTTGCAGGTTTTGAAGACAGAAGAAAGGGCCACAGGCCAAGGGATGTAAGCAGCTTGTAGAAGCTGGAAAAGGCAAGAGAACAGATTCTTCC
This sequence comes from Prionailurus viverrinus, assembly GCF_022837055.1. NCBI lineage: Eukaryota > Metazoa > Chordata > Mammalia > Carnivora > Felidae > Prionailurus > Prionailurus viverrinus. The sequence goes on along the minus strand of NC_062564.1, from coordinate 104,890,567 downwards.
CCTAGAGACTCCACACAGGAACACAATACTCTGACACCTTGATGTTAGCCCAGTGAGACCTGTTTTAGACTCAGACATCCAAAACTGTATGATAATACACTTGTGTGTTGTTTTAAGCCACTAAATTTCTGGTAGTTTTTTTTTTACAGAGGCAATAAGAAACTAACACATCCCATTAGAATCATTCTCCATTCCTTTTTCACTTTCCCTCACTCCACTCTGTATCTTGTGCTTCACCATCTAAATCCTCACTCTCTTTGAGAGCCCTGACATATCATTGCTAATTGTTTTTCTGCCTTTAGTCGACCTTTGACACGCATGCCAAATTTATCTTCTTGGGACACTGCTCTGCACATACAAATCACCTTTTTACTCAAAACATTGTAATGTTCCATCCATCTAAAGGATGAAAACTGATGATGGATTCCACACCCTCAGCCTCAAACAAGATCACTTAAACGGGTCTTTGAATTAGAACGCTATGATGACCTTTGTTCACATCATTCCTTGAAATATTACCTTCCCCTTTCTCTACTGAGGCAGAGTCTACAGAAAGCTTCCCTTGAAACCCTTCTGAAATTCTGTGTGGCAGCTGGGTATGCCATACATTTCACAATGAGGTATTCTCATTTTTAACCTCGTTTTCTCTCCTCTCATCCCGGCTCTCCAACTAGATTGTTTTCTAAGGACATGATTTATATCTATGCCTTATTGTAGCATTGGTACTTTGCTTTGTCCCGAATGCACTCAATGCTTGATGGAGATTTGCTGTTGACGATAATGGGAAAGTGTCAGAGGGATCAAATACTTGTTAGGGTGATGTACTTACTCAACAATTCACATTCGAATAATAGTTAATTATATCTGCCCATTTTCTTTCTCTGCCTTTTGCTTGATATTAAGTGATCTCTCCACATCTGAGAACTGATGTGGCAGTAAGAAGTTTATGCTGTTAATAATCCTTTAGTTATGGAGCTGGAACTTAGGGCCTAGAAGGACTTCGGGAGAGTGGCAAAGAAAAGCTTAAGATTGTTCGTTTTAACACTTAATTTTAAAAATACAGAAAATCACAGAGAATAAGATAATAAACATCCATATCTCTGTCACCTAGAACAGTGGCAGTGTGGGGCTTGTTAAACACAGCTTGCTGGACCCCACTCCACAGGTTCAGATTACCAGATCTGGGTTGGGGCTCGAGAATCTGTATTTCTCAAAGCTCTCAGGTGATGCCACATGCTCCTGGTCCAAAGATAAAAGACACTTTGAGAATCACTAATAAAGAACTACAAGGTGTTACTATTTGAGGATGTTTCCTTTTTTGAATTAATCTAAGAAAATTAAATTGGACTTTCTCCTTCCAGGGCCATTCTTCTTTCTCCCATCTTTCCTTCCCAGAGTCAACCCCTAACATTGCATTCCTAAGAAATATATGAATCTATAACAAGACCTAGTACTTTCATCTTTCAAAAAGGTTACTCAAATAAAATAATAAGAAATGCATAATTTTGCAACCTATTATTATATTCAATGTTGTTTTTCAATCAGTTCATATATAGATCTAGTTCATTCATTTTATATATAAGGTTGTATTCCATACCAAATTTTATTCATCTAATCCCCAAATGATGGATGTTTGGGTTGTTTCCAATTTTTTGCTATTAGAATTCTAAAAAACATCTATGGTGAACATCTCTATATGGGTCTGCTTGTGCACATACATAAGAGTTTCTTTGTTGAAATCTTCAGAGGGATTACAGAAGTTATACCTTTATGAGCAATGCTTAAGAATTTTTGTTAACCTTACATTCTAACCAGCCCCTAGTATTATCAGGCTTTTAAATTTTTGGCCATCTGACAGCTATACAAATGTGTTTCACTGTTGCTTTAATTTGCATCTTCCTGATTACTAGAGAGAATGAACAGCTTTCAAATTTTTATTATCTATTGGCTCTCCTGTGTTGCCTATGTGTAATTTTGTGAATTCTGACCGTTCTGTTGTTGTTTGGCTTTTATTAATAAATTTGAGAATCAAGGTTTGATTTTTTTTAATGACTAGCAAGACTGACTTTATTTGTTTGTGATCCATGTTATCCATTTATACGTATAAGCACCACTACACCTACCGTTTCTCTCAAGAATATGTCTATGGATCTTCCAAGGTTGCAGACAACACAAGTATGAATACAGGAGAAGTGGACGCTTTTACTTTATTCTCACGGCCCGAGAGGCTAGGAAGAGGCAGCCAAGTTGAAAAGAAACTTTGAGAAAGTTACAAGATATAAACAGCAATGTCCTTAGGATAACTGACATGAGAAATACATGATTAATGGCCAATATCTCTAATACAGTTAATAAATCTATCCCCAGCCAAAAAAATTCATAATCCTAAAAAGTCTGCTATTTATAAAAGGGAGAAGGAAGGGCCTGCTATATGACGGGCACTTTGTATCTGTTAATTCATTTAACCTTTGCCACAACTCTTTCAGGTAGACACAATTATTCCCATTTTATCACAGAGGTAGCTGATGTTCGGAAAAGTTAAATAGGAGTCCAAGAATGTGCAGACCCAGATGCTCTGCAGGTGTGATCCCAAACCTAGTTCTTTCTACTACTCCCCCCAAAGGGAAAGCAAAACCTGCACTAATATAAAATACAGGTTCTTAAGTACTATTCTTCAAAGGGATCGTGAAGACCAAGGATTTTGGAAATTTGCTGTCTGCAAATCCCATACATATGCTTATCTTGTTAATGTGTATTTTCACCAAAGGGAATGGAACAATTTCAAAGTTATGACTTTAAGAAACAAAGATCCAAAATAGCAGACAAATCAAAAGTTGTTTTGACTTCCATTATAAATCTTATGTCATATCTTTATATCCAAGAACCTCTTATGCAACATAAAAAGGTCCTGTATTTCAGGGATATATAATACACTCTCAAAAATAAGTAGATTCTTCAAGAAAAAACAGAATTAATCTATGGTAACAGAAATCAGCACAGTGTTGTCCATAGTTTGTGAGATATCTTAATTGGGGTGTTAGCTTCACAGATGTATACACATTTGTCAAACTCATCAAATTGTACACTAAGATCTGTGTACTTCACTGTATATAAAACTTAACTCAGTTTTCAAAAGTCTTAAAGTAATTTTTTTAATTGTAGAGAGAAAGTATGAGCTGGGGACAGGGGCAGAGAGAGAGAGAGAGAGAGAGAGAGAATCTTAAGCAGGCTTCATGCTAGCATGGAGCCTGAGCAAGGTTTGATCCCATGACCTTGGGATGACCTGAGCCAAAATCAAGAGTCGGATGCCCAACAGACTGAGCCACCCAGGTGCCCCTTAAAAAGTAAATTTATAATTGCTGATGGTATATGAAAGTGATGGTCCTTGAACCGAGTTCCCAGCTGTCTTGGTAATGGTGAAGCAGACAAAGGTTCTGGCCACTTGCTCTGTGTTATTAGGCAGGATGGATGTTCCCCAGATAGGGCCAGAACAAATCCGGCCTCTGGGGGTGAGTAGCTGTCCTGCCCTAGGAACATCCAGTGGGAGTGGTGCCAACCCGAGACTGGGTTCCTTCCAGACAAGGGGATGCTGGGCATAATTCTTGATCCTAGTGTTTATTCTCATCCCTTTACACAAAAAATCCCTCTCCCCTGCCAAATACTAGACTCTCTGCCTCACTAGCTTTTAAGCAATGAGGTAAAAGTCTTAAATCTAGAACCACAGGAACCTTTTGCCTTCTTATTAGACCTTTCTGTCCCTTGGGATACAGAGACTCAATCCTGAGACAGAGCAGCACATGGCCACTGTGCAAAGTCTCCTTACATGCCTTTAAAAATTGCCAGAGACACGAAAGTTACATGGCAGAGAAGAGCTTGCCGTCTTTCCCATGGCAGGGTATGTTCAGTGTTTACCGTTATTTAACTTTCCATTCCCCCATTTGTCTGGCCTGGCCACCCTTCATAAAGGGAGGAAACAGACATTTTTCTGAACCTTCACTAGGTGAAGAGCTCAGTGGTGGGCACTGTCACATTCCTTGTCTCACTAGGACCTTTAAAACCACCCTCTGTGTTTGTACTTCATGTTGAAACTTTACAGATGAGTCACCTAAGGCACAGAGAGGTGAAGAAACTTGCTCAAAGGAATCGCTGATCATAAGCCAGCACTCAAGACTAAATCATTTTTGCTACAAATTCAGAGCTCTCTCTTTCAAACTCTCTCTCCCTCTCTCTCTCTGCCTAATTGGGACTAAGTCCAAAATAACAAAAAATACTATATATTTGATGTATATTATATAACTGTACTTTGTGTCAGAATAAATCTACCACTCTTTGTGCCCACCCTTATACATGATATTGCCAAAAATGCCTTCAGAGCCTGGGATCTATTTGATAACTAAGATTTATTTTCAGGGTGGTGTCCTGCAACCTGCCAGCTGCTGGCCTGCACAGCACAGGCTTACCTCTGGATGGTGTTGTTGGATTTGGACTCTGTTAAACCAGGGTCAAGTCTGTTCCACCACTGCCTGCACTTGTAAGAGGTCCATGTCTCTACAGCCTGGTAAGATGCTGTACTAATAAACCTTCCTGATAATTACACAGTAAAGTGGTGTGCCCATAGTGTGCACTAAACACAAACAGAAGAGAAGTAACACAGCAAAAGTGGCAAAAAAAAAAGCAAGTTTCATGCATCAAAACACAAAATAGGCTGAATCTCATTTACAAACTAGAGCTGGCATCAAAGATTTTGTGAGACCATCTCCTTTGTTAAAGCTGAACTGAGTATTCACATCCCTGCTCTCACCTGTACCGGTCCAGCTAACCAGCTCCCGGCCATGAGAAGCTAGATACCCATATCATTTAGCTTAAGAGATCCAGATCCAGGGCAAAAAGAATGTATGTGCATATTTATGATCTTTATTTTTTTTTTTTTACATTCAACAAATCCTTCACATAGAGAATATAGCCTGTTATGTCACCATAGCCAAAACATAATTTTATCTCTAGGTGTTTTTTCCTTCACATGGAAGATGAGCCTGCGAAGGTAATCATACATGAAAGTTCATATGCAGACATCTGTCTCACTAGCAAAACTCCTAATTGTAGGTGCTGCTGGCAAAAAAAGACATGCCCTCCCCCACACAGCTGTGCCAGATAATATACAAAGAAGTTAACAGTATTTGGAATCATTGTTTGCAACTCTGCCTTTTATTATTATATTACCCCAGTCTGTAATTTGCATTTTCAAAAACTAAAATAGGAAAAGAGCTGGGTGGTAGCTTTTCAGGTACAACCATTAATAAAGATGAAAGAAGGTAATTACTTCATGGTAAGAAAAATGCAGCCTTAGAATAAAGATGAGGTGGGTCTATATTCCAGTTCTGCCACAGAGAAGACACGTAATATTGGGAAATTTCCTGTATTTGACCAAGTCCACCTTTCCTCATCTAAAATGGAGATGGTACATCAGGGAAATACAAATCAAAACCACAATGAGATACTACCTTACACCTGTCAGAATGGCTAACATTAACAACTCAGGCAACAACATATGTTGGTGAGGATGCAGAGAAGGAGGATCTCTTTTGCATTGTTGGTGGGAATGTAAGCTGCTTCAGCCACTCTGGAAAACAGTATGGAGTTTCCTCAAAAAACTAAAAATAGAACTACCCTACGACCCAGCAATTGCACTATTAGGCATTTATCCAAGGGATACAGGTGTGCTGTTTCGAAGGGACACATGCACCCCCATGTTTATAGCAGCACTATCAACAATAGCCAAAGTATGGAAAGAGCCCAAATGTCGATCGATGGATGAATGGATAAAGAGGATGTGGTATATATACACAATGGAGTATTACTCGGCAATCAAAAAGAATGAAATCTTGCCATTTGCAACTATGCGGATGGAACTGGAGGGCATTAGGCAAGTGAAACTGGTCAGTCAGAGAAAGACAAAAATCATATGACTTCACTCATATGAGGACTTTAAGAGACAAAACAGATGAACATAAGGGAAGGGAAACAAAAATGACATAAAAACAGGGAGGGGGACAAAACAGAAGAGACTCATAAATATGGAGAACAAACTGAGGGTTGCTGGAGGGGTTGTGGGAGGGGGGATGGGCTAAATGGGTAAGGGGCACTAAGGAATCTACTCCTGAAATCATTGTTGCACTATATGCTAACTAACTTGGATGTAAATTTTTAAAAATAAAAAAAAATAAAATTAAAATAGAGATGGTAATATCAACAAAAAGTATTATTACTGAGCTCTTAAGAGGCAGCATGAAGCTCCCAGCCGTAATGCCATTTAACACGTAGCCTTGATTAAATTTCTACTTGCCATCCCTTAACTTGTCAATCTGTTTTGGATACCATGCATCAAGCTGGCAGAGAAAAACTTCTGGAAAAGAAGTTCTTAGGTAAACCAGATTACTGCATACCACAAACGCAGTTTAAACATCACCTCCTCTGTGAAGCCTGCTCTGGTGGAGCGTACAGTTTAGTGAGGAGAAACAGAAACACACCAGTAAGTTAATATGTAGTGTGTCAGATAGTGATTAAGTGCTTAAGTATTATGGAGAAAACAGAACAGGGATGGAAGTAATGGTTTAAATTCAATAAGGATGGACAAGGAAAGTCTCACTGAGATGTCATTTGAGTAAAAGCCCAAAGGAAATGAGAGAGTGAACCATGAGGACAACTAGGGGAGACACTTCCAGACAGAGGGAACAGTATGTGCAAAGGCTCTGGGGCTGCAGCTTACCTGATTACTGAGACACAGCAAGACTGCCAGTGTGTTGGAGAGGATGGGAAGTCGAATAACAGGAAAGGAGATAAGAGGAGCATCAGGAGACAGGGCATGTGGCACTTTTCTTCTGGGATAAGGTGGTATGAGACAGTTTTGATGAGGGGAGTAATGGGCTCGAACAAGTTTTATAAAGTTTGTGTTCAGAATTGAGTGTAAGGACTCAAAGGCTTGAGGCGGGGACACTAGTTAAGGAGTTACAGTAGTAGCTCAGGGGCTTGCATATCAAGTGCCTTGAACCAGTGTGATGGAGGTGCAGGTGGAGAACAGTGATGGAAGGGAAAACCGACAGTGTTTACTGGTGAGTTAGATGTCTACTGTGCGAGAAAGAAAGAGGGCAGAGATGGCTTCAAGGAATTTAGCCAGAATGAGAGAAGTCGCTGAGTGTGGTGGGGATGATCATGGAGCAGGTTTGTTGGGAAGGGGGATCACGAGTTTGGTGTTCAATATGTTAAGTTCAAGATGCCTGTTAGACATGCAGAAGCAGAGAAGTAAGCAGTTAAACAGAAGACTTTATTTCATTGTTTTTTATGTTTACTTACTTATTTTGAGAGAGAGAGCAAGTGAGGAAGGGGCAGAGAGAAAGGGAGACAGAATTTCAAGCAGGCTCTGCGCTGTCAATGCAGAGCCTGATGGGGCACTTGAAGTCACGAACCGTGAGATCTTGACCTGAGCCAAACGAAAAACCAAGAGTGGGACGCTTAACTGCCTTAGCCACCGAGGCACCGGGACATATGAATTTAAACTGAAGAAACAGTACAGTTGCAGCATCTGTTTGGTTGGCATATAAATGGTATTTAAAGCCATGAGAGTAGACAAAATCACTGCAAGAGTGCACATAGTTAGAGCAGAGACTAGGGTCCAGGGCTGAGCTGAGCAGCACCAGTGTGATAAGCAGGCACCAGCCAAGGGGGCAGAGAGGCAGTCAGAGGCAGGAGGAAAACTAGGGATTCTGAGGTCCCAGAAAGTAGGTGAAAACAGTCTGTCCTGGAGGAATGACCGGTCACCCAGTCACATGTCACATGTTGCAGATAGGCACAGCCAGGTGAGGACTGAGGAACGATCCCTGGCTCCCTCTGGAAGTCACAGGACATTGCCAAGCACAGTTTTCACAGAGTGGGACGGGCAAAGGCATGGATGGAGTATGTTCAGGAGAGAATGGGAGGAAACGGAAATGGCAACTGGTTGTGGGCAGCTCCTTCCAAGACCTGCTCTGATACTGATCAGAGGAATGAGGTGGTCTCTGAAAGGAGATGTCCAGTAGGTGCTTTGCTTTTAAGATGGGGGAAATAACAGCATATATGCATACTGACAAACCAGTTTTGTAGAGAGAGAAAATCTGGTGATTCTGGGCATGGGCCACTGGGAAGGGGGAAACTGCCAAGATTTGTCCTTGAGTGGGTGATATGGAGAGATATCTGGTGCACACGTGTGAGACTGACCCTTGCTATTTCACAGACAGTTTGTCCCTAGAAGAAAAAGGGAAAACAGAGTATGTGGACTCAGATGCAGGGGCGGGAAAGGGAGACAGAATAAGTTCTCTTATAGAAGTATGCTTCTAATTGCTTTTTTTCACTGAAATATTTAGCAATGCCACCAGCCGAAAGTGGGGTGGGGAGGCAGCCTTGAGTTTCAAGGAGAGAGAAGAAACTATTCAACAGTAAAATAACATATCCCAAAAAAGAGAGCTAATCGTTTTGATCCCCACAAACCAATACTTTCTGTTACATGTTTTTCTTTAGGGAATATCACAACTCTCCTCTGTTACATCCTATCTAAAAAACCTAAATGTATTATAGATTCTTCTGCTTATTTCTCCATTTTATCAATCCCTCTATCTCTCAAACAGAAGTGCAACAAATCCACTTCTTGCTTCCTCTGCCTCAGCCTGGGTCCACTTCTAGCTTGGATTACTGCAAAAGCCTCCTTACCAACTTCCCTGCTTCTGGATACAAAACTTTATCCGTACATGAACAAATACGGAAATTATTTACTTATCAAGATCTATCAAGCGTCAACTTATGTGGCTCTGGGTTATATATTAAACAAGGAAACTGTCCATCATTAAGGCTGTGGCCATACAGATCTTAAAGTAATAGCAAATATTTCCCGCCTTAAAAAAAAAATCAGCACCCCCTCTGCAGGGCATTGGATGGCTCTTCATGATCTTGCCTCTGCCTGCCTACACAGCCTTGTCTCCGCGCCCTTCCCTCCTTCCAGTTTGTACTCAAGCAAACAATGTGCCAAAGGACTAGACACATTCCCTCTGCTTTTGATTCATCAACGGATGCAGAAAACAATGGTGCAGAGAGATAACGAGGATATTCCAGTGAGCACTTCCTGTGGATATTATGAAGCAGAACATTACATTTACATTACATGCAAACAGTGATCTCAAATAGACCAGCATTTGTGACATAACATTTCAGAAGCCTCTTAATGCCTCAATCATTCGCCACAGCCAGAAGAAGCAGAGACATCTTCCTCGTTTCTCCTCAGTCTTCCTTTTTTTAAGTTTTCTGCTTCCTCTTTTCTCTTTCCCCCATGCCAACTGAGCCATACACACCAACTCTCCACCTTTGTTTAAACCCAGCCTATGTTGCTTCTGGTGATTCGTGTCATTGTTTAGTACGTGAAAGGATGAGAAATAATTTTAACTGACAAACAAAATTCCTCTTTTATCAGCTAGCCATTTTTAAGGAAAGAGAAAAAGCCTTAAAGCAGATCTAGTACTTCCGGTGGTTTCCATCCCATCTCCTCAAATTCTTTAATACGCCTCTCTTCAAGACGTGGAATATAATTCCTCTCCCCTCGAGTCTGGGCTGGACTTGATGCCCGGGCTTCTAAAGAAGAGAATACCTTGAAGCCAAGATGCACAACTCTGGTGACTCAGCCAGACAGGGCTCTGGAGATTCCTTCTTGCCCACCGGCTGCTACATGGTGAGGAAACTGAGCAACTTACGGACAGCCCCACTTGGTGAGGAACTGAGGCCTCCTGCGAACAAGCAAGCATGTGAGTGAGCTCTCTGGGAAGTGGATCCTCAAGCATGAGCCAAACACCTCTGCTGTATCCTGAGTAAAGCCCCCTGCAGGGAACCTGGGCCAGAACCACTCAGCCTGCTAAGCTGCTCCACAATCCCTGAACCACAGAAACTGTGACATAATCTATGTGTGTTGTTCAAAATCACTCAGCTTAGGGCAATTTGTTACATTGAAAAAGACCATGAATACAGTACTTATGACCATCAAATAATGTGTAATAATCAAACAGATCTGGAATCCTAAATCCAGGTTACTTTTCACTTTATTTCACTACCATGAACTGATGCAAATAGAAAAACATGGTTCAAAACTTTTTAAAGATCTTTATCTCTCGCTCTTTGTTTTTTAAATCTTCTTAAATATTAAAAAATATTAAAATTTTTTTTTCTTAAGCCTGTATTATTCACTTCCACTCTGGTAGAAGTGAAATAAATAGAGATTTTTAGATGAGGTATAATAAGAAAGAATATAGAGTATTTAACAATTTATAAAAGCACTTTACCTACGTAATCGTAGCTTTTACTAAATGAATACAGATGTCTGCACATATATCTGTGGAGAGTAGCAATATTATTGATGACCACCTTAATCTGTTAAGAGTACATGAAAAACTGAAAATTATTTAATAATTAAAAATCCTAATTATGTAGTTCTGGGTTAGATATTATACAAAGGAATTGTTTATGTTTCTAAAAACAAGGCCACGAGAAAGAGTATCACTGGGGAACAAGTGCAATAAACAATTTATACGTTTTTTAAAAAGGCCACAAAACTAGCCAATTCTTTAAGACTAAAATAGATCTAGATCAACGGACAGTCTGCAATTAAACTCTGCTTTTTTTGTGTGGCTGTATTTTCATCTAGCCTGACTTAGAATTGAAGGATTATGCGTAAAGCCATAATGTTTATCTGTTCCGAGCTTACTTGTCAAATTTAAGACCCACTCGGCACTCTAAGCACGAGATGGCTGGCAAGCGTCTCCCCTGCCTCCACCCTCTCATGTAAAGCTTTTATGTGCTTCTCTCGTAAGGCTGTGATATAAACAGCAGGAATCTGCTGCAGGAGACCACAGCTTACTTCTTTCCTCTTTAATTTCTCTAGGTCTCAAAATTCAGTCGTTCCTTTGACCTAGTGAGTTGAATACTGAACTCATTTAACACCTGTCTTGTTACCGCGTACTGATAGTTAACGTCTAGTGTACAAGATCTACATCTTGAAATTGAAAAAAATTTCCAGCAAGTACCTTCCTTGCTTCATTGTTTAAATATCCTCACTGCCTAGACCAGTGCTCTGCATATTTTAGGGATTCAACAGTTATTTGTCCAAACAAGATAATTCAGAGGAAAAAAATGAGATTACTTTAAAATAAACAGATAAGGGGGCGCCTGGGTGGCTCAGTTGATTGAGCATCTGACTTCGGCTCAGGTCATGATCTCACAGTTCATGGGTTCGAGCCCCACGTCGCGCTCTGTGCTGACAGCTCGGAGCCTGGAGCCTGCTTCAGATTCTGTGTCTCCCTCTATCTCTGCTCCTCCCCTGCTCACACGCTGTCTCTCTCTCAAAAATAAATAAAGATTAAAAAAAATTTTTAAATAAAAAAATAAAATAAGCAGATAAGATCATAGAACCTAAACACTAGAAAACTTTACGTTTGCAGCAGGAATTACACATCTGATTCCATTAATGCTTTATTTTGTGATTTCTGCAGGCATGAAATTTCTTTGATTCATCAAAGTATTTATCTCATAAAAACATTCATAAAAATTAGGGTTTTTTTTTTAATTTTCAGTTTTTTTTTAAAGAAGATATAAATTTAGATAGTTAGCTAAAATTCTCCTTTATCACACTGGAAAAAAGTTACCATGTATCTTCTCATAACATATTTGCATCGAAGAATAGTAAGTACATCATCAAGTGTGTTAAAATAAAATCAGTATGCTAAAATAAAAATAAAGGAGGAAAAAAAATCTGTGATTCCAAATTAGATTTCTATTTAGTAACTACAGTCGACAGAGAAAACAGGTATTTCAGACCAGCCTGAAAGACAATATTAAATATAATCTCCAGCTCAGATCAGTAAGAAATTTTCAAAGAACTTGCATTATTTCACAACAATGCCTTCCATAATGCCTATAAATACAAAAGAACACTCATCTCTATCATGTCATAACGAGCAATACTTCAGGGGAGGGCAGTATTTGAGAAATGGGTCATCTGAGATAGAAAGAGTTGAATTTCCCCTGCGCTTCTTTACTAAACATAAAAGAATTGTCTGGTCATAGAAAAGACTAATGCCAAGCGACAAAAATAAAAACTGGTCCAAGTGCCAGGTCCAAAAAAAATCCTGCAGTACGTCTGAAAGAAATCTGACAGCAGTCTTTAAAATTCATACGTTTGCTGCAATTTTTCTCATTATGCTTCATGTGCACATCATGGTCCTCTGCTGGAGCACGCTGGCCCAGATTAATATGAAACATGCTCCCGTAACTCTTTTATCCCTGGAGAAAATTTCCTCCTGGAGTCTGTCTGCAGAGTGGTTTAAACACTTGACATTAAAAGTCATCAGAATACAGCCAGATCTCCTTGTTTTCACCCTCAAGTCCTGCCTCTGCATGAGCGACACTAAATACACCAGTGTACCTCCCATCCCCCTCTCTTAGCCCTTTCACTGCAGTGGAAGAAAGTGGATGCAGTCATCACTTACAGCAGAATTATTTTTTTTAAGTTTATTCATTTTGAAAGAGACAGAGTGAGTAGGGGAGGGACGGGGGGGCGGGGGGGAGAAAATCCCAAGCAGGCTCCACCCTGCCAGTGCAGAGCCTGACGCAGGGCTCAAACCCATGGAACCGTGAGATCCTGACCTGAGCGGAAACTAAGACACGGATGCTTAACTGACTGAGCCACCCAGGTATGCCCCATTCTCACAGCAGAATTTTAAGAAACCCTCTTTCCCATGTTATTACTCTATAGCCAGATTGTCTATTTGTGTTGTTGTGGAACAGTCAACAACATAGCTGACTTACAATATTATATTAGTTTCAGGTGCACAGCATAGTGATTCGACAATTACATACATTATGAAATGCTGACCACAGAAGTGTAGTCCATCTGCCACCATACAAAGTTATTACAATATTGCTGACTATATTCCCTAAGCCATACTTTTCACCTCCATGTCTTTTTTATTTTCAAACTGGAGGTTTGTAACCTCCTAATCCCCTGTTTCACCTTCCTCCCCTCCTTCCCTCATAAATACAGAGAACGAGTTTGTTCTCTGTATTTATGATTCTATTTCTTATTTGTTTGTTTAATTTTGCTTTCTAGATTCCACATGTAAGTGAAATCATCTGGTATTTGCCTTTTTCTGTCTGACTTACTTCACTTACACATTGCCTAGATTTGAATCTCAGCTTTGCCAGTTTTTAGTTATGTGACTTTGGGTAAGTTCCCTAAATGTTCCATGGCTGTTTTCTCATCTGTTAAGTAGGAACAAATAATGACCACCTTTTATGGCTGCTAGGAAGATTAAATGAATTAATATATGCCAGGTCCTTAGAATAGTTTCCACAGGATAGGCAGTTATTTCCAAGTTCATACCCCACAGTCCTCAAACCACTCTAATATACAGCCTGGGCTGGCTATCTTTTCTCCCTTGACCCTTCCTCTTCTCATCTTCATTTATTTTCTCTAGCCAACAGCTCTTTGACCTTTCCAAAATAAATTGTTTTAGCCTCTTCAAGCTTCTTCAGTACCCCCCCCCAACCCCCACCACTTTGTGCATTAACCCCATTCTCTTAGAAGGGAGCAGGACGGGGGAAGATTGCAAAAACTTACCCACTACAATTCTTTTCAAAAATTTCTGTCACAGAAGTTTAGCAATATCTATGATCCTGACTTCTAAAAAAAGCATTGCTCTATCTATCACACATTAAGATTACATCATTAATGAAAAGAACTCCAGAAAATTTTTAATTAGTTGAAATATTTCAAAGGAAGACGAGGCAAATAAGGAAATTAAATATTTTTCTGAATCATAAAACTCTTCCTGAATTTTCTGTATTATGTTATAGTTCAGACTTTAGTATTCAATATTCAGCTTCTCCATTCAAGCAGCTTTCCAGCGTCAGTGTCTATGCCTTAAGACACTGGTCACTAACAAGTACCAGGACATTTTGTGAACAATCAGTAAAATAAACTATTTACTGACTGTTTATAAAATCACACCTCATTTGAGGTTCCCTGGTAATTAGTTGGAATTGGCGTTGGCTTACTCAATACAGTTGGACTAACAAAAAGGAAAACACCAAATTGATTTCACCTTATTTATGAGCACAAACAGTGAAAAGCATTTTTCTTTTAAGCTTAAAGTTAGGGGGCAACAGATCAGGTTAAGGCAGGGACTGCTCTGGTTATCACTTGGCCCTAGCTGGCTGGTTATACCATGTGGCTAATGACCTCTTCATATAATTATATCATTCCTTATCTCTCCTAAAAGTTCTGTTAGTTCTAGGTCTCCTTTTAAAACATAACATTTATTGATCACTTTCAGTGTGCCTGTAAGCCCTTAGCATGAATGAACCCATCTGTTCTTCACAGAAACCCTAGGAGTTAGGTCCTTTTATAACACCATTTTGCAGATGAGAAAACTGAAAAACAAAGGGATTAACTAATTGCAACCTGGGTACTTATCAAGTGAGTGGTAATGGGATTCAAGCCCAGAGCCAGCAGTCTTAACAACTACTCCCAGGAGCACCTTGGTGGCTCAGTTGGATAAGGGACCGACTCTTGATTTTGCTCATCACGATTTCACGGTTCATGAGATTGAGCCCTGCATGAGGCTCTGTGCTGGCAGCATGCAGTCTGCTTGGGATTCTCTCTCTCCCTCTCTCTCTGCCCCTCCCCCACTCACAGGGGTGCATTCTCGAACTCTTTCTCTCAAAGTAACTAAATAAACTTAAAAAAAAAAAGGCAATTACTTCCAAAGCTTTACTTGTGCCTTCCACCTTAACTTCAAAAACTTTGTGAAAAAAGAGTACTTCTTTATGTACACAAAAGTAACATTGCCCTGAGTTTGTCTACATAGCTATGAATTTGAAGATAATTCTGAAAGTCATATACTGCATCTTCTTACTGGCCTTGGTTCTGTCAGCCAAATTTCTTTTTCTTTCTTTCTTTCTTTCTTTCTTTCTTTCTTTCTTTCTTTCCTTCTTTCTTTTTCTTTTTTTTGGCATAGCAGAGGATTCTATTTTGTTTCTCTTCATTCCTTTTTCTCTGAAGAAATGATTCTCACAGGAAATAATTTTGAACTGCATGGTGCCAGTATGGGAGAGAGGGAGCAGGTGGGAGAAGGTAGAGAGTGGGGACAGTCAGCAAGACCTTTTAAAATCTGTGTTTGGAAACCCTCCTTTAGATAACGTTACTAAGTCTCTAGTGAAGTTACTGAAGGTTTCTTTGTTCCATGAAATGCTTGGTGTGAGTGAACTTTTGTGAAGACCAGTGAAGAGCCCTGGCTTCCTATCTAGTCATTACAGGGTAAAGCAGAGACAGCAGGAGAGGATGAAGGGACATGGAGGCAGGCAGACTAAGGTTGCTCAGGAACCTAGCAGGAATCTGAGGGAGAGCTCTGGACAATCACAATCTGGGTCCTGTAGCTGGACCCACTTTAATCAGATCTGGAAGTAAGCAGACAGCCCTAGTTGAGAATGGGGTTATATATATATATGCATATATATATATGTATATATATGCATATATATATATGCATGTATATATTCATATATATATTCATATATATTCATATATATATTCATATATACATGCATATATATATGCATGTATATATAATATATATATTCACGTAATCAAATTCAAATCATCCTTACTAAAACAGCTTAAGTTTTAAAAACTGATAATACCACATGTTGCCAAGGAGGTGAAGCAGCTGGAACTCTTATGTTGTTGGTAAGAACACATGTGGTACAAGCCACTTTGGGAAAGAGTCTGGAAGTTTCTCATAAAATTAAACATACACCTACCATATGACTTAGCAAGTCCCCTCCTATATATTTACCAAAGAGAAATGAAAGCATTATGTCCACACAAAGACCTGTATGCAAACACTCACAGTGGCTTCTTTCATAATAGGGGCTAGTGATTGTGAGGGGTTAGCGGTTGAGGGAGGGAGGGGGATGGGATCAACTGCAAGGAGTACAGGGAAATATCTGAGGTGACAGAAATGTTCTGTATCTGGATCACAGTGATGATTACATGTCTGTATACACATTTGCCAAAACTCATCAAGCCATACACTTAAAATGGACGAATTTTATTCTGTTAAATTATACCTCAATACAGCCTTTTGCTTGTTTTAATTTAAGTCATCTTCACAGGTAGTCATAAAGAGAGAAACACATGTATCCTGTGGTCCCACTCACTCTGCCCTGGTGGTTTTGTTGCACATTCTCATGGGTTCCCCCAATCCCCAATGTTGGTGAGATTGTTCACACTATTTAGAAAGAGAAGTTAATCAGAGAATGATTCAGGCTGAGTCTTTGGCCAGTACAAAGTTGTTTTCTGGATCACAATTTTCCCATATACTTAACTAACTGGAAGCTGAATACAGTCTTCTCAAGTGCACAGAATCCTAGCTCTTGGTTTATAACTACGGCTATCAGATAAAATACAGGAAAGCTAGTCAAATTTAATTTCAGATGAGCGACAAGTAATTTTTAGTTTAACTACATCACAAATATTGCAAGGGACATACTTCTTAGTTGTTATATCTGGCAACCCATCATTAGTCCATGCATTTTCCATTTTATTTATTCACCCACATAATTAACCAATTAATTAACTAATTAATTAATCAACTGAGTAGTTAATTAATTAATTTCATATTCATGGTTTAACTGCAAGTACTTTTAGTGACTTTGGGTCTAACTATCCCCTTTAAAAAACCAAGTAGCAACTCTAAGACACTGAGAACTTATTTTAGACTACTGGAAAATAACTTGTTTAGGATCCTGTTAGTCAAATTGTGATCTGCAGACTTGGGTTGTCTGCATCAACTTGGTGCTTGTTAGAAAAGAACCTCAAGTCCCACCTAGGCCTACAGAATTCAGAAACTGCATTTTAACAAAATCCCTATGTGATTCATATGCACATTCACGTCTTAGAAGCACTGGTTTATTTTTATTTTTTTTTTAATTTTTTTTTTTCAACGTTTATTTATTTTTGGGACAGAGAGAGACAGAGCATGAACCGGGGAGGGGCAGAGAGAGAGGGAGACACAGAATCGGAAACAGGCTCCAGGCTCTGAGCCATCAGCCCAGAGCCTGACGCGGGGCTCGAACTCACGGACCGCGAGATCGTGACCTGGCTGAAGTCGGACGCTTAACCAACTGCGCCACCCAGGCGCCCCTAGAAGCACTGGTTTAGAATGCTGTGTTTTAGGAAAATTCCCAGGGCATATAGCAGGGAGGACTGTAGGGAAACTGAATGCAAGTACAGAAGCCTCTTACGAGAATATTTTAAAAGTTCAAGCACTGCTTCAATATCTGAATTATGGCAATAGGTGTGAAAGGAAAGGAACTGAAGTGAGAAAAATTCCAACAGTGAAACTCAATGGAACTAGGTAAAGGACTGGATGGAGGAGAGAAAGGAAAGATGTCATAATTTGAATATATATCAAGCAGCAGCATCGAAGTGTTTTTAGTATCCTTGGTAGTGGTTCTCAAACCTAGCAGCATATTGTAATCACCTGGGAATGTCAAAATACTGATGCTTGCGCCCCAACTCCAGAGACTGATTTCTGGTGAAGCCTGGGCATTAAAGTTTCTCAATATTTCCCAAGTGATTCTAATGTGCAGCCAAGGTTAAGATGCCCCAGTGTGGGTGCTTCCAATCTATTTGTTTTCACTTCCCGTAGGATTTTCAACCCTGGCTACACTTTAGAATTATCTGGAGAGCTTTAAAAACATATCAGTGTCTACACACTGCCCTCAGAGAGTCAGATTTAATTGGTAGTATTTTAGAGTTCCTCAGTTGATTGTGATGTGCAGTCAGGACTGAAAACGTTTAACTGAAACATACAATTTGACTGTTAATTTATTAACTTTTTTTTTTTCAAATAAGTATGGGTGAAGAGGGAATTTAGTGCTAACAGAATCCAAACCTTCTAGTCAGATGAAATATAAACCAAAACATTTCATTTGCTTGTTATAATTTCACAATGAAATGTACTTGGAATTAGCTACAATTTTCATGTTTTCAAAACCTCATTTTGAATGCCTCCCCACAAAATCAGCTGATGACCATTACAATTGGATAACCATTTATGAAATGAACATTATTCAGATGCTTCCAATATAATATGAAATAAATTGATTCTAACCACAATCACAATTATGTATCGTAAAAGAGAATAAGGTCCTAGGGTGGTGGTGGGGTAGTGAGGTAAGGAAATAAAAAGTCTGAAATCTATTTCTAAGTCAAAGTAAAGTCTCTATCAAGATTCAGCCCTATCTAAAGTCTAAATAAAAAAAATCTAGGAGAATATTTAAGCTCTTCGTAATTAACTTGTCACTACAGTATTATTTCATAAACATGCAAAGTAAAAGTTTTTTTCAAAAAGAAAAGTGTTTCCAAATGACCTTTTACAAAATGGAAAATTAGCTTACCTCTTCCCTATGATTCTTAATCGGCATACAAAGAATACTTTGTGTCCTGTAGCCTGTAATTTGGTCAACTTCTGCATTGAACCGAGGATCCTAGTAAAAAAAAAGAAATTCAATTTAATGACTGACCTGTTCAAGGACAGATTTGATTTTTCTGATTTATAAGATTAGAAAAATCTAACCTTCAACTTACTTTGTTGCTCTGAATGACAATTTTATCATTGGGAAAGACATCAAATCATCTAAGTACATATCATCTTTGACAAAGATAAATTTATATTTTTTAGTAGCTAGTGTTTATGAGAACCAAAAAAATACAGACTCAAACAAATGTTCAGAAATAACGGAAATTCAAAATATTAACTGATTTAGATAGCATTCCTTAGACTCACAAAAAAAACGGCAACTCTCCACTTCTGTAATACAATTTGCCTGTTCCCATCTCGCTATCTGATTCTTCTGTGCCATCCTAAAGAAAAGCATCTCCGCTCTGAAATTTTTCCTATAAAACCTACCAACTCCAAAGTGACCAGCTTAATATTGACTTTGCTTCCCATATAATGGTTGTTTATATATTACCTCAGTATTCTGTCTTCTATCTCAGGTGTTCATAGGAATTTTAAATATTTTCATGTGTATGTGTACGTAAAACAAGCTGTATGGCCTCAATCAGACTGTAAACAACTTAATCTTTGTATTTTTTTCTTCTTACAAATTATATCATACACATCCAATAACCACAAAGGACTTCTGAGAGGTGTAAAAGTTCTAAATGTGGGTCAATTAAAGAAGGGTACAGGCTATTTTTGTTGAACTTTAGATTGGGAAGATTAAAGTTAGGCTATAAACTCTATGAGGGGATTTTTTTTGGGGGGGGGTTTGTCACTGTATTCCCAACACCAGCAAAAGAAGTCCAAAGCATTTGGTAAATAAACGAAGGAATTAATTAACAAATAATATCACCGTTATCAAATGTGATCATTTTTAGGTTATCATAGTTTAAAACAAACCTTGTAAGTGAGGGGGAAAACACACTAGGTGAAATGGACAGATACTACTATATGAGATAAGATTAGAATGGAAACAAACATACCAGAATGAGTGTTGTTCCCCTCAAAGCAATAGTCTTGGGAAGTTACATGCTTAACCTAATTATAGCAACATTGCTCTAAAAGCTTTGTTTTTGGAATTCCCTTCAGAGAACATGGAATAGCCACAATGGAAAATCCTCATCTTTGAAAGTCATTTATTTATTTTTTTAATTAGTCAAGTCATGTAAAGCCAAAGCTGTGAATGAAGTAAATGATTACACTAGATTCCATCAACTGGGGTCAGAAATGAGGCCAAATTTCCCAAGAAAGTCGAACTTGGCATTAAAGACAATTTCCAGACAGAAGTTATAAAATAGTGGAAAATCAGTATAAATATTTTAGATTATAAATAAACACTACTGCATTTTTGCCTTTTTTTGCAAACATGCTCAAAGTTATATTGAGACACAGGGAAAACTTTGGCTGAATATTTAAAAAAAATCTTTCTTAAATAACATACTATATTGGAATGTATCTAAAAAGGCAGACAGGATACTGATATTGATGAATTAAGTTAAAGAGGTAAAAAATTATTAACTTATGTAGTGGGTTATTCTACAAGCTAATAATCAAAATATGAATAAAATGCATCCTCAGCAATTTTTGTTAATGAATATTTAAATTACTAGACCAATTGATAAAGAAGAGAACCAAACTCAACTATCTAATCAAAGCAATAGAGTTTGACAGACTGACAATAGGACTTTCACAGCTTTGGGGGCATACTAAGAGCTTAAAATCAACAGCAGCCTAAATTTCATTTCATTAAAGGAGGTGGGAATAATGTATGCTTCAAATTCACCTTAGGTGAATTTGGTCATCTCAAAGAATTTTCCTAATAATGCACTCAGGGCAAAAGCAATACACATAGAGAACTTTTAACTGCTCTAGCTCCGGCCAACACCAAAGAAAAAATGGAGCGGTACTATTATCATGATTATTCCTTTGACTGTTTATGAGAACAGTGTAAAAAAAAAAAATAAGCCTTGGATATCTACTTGCTAAAATAAAGCAACTGGTACCAGACATGCCCTCCTACTGAAAAATATAAGACTAGACAAATATATGAGACAGCTAAACTACAGACCATGAAAATGGGGAATACACATGACAACCAGGCAATACTCTGGCTTCCTTCCGGGGGCATTTTCCTGCTGGCAAGACGGTAGGTGGTACACAAGTGCAGTAACAGTTCCAAATGGAACTGAAAGGAATTCAGGGCTTCTAAAGTGGCTAAAATTTGCAAGGCAAAGTACCTAATAAGAGAGCTATGTTGGGGAGTTAGGGGAAGGGGTAAAAGGAGTGGCAAAAGACTGAGTGGCTATTCACTTCAGACATGTATAGAGCAAGGCTCTAAGAGAACTAGCTAAAATTATGTGTTGAAGGCTGAAAGCAGAATGGTGATACCAATTAGGTAAATATTTGGAGGCGCTGGAGCTCCAGCTCAACCAGAGGAGAGACCTCACTAAGCACCTCGGGCATTCAGCTGAGACACAGAAAGGCTACTCCTTAGGAGTAAGGACCATATCCTTGATTTGGGAAGGGGTGGGGGGAGGGGAGGAGTATTCCTTAAGACAGTATTCAAAACAAAAATAGATCTACCTTAACAATAACACCAAGTCTGGCAGGACCAAAATGATCATTTGTAATTTCACCACCTACAAGAACAAATATCAGCCCTCTTTTAAAGAAGGATGATATGATCCAAATGCCCTGCAAGAAAACATCCACAATATCCAGCATACAATAAAAAATCGCAACACATGTGAAGAAAACTTGCAATTGCAACCCATAGTGAGGAGGAGAAAAAGTAGTCAATAGAAAATGACTCAAAAATGATTCAGATGTTAGAATTAACAGACAAGGACTTAAAAGCTTCTATTATAAATGTACTTAAGGACTTAAAGGAAAACATGGTAATAATGAACAGATGGGAAACTATAAAAAAAACTTAAAAAAACAACAAATGGAAACTCTAGAGCTGAAAACTACAATATCTAAAATGAAAAGCTCATCGATGCATTTAATAGCAGATGAAGAACAAAATAAGAAAGGGTCAGCAAACCTGAAGACAAATCAACAGAAAGTACTCAATCAGAAGGACTGAGAGGGGAAAATCCTATAGAAAGTTAACAGAGCCTTGGTGTTTTCTGGGACATCATCAAGTGGTCCAGCATATATATCACTGGAGTCCCAAAGAGAAGAAAGAGGATGGAATGGAAAAATACTTAAAGACATAGACCAAAATTTCTCCAAAGTTAGTGAAAATCTTAAACTTACACACATATTATGAAAATGATACATAAGAAACATAAGATGAAAATACAAAGGATAGCTGACTTCTCATGAGAAAAGTGAAGACCAAAAATATGGGAAAACTCTGTTAAAATGTTGAAAGAAAAATAATTATTAACTGAGTATTGTCTATCCAGTGAAAATATCTTTCAAGAATACAGGCAAAATAAAGGCATTTTCAGATAAACTAAAACTGAGACAATTTGTCACCACCAGACCTTTACTATAAGAAGTGCTAATGGAAATTGTTCAGCCTAAAGGGAGAGACACCAGATTCTACAGAAAGGAGTAAAGAGCTTGGGACTTGGTTTGAACATGCATAAGTATGTAAAGATAAGGAAGCCTGGGTCTTCATTTTTTGAGAAGGAAACACCCAATAGAAAAAGGAGGAAGAGAAACAAAATGCACCTTGAGGTGTTGAAGGTATCACTAAGAATTCTTTGATATAAAAATAAATAAAATATAGGCATGTGTTGTATATTTACATATTTTTTTCCTAGCTCTGTCTACTGACATACTGGTAGCAACAAACACATACCAGAAGTAATGAACACATCTAGTGCTCACATCTTGGTTTCTATCTTGCTTATTTCCTCCAATGAAAGGAACCAGAGTTCCTTGGGAAAGGAATGATTCTAGAGCTAGGACAGGGAAAGTGTAAGATAAGCCTGGAACATATTGTTAAGCCAATTAGAACTTTCAGCCCACAAGAAAGCAAGAAAACCCAGAGTGATGGCAACATAACAAAAAGACACAGAGCCTGGCGAATTGGATATAATTTGAGAATTTGAATAAATAAAGATAATAACAGATCATAACTCATTAAACAAAACAAAAATCTGTGAGTCCATAGTGAAATAAATAAAGGAATGTATGAATAAAGAAGGCAAACTCTTCGTTACATGAGAACTAAAAAATATAGAAGTTATGATGGAGTTAGCGAATCAATGGATACTAAAATTACCAAATGTAGGTTCATGAAGAATAGAATATTTACACAATATCAAGGTACCTCATCATAAGATTTATTAATTACAATAGAAAAACTGTACCTTTATAGTGGAGAAACCTAGTAAACACCACTAACCAAGTTTTCAAAATTAACATCAACACTGGGATAAATCAAAATCATATGCTTCCTGGTAACATATGTTGAGAAGACTGTGGGTATTTAATAAAATATATATTTAGTCTTTGTCCCAGGTTCCGGCACAGAGCTCCTAAAATCCCTGTAATTCCCTGAGTAACAGGAAAGTCTTTTGATAGTCAACACAAGCCCCTTTCAACTGTACCTGTGTTCATGCTAATGAGATGAGTCATAAGTGAGTAGGCCCCAGAGAGCTTCCAGATGGGGACTGGCTACAGAAAAATCAACCAACTTATTATAGGGTTAGAACTCTGAGCCCCACCCCTGACCTCCAGAGAAGGGAGAGGGAGCTGGAGATTGAATTCAATCTAATGGCCAATGGATTTAATCAGTCATGCCTACATAATGAAACCTTGATTTAAAAAAACCTCAAAACAATGAGGTTTGGAGGAGTGTCCAGGTTGGTGAAGATATCTACGTGCTAGGATTGTGGTGCACCTCCTGGAAAAGGAATGGAATTTCTGTGTTCCCCCACCTTCTATTCTTTGCCCTAATGCATCTCTTCCATTTAGTTGTTCCTGAATTGTATACATTAAAATAAAACTGTAATTGTAAATATAGTGCTTCCTTGAGTTATGTGAATCATTCCAGCAAATTATTGAACCTGAAAGAGGAATCACCTAATTTGTAGGTTGGCATAAATGTGGGTAGCTTGGGGGCCCTGTTTGTGGCTGGTATCTGAACTGGGAACTGTGGACAATCTAGTGGGATTGAGTCTTTAGACTGTGGGGTCTGTGCTAACTAGTAGTAGTATAGTGTCAGCAGTTAGTTACGAGTGGTAGTTAGTGCTAACTACTAACAGCATCAGAATTGAATTGGGTTGTAGGATATCACCTGGTGTAGGAAAAGTGAAGAACTGACTGTTGTTGTTTGGAAGCCCAAACAAGGTCTCATCATTGATATCTGTGGTTCTGTCCAAAATGTCTACTTTGAGTCTCCTCAAAAATTTGACAAAATAATTAGCCTGTACTCTCAAAATATATGTACAGATAGATAAAGGAACAGAGAAACTATTCCAGATTTAAAGAAGACTAAAGACACATGACAAGCATATTCATTATATAATTCTGGATCAGACCCTTGATCAGAGGAAAAAATAGCTATGAAGAACATTAATGGGACAATAGACTAAATTGAACTATGGACTATTAGGTAATAGCATTGTATCATAATTCTGATTTGGACAAATGTATTCAAATTATATAAAAGAATATCCCAGTTAGAAAACATTCACTGAAAAATTTAGTAAAAATATTTCCAACTTATTAAGTGGTTCAGAAAAATAGTATACACATATTACTTACATGTATTATATATGGAAGAAAAAAATGATAAAGTAAATGTGGCAAAACATAAGCAGCTGGAGAATTTGGGTAGAATGTATATGGAAGTTTCTTCTACTAGACTTACAACTTTCCCTTAAGTTTGAAATTACATAAAAGTAAAAATAACAGAAAACAACATAAGTAGACTTGCCAATTTATAAGTTATTTATCTCTTACAGAGTGGCATTTTTAAGACAATGTCTAAAACTTATTAGAACATTAAACAAAGACAGATATAGTGGTTCCCACACTATGTTCCTTGGGGTGCAATTAGATCATGACAGATTGGTAGATTTATCAAGATTAAAACAGTTGATATTGTTACTTCTTTCTTCTAAAATTCATTTCGGAAATCATTTTACTCATTAGAAATTCTTTGAGAGAGCTCATAGTTCTTTTTTTTTAAATTTTTTTTAACATTTATTCATTTTTTGATAGAGAGCGTGAGTGGGGGATGGGCAGAGAGGGAGACACAGAATCCTAAGCAGGCTCCAGGCTCTGAACTGACAGCACAGGGCTCGATGCGGGGCTCAAACTCACGGACTGTGAGATCATGACCTGAGCCGAAGTCGGATGCCCAACTGACTACGCCACCCAGGCTCCCCAGAGGGCTCACAGTTCTTCAGGAAAACTTCTTGATAAAGTGAGACGTGCAAAGTGAGAGACGGTAAAGACTTACTTATCTTGATAAGGAATGCAAAAGGAGGAATGAAGTCATCAGGGTGGGGAAGAACAGTAGCTACATGGTAAAGGCCATATGAATGGCAATGAGACCCTCCCCTAAAACCCTCCAAGTCTTATTCCTAGAAATCATAGCATGTCTGGAGTGGCTGTCCTATGGAAACAGGAGAAGAGTCTAAGTTTTGCATTCTGGTTGACTTAGGAGAAAAAGGAGTGTTTTGACAATACAAATCCTTTGACAGGAAATCTTGGGGAATCTTGAGGGTTCTGTAGGGCATGACACTAGGTGTTCAACGTAATCTGTGATGGTCAATTTTAAGTGTCAGCTTGACTAAGCTAAGGAATGCTCGAATAGCTGGTAAAACATTATTCTTGGATATGTCTGTAAGGATGTCTCTAGAAGAGATTAGCATTTGAATCAATAAACTGAGCAAAGAAGATCTTCACCAATGCAGGTTGGCACCATTTAAATCATTGAGGGTCTGAATAGAACAAAGAGGCAGAGGAAGGACAAATTCATCCTTTCTACTTAAGTTGAAACATCTACCTTCTTCTGCCCACCTGCTCTCCATTGAAGTTCTTGGTTCCCAGGCTTTTGGATTCGAACCCACAACAGACTTAGACTACGGGTTGCCCAACTCTCAGGCCTTCAGACTCTGAATTACACCACCGGCTTTCCTACTTGTCCAGCTTTCAGGCAGTGGGCAGACTGTGGAAATTCTATGCCTCCATAATCCAGTAAGCTAATTTCTGTAATGAACTTCTTCTCATATATATGTGTATCCTACTGAGTCAATTTCTCTGAAAAACCTTCACTATACACAATCCAATATAGATACTAGATGATACCTAGTTTTCATATAGAAGAAGAATACCAAACACATTTATACAGTTGTCCTGAGTTGTTCTGATGATTACGTTTTAATATCTTATTATCAATAAATGCTGTGCCACCTTCAGGAAAGTTACACGAATGATGGGCTGATGCAGAAGGAGATGATGTGTGATTGAACATCTATCTATAGACAGCAAATACCCTCTCATTAGTATTTGCGGTCTGATTGAGAATCACTGGTTTAAGTTATGGATCTTGTTTTATATTTTAAATAAATGTGTTATTTTATTAGTAATAAAATAGATGACTTCTCACATTTATATCATTCTGTCACAAAGTTTTAAAAAATGAATCAAATGTTGACCACTTCTTATAACTGACTTATCTATGAGACTATTTTTTTTATTTTTAGCTTCAATCTGAGTATGATTATGTTTCATGGCCACCTCGGGGTTTTGCACAACTTTTCAAGGGTTCTATGGTCAAATAAGCTTTAAGAAATACTGCTTTTAGGGTGTAATTTTCACAGATGCATGTTTAAAGAGGTAGGATTCAGAAAACAGAATGCATTCTGACTACTTTCACAAAAGGCTATGAGACACTATTTTGATATGAATCATGGGTGGGGCTGAATTATGAATTATCCATTAGCCAATTGACTTCTACTGTCAACAGCAATGTAAACTATATGTCACAGATCAACCCCACAACTTCTAAATGAAATCCTTGGGACACAAATAACTTCTGCAGGGCCACTATAAACACGGATCAAGGGTGCCAAGGGTGATGCAGCAACATGAAGAATCCACAGGCTAAGACGCTTCACCCTGGAAGCACTGCAAATCAAGGACATGGACCCCTTTGAGACAGCAGTACAAGAATTAAATCATTACTAACTGCAAAATAAAACTGACATTGTCAAAAATGGTAAGCGTATTAAACAAAATGCATATAAGTGAAGAAATTCTCAGGGCTGCAGAAACTCAGAACCACGCAGACAAATGAAGGCTTTCTCAGCGAAGCTGAAGCATATTTATGGTCCTACTGTACTTGGGACTATAGTGCCATTGAAAAGTGGAAACCCAGCTGTCACCTAAGACAGGAAGGGAATTCTGCAAATTTGGCAGCAATCCTTCAGCTGTGTCCTTAATACCCCGCTTGTAGTCTGCGACGGTGTGACGTTGCTCCAGAGCTCATAGAAGTTGCAGAGAGAGCTCCAAGAAGAATCAAAATTGAATAAACTCCTTGTATAGAATGGATTCTGGAAAATACCTCAGGATTTCACATCTTTCCCTAAATCCCTGCCCTCAATATTCCTCACTGGCTACCATATTTACTCACCCATCTTCAAACCCTCAGTCATCCTACCTCTTCCTTTCCCCTTACTTTCAACTCCTATTAGCGACCAACTCCAACAGATTCCACTTCTTTATCGGAAATCCGCTCCTTTCTTTGCTCATAAGGCTAGTGTCCTAGTTCAGGTACTCACTGCCTCACACTATTCAATAATCTGTCCTCCCAGTTTCTAGAATTTTTCTAATTCATTTTATGACCACTGTAAAATTCATCCTGCTAAAGCACAGTATAAATCATAGCAATCCCCCTTTCAAACCACCTTTAATTATCCCTCGTGGTTCTAGTCCACATACACACCCCTCAACCTGGCATTCAAGACCCCAGTAATCTCCAGGCTCTGCTCCCATAGCTCCTCAATGTCTACACTATTACCCACACATGTCTATACGATGACATGTGGTGCACCTGCCCTGTTGCTTCTTTCAACTTCTCTTTACATCTGGATTTCACCATGTACACAAACCAATCTATTCAAATCTTATCTGTTTTCTAGGGTCCATATCAAGCGGTGCTTCCTCAAAGAAACATTTCTTCATCTCCCCAACTAATGATATCTCCTGCTTCCCTGAACCTACCACATTTTCCTGGGCATCTATTATGACCTCCTTTCTATTCTACTTACCTATCTTATCTACTATATAATTTTAATTTAGTAAATATTTATTAAGACTTGACTGGGAGGATGCCTGGGTGGTTCAGTCGGTTAAGTGTCCGACTTTGGCTCAGGTCATGATCTCAGTTTGTGGGTTTGAGCCCCGCATCGGGCTCTGTGCTGACAGCTCAGAGCCTGCAGCCTGCTTCAGATTCTGTCTCTGTCTCTCTCTCTGCCCCTCCCCGACTTGTGCTCTGTCTCTCTGTCTCTAAAATAAATAAACATTAAAAATTTTTGGAAAAAAAAAGACTTTACTGGGGCACCTGAGTGGCTCAGTCAGTTAAGCGTCTGACTTCAGCTTATTCAAGCCCCCCATCCAGCCCTGTGCTGACAGCTCAGAGATTGCAGCTTACTTCTGATTCTGGGTCTCCCTTTCTCTCTGCCCCTCCCCTACTCATGCTCTGTCTCTGTCTGTCAAAAATAAATAAATGTTAAAAAAAAAAGACTTGACTATGTGCCAGGCATTGCATTAGCTATCGTGAATACAGGGATGAATAAAAAAAGCAATGACCCTTCAAATTACAGAGAGGAATTGCAAACCGGGATTGCCACGGAATATTTAGTGTACCACATGGTAGGTAGCTAGAACAATTGTTCTATTATGGTGCTTGAAAATACCTTATAAACAAAGTGCCATTCAATTAAGATGTTTTATTTATTTATATTTTTTACTTAAGTTTCTTTATTTTGAGAGAAAGAGAGAGAGAGAGAGAGAGAGCGTGCACACATAATTGGAGGAGGGGCAGAGAAGGAGAGAGAATCCTAAGCAGGCTCTGCACTGTCAGCACAGAGCCCCACATGGGGCTGGATCTCACAAACTGTGAGATTATGACCTAAGCCAAGATCAAGAGTCAGACACTTAACCGACTGAGCCACCCGGGTGTCCCTAAGATGCTTTATTTAAAAACCATAATTCTGGGGCACCCGGGTGGCTCAGTTGATTGAGAGTCCAACTTTGGCTCAGGTCACAATCTCATGGTTGGTAAGTTCAAGCCCCACATCGGGCTCACTGCTGTCAGCGCGGAGCCTGCTTCAGATCGTCTGTCGCCTTCTCTGCCCCTTCCCTGCTTGTGCTCTCTCTCTCAAAAATAAATAAATCTTTAAAAAAACATAATTCTATTAATAAAAAAGGTAATTTTAAATGGAAAATTTGAAGAGTCATATAGTGTAATCTTTAAGACCATAATTAAAGATCTGTATATAATTGAAGCAAAGTAGAAGAAATACCAAATCTTTCTGCCGAACTATTTTAGAGCAACAATTTCTATTTTTTTGAAGACATAAATTTATTTGTTTAATAAAATAAATGAAAGAAAATATGGAAAGAAAGAAAATCAGATTTTGGTGTCAACGGGACTTCAAATGAATGAATATAATTAATTTGAATAAATAGGTAAATGAATGAACAAATGAATGAAAAAAGACTACTGGTTTCGTTTTTTGACAGGTTTTGGACCTAGCATTTTAGATTGTCAGTAAAATCCTTGGGAGACAAAATAGATAAGGATAATTATAGTCAAAAAGAGAATACAACTATGAGATGAGCTGTGTTAAATTATCACCAAGAAGAAAACAAGACAAGCTTTCTCTAGGGCCCATATCCTTGACTCAACCACAAGTAAAGAAACCCTGGCATTTAAAAAGATGAGAAAGTTCTTACCATACGTACCAATTTTAAGTAAGTGTGCAAATTACTACATTCAGTAATCCTGTTACATCTCAGCTTGAAATATGCCTACCATTCCCAGCAGTTGTCCAATGTTCCATCCATGTTCCTCTCCTCATCCTGCTACCCCATCTCAATGATTCCCCACTTACCTCGTAAGCATCTTTGATGTTTAAGGGCTCACCAAATGCTGCCACGTGTCCCACAATGCCTTTGTTCCATTCTAAGCGGATACAGTTATTTGAAGCTTCTTCCAGTGTTGAACCTTCTGCAACATCAAACAGGCGGCTGATAAGAAACTTGTCATTGGAGCTGTCCTCACAGACAAGGAACAGGGAATAGCGATCGGCAGAGATAAGTCCATGAATATGCAAGAAAATTTTGTGACATAAGGCTGTGACATCCAAATGACTAGAGATATCTTTCACTAATTCCAAGAGTCTTGAGCACTGGTCCCCTTCATCATTATCAAACCTTGGGGGGGTTAGAGGCATCTGTTCCTTCTTTTCTGAGTCAGAGAGGAAGCTCACGGTTCCCTCAGAATCCTTGACAACAATGGGTCTAAGAGGCCGGTCAAATTCGGAGGCAGAGATTTTCCTGGTTGGTGTTCCAGGTGCACTGCTATCTGCACGGGGACTCTGCTGCGAGGGGCAAGAGCAAGATTCTGTGTGGCTTCTGATACCTTCTTTGCACACAGGGATGGTGTGGACTCTCTCAGCAAACCAGGCATTGACCATTTCTCTGCAGAACAGAATGCAGACATATTAAATATTTAAGAAAGAAAGGTGCTATCCCTGAAAACTGCTAAAAATTCTCTCACAGCAAACTGATCAGATAGTAATTCAATTTTTCACAGAAAATAGAAATAAGGTGGTTTGTTTAAGACAGTTTCATTTTGAAAAGCTGTAGAGAACAATTGGCACAATGAACATTTTAATAAAGTCTGATGCCTATATACATAGATTTTCAGATATCTGATTTATAACGCATCAAGCTTCAAGTCTGCTTCTCTCAAAAGCAGTTTGTGTTAGAGTAAAAGACACTAAATTTGACAAAGTCTGAAGAAAACATAAGTACAAAAATCAGTTCGCTGTTTAAAACATAACTTGTTCTGAAGTGAAACATTTTAAAATTTAAAACAAATATTTAACTAAATTTGGCTAGCTAATATGTCTAATTTTAGATAATTTTATCCATATTGCTATATACAGATTAGATTTAGAAGGGAAAAATATAAATAATTTGACCTGCTTTGTAGAAAAATTATAGACTTCTGTAAATATTATCCAAATAATGCTTGTTCATCAATGGTAAAAATGATCTCTTCTTCTAGATTATCTACTTCTGGTATAAAGGAAGAAAATTAAAAAGTATGCAATACCTAATTTTAAAAATTCTGCCCATGAAAATTTAAATTATTTGTTTTTAATGTACCTTTCTGTGAAAGAAACCTATTTGAGCTAAAGGCTTCACAGTGGGCGATTTGTTTTTAAACAAACTTCAGATCACACTATACATCCAAATGATTGTTCAATTCAAATGATTCCCCTTGGCAAAACGTAATCTTATACCAATTGATAGTGCCATTACTTTAGACATTTTTGGAGCTTTTCTTTTGAAACTTAGCTTCTAAGAAAATTTATAAGATAAATAAGAATATTAATTTTCTCTAAAAGTTAGATCTTGCTTTTCACTAAGCCCTCTTCTCAAAACTAACAAATAGAAGAAAAACCAACAAAATAAAACCAAACCAAACAAAACCTTAAAGTAACAACTAACTTAATATCTCTTACGCATAAGACTTTCTTTTCCCAAACTCAAATTCCCTGTCAAAAGACAAAAACTTACTACCTCTGAGGATATTTAAAAGAATTTTCCATAATAAAAACAATACAATCCCTACTCTACAATGACATATTATTTTCACTAAAAGGCCAGGACAAAAAAAAAGTTTGACAATGCACGATTTTGGAGAGTGTCGGTATATACTCTTCATTCTTCTTGGCAGTCGAAAGATTGTTACCACCACCTCCTTGGAAGGTAAATAGGCAATATCTAACAAATTTTAAAATGCATTTATCCTTTGTTCCAGAGATTTTACACAAAAGAAGTACCAGCATATTCACTATGGCAATGTTTGTTACAGCAAAGATAATAAGCTACCTATATCACCACTGGAAGGCTGTTTAAATACATAATGGTACATTTATATAATGGATTACTAGGCAGACATTGAAAAATGGTCATATGTACCGCTGTGAATAATCTCCACAATTTATTAAGTGAAAAAAGAAGGATACGGAGGGAAAAAGAAAAGGTTGCCTTATTTCTGAATCTGTGTTGTTTTTCATTTATCAGATATTGCCTTAATTACTTTATTTTGAACAACAATGTATTATTTGGTAAATATACATTATTGTAAAACATGCCAGTCTAGAATGCAATGGGTAAGAGAAATAATAACACAGATATTACTAGGATGACCTCAGAATTTCAAGTGTTGGATACTATTATAAAAGCCTTTCAAAGATCCCTTTAGGAAGAAACACTTACATAACCCCCCAGAACTGCAGTAGTTGTGCCAAAGAAACTGATGTCAAAAATGCATGTGAAGCTGTCAAAAATGTACAGGAAGCTTTTGAATAAAATTGTTTTGTAAAATGTAGATAAAAAAAGCACTATGTCTAAATTAACATATTTTATGTGATTTAAAAATATGCACAGGTAACTTAAATTGTTAAATCAATATAAAAATAGGCATTTGAATTATTTCAGCTACCAACTTAAAACTTAGTACAATTTATTTCTTACCTTCTCATTGGAAAATGGTGATCAACTTTTTTTTTTAATTCAAAATACTGACTTGACAACTCGAGGTGGATATCTAAACAGACAACTTACAATGGGTGAAAACAGAATTCCTAATGCCCTACCTGTTGTGTTGCTCCAATCTCACTCCCTGCCAGTTTTCCTCATATTAATAAAGAACACCATCACCTCCCTAGTTACTCAAACCAACATCTAGGAATTTCTCGAAATTTCTGTTTCCTTCAAATCTCACATCCAGGCCACGTCCTGTCAATGTGACTCCCAAATTTTGTATCCCAATCTGTTCATTTCTATCTCCTGCATTACACCCTGGTCCAAGTTCCACCACCTCTCACTATGGACTATGATCACCTGCACCTAACTGGTCTTTCTATATTATACTTGCCCCCTTTCAAATCCATTCTCTCCATAGCAGCCTGAGCAATCTTTGAACAAAGTATATCTTAACATCTTAATTATCCTACTTGGCTTCTCCGTGAATAGAGAATAAAAGCCAAGCTCTTTTAATCCCCTACCTGGCCTCTCTGGGGCTCCTCAAGCAACCAAGCTCTAACTGCCCCCAGTCTGGAATGCTCTCCCGGCACCTACATCTGGCTGATCACTCAGACAGTTCTTCACTGATCTGCCACCTAAAGTGGCATCTGATACATGATGTTCTCACCTCACAGCACCTGAATTCTTATTATCGGATATTTTTCTTGTTTATTAATCTGTTGTTTTGTTGTCTGTCTCCTCCAACCAGATGTAAATTTCATGAGGACTACTTGTCCAACTTGTTCCTGTACTCGGAAAATGCCTGTTACATACTCTGTCCTCAATAAATCCCCTATACTTGGAAAATGCCCGTCTCATAGTGTGTCTACAATAAATAATTCTTTTTTTTTTAAATTTTTTTCCACGTTTTTTATTTATTTTTGGGACAGAGAGAGACAGAGCATGAACGGGGGAGGGGCAGAGAGAGAGGGAGACACAGAATCGGAAACAGGCTCCAGGCTCTGAGCCATCAGCCCAGAGCCTGACACGGGGCTCGAACTCCCGGACCGCGAGATCGTGACCTGGCTGAAGTCGGACGCTTAACCGACTGCGCCACCCAGGCGCCCCCTACAATAAATAATTCTTGAGTGCAGTGAATGAATCGATAAATGAGGCTCCTAAATTAACTACATCAAGAGAGACAACAGTCTTTTGAATATCTGAATGCTTGTATATTCGTTACAGAAAATCAACATTGTGGTTTAACTATCAATATTTATTATCTCTTGGATATAAGCCTCATAACTGATCATGGTTAAGTTATCCTCATATACCCTGCAGGGCTTATGATATGTCTCATATAGAGTCAGCGCTTAAAAATTCTTTATTCGTATGCTTTTTAATACTACATTTTTCACACGTGTTTTATTTCTAGTTATTTTCTTGGAGAGATGAACGCAATATTAAATTATACAGGAAAAGCAGATCCAGTATATTCACTCATTCAATCAACAATTTTTATTAACCACAAGTGATGGGGAAGGGGTTTCTCATGACCACATTATTGATTATCTGAGTCCCTGTAGTTATATGCTTAGGTAGGAAAACATATCATATCATATCATAACATCAAAACACTCACTTAAGAACCAACCACAAAGAAAATTAAATCATTCCTCACACCTCTCTCTCTTCAGACATCCCTTAAAGTTCTGCAGTGCATGACCAATGTGGCTATATGAAGTGGGCCTTTCCTCTTAAAAGCATCTATCCTCTCCCAATGATTTTTTAATATTTCAGTTTATACAAATACAAATCACCTGCAAATCAAAATGATAATTCTTTAAAATTTTTTTAAATGTTTATTTTTGAGAGAGACAGAGCACGAGGGGCGGGGGCAGAGAGAGAGGGAGACATAGAATCTGAAGCAGGCTCCAGGCTCTGAGCTGTCAGCACACAGCCCAACGCAGGGCGCATACTCACAAACCGAACCGTGAGATGATGACCTGAGCCAGAGTCGGATGCTTAACCGACAGAGCCACCAAGTGCCCCCCAAATTAAAATTCTTACATAAGATACAGAATTTCTACAAGTAGATCAAAGTAATGTTGGAGAACCATTACAATATTATACAAAGCCACTGACAGTTAAGGGCTATGCCCAATTAAAGACCAACTAACAAATAAAGAATCAACAAGGGGAATGATATAACAGATACTTGAAAAGAGAAATTTATTTAAATAATTATATTCAAGATTAAGAAAGGTCCTTGGAGGGTTCCTGAGTGGCTCAGTCAGTTAAGCGTCCAACTTTGGCTCAGGTCATCATCTCGCAGTCTGTTAGTTCAAGCCCCATGTCAGGCTCTGTGCTGACAGCTCAGAGCCTGGAGCTTGCTTCTGATTCTGATTCTGTTTCTCCCTCTCTCTCTCTCTCTGCCCTTCTCCCCACCTCTCTCTCTCTCACTCTCCTTCTCTCTCCCCGCCCAAAAAATAAACATTAAAAAAAAAGAAACGTCCTTGGAAAAAATGATGAAACCTTCACGGTTTCAAAAAGTGTTTTTTTGAAAAAAAAAGTCTATATTCCTGTTGTAAAAGTCAAACATGAAAAAGTGAAGTTAATTGGCTGTGAAATAGTTTTGTCAAAAATTGTTCATTCTAAAATTTAGCATGGAATTTTCATTATAATCTACATTTTATTAAATCTAAGATTAATTTACTTTTATAATCTGTGGTTCCATATTCAAGATAAAGTTCCAATCAAAACCTTTTCACTGATTTATTTCCCCATTTTAATTGGATCCATGTTTACATGTCCTTTTTTTTATAGAATGAATTATTCTCATAAGGTAAAGATCTGAGTGTGTCAGGCACTATTCCAGCTAGGCCGGGCACCAGAGATATAGTAATGAACAACCCTAGACATATCATTCAGTGACCACTCCTGCAAAATTGAAGTTTATATGGTGTTCAGGAGTTTATTTCTGTACATAGTGGATTTTGCTGTTCTATAAAGTTGAATGCAAATGCATAAAATGAATAAAGATGGAAAAGATGCCTGTAAATATGTCAGATATAAGGGTAAAAAGTACCAGATGGAATTCAAGAAACCTAGATGGTACTTCTGACTGGGCAAATCACTTCTGTGGCCTACGATAGGATCTCTGTGTTCATGTCTCTTCTTTGATTTTGTAAGATTTTGAAAGTATTTATATGAAACATAATGAAAAGAAAAGGGCAACAGTTTATTTAAACCTGGTGAGACAGGCTTTAACAATCCTACTTTCTAAATTATGAAGCTAAATTAAAAGGCTGAACCAAAGACATTCTATTTGGTGGCAAAATCTAGAGTCAAATCCAGGTCTCCTTTTCCAAGTCTTATGGCCAGTAAGAAGAAAAAAGTTCCCAGAACATCAATGCTTATCATGAAGGAAACACTCCCTAACTTCTAGCTGCATTTGAAAGTCAAACTCAAATTCACACATACAGGCGCAGAGAGAGTAAGACTGGAGTGCCTGGGTGGCTCAGTCGGTTAGGTTTCCAACTCTCGATTTTGACTCAGGTCATGATCTCATGGTTCGTGAGTTTGCGTCCCTAATCAGGCTCTGTGCTGACAGTGTGGAACCTGTTTAGAATTCTCTCTCTCCCTCTTTCTCTGTCCTTCCCTGGCTTGTGCACACATGCACACTCTCTCTCTCAAAACAAATAAACTTAAAAAAAATCACTTACGATAACACATTCTTTAACTTAATTTTTTATACTCAGATCATAAAAGGATGGCATATTAAGCCACTGAAGCAAAAACTGTCTCAAATGACTCAGAGAATAAAGATTCTTAAGGATAGTGTCCTGAAAAATATCTGCCTGAATCCCATGTCTGTTTCTCTGAAACCAGGTCATGTTTTATAAATCTAAAACAGTGCACTGAAAAACCGTATAATGAATGTGTTCAAGGCAAGAGTCATTCTTACGGTTGCTAGATTTAGCAAATAAAAATACAGAACACCCAGTTAAAACTGAGTTTCAGATAAACAATGAATAATATTTTAGTATAAGTAGTATCTGAAATTCAAATTTAATTGAGTATCCTGTAGTTTATGTGGTCACGCCAGTCCTCTATATTCTTTTTCCCCAACTGAAATTGTTGGCAAATAGACAACAAAGAAAAGGTGGGTTCTATACAGCATACTGATGAGCTCCAGACTATCAAATTACTAACACTAATTTTATCATCAAAAGAACACAGAGGACGACCGCACTGTGATCCTGCATATAATAACTGAACCTTTTGAAAGCTTAGAGATAAATAATTAGTAGTATAAAATTCCTCTTTAAACTAAGTTCTTTCAGTTTACTCTCAAAACCACACCATGTATTTTTCATAGGGAAAAAACAAATTATAATTGACTCATAAAACAGAGACTGACTAGTTGCTAAAAATTCTTGGGACTATGAAGCATAAAGGGGCTATGTTTTTAGGAGACTTGAGTTCTAACCTAAGCACTTGTTACTAATGAGTTTTATGACCAGTGACAAACAATTTTCTTCCTCTGAGTTTCAATTTTATCTTCTATAAACCAGGGGAAACACCACCTGTTCTGATTACTTTATGTGAAGTGCAAGGTGCTGTCTTCAGCAAGGTATGAAGTCAAGAATAGCAAACGGGCAATCAGAAGGTAATGCTAGTTCCAGCTATAAGACTACACAGATATGATGCCAAACCAGTCAAAACTTCTCTGGAATTCAAGTTTTTCAGGTGTAAACATGGGCAGCTGTATTAACAAGCCACTAAGACCCCCTACAAAGTCTGACTTTATCAACAGGTCAACAGGTTATCATTAGGTCAGTCAACTCACTTAATGTCTTTTTGCCCCTCAGCTTCCTCTTCTTTTAAACAGGAGAACGACCTCATGACTCCTTCACTCACCACACAAGGCTGATACATAAGTCAAATTAGAAAATGCTTGTAGGAGCATTCCAAAATCTCTTCCATATATTTAAGATTTTGCTATCTCCTGAACCCTTCATACTTATTCCAATGGAGACACAGGGTTTGGGCTAAGGAGAAGTAGCTGTTCATTTCTTCATAAAGTTCCCCCAAGAGAATCAGAAAAAGGATGAGGAGAGAAAGGTGTTTCTGGTGTACAACACCACAGGCTAAGTGGGCTAAATGGGGTCTGGAAACAGGCTGGCTACTGGCATCCTGACGACTGCTTGAAGTCCTCAAGTCCTTGGCCAAAGCAGATACTGCAGAATGCCATTCTTTATAGAATCCCATGAAGTTCCTCCTCCTCCCCAAGAATAAGAGTTACATCATAATTCTACGCAAGTTGCATCCTAACCATCTGAGCACAAAGGAAAGAGACACAAGTTCCACAAGTATTTTTACCCCATGCTACAAGCACTAAAAACTTAGAGACTTTGCTGTCATGGATAAGCATGTCCTTGCCAACTGCCTGGCAAACCTGGGAGCACTTAAAAGCAGGACAGCCCTCTTAGAGTCTTTTGGTTGATTTCACTTTACAAGGCTGTTAATGAAAGCTAACAGGGCCCAGAAACTTGAAGTAAAGCCATAGCCCAGGGAAATGCAGTGAAAACTGGTGCCAAGAGTTTATAGTTGATGATAAGATCCTGATGTTTAACATCCCATCCAAATCATTCCCTCGCTCCTTACCAAAATCTGTTATCCTCCAGTCACTTATATCCTTCCTTATTTTGACACAAAAAATTTCTTACTTCATAAATGAATTGTATTATAGACCATTTTTAAATGGGTAGATTAAATTTAGTTTTGTGTTTGTTTGTTTTTAATTTTTACAATATGTCTTAAAATAAGTAGATCCTGGAGGGTACCAAAATCAACATTGGGAGCTATTCCTCTCAGGTAACACAATGTGAACACCATCTGTGGTTTCAAACTTGTATACATCATAGATGCTGCTGAGGCGCAGAGGGACCCTTTCCCTCACTGTGCATGTAAAGAGCCCAAATGACTGATATTAATTAGATAATAGGAAATAAAGCCAAATGGCAGCTGCCAAAAACTTGCCAAGAGTTGTCATACATGTGCCCTGAATTTTAAATTTCAAACCTTTTTAAATAATGAATTCAATCAGAAGTTTACGGTCTCCATATCCTACTTTAGGGAAGACTCTTACAGCCCAAACTGCTCATGCAATGGCAATTTGATATAAAAAATCAGTGTCATGAAGAATATTGTTTAATGCATTCTGATTTCACTGGGGTTCTTTACAATACTGCCAGCACCACACCCTTCAAAATGGTGTGACAAAGTAGGTGGAGCACCCTACAAAATTAAACGAGTTCATGCACTCAAAAGGCCAGGAAGCCAGGTTCCAGCAGCTGCAGCAGGAAAAGGCTGAGCTGCATATTTCCAGTGTTGAACATTTTGCATTTTTAGTAATACACAGAGGGATGACCAAATTAATTTGTGAATGATAAAAAAAAAAAGATAAAAAAAATTCAGGGTGGGGGGGGAAGCATAGAAGATGAATGGTCATTTTTTTATGATAGTTGTAACAGTTTATTTCCTCAAAATTATACACATGGCAGAACCCTGTGTACTTCTGTTTTTTTAAGTAGATAAAAGTATACTTCTTAAAATGATAGACTCAACTAAGTTAATGATTTAACTTAATGTTTCAAATCTAGTAATACCTTTTTTATAGATATTTAAATAGGTTTAAGTTTATATATTAGGCACACCTCATCTTCTTTATAAAAATATTACAAGTTGATTAGCAATCCTCATTGAAAAAATGAAAGGTAACTTAAGGCATATACTCTGTTAGGAATCAAAACTTTCCTCCTTTTTCAATTTCTCATTTTCACACAAGATTATTATAGACCTATGACAGAAAAGAAAACTACAATTTATAGCTTATGTTCTAGAAATTTTCCACTCATCTAGACATGCCACAGCTTCTTCCAAATACCTTCTATCTAAAAGTATTAAATAGGAAATGCAAAACGTACTCACAGGACAGACAGATGTAAACTCTTGTAGAGATTTCAAATATGGTTAGCAAAAGACACACACATACACACACACACACACACACACACACACACAGATGCCTATGTCCATAAGGGCTCCATGCAGCAATATATTTACTTTCCACCAAAGTTGAAGTGCTCACTCATCTTACAAAATGAATCTTGAAAAAGACAGAAATGCTTTAAAATGCACATTTAATATTCCAGATGTCTTGAAAGGGAAAATGATTAAAATATTCTGTCTGGGTTTTATAGAATATTTCTTGGCATCTAGAAACCTAAGGGGAAAAAAAAGGAAAATTTACGAGGCAAAGTAAAATTGTGATATAAACACAGTAATTCTCATGAGTTAAAAATACAATTAGATGAAACCTAATTGTAGAGCAACTAGTTCAATGCATTTTGTACTCTTGCCTAAAAAAATGTACCAAAGGATGAAAATTATTTGAAAATATATTGTATTTAGGGTATTTGTGTTCTAATACTAAAAATATAATTGTGATGGCCTAGTACCTAAATATTCAGCCACTCTATTTTAAAATGTCATTGGAGAGTTCCCACTTTTTAATACTCTAAAATTATAGATGGAAACTAAACCCACTTGGGCAAAGTCTCTAAGCAAATCATTTAGTAATGCATATGCACATTAAGGGGCCCTAGGAGAAACTTTAACCTCTTCCTGAGTTAGATTCCACATGATATTAAATCTATGAGCCTTTGCCTTGCTTCCTTTAACACTGACACTAAACTTCAGGAAAGCCTGGTGGGGAAGGGCCCTAAGTGGGACAGACTTGAGCTTCAACCCCACAGCTATTTCTTTCTAAGGGTGAAACTTTAGGTATATTATTCACTCCCTCAATAAAATGAATGAAGATAATGACATAACCTTTCTCAGGTTGTTCAGAAAATTAAAGGAAATAATGCATATTAAGTGACAGCATAGAGTCTGGGACATACAAATGTTATGTTTAATACAGTGTTTAATACACAATAATTATTATTTTTAAGTTAATCAAACATTATTAAATAATGGAGTACATCTTCAAAAGTGGTTTTTTTTTTTGAAAAACAATTTATTCAGTGGGCTTGTACAGAGTAACTAGATGTTAGCCATTGCTTCTTCTGAAGCTCCTAGTTTTAAAACACTAATATCTCTACAGAAACACATGAAAAAAAATTAAGTTGCTTGAATGTTAGTATTTTCTCAAATTATAACTGAAA
This sequence comes from Prionailurus viverrinus, assembly GCF_022837055.1. Taxonomy (NCBI): domain Eukaryota; kingdom Metazoa; phylum Chordata; class Mammalia; order Carnivora; family Felidae; genus Prionailurus; species Prionailurus viverrinus. The sequence continues at coordinate 104,849,958 of NC_062564.1, read as the reverse complement.
AAACATAAGACCCCCTAGACAAATAACTACACTTACATATGATGTAATTTTTTGAATAACATATAAACATAAAGAACTTAACAGTTGAGAAAAATAATTGCAAGAACATAGTTTGTTTCTCCATTACTACTTAAAAAAAACTTTTTTTGCAAAAATAAGTTAGAGATTTGGGGATGATTCTTTTTGAAAAAATTGAAAGATAAAATAAAACTGACAACACATGTGAGAAAACATAACTAATTACCTATAATGAAAATTATAGCAATATTTCATAGTAACCATAATTCTAAACTGGAGAATGGTTTTAATACTAGACCAAAAAAATGCTTTAACACTCTGCTAGAGATTTGGGGACTAAAGTTGGTCTGTTTTAGCTCCTACCCAAGGGGCTCGCTTGAGGAAAGTCTGGAAGGCTGAAGCCTGGGCCTCAAGCACAGCTACGCAGCAAGTCCTTGAGCAGTGTAACATTTGGGGAGATTTGCAGGGTGCCTCAAACAAAACAGGGTAAAAAACTGCAGGCCCCGAATGATCCAGAAAAAACAATGCATTCCCATGCTTTTAAGTTTACTATTAAAACATCATCCCTTTTCTTTCTCTCCAGTGCTTTTTTTATTTCGTAGGTCATGTGAATTAATCACTTTAAAACCAGAATTACAAAGAGTGTACTAATTTCCTGTCTGGAAAGCGATGGTTGATAACTTATATGGAAATCTGCTAAAATTATCCGTAGGAAAAACACAAAAGTAACTCACATAAAGTATAATGTTAGATATTTTTCCTGCTCTTTGATCCTGATTTTATACAGTTTTAGTTACACTGTTTGCATAATTTGACCTGGATCCACTACTCATTTCTGGAAAGTACTTAAAGAAGGAAACTATTCAATCTGAGAATCTGATAATCTGCTCTCCTTGTGAAAATAAAGAATGCTTAGGGTTGAAAGAGCTTTTTCAGCTCATTAATGAATTTTTCTGCCTTGATTCCTCCCCACCCCACCTCCACTCCCACTTTAAAACCCAGGGTTATTAACCTGAGCCAGTCCCAAAGCTGGGGACAACCCACCCCGGGAGGTCTGGACTCCCGGTCCAATTACCTTTCCAGTAGCACAACAATCCACAAATGGCTCTGTCCAAATCATTAATATTCATGTAAAATATAAGGACATTTTTTAAGATTTTATTTATTCTTGAGCGAGAGAGACAGAGCATGGGCAGGGGAGGAGCAGAGCGAGAGAGGGACACAGAATCCAAAGCAGGCTCCAGGCTCTGAGCTGCAGCACAGAGCCCGATATAGGGCTCAAACTCACAAGCTGTGAGATCATGACCTGAGCCCAAGTCGGACTCGGACACTCAACCAACTGAGGCACCCAGGCACCCCAAGGACTCTTAAAGTCTATAAAAATCGCTGTTTTATTGTTCTAATTCCCACTTACCAGAATAAAGAAATGACTATCAAAGTTTGTGATTATATGATTCTCAAGGTAAACTACTGAAATTCACTCTCCAAAAGGGAAGGAAATATGCATTATTTCCTTTAAATTTCTATGAAGTAAATGCTGCTTCCATTTTACAGAAAAGGCAAATAAAGCACCTAAGTTCATACTCTTTGAAAGAAAAAGTTCTAGGGTTGAAGCTTAGACTGCTCCTACCTAGGGCCCTTAACCAACATCAGTAAAAATCAATACTAAACAATTCAGAACAGTGGCTCCTAACCAAGTAATAGCACCAATCCTTGGGGGCATTTGGAACTGTGGGTCACAATGATGGGAGTGCTCCTGGCATTTAGTTTCTGGGGTCCAGGGATGTTAAATAACCTGCAATTTGCTGAACAGCCTCTCACAACAACAAAAAAAGGTCACCACTGAATGCCAATAGCATCCCTTTTGAGAAGCACTGGCTCGGATGAAGAAAAGATGAATATACCATAATAATAGGCTGTTAAATGAAACTGGGGAGATTTGGAGCACCTCCAAGTGACATCCTCACATGATGTCTACTGTGATGTTACCGTGATCAGTTCTCTTGGATCTGGTATGAAAAGGAAATGAACGCTCTGCCTGAAGTTACTTAGTATTTCCAAGTTTTCTCCAGCTATGAAAACATCTGAGAAGTTGACTGGGACCAAATATAAATAAAATGCAGAATCGCTTCATATGGTTTCACATTCACATTTGATGGAGAGTTAAAAGAAACAGGTTTTGTAATTTTCCATGCATTTGCAATCACATGTATGAAAAACGTTCCTTAAAGGAAAACCTACTTACATCTGAAAGAACACATCATAACTGACATCTATGCTGTAAATATGTAAATTGATTTGTTTTGCATATGGGAAAGACTGCACTAGATTGCCATTTTTCAATCTGAGGTATGAGAAGGCCTGAGAATCCAAAACAAGTACGTTTTAAAGATCTGTCATTTTTCTATGAAAATGTTCTAATTTTGTGTTTTCACACTGATGACAATTAAAACCCCTAAAAAAGGTGAAAGAAGTACACTTTAAAATACTGGGATGACCACCTTCAAACCAAGTACTAGCCTACAATTTTAACACTCAGATTTATATCTGTGTTTACAACCATACGAACAGCTCAATGGTTCTAGGATAAAGAAAAAAATAAAAAACAGACAAATTTAATCTGCAAGTGTGCTTTCAAACCAAGCAAAAAAAAAAAAAAAAAAACAAAAACAAAAACACAAAAGCTATGCTATAGCAATAAAAGTTTCATGACTGTTCGGACCCAGTGGGAGAAGTGAATCATCATTAGGGCAACTGTAGCAAAGGTGAACTGACCTCACCAAACTCTTTATTGAGCAGTGAGGGCCATATGCAGTCTGCAAGGGTGATGTAATAAATACTGTCAATCTGCATCTGGCTGGAGTTTTACCATTCTTATTCATAGTTAGCTTATAAATTTATTTTGGTATTACAATTGGAAAAATGCTGAAATTATGATTAAATTATACCTACTCTTAGGAATCCCATATTTAACCAACATTAAATACAAGGAAGTCCAACACTAGGTATGGTAGATACCTAGAATTTCTGGCTATGCCTATATCACTTTCTTTTAGGAATTCCCTCTCCTTCAATGGCATATCACATTATGGGTTACCTGCCCCAAGAAAGTAGTTGGACGACCCTATTCTTCTGGATACACTGACTGGACCAGAGCAGGCACATGACTCAAGCAAGGCCAGAGAAAGTTTGAGAGGACTGACACAGATGACTCGGTAGTTCTCTAACATCAGGATTTTAAGACCCACAGAAAGTTGCCATGAAAACGCTTCCAGCACATAAAGAAAGCATACAGAATAAAGCCAACACAGCACAGGGCCAAAAAATGCATGGAAGGATGGGATGGATAGATGGATGGATGGATGGGCTGAAGGAAGGACAAACAGATTAAATAGATTTACATACAAACAGAATCCCGACAGTATTTGATCAGATGAATTTCACAGACAAATCTATTTCCAGGCACTTAATTATGTAAGACAATTTTGTATAAATTCAAGTAGGGTTACTTATGACCAAAAGTTTTCTAACTAACATACCACAGATCAATAAGAATGTCTTTCTTATCAGGAGAACATTACTTAAGTTTGAGAAACACTGGATTAAAGATCTTTTCTAAATCTAAAGTTCAAAAATCCTGCGTGTGTGTATGTGTGTGTGTTTTAATTATTTCATCAGCTTAAAGAGTCAGGATTTTTTTCTCTTCTTTCAACCTCAGCATAGGTATTCAACAGATAGTAGAAATAATGATTGTTATTTTTTTTATAAATTATCACTAAGGATATATTCGATGGAGATCTTTTGTTCTCCCAAGTTTAGATTTAATAAAATTATTCACAGAAGATAATTTGCTGATTTTAGAATTCAGAATCAAGGGGAAAGTCTTGAAGGATACAGAAGCTAACAATGGCACATAACACTTTAAAAAGCATGCTTAGTACAAACTATAAACCAGAGAAATAAATAAATATCTTTAAAAGCTTTTTAATTATTTTATTTGTTTAATGTTTTTATTTATTTATTTTTGAGAGAGAGGGGAATGGGGGCAGACAGAGAGGGAGAGAGAGAGAATCCCAGGCAGGCTCCAAGCTGTCAGTGCAGAGCCTGATACGGGGCTAGATCTCACAAATTGTGAGATCATGACCTGAGTCAAAATCAAGAATTGGATGCTTAACCAGCTGAGTGTCCCAAGTGTCTCAAAAAGCTTTTTAGAATACTTATCAAAATGATTCTTAAAAACCTAACACTCAGTTAGCTTTACCTGCCTGAAACATTTGGTTGGCCATAAGTATAAATTCCCACCAGTTAGAGAAAATGAATACAACATTTACATCATGAAAAAATATATATAATTCCAAACAAAATGAGAATACCAAGTCAGTAAATAAGATTACAGAGCTAAGTATCAGATGAATGACTCATGTGGAAAGACTTTCTTCAATTTTTATGCCTAGGTATATAGCTCCCAGGCACTTTTTGCTGAGAACCTGATATAACAGATATTTCCAAGACCACAACAGATATTTCCAGCCGTAAACACTGGTCAATGGAATCTACATCTGTCCAGCTAAACGAATTTCATAGGAAGTCCTGCAAAGTCAGTAGCTAGTCTGCATCCTAAATTCAGAAATTAGTCATTTTTCAACCCTCCACTATCAATCAACTCAGTGATTTATTTACTTGCCCTTAAGTCTTTACCAAAGGCTTTCATCTTAGGAAGAGGTTTTTATCCTACAATCAACTCTGAGAACAAAGAGCAAATCTAACTGAACCTAACAGTTATAGGTTTAATAAATTATTAATGTGAAAAATGTTTTGGGAATAAACTAATAAACATCAACCAGTTCTGTGTAACCTTTTCAACGACGGAAGAAATCTTTCCTGAGCATTATTAAAATGCACTGGGAAGTTCAAAGTTCTAAGTTAATTTGTGTTTTCAAATTTAAAGGAAAGGAAACATATTACTAAGACACATTCCCTGTAATCAGATAAGGATGAAACTTTACCTGTACAACTTGAAAGCCAGTTTCAGATATTTTAAATATTTAAATACTTAGGTGGAATTACTTAAAAAGAAAATTTTGTTGCACAACATACTCAAAATGTTAAATATTGCACGTCTTGAGATGTTGTGAAAACATGATCCTAGGAAAATACAGATCTGAAAAAAAGCTACTGAATTGTACTATATGCCTATTTCAGATTTTGTTAGCTAAGCAGATAGATTTATTTTGAGATACCATCTGTGACTAGTTGCCACTGCATTAATTCTACCACATTCTTAGGAACCATGACCTTGTACTGCAGGCTCTAAAATGGGTCTGATTTTGAAACCTTGAGAACACTAGAGATAGAAGGGGCCATGAGAAACATCATTTCAGGGGCTCCTACAGCTTCTTCTAGGAGAAAGGAATTCCATACATATGAGTACTCTTAGGGCACTAAAAAGCAGTTTAAAGCTGGCTATATGAACCCTGGTTATAAACAATACAAAAAGAAAAGGCTGTTACTGCATCAGATTTACCATCATAAAAATATTATAAATAATATTAAAGTCAGACTGAGTCAACAATCACAGGGTTTTATTATATTCAACACTAGCGACAGCTTAATCAAATATGCTTAACAAATCAGTTGTCTGAAAATTGAAAATTATATTCCTATATAATTACAGACACAATAATTTTTAAAAGTAGATAGCAATATTTATTTTATATCCATCATCTGATTTTAAAATAAATATCTTGCAAATAAAAATGGTAAGCTTTTAGAGATGAGAAAAAATTATGAAGAAAAAAATGTCAAGTAATTCAGCACAGCTTTGCAGTGTCAAATAAAAGGTCTATCGCAGAAAGCTACTTGGGAGTGTAAAACTTCTGTTTCTGGACTTTGATCCAGACGATCATAAAAACTTGTCCTCACTTAGTAACTCCTATTTTCATTATATGCCAAATATTCTCAAGCTTTAGCCTAGTACAAAACAAAGCAGTAAAGTCAATCATGTTACCCCTACCATGCTAAATAAACTATAACATCACCCACAATGGCAGAGATGATTAGTAACTAATGAAAGGTAACATTATTTTAATATGCTGTCAAGAATAACAACAGCTGTTTAAGTGGCATTAGCACCCAGAAGACTTCATTTGCAAATACATGAAGATTAGAGCCCTTGATTAACACAGTATCTCAGGCGGGTAGGACTGAGGAAGTTGTCTAGAAGAGTGAGGGTGGAAATTTTCCATATGTTGTACTTTTACTAGTCTCAAATTATTTTTTTATGCCAAAAGATTATGTTATGGATTGTTCAACCAACACTCTCAAATTCACATCAACAGTCTGTGATTACTAAAAAGCATCTGTGCTCCAAGCTTTTAGCTTTTAACTGGGTGCTTAGCTTTGTATTTGAAGATACAGGAAACAATCTAATACAGCGGCAGAATTACTTTCGAGGTCAACCAAACCCATGGGTATTTAAATGAGAATTTAGGAATGCCAGAACCTTCATTCTGTTCGATGACTACTATTGAGTACAGATCATTCAGTCTGGAGATAGGATAAAGAGGCATGCATGAATGTCAAATGACAACAATCAAATCAAATAATGTAGAAACAGTTCCATTCACATGCCTGTCTACACTCACAGATGGCCAATCTAAGTGTATCCAAATTTCTTTTAAATTTTAAAACATGTTAAATGTTTCTACAGAACTGTTACATGGGTTTTCTGAATCACTGACAGTATTCACATTACACTTACAAAATGTAACAAAAGGAAAAAAGCGAAGTAATGTGAGCTTCTAGTTAAAAAAAAAATCTTAGCTGTAAAGTTAAAATGTCTGCAAATAAATTTTTACTACAACCATAAGACTCACACTGGGTTTAGAAGTTTGGCATTTTTATAATCAACTACTGTCTAATCTCACAATCTTAAATCTCCAGTTAATATCACCAAATATAAGACCAAACAGGAACCTCTGACTACACACAAGCTCTTAGATTATATTCTTTAAACTGACAACTTTCAGCACTTCATAACTCTTAAAACTGAGGGCCTGTACTACTCTTAAACATTTTATACTTTCGTTTTCCAACTCCTATTCAACATAAGCTCTTATAAATACATAAGAATATATACACACAACACACACATATCAGAGAAAGTGGTCAGCCTATGTCAATATAAACTATAATACAAAAACTAACTTAAAAAATCTTCATATAGAGTCTCAGATGATCTAAATTTTACACAGAACAGTGTAATTTTGAGAAATTGGGATTTTAATCTTTTGCTACTTGGGAGAAGAAGTAATGTGAAAAGAAAAGTAAATTTAATTCTTTCCATTTATTTTCCAGTAAAATGTTTTTCAAGGTTTTGGCAGGCTCGGAGTGAGGTGTTCTTACCTATGACTACTTAAAAAGAACCACTAAACAATCCCAAATTTCTGACTTTAAAGGGAGAGATGGGAAAAAAAGAAAAGGACAATTTATGTTGATTTGTAAGACAAATCACTTTTTTCTTTCAACTGTTAATAATATGCCACCTCCCAAAAACACCTTGACACACTTAAAAAAAAATCAGCCCAGTTCTCCTGCTCACTCCCCGTTCAACGAGGGCAGAAAGGTGGATGAGTGCAAGGGGGAAAGGAAACGAGGGGCAGATGGCCTCGGAGTAGCAGGTGACCGCTGAAAACTGTCGGCCACAGCAATCGGCAATTCCAGATCTAGATGGCCTTAGTGCCTTACCCTACACTCGCAGAAAAGTGTGTTTTGAAAAGAAACCACTTTCTTTCCAGGGTTTATCCTCCGCTTGCTCCAGATTTAAGATTCTGAAGGAAGAAGGCCAAAATGGGAAAGCCAACTTTAAAAGGAGGGCGGAGTAATTAAACAGAAGAGGTAAGATTTGCCCTAAGCAGTAGCCTCTATCAAAAAAAAAACCCCGAAAGTAATGAAATCGATACAAATTCGTTAGGAAAAACAGCCTTAAAAAAAGAGTCCCTTCTAAGATACCAAAGTAATACACCGCAAGAGAATAAAGGAAAACAAAAATGTCAGACAGTCCATTTTCAATGAAGATTCCTCCGCTGCTGTGACCCGGGCGCCACCACCCCAGCACCCGGCCCCGCACCCCCAGGGAAAGTGGGAAGGGAGGGGATGCTGAAGGAATTACCTGGTTTTGTCTCCAAAGGGCAACATATCAAACATGGGAAGTTCAAAGTGCAGACCATGCGGGCTCCGCAGACCCTGGGTTCCAGAGGCGCCGGGGGGCGACGACGTGCCCAGGTGAGACGGTGACTCCAAGCCCGCTCCCCTACCGACCCCGCCACCGCGCCGCTGCCAGCAGCCGCCCGCTCGTCCCGCGCTGCGCCGCCCCCTGGCGGGGAGCGCCCGGCACAGCGGAGACGGAGCGCGGGCGGGTGGGACCCCAGCGCCGTGCCCCGGCTGGCCGCTCCACCATCACCGCCTCGAGTGCGTCTCCCTAGCGGCCGAGGCGGCCAGCGCCGGCTGCCCGACGGCCGCTGCCTGGATGTGGCGGCGGAGGACACGGGACCCTTCTCCGAAGAGGTGCGTCCTGGAATCAGCCCGAGTCGGCTTCCCACCAACTCCTCAGGCTTTGAGGGATCCGCCCGCCACACACTCCCCTCTCCACCTCCTCCTTCCTCGGCTTCAGCCCCAATGCCTTCCCAACTGAAGGCGAGCGTTTCCCACGCGCGCCCAACTGCCCCCCGGGCGGCCGCCTCCCAAAGGACAGGCGCCCTCCTCCCAGCCCTCCGCAGCGGCCGCCCGGCGCTTGGCTCTCGACCAGAAAGAGCTGGCCTCTGGGGTCGGCTGGGGCCGCGCGGGACCCGCCAGCCCCCAGCTGTCCGCTCCCGCCGCGCCTCCCCCGCGCCCTTTGTGTGCGCGCCGCGAACCCCTCTGCGGAGCGGTTTCAGCGGCGCCGCCTTGGGAGCAGGAGAGAGTGAAAGGAAACGCGCGGGCCAAACTAAGGACTGGAAGGGGGCAAAAGGCGACAGCACTTACTCTGGGAAGATTCCGGCATGTTGCAGCCTTTGGGCTCCTCGTGGTCTCGCCCCTACCCCGGCTTCCCCGCCCCGCCAAGGGCCGGGGCGAGGGGGGACGGGGGAGGAGCGGAGCCGCTAGGACCGAGTTGGAAATGGTGCTTCCGGAGCTGCAGGGAAGGGGCTCAAAAACTGTTTTGGTTTCGCTAAGGAGATTTAGGGGGACCAGGAGGCTAGAGAAGGGCTGGAGGAAGGCCCATGAGCGCGGGTGTATGTAAATAATCTTGCTCTCAGGGAATACCAGGGCAGCCGAGGTGTATGTCTGGGGCGGGGGGGGGGGGGGGGGGGGTCCGCATGTACATTTTTGTATTTGAACTTTGTGAGCAAGTTGGATCGAATCCCATGTTTGGGCTTTTCGACTGTACTTGCCATAAAGTCGAGGTCTCTATACCCTAACAGGACCAAGGACCTACTTAAAAAGCCAAGGGCCTGGGAACAGAGGTTGTTTAACGGTGAAGGCAGGGGAAAATTCAACAGGGGAGAGAGATGAGCCCCCAGGTCACTCTCAGCGACCCGGCTGAGTCTTGCAGGGGGTCCTCTTCTTACCTGGTGGCTTTCCTAACAAAGTAAGAGAAGGTAAAGTCCCAGTGATCATCCAGCCACGCTTCCACCGAATCCTGGTCCCGCTGCAACTGCGACCCCCCGGGGCCCGGGCTGGCCCGCTCCATGATCCGCGCCCCGAGTCTCTGCAGCTGGTTTGTGCTGTTTTCCACCCCAGCTGGGGTCCCTCCCTCGGAGGAGCAGGACTCTGCCCCGAGACCCTCCCCCTCCGCCTTGCTCCAGTCCGGCTGGCTTTCGGCGAAGCTGCTCAGGCTCCTGGCCAGCCTCTTGCCGCGCCCCTCCTCTCCCGGTCCTCACCGCTCCCAGGTGTGGCGGGTGGGGCAGGCGCTGCAGCCGCGCGTCCTCCCTGGGGTCTGGTGGAAACCGGGTCTCGCAGTGTCTCAGGTCCCCAGATTCCAAGGCGGCGGCGGAGGCAACTGGCGAGCTCTCCGGAAGCTAAGTGGCCACGGCTGGAAGGAGGCCACGCCACCGCTGGGGTGCGCTGTGTGCTGAGCGGGATCCAGGGGAGCGCGCAAAGGTGACTGTGGGTGTGTTCGCAGATGCCCCGCTGTCAGAAAGGGAGAGTCGCGATGTGTGCGCCCATCCTAAATCCCGAAAGCTGGAGCTAGGGGAAGTTTCCACGCAAAGTAAGAGGTGCTGCTACCCTGGGCACTTTTTCCTCTGGGCTGACTGAACAATGACCGTCTGGCCTCGCTTTCCTCCAACCCAGGGCTTGGGTCTGGGAGAAACCGGGATCATCGACCTTCCTCGGAGCCCAGTCAGCCCCGGGGGTTCGAAGCACCCCAGCAACCGTGCGGGTTAAGGAGAGCTGGGGCGTGCGCCACAGATTTGCGGGTCCTGGTGGGTAACTTCCAACAAAGCCATTCCAGTGTTTAAAATGTTAATATTAACGACAATAATAGTTACAAATTAGGTGTCTGCATCAAACATTCCCTTTTCATGGCTGGAACAAGATTTCCTAGGAAAAGGAAAAGGTAAACTGAAATAATTATGATGGTTTGTGTATGAAGTCAGAGAACAAGGGCACCTCTGTACAATGAGGTTAACTTGAGAGCACAGGCACTACGCGGGTACAGTGCACAGCAGCCCATTAGCCCAAGTTTAAGTTAATTCGTCATATTTAAATGGGATTAACACGGGCGCGCGCGCGCACACACACACACACACACACACACACACACACACACACACACTACAAAAAAGTATCCGTTTAAAAGGGCTCAGCCTCCCTACTCTGTTTTGCCCTGTCCCAATCATGCTTTACAAGAATGAAGTTGGTGTCTTCCTTTTGCTTTGTTCTCATCTCCATCTTCTTGTCCCGCAATTTGCAGTTTTAATATGGTATTTTGCAGTGACCTAATTTGGGGGTAGAATTAAATCAGGAGTTGTATGTTTCACTACGTGTGAAGGACACTATTATCCGTGATATACCCTAAGTAATCGAGCTGACATACTTTTAACAAAGTCTTTTCAAAATACTCTTGGCAAGAATGTAAGACATTACTCACTACATAGAAACGCATGATTAAATTGATAATGTAAGAACTTTAGAAAATGCCTTCCAATCCCCCCAATGCAATGGTTTATCCTTCCTGCATTAAATAGTTGTCTTTCTGTAACTTCAGTTTCTGACACTTCACTGTTGTATATAAGTAACCACAAGCCAATAAAAAGTAAGCAAAGCAGTAGAATGTGACATAATGCATGATAAATTGTATCAGGTTTTAAAATGTGAGCTCTAATTTGTTACTATGATCCTGATGTGTGATTACAGTGCTCAAGAGCTGGAGACTGCCCTAGGTGCTCAGTTTTTCCCTGTGGAAATCCACGCATTTCTCCTAACAGGAGGTCAATTATGATTTAAAATTCTGCTTACCTACAAAAGATGGAGTGAATTTTTGGCTTGAATTATTTGCTTCTGTTGGTTGTCTTGATTAAATAAACTATCTAAATGTCCATTTTTTTCTTTTAACCTGAAAGGGTCAAATTATTAGAAACCAGGAGGTTTTCTGAAAAGTTACTTGAAAACAAAACAAAATAAAACAGTTTATGGATTCTCCCATCAGTGGGTCTGAATTCTCTGTGATGTACATGGTAGATTGGGGGTTACTGTGAAGGCCTGTTATATGATGTGAGCATATCACAAGGGATTGGGAGATGAGGTATTTCAGACTGTTCTAGTCTCCAGAAATCTCAGATAAAATTTGTAACAAAACCTCTGTAATTGTAAAGTTCTTAAAGGGGAGCATATTTTGCATTGACCTCACCCTGACCTCTTGTTCCCCAGCTCCATTTTATTCTTTATCCCTATTTGCTAGATTATTTAATGTGTTAACTTACTGGTACAGATTGCACTAAGCATCTCCGATCTTGTTGTAGAATGAGTTGAAGATTGAGTAAATAACAAACATTACCAGGAAATAACTTCAAAAATGCTGTTACTGCTATTCACAACAAATAAATGTGCAATGATTTAATGGAAAGCCCTCCAGTTCCCAATATACTGGAATAAAGCCCAAACTCTCTAATGTGGCTTACAAAGTTCAACATGATTTGGCTTTTGCCTACCTCTACTGTTGAAGGTTTTGATCATACAACCAGAAAAAATAAATCTATGATCAAGTTCCTTTCAAAAAAAAAGAATATGAATTATAAAAGTCATGAAAAACTTTCCTGCTTTGCTTTTTTCCCCCCAAATGCCACACAGTATATTCTGTCCCCTTGCAGCAATCCTGTATATTCCAGGCTTGAGAAAATTAATATATTTGCACTTATGATATCCAAGTTTCTAACTATTGAAGGGGGAAGACTAGAACATACATTGTAGTGTTGAAATAGAATTGGAGGTTAAAAATTAAATATGGAGGGGGTGTAGTTGTGTATCATGCAGGGAAATCCCACATGATGAAGAAGTACAGGCAGTTTCTGAGAACTGTGGGTATCCTCTAGCTGACAGCCTAGAAGGAGCTCTAGTCAGCAAAAAAAATGAATCCCTCAGTCTTCACAATACAACAAAGAAAATTCTGCTACCAAACTTTTTGAGCACAAAAGCAGATATTTCCCCAGTCAAGCCTCAGATGTGACCACAATCCCAGCCAATATATAGACTTGCAACCTTATAATATGCTAAGAAGACATCTTCATAATTGATATCTTAATAATGAGTCCTACAATCCACGAATATAGTATATTTATCCATTTATTCTAGTCTTTTAAAAGTTTTCCTGGTAATATCTTCTAGTTTTTAGTGCATTGGTCTTACACATATTTTGTTAAATATATCTCTGTATCTACTTCAGCTTTCTCACTGGGAGGTAGTAGCAGCAATAACATTTCAATAGCAATGAGTACACTAAGTACCCAGACTTTGGCTTCTAAATGCCATTCTCCACTTTAAAAGGAACCAAGAGTCTTTGGAGAAAAAGTTCCAGGTCTAGGACAGGAAACGTATAAGATATGCCTGGAAAATCTTGTGCTAGAAAATTAGAAAGGCTTAAAACGATGGCAACATATCAGAAGGACAGAGGATGTAGCTGAAGGGAGCTTCTAATGAACAAATCTGGATCAATTTGAATATCAAAATATAAAGTAATAGCAAATTGTAACCACTGACTAAAATAAGAAACTGTGATTTCACTCTGATATAAATAAATCGCTAGATAAGTAAGTCAATAGAAAGAAGAGAATGCCAGCTAATAAATACAAAAGGAACCATGTAGTTAGAAAATCATCAGTGGTTGCTAAAACTAGTAAGTGAGAGTTTGATGATGAATGGGATGTTTACATAGTGTTAAAGTATCTCCTCACAAGTTTGTTTTTTTTTTATCAGTTATCATGGGAAAATCGTATCTTTACAATGAAAAAACTTGTGGATCTAACTACGTGATCAATTTAATATCACTTATGTATACAATAATACACTTATATGTATAAAGCATATACACCTTTTGATAGGATATGCTGAGAAGGATACAAGATCACTTCTGTTACTCCTGAATCTGAATCTAATCATGAGGATCAGATTGAGGGATTTCCAAACAAACATACCCAGATTGAGGGACTTTACAAAATAACTGGCCTGCATGCTCCCAAGTTTTCAAGATCAAGAAAGACAGAGGACCTATTTACTTGTTACTTTGTAACAATATTACCACAACATTAGTGGCTCGAAGCAACACACATTTGTTATCTCCCAGTTTTTGTGAATAAGGAGTGTAAGCTCCACCAAACCATGTCTTCTGCTCAGGGGAGGTCTCACAGGCAATCAGGTGTCAGCCAGAGCTGTGTTCTCATCTGAGGGTCAACAGGAGAAGGATCTGCTTCCAAGTACATTCAGGCCTTTGGCAGAGTTCAGTTCATTGTGATTGTAGAACTGAGAGATTCTTTTTCTTGCTGAGTTCTGGCTGGAGACCCTTATAGGCTCTTGGCTGGAGGCCCCTCTCTGCCTCTAGAAGCCACCTTCATTTCCTTGCTTTCATTATCCAACATGCCTGCCTGCTTCCTAGAGCCAGCAAGGGAGAGAGACTCTAGCAAGATGGGCACTATAATCTTATGTACGTGATCACACAATCACATACACATAATCACATACACCCCATTACTTTTGCCATCTTCTGTTTGTTGGGACCAAGTCAAGGTTCTGCCTTTGTACAAGGGGAGGGGAATCACAACAGGGTATGAACACCAGGAGGGAGATCCATGGAGGCTACTGCAGGAATCCTTCTAGAATAATACTGTGTAATAAAGCATAGTGACTGTGACATAGCATGTGTTCAGTAGATATTGGTGGGGGCAATTTGAAAAAAAAAAGTTTTGTTAGAATGCTTTGGCTGCACTTTTTTGTGCATTGTATGTAAATATGTTAGCAACTGATCTTTGAATAAGGATTATTTCTTTTAGTGGTCTTTGGAAGTCTTTTCATACTGAGTAAAATCACCATTTACTCTTAGTGCTAGGCTCATGTGAAATAGCAGTTTTCTGAGGACAGTTTTGGAGTACATGTTTCAAGTTGTTGCACAGCCTCAAACAGGGATCAGCCTATTCTCTTAAATGGGTGAATTTAAATTAGATCATTATTCTCCAATTCAAAGACAGAGCCAACCTATGAAGAATAGAGCTGTGTAATAGTGCAATCACTCCAATCAGTACATAGCATTTTCTTTCCCAAATCAAACATACAGTTTCTACCCAAGGCTCTTGTAGCAGCCAAGAAGTTAGCTTGATACACGAAGGCTGATCCATGTGGAAAGATTATTACATACAAGATGGTGAGCAGCTGTTTTTTGTTTTTGGGGGTTTTTTTTTGTTTTTGTATCAGTGAAGGTCACACATAGAGCAAATGGACTTACATGAAAACCAGAGGGATTTTGGACAGATACTAGACACACTTTCCTGCAATACAGATGGATTTATGATGAAAAACAACTGTGGAATTTTTCCCTGGAGACTTTTACAAAAGGAGTGGACAACCACCTGTTGATAATGCTTTGAAGTCCTATGTCAGAGACAGATCGACCTCAGGAGGTCTTTCGGTTCCTCACCACCCTTTCACCTGCATATGGACAGTACGTTAAACAGAGCAATTACGTGGTGCTTATTCGTAAATAATATTAACTGCTCACAGACGCAGAACATATAACATAAAACACTCGTGCCCAGAACAAATCTATGCTCTTCCCATCCACTTTCCTATTGAAAGAGACTCCATTCTCTAGAGAAAATATCCCACACTAGTCAGAATGACTAAAAATAAAATAATTAGTTTAGAAAGAAATAGCAAGGAGTGAAACACTTTTAAGTCAACTACATCCAGGTATGACACACTTAACTAAAAAACCAGTTTAAAAGTAGGTCATTTAAAATAGACTTTTTAAAGGTTGAGGGAACAAAAATGTGTATTTTTAAAAGAAAATCTAGAGAAACAGGTTTATTGATCTTGAATTTCTAGAGAATCACTTGTCATTTTTTCAAATAAATTATGGGTAAAAATTTTTCTGTCGATGCTGAGAGTCTCATTTTAAGAGTCTCAGACATCTTTGTAGACACCATTGTGGAGCCCATCTCCCCCCAAGTATTAAGGAAAAGTGTGATTTAATTATCAAGCCAGAGAAAAAGAAGGAGCCTCATGACTGGTGATAATTTTCATCTTTTAGGAGTAGCTTTTGTGTAAACGTCTTTGAGCTAATTCTTTTTTAAAAAAAAATCAACATTTTCAATGTAATAAAATCAATTCAACAAAACTCATGAAGACTCCAAAACTAGGTATAGTATAAATTGTGCAAAATTTTTCACTCAACTTCGATCCATGCCTTGAAAATGCTACATTTTTTTAATGAACAAAGGTTGTTTAGAGATCTAGACTAAACTAGGAGTTCATTCTGTACAGATACAGTCACAGTGATTCCATTTTCCCATTCCTTTCTTATAGGGAAATTAACAACATATTGAAAGGGAATTAACTTGCAGACATTCAAATCTAGAAGCTCCAGAATAAAATTTTCCAGCTATGCTCATAGAAAATGCTGTCTTTAAATGATAGCAGTCCCAAGACGTGTAATCAATAAATCAATAGAAAGAAGGAACTACACCCATAGCACAGGCCCCAATTTCTTCAAGTTCATTTGTTTTCATTCTTCTCTGCCGATTAAATCACTGAGTGCATCAATTAGAATTACTAATTCTATAATTGTGCACTGCACAAGCTATTCCAGCCTGAGAGTAAGGCCTGTATAATCTTTCTTATGTTAGGGCTATGAATCTGAAAAACATTTCGATAATGTTTTAAAATTCAAGAATTTATCAATGCCAGGGATTTTCTCTTTGCAATAGTTTCCTTGGAAGGCTATATATTTTTATAAACTGTGTTGCCATTGCTGAAAACATTTTGGTGAATTTCTCTTTGGAATGCTTTCAGAGCCAGCATTAGTCATTTTGTGTCTCTTCACTAGTGACAATATTTTGGTTTGTTTATTTTATGATGAGAGGAAGTTTGTTTCTTTGTATATTTTAAACAGCCAAAAGTCTGGGCGCCTGGGTGGCTCATTTGGTTAAACCTCTGACTTCAACTCAGGTCATGATCTCACAGTGTATGGGTTCGAGCCCCACGTGTTGGGCTCTGTGCTGACAGCTCAGAGCCTGGAGCCTGCAGCCTGCTTCGGATTCCATGTCTCCCTCTTTCTCTGCCCCTCCCCCACTCACATTGTGTCCCTCTCTGTCTCTCAAAAATGAACAAATGTTAAATAAAAAATCAAATGGCCAAAAGTCACTCCTCCTATGGTCTTGTGAGGAATACATTTTTTTCTTTTTTGGTAAAATGAGAAATGATTATAAGGTAATGGGACTGATATTTGTTCTTTAGATTGGAAGTTTGTATTATCTTTACATTTGCTAGCTATGTGACCAAAGACAATTTACTCAATTACTCGATACCTCAGTTTCCTTATCTGTAACAGGAATGACAATAGCCCACATAGATTTGTTGTGACTATTAAGTGATATAGTAAATGTACAGTAGTAATTAGAGTGCCCGGTACAGAGAGCTCAATAATTCTTACTGAAGGAATAGCTATATGAAGGGACCTTTAGCCTCAACTCTGCATCAAACTCCTTTCTTCAAATCTAATACATTATCCAAAACTTACTGCAAATCTATCCTTTGAAGTCAGCTCTCCCTCTTTAGTGTTACTAAGTTGTAATTCTCTCTTTTCAACCAGTCATGAAGTCCTGAAGATTGACCTTACATCATGACTCTTAAATCCATCCCCTTTCCTTCACCCTACTTCTTGTCTTCAGTCCATGAACCCGTGAATCCTTCATGTTGCAGGCAGAGTGATCTCTCTAAAGTATAAGGCTGAGGAGAACCACTTCTCCCATTGTTGTCTGGGTATGGGGTGATCTTGGTAAAACCTGTAAGGCCATTTGCAATCTGAACCTGGTTTATTGCAAAGGCATCAATTCCACATTTCTTTAACTTAGCATGCTCTTGCTTTTCCAAGACTTTGCATGTGGCTGAAATTTGCTATGTTACTCTGGATTTTGGGTAACTCCCACTGTTTCCTCTGGATTTAATTTAGAGATCAGGTGCTCCCGAGTGCTGACATTCTCAGGCACCCGTGTGGACCCCACCTGCCACCCACAGCTTATTTATGTATCCTTCTTAAGTAAATTTACAGTGTTTGTACCCTCATTGCACTGTATTGTAATCCCCTTTCTTTGAAATTTATTTCCACATCAGAATATGTCTCCTTGGAGGGCATACACTGTGTCATTCCTGCTGATCTTAGTTGTGCCCTCCTAGGACCTCATGTTCATAGATTCCTCAGACCGTAACAGGACTCAGTAATTATTCATTGAATAAATGAATGAATTATATTTCTGATGCCTTATTTAGAGTTCTTGTGACTCATTAACAACTTTTATTGTTATTAAGAGTTGGTGTTGTAATTCCCAAATTTAGGTGTTCATGCCTACCCTCTCTGCTTGGAAGATCTTTCTTTCCCCATTTATCTATAGAGATATAGATCTAGAAAGATCTATATCTTTCCCCATATAGTTACATAGCTCATCCTTTCACTTAATGTGTCTCCAATTACATATTCCAGAGAGATTTTCTCAGACCACCTGAGTAAATGGGACACACTCATCTCACTGACAAACACATCTTTGTTTTTCTTCATAGCACTTGTCAATTCTGGACACTATATGCTATGTTTATTATTTACTTATTTATTTACTTGATCTCCATAAGCTCTATCAGGTTGAATTTGTGTTTTTTATTACTGAGTCCCAGCTTCCACCATCCCATCTGGCACATAGTGGGTACTTAACGTTAGGTAAAGTATTGAATTCCAACTTATAAGGTCCTTGAGAACAGTAAGTTGTGTATGCTCCCTATCATCTAACCTAAAACGTTACAATCAATCAATCAACCAATCAGTCAAAAAATCAAGCTTGTACTCACTTAAAAAAGCTTATACCTACTTTTTGGATCTTTTCAAAGGGGTTAACTTTATGCTTGAGTAACAGGGTACTTCTTGAAGCAGAGGATACTTACAGGTACCCACTAAAGGGGGTGGGGTTAAAAATTAAGTGATCCTCTCCAACCTCTGGGAAAGGAGGCAGAAAGTTTCTTTGAAGCAGATCTTTGTTCTGCTAAGAAGCAGGTGAAGTTCTGCCCTTATTTATGTAAATGTAGGATAAGAAGGTTTTTCCCGTTTGAAGCAGGAGATGATAGTTGAAACAAAAGACTGCCATTCCCCTGGATCCCCTGTGAGCAAACAAAGGTCTCCAGGATGAAATTAAGTGAATTTGCAGAAGGAGTCTGGAACTTCTGGAAGAGAAAAATTTAAATGTGTGTCATTATTCCCTGTGATTTAGCATGTGGTGGGGGGTGGAGGCACGAGTCTGTCAGGGTGAATTGGGGTGTCCCTGATCTAGGCACAGAGACAGACAAGAGCAACAGCTCCCTCACCTCAAGGTAAAATCATCTGCCAAAAGGCAAGTGAATTTACCCCAAAGTTACATAGCTCCAGCATCCTTCATTTAAAGGGCCCTTTCTGAGTCTCTGAGTGGGTTCCTATCAATGTGTCCTCATGGTCATACATATTAACTGATGATTGTGACAACTGACTCTTTCCACCTCAACACCTCCTCCTTGGCCTTCTTCAGTAAAATCACTGGAGTGGCTGAAGACATTTTTGGGATCCAACTAAGAGAAGTTGAGTTAGGGAAACATTTAGTTTGGTTTAAGGGGGATAGGTCAAAGTCAATTCTGTGTATCATTAAGTTTTTGCTAGCTGCCTTGTTATAGAAGTGACTTACACTCACTCTTCAGAATCACCTGGTCTCAGGACAGGAAGGGTCAGAATTCTTATGATATGAATGTGCCCTACATTACCTGTCATCAGAAGTATGTAGCTAGTTCAGGAGAAACAAGCTTTTTTCTGATTTCTGATCACCAGAAAAGTGTGATAAGACTTAGTTTAAAATGAGACTACAAAATGTTTGAAAATCATTGGACAGATATTCACTGGTTAGCAGAAGATTCTGGAAGAAATATAAGACAAATCCTACTTTACTAGTATTTGGTGAAGAAGGTATTAACTATTTAATTTCTAAGATAAACTAAAGAGGACGTTGGGGTAAGATTTTTAAGGCCTTCACCTGAGACTCCACCATTCTCTGCCCTCTACACCCCCCCCCACCTTCAAATTTTTCTTGAAAAGCAAACCTCAAAGCTTTGTCCTGGAAGAGGACAAACACAGCATGTAGTGTTGCTAGACTCTTGGAATACAAGCACACAGCACCCCAAACCTCAGTATACTAGCACATACAGACTGGCTCGTTGCTAGCTGCCTTAGTGTAAGAATCACTTGCAAGAATATTTCAATGGGGAGATTCCAACCAGAGGTAAGGCTATTTTATCCATAGGTTTTGAAAAATTGATGTACCAGAAATGGAGGGTGTATTCTGGAAATGAAATTTTGGTCCAAGCGAAAACTTTCTGTGAACACTCATTAAAACTACAATTGTAAAAGGTACCAGAGTGGGAGGTACAAATGTAGGTAATAGATAATTATACAGTTCTGTCTCCTTATAGTCATTCCTATGTTCTCAAAAACATACCCCTGCATAACTCTGGCACAGTGCTTAAGAGCCCTAACATGAGCAGTGAGGATTAGGAGAGTCATTGAACGTGCTGAATATCTTCTCTTTGTCCCTCCAGGGACTCTGTTCTCCAGCAGGCTGACCTATAAAGACTACATCAACAAGCATCTTTGCCCTCTGGCTAGTGGTTGCATCAGTAAGAAATGATGGGGCAGGAGGAGAATGAGCTCAGAATTTTTTACTAACCTGAAACAGTGGGCTAAACATGGTGGCAAAATCTTTGTGACTTCTCCCATTGGAAGGTAGAGTCTAATTCCCCTCTCCCTTTTCATCAGGACTGGCCTAAGCCATTTGCTTAAAGAACTGAATGCAGTAGAATTGACATTTTGGGACTTCTGAGGCTGGGTCATTACAAGAAATCTTGCAGCTCCCATCTGCCCAGGACTCTTGGAGCACTCACTCTTGGAGCTCTGAGATGTATAAGAAATCTGATTACCCTGAGGTTGCCCTGCTGGAGTGGCTGTCAGGAGAGATCACATGGAAAGAGAGCAATGCCCACCATTGCTCAGCTGTTCCAGCTTTTCCAGGCAGATATGTGAGTGAAGAGTTGGAGTACATTGGAACCCCAGCAGATACATTGTGAAGAATCAGGAAACCCAGCCAATAGCAGAACTGAGACATTTCCAGCTGTTCAAACTACCCCAGCTGAGACTCCAGGCTTTGTGAAGTAAAAATAATCTGTTTCTGGGGTGCCTGGGTATCTCAGTTGGTTAAGCCTCTGACTTTGGCTCAGCTCATGATCTCATGGTTCGTGGGTTTGAGCCCCACATTGGGCTCTGTGCTGACATCTGAGTCTGGAGCCTGCTTCAAATTCTGTGTCTCCCTCTCTCTCTCTGCCCCTCTCCCACGCATGCTCTGCCTCTCTTTCTCTCAAAAATACATTAAAAATATTTTATCTCAAAAATAAACATTAAACATAATGTTTATTCTCTCAAAAATAAACATTAAAAATAATCTATCTCTGCTATGCCCTGCCATGATTCCTGACCCACAAAATTGTGAGCATAATACACACTTATTGTTTTACAGAATAATTGTTTGTGTACATTTGGGGGTGTGCTGTTACACAGCAGTAAATAATCAAACACCTGGTAATCTCCCAGCTGTGTCATCTCTGGTTGGCTGGGTTCTGCTGCCGGAGTCTCTTCATCATAGCCCTCTCCATATAGCTACTCATGCCTTCTAGCCTATAGGAGGTAATGGCACCCAGCCTTCGCTAGCTGTACTAGTCATTGTTATTGGCTTTCTTGAATCCTGTCCACCTTTTAAAAACAGTCCCTTAATTAACCTCTCCTGAATTACCCAGTTTAAGAGTGTCATCTGGGATTCCTTGGGGTCTTGGCTCATATGCCAGACTTGATATACATGTCTCAAGACATATTGAAGAACAGGGGAGGAAGCTACAGTGTGTAAAGAGGTTCAGAATTATGCTTCAGATAGCTGCAGAAAAATTTGCCTAGCAAAATGGTATGTTTATATATTTATATCAAGTACTTATATCAAGTAATTAGTGTGTTGCCATTAATGAAATACTTTAGGAAACAGTAGACTTTTAAGGCCATCCTTGAAGTTTTCTGGACTCAGTAAGTCTTACTCATCCTTTTAATTTGTTTGTGAGAGAAATGGTCATTCTCTAGCATACTGCATTACTTTATTTAACAGTCATTATATATTATACTTTCTATATTCCAGCACTCTTCTAAGACCTTTACACAGAATGACTCATTTAATCCTCCTAATAACCCTATCAGCCCTGTGTTATTATCATCATTTTACAGACAAAGAAATCAGGGTATGTAGAAGTTACATAACTGGCCTAAGGGCTCACAGCTAGGAAGCGGAAGTACTAGCACTAGAAGCCACAATGTTCAGCTACAGAGTGCTGTCTTTACCAGTGTGTTTTGCTGTTAAGTCTTGCCAGGAATGATTTAGGAAACAGGAAAAATGAGTTGACTGGGTGGTCTACCGTGTGATTCAGTCAGTGATTGCGGGGGCCTTCTCTTCTTGAAGGCATCTGAGATGATGGAGCATGAGAAAGAGAAACAGGTTGGAAGCTCCTGAGAGCATAAACACTAGAGAGGACAAGTGTAATGGTTATGCATTGCTGTGTAACAAATTACCTCAAAATGTAGTAGCTTAGAGCAACGATAAGTTTTTATGTCTCATGGCTAGTGTAGGTCAGGGATTCAGAGAGGGTCCAACAGCATGTATAATCCACTGTATCTGGAGTCTCAGGTAGAAGACATGGAGTCTCATCTGAAGACTTATTCAGTCCTGTATTGGCCTAGCTGAGTATTCAGTCTGGAATACTGTTCATCTTCCATCTGGTCCCAGGGGTGCTTAGAGGAAATGCCACCCACAAATGAAATATGGTTTCATGTGTGGGAGTTACTATTTTGGAAAACTTAGCTTAAATGATTTTTTGTTTCAGTCAGGCTTTCTGAAGAAAGCAGAGGGCAAGCTGGATCTGGGTAAAAGGATTATTATAAAAGTGTGAGGAGTGTTTAAAGAAATAAAAAATAAGGGATTATGTAGAAACCCAGGACTAGAAACAGCAGAGAGCCATTATCTCTCCCAGGACTGAAGGAAGGGGAAAAGTTACCAGAACTCTGAGGGTAGCTATTTGTAGAGTGTCTGACAAGAGCTGTGGCCTTCAAGGAGGAATGCAGATAACCAAGGATGAGTTGGTAGAGTAGGAAGAGGGTGAATAAATACTTTTGTATCATTGTTCTTCTGCCCTCTGATCTCCTGCTTATCTAACCCACTGGATGACATATGGCCAGACCAGTTCATATAGGTCAGCCCCTCAGGACCACAGAGTAGAGTGACAGTAAGAAAGGTAGAGAATGGGCCTGGAAGGGCAAACAGGAGATACCCGACACACCAAAATATTTCTCCTGGTATGTGGGGAGTGATGCATGTGTTTTGGAAGGTCAACAGTTGTCCCTTATAGAGCCTGAGGTGAATTCTGCTGGAATTTGTAATGCCACCATTAACAGACTTTATAATATCTTGTATTGTTTGAAATGACCATTTTGTAGGTTAAAAAAACTGGAAAATTTGACAATTTCATATAGTTCAACCCAATATTCTGGGTACTTTCCAGTTAAAGTTGCTAATGGAAAAATGCTCGTATTAGATAACTGAAAATGTTGCTTCTCATTGTTTTATTGTTGGCTATTTTCTGAGTTAGGACTACCTAAAAACTTAAGTGGAATAGGTGTTCTAACTGGATGGCATCAAACATTTTTTAGTTGTTCAGGGGTAAGACAAGATAAAAATATAAAGTCAGCAAAACTTTTGAGGTAGGCATGTTGCTTACTATAGGTCATGGCAGTCTCAACCTCAGTGCCCAACTGAAGTAGTTTAAACTACCTTGCGGTTTGTCCTTCAGTAGCAGACAGCCTTGAACCCAAGCAGAGAACTATGAAGGGTATTCTGATGCCTGAATTTCAGGGAGGCCCAGCAGTAAATAGAAGAAACTCATGATAGACCATGGGAATGGCAAGTTTTGAGTTTCATTTTCAAATCATGCTTTTGACCATACTGACCTCTAATCACATATTATTTAGTAATTTATTGGATAAAGGAACTCTGGTGTTTTGATATGTTTTCTCACTGCCATGTAACTAAAAAGATGTGGGTCAGATGCTGGTTAATGTGGATCTTGAAAGGAAGGTCTATTGAGGCCTCCTGGGTGGCTCAGTCAGTTGAGTATCTAACTTCAGCTTAGGTCATGATCTCACAGTTTGTGAGTTTGAGCCCTGTGTCAGCTCTGCACTGACAGCTCCAAGCCTGCTTTAGATTCTCTGTCTCCCTTTCTCTCTCTGTTCCTCCCTGGCTTGTGCTCTCTTTCTAAAAAAAAAAAAAACAAAAAAAAAAAAAAAACAAAACAACAACAAAAAAAACAGGAATGTCTACTGAAACATATATATTTAAAAATCTTGCTACTTCTGTTAAACATAGAGGAAACAGAAAGAGCCCCTAAAGCAGATCTCTGTTGTCTAAGCAATTACTGCGTGGTATGGCAGACAGAGTAATGAGTCCCCAAAGGTGCCCATCCCTAAGACCTGTGAAAATGTTGCCTTACATGATAAAGGGGACTTACCAGATGTGATTAACTTAAGCATTTAAGATAAGGAGATTATCCTGTATTATCCAGGTGGACCCAATGTAAACACAAGAACCCTTATAAGAGAAAGGCTAGAGACTTACAGTTAAGAGAAGGCAATGTAACAATGGAAGTAGAGATTGGAGGGATATGGCCATGAAACAAGAAATGCTGGCAGCCTCTGGAAGTTGGAAGAGGCAAGAAATAGATTCTCTTCCAAAAGGAACCAGCCCTGCAGACACATTTATTTTAGTCCCATAAGACTTGATTTAGACCTCTGAACCCCAAAATTGTAAAAGAATAAAATTGTGTTGCTTTAAGCCACTAAATTTGTCATATTTTTTTTTGCAGCAGCCATAGGAAACTAATAAAAGTGGTTTCCTTCGTTATGTGAATACAGGGTGAGGAGGCATCCAGCATTCCATATTGTTACTCCTTAAAAACCCAGATATGAAATTTGCATGAAGAGTCTAGAAGCCTCAGGGAGATTGGGACCAAGACGTACACCCAGAAATTTGGAGTTTGAGTGATGTGTCAAGGTAGAGTTGGGTGGTATTGGGCAAGACATAATCACATAAAAGAGCAATGGGATGCCTGGAAACAAAGTTTCTTTAGGAAAGTGGGAAGGTCTTGGCTGACCCAGACTTAACATAAAATCCTAAGTATTGCAGAGAGGATGGGTTTGGCATGATTTAGTCTACAAGACCCTTAGGACCCAGCTCCCCTGACATGATGCCACATTTTTAGGGAATAATGGCTGAGTAAGGACAAACAGTGAGGACAAACAACGTCATTGTGGACAAACAATGAGAACTCTACTCTAGGAACCCAAGTAAGAGGCATCCCTAAAGCCAGGACATGGGCTTGGACCAGCTCATAGGCTTAAAAAGTATCTGAGGAACTCTTGGGACCAAGTTTCAACAGTGACATTGTGTGGCAGTGAGAAACATTGGTAGGCTGACTGGACTTCTGTTCTGTCTCTATCTGGCCTCTCTACAAGGATTGTCCAAGGGCACCTGGCTCAGTCAGTTAACTGTCTGACTTCAGCTAAGGTCCTGATCTCATAGTTTGTGGGTTCAAACCCCACATCGGGCTCTGTGCTGACAGATCATAGCCTGGAGCCTGGTTCAGATTCTGTGTCTCCCTCTCTCTCTGCCCCTCCCCTGCTCACTCTCTCTCTCATTCTCTCTCTTTCTCTCACAAGTAAACAAACATTACAAAAAAAAGAAAGAAAAGAAAGAACGAGAGAAGAAAGAATACAAGGGTTGACCAGATAGGGACTGAGTAATCACTATTATGTTCTTGGTAAATATGGTGGGGGAGAAGGGGATGGAGTTTAAAGGAATATACTGGGCTCTCTGCTAATAAGTTTTATTTTGACTGATTGGATTAATTGGGACAAAATAAGAGATATGCATACATTTTTATTCTCTAGGTTTGTGGAGCAGGTCACACTGGATATACATGTTAGTGTTCTGTTAGAAAACTAAAAGCATTTCTAGCTTCCTCCTTATGTATTTTTGGGAATCTGAAACTAAACTACATTAGTTTTTATATTCTTTCTTCCCCCAGTTTCTATATTCTTTACTCTTGCTCTTCATTTAAAAAAATGGAATAACCTTACGATTCTATAAAATTATAGGAGTTGCATTTATATGCCTCATCTTATAATCAGCTTCTTTAATTGGGTGCCTTCCTCACAAGTATTTTCCAGAAGTTGCTTAACCTTTAGGGGAAGGTCTACTTTATATCACACATTATGATTTTATATAGCTCATCTCATTTAAATCTTCCCACAGTTCAGTGAGGTCGATTTTCTTTCTATTTTATAAATGAAGAAATGTGTTCATAGGGTTTAGGAATTTCTTCTAGCTGGTTATAAAAGATGGATGTCTAACCATATTATTATGGTTCTATAAGCATTAATTAAGATCATACCTAAACCAAGTGGCAAGTGAGGCATGAATATTACTAAGCTGCTTAAATACATTTAGTGTAGCAACAAAATCAAGATATAAATTATAAACTGTGATATAACAAAGTTTACATATCTTGCATTTTGTTTCAATTAATCACTCCAAACAAATCCCATCAGCAACTAGCCCAGTATATCCCCCTTAAACTTCATCTCTTTCACCAATTACCTGAAATATGCATATGCTAATAACCTATAAAAGATGGATAAAGAGAACCTAGCACTGTACTTTAAATCAGGAAGTGCTCATCAAAGTTTAGTTGAGTAGAAGGTTAACAAAAGCATCATCTGAAATGCACAGTAAAAATAAGAGAGGCAAAGAAAATTTCCAAAGTTACAGATTGATTTTTAAAATAATGGCTACAGAATGACCAACCTGGTATATAACTCCTTTTGGCAAAATGGTTGAAAATATACCGTAAATTTGAAAGACAGGATTATAAAAAAATCTCCCAACTGAATAATCCTAAAGCTACAAAACAAAAGTCCTCTCCATATGAAAGAGTATTGCCCTCTGAATGTTTTTATTTGGTTTTGATTTTTGGAAGGCTGTGTTTCACCAATCACCCTTGGAAATGGACATTTCTGCTGCTGACAAGCATTTCTCTTTTTTCCAGTAGTACTCAGATCTTACTCAAATGTCTTCCCCTTCCTCACATCTCACATGGGCCTCAGGAAAATCTGATGTCACTACTCACTCCAGAGGTGGCTCTTTTACATCTAAGGCTAATTCCGTCCCTAGAGCAAGGGATGGGTGCAGGAGACGACATGTGGTCCAATTAACATGAGGAAAGTCTCTCCAGGGGCATCTGAGAAAGACCCACCATCACAAGGAGAGAGATGCTCAGAGTGGTTCTCCTCCAGACATTACCATTATTCTTCTGTGGCGATTTTGCTGCTGTGCTAGTACTCTGAAGATGAAACTTCTATTTAGAGCCAGGAAAAGAACTCTAGTGCTACAGGACTGTCACCTCGAAGGCCTCACCTCTTTGTCTTCTAGTTGGTTGAGCCAATAAGTATCTAATTGTTTAAGGTAGTCTGAGTTTTCTGTCATTTATAGTTGAAAGTATTAGAACCTATAAACCATCAGCATTGTATTCTAATCCACAATTGTGCTATAAATAAAATTCTGGTTTTGAGTCAATAGAAGAAGTACAAAAGACAGTCTTTGCTCAGGGGATCAAACTGACAAGACTCTCGCAAACCCAGAGGTCTATACTTAGGGGTCTGCCATGCCATACACACACTCTCTAAACACTACATTAGTTAAAAAACTTGCCAGTTCAAGTATTCCCATTCATCTGAAGTCATCAAGTTTCAGTTCTCTGACATTGTACATTGCATGTTTTGTGAAATTACATGTTTCCTGTGATAGCAAGAAACCCAAATAATAATTTACCTGGCCAAGAAAAATGAAGAGTAAAGATGGGTACATAATGTGGTTGTGAATTGCTGTAGAAACTTGGCATATTTTTATTTTTATTATTTATTTTTAATTTTTTTTTTTTTTTTACTTTTTATTTTTATTTTTATTTTTTATTTTTTATTTTTTTTATTTTTTTTTTTTCTGAAATTTATTGACAAATTGGTTTCCATACAACACCCAGTGCTCATCCCAAAAGGTGCCCTCCTCAATACCCATCACCCACCCTCTCCTCCCTCCCACCCCCCATCAACCCTCAGTTTGTTCTCAGTTTTTAACAGTCTCTTATGCTTTGGCTCTCTCCCTTTCTAACCTCTTTTTTTTTTTTTTCCTTCCCCTCCCCCATGGGTTCCTGTTAAGTTTCTCAGGATCCACATAAGAGTGAGACCATATGGTATCTGTCTTTCTCTGTATGGCTTATTTCACTTAGCATCACACTCTCCAGTTCCATCCACGTTGCTACAAAAGGCCATATTTCATTTTTTCTCATTGCCATGTAATATTCCATTGTGTATATAAACCACAATTTCTTTATCCATTCATCAGTTGATGGACATTTAGGCTCTTTCCATAATTTGGCTATTGTTGAGAGTGCTGCTATGAACATTGGGGTACAAGTGGCCCTATGCATCAGTGCTCCTGTATCCCTTGGATAAATTCCTAGCAGTGCTATTGCTGGGTCATAGGGTAGGTCTATTTTTAATTTTCTGAGGAACCTCCACACTGCTTTCCAGAGCGGCTGCACCAATTTGCATTCCCACCAACAGTGCAAGAGGGTTCCCGTTTCTCCACATCCTCTCCAGCATCTATAGTCTCCTGATTTGTTCATTTTGGCCACTCTGACTGGCGTGAGGTGATACCTGAGTGTGGTTTTGATTTGTATTTCCCTGATAAGGAGCGACGCTGAACATCTTTTCATGTGTCTGTTGGCCATCCGGATGTCTTCTTTAGAGAAGTGTCTATTCATGTTTTCTGCCCATTTCTTCACTGGGTTATTTGTTTTTCGGGTGTGGAGTTTGGTGAGCTCTTTATAGATTTTGGATACTAGCCCTTTGCCCGATGTGTCATTTGCAAATATCTTTTCCCATTCCGTTGGTTGCCTTTTAGTTTTGTTGGTTGTTTCCTTTGCTGTGCAGAAGCTTTTTATCTTCATAAGGTCCCAGTAATTCACTTTTGCTTTTAATTCCCTTGCCTTTGGGGATGTGTCGAGTAAGAGATTGCTACGGCTGAGGTCAGAGAGGTCTTTTCCTGCTTTCTCCTCTAAGGTTTGGATGGTTTCCTGTCTCATATTTAGGCCCTTTATCCATTTTGAGTTTATTTTTGTGAATGGTGTGAGAAAGTGGTCTAGTTTCAACCTTCTGCATGTTGCTGTCCAGTTCTCCCAGCACCATTTGTTAAAGAGGCTGTCTTTTTTCCATTGGATGTTCTTTCCTGCTTTGTCAAAGATGAGTTGGCCATACGTTTGTGGGTCTAGTTCTGGGGTTTCTATTCTATTCCATTGGTCTATGTGTCTGTTTTGGTGCCAATACCATGCTGTCTTGATGATGACAGCTTTGTAGTAGAGGCTAAAGTCTGGGATGGTGATGCCTCCTGCTTTGGTCTTCTTCTTCAAAATTCCTTTGGCTATTCGGGGCCTTTTGTGGTTCCATATGAATTTTAGGATTGCTTGTTCTAGTTTCGAGAAGAATGCTGGTGCAATTTTGATTGGGATTGCATTGAATGTGTAGATAGCTTTGGGTAGTATTGACATTTTGACAATATTTATTTTTCCAATCCATGAGCAGGGAATGTCTTTCCATTTCTTTAAATCTTCTTCAATTTCCTTCAGAAGCTTTCTATAGTTTTCAGCATACAGATCCTTTACATCTTTGGTTAGATTTATTCCTAGGTATTTTATGCTTCTTGGTGCAATTGTGAATGGGATCAGTTTCTTTATTTGTCTTTCTGTTGCTTCATTGTTAGTGTATAAGAATGCAACTGATTTCTGTACATTGATTTTGTATCCTGCAACTTTGCTGAATTCCTGTATCAGTTCTAGCAGACTTTTGGTGGAGTCTATCGGATTTTCCATGTATAATATCATGTCATCTGCAAAAAGCGAAAGCTTGACTTCATCTTTGCCAAGTTTGATGCCTTTGATTTCCTTTTGTTGTCTGATTGCTGATGCTAGAACTTCCAGCACTATGTTAAACAGCAGCGGTGAGAGTGGGCATCCTTGTCGTGTTCCTGATCTCAGGGAAAAAGCTCTCAGTTTTTCCCCGTTGAGGATGATGTTAGCTGTGGGCTTTTCATAAATGGCTTTTATGATCTTTAAGTATGTTCCTTCTATCCCGACTTTCTCAAGGGTTTTTAGTAAGAAAGGGTGCTGGATTTTGTCGAAGGCCTTTTCTGCATCGATTGACAGGATCATATGGTTCTTCTCTTTTTTTTTGTTAATGTGATGTATCACGTTGATTGATTTGCGAATGTTGAACCAGCCCTGCATCCCAGGAATGAATCCCACTTGATCATGGTGAATAATTCTTTTTATATGCCGTTGAATTCGATTTGCTAGTACCTTATTGAGAATTTTTGCATCCATATTCATCAGGGATATTGGCCTGTAGTTCTCTTTTTTTACTGGGTCTCTGTCTGGTTTAGGAATCAAAGTAATACTGGCTTCATAGAATGAGTCTGGAAGTTTTCCTTCCCTTTCTATTTCTTGGAATAGCTTGAGAAGGATAGGTATTATCTCTGCTTTAAACGTCTGGTAGAACTCCCCTGGGAAGCCATCTGGTCCTGGACTCTTATTTGTTGGGAGATTTTTGATAACCGATTCAATTTCTTCGCTGGTTATGGGTCTGTTCAAGCTTTCTATTTCCTCCTGATTGAGTTTTGGAAGCGTGTGGGTGTTCAGGAATTCGTCCATTTCTTCCAGGTTGTCCAATTTGTTGGCATATAAGTTTTCATAGTATTCCCTGATAATTGTTTGTATCTCTGAGGGATTGGTTGTAATAGTTCCATTTTCATTCATGATTTTATCTATTTGGGTCATCTCCCTTTTCTTTTTGAGAAGCCTGGCTAGAGGTTTGTCAATTTTGTTTATTTTTTCAAAAAACCAACTCTTGGTTTCGTTGATCTGCTCTACAGTTTTTTTAGTTTCTATATTGTTTATTTCTGCTCTGATCTTTATTATTTCTCTTCTTCTGCTGGGCTTAGGCTGCCTTTGCTGTTCTGCTTCTAGTTCCTTTAGGTGTGCTGTTAGATTTTGTATTTGGGATTTTTCTTGTTTCTTGAGATAGGCCTGGATTGCAATGTGTTTTCCTCTCAGGACTGCCTTTGCTGCGTCCCAAAGCGTTTGGATTGTTGTATTTTCATTTTCGTTTGTTTCCATATATTTTTTAATTTCTTCTCTAATTGCCTGGTTGACCCACTCATTCGTTAGTAGGGTGTTCTTTAACCTCCATGCTT
This sequence comes from Prionailurus viverrinus, assembly GCF_022837055.1. Taxonomy (NCBI): domain Eukaryota; kingdom Metazoa; phylum Chordata; class Mammalia; order Carnivora; family Felidae; genus Prionailurus; species Prionailurus viverrinus. The sequence goes on along the minus strand of NC_062564.1, from coordinate 104,818,696 downwards.
TTGGAGGTTTTCCAGACTTTTTCCTGTGGTTGATTTCAAGCTTCATGGCATTGTGGTCTGAAAGTAAGCATGGTATAATTTCAATTCTTGTAAACTTATGAAGGGCTGTTTTGTGACCCAGTATATGATCTATCTTGGAGAATGTTCCATGTGCACTCGAGAAGAAAGTATATTCTGTTGCTTTGGGATGCAGAGTTCTAAATATATCTGTCAAGTCCATCTCATCCAATGTCTCATTCAGGGCCCTTGTTTCTTTATTGACCGTGTGTCTAGTTGATCTATCCATTTCTGTAAGTGGTGTATTAAAGTCCCCTGCAATTACCACATTCTTATCAATAAGGTTGCTTATGTTTATGAGTAATTGTTTTATATATTTGGGGGCTCCGGTATTCGGTGCATAGACATTTATAATGGTTAGCTCTTCCTGATGGATAGACCCTGTAACTATTATATAATGTCCTTCTTCATCTCTTGTTACAGCCTTTAATTTAAAGTCTAGTTTGTCTGATATAAGTATGGCTACTCCAGCTTTCTTTTGGCTTCCAGTCGCATGATAAATAGTTCTCCATCCCCTCACTCTCAATCTAAAGGTGTCCTCAGGTCTAAAATGAGTCTCTTGTAGACAGCAAATAGATGGGTCTTGGTTTTTTATCCATTCTGATACCCTATGTCTTTTGGTTGGCGCATTTAATCCATTTACATTCAGTGTTATTATAGAAAGATACGGGTTTAGAGTCATTGTGATGTCTGTATGTTTTATGCTTATAGTGATGTCTCTGGGACTTTGTCTCACAGGGTCCCCCTTAGGATCTCTTGTAGGGCTGGTTTAGTGGTGACAAATTCCTTCAGTTTTTGTTTGTTTGGGAAGACCTTTATCTCTCCTTCTATTCTAAATGACAGACTTGCTGGATAAAGGATTCTTGGCTGCATATTTTTTCTGTCTAGCACCCTGAAAATCTCGTGCCAATTCTTTCTGGCCTGCCAAGTTTCAAAAGAGAGATCAGTCACGAGTCTTATAGGTCTCCCTTTATATGTGAGGGCACGTTTACCCCTTGCTGCTTTCAGAATTTTCTCTTTATCCTTGTATTTTGCCAGTTTCACTATGATATGTCGTGCAGAAGATCGATTCAAGTTACGTCTGAAGGGAGTTCTCTGTGCCTCTTGGATTTCAATGCCTTTTTCCTTCCCCAGTTCAGGGAAGTTCTCAGCTATTACTTCTTCAAGTACCCCTTCAGCACCTTTCCCTCTCTCTTCCTCCTCTGGGATACCAATTATGCGTATATTATTTCTTTTTAGTGTATCACTTAATTCTCTAATTTTCCCCTCATACTCCTGGATTTTTTTATCTCTCTTTTTCTCAGCTTCCTCTTTTTCCATAACTTTATCTTCTAGTTCACCTATTCTCTCCTCTGCCTCTTCAAGCCGAGCTGTGGTGGTTTCCATTTTGTTATGCATTTCGTTTAAAGCGTTTTTCAGCTCCTCGTGACTGTTCCTTAGTCCCTTGATCTCTGTAGCAAGAGATTCTCTGCTGTCCTGTATACTGTTTTCAAGCCCAGCGATTAATTTTATGACTATTATTCTAAATTCACTTTCTGTTATATTATTTAAATCCTTTTTGATCAGCTCATTAGCTGTTGTTATTTCCTGGAGATTCTTCTGAGGGGAGTTCTTCCGCTTGGTCATTTTGGATAGTCCCTGGCGTGGTGAGGACCTGCAGGGCACTTCCCCTGTGCTGTGGTGTATACCTGGAGTTGGTGGGCGGGGCCGCAGTCAGACCGGATGTCTGCCCCCAGCCCACCGCTGGGGCCACAGTCAGACTGGTGTGTGCCTTCTCTTCCCCTCTCCTAGGGGCGGGATTCACTGTGGGGTGGTGTGGCTCGTCTGGGCTACTTGCACCCTGCCAGGCTTGTGATGCTGGGGATCTGGCGTATTAGCTGGGGTGGGTAGGCAAGGTGCTCGGGGGCAGGAGGGGCAGGCTTAGATCGCTTCTCCTTAGGTGATCCACTTCAGGAGGGGCCCTGTGGCAGCGGGAGGGAGTCAGATCCGCTGCCGGAGGTTTGGCTCCGCAGAAGCGCAGAGTTGGGTGTTTGTGCGGAGCGAGCAAGTTCCCTGGCAGGAACCGGTTCCCTTTGGGATTTCGGCTGGGGGATGGGCGGGGGAAATGGCGCTGGCGAGCGCCTTTGTTCCCCACCAAACTGAGCTCTGTTGTCAGGGGGCTCAGCAGCTCTCCCTCCCTTTGTCCTCCAGCCTTCCCGCTTTCCGAGCAGAGCTGTTAATTTCTGACCTCCCAGACACTAAGTCGCGCTTGCTGTCGGAACACAGTCCGCCCGGCCCCTCCGCTTTTGCAAGCCCGACTCGGGGGCTCTGCTTGGCCGGCGAGCCGCCCCTCCGCCCCGGCTCCCTCCCGCCAGTCCGTGGAGCGCGCACCGCCTCGCCGCCCTTCCTACCCTCTTCCGTGGGCCTCTCGTCTGCGTTTGGCTCCGGCGACTCTGTTCTGCTAATCCTCTGGCGGTTTTCTGGGTTATTTAGGCAGGTGTAGATGGAATCTAAGTGATCAGTAGGACGTGCGGTGAGCCCAGCGTCCTCCTAAGCCGCCATCTTGCCGCAACCGAGCTCTAAGCACTATTTTAAATGCAGATACAAGACCGGCGAGTGCAAGTCAGCTCGTGGCGGGACACGGCTCCCGTCTGGGGACCGTGGAACTCATCACGGGGGGTTGTGTGTGGCTAAGTTCAAGCTGGCCCTCCGAGAACGCCTTTGCTGCGGCGGCGGAGCGCTGCTCCTCCGGGATTTTCAGAGAACTGGGGAGTCAGAGGGCTTGCGGGCGCGCCGGTGGGCGGAGAAGCGGGCGCCCAGGCTGGGAACGCGCTGGCGGGCGGGTGGGGGTGTGCCCTGGGCGCGCAGGCCGCGGCGGCTCCCGGGAAAGTTCTCTTGGCTGCGCGAGGGGTGGCGCCCCGGGCGGGAGCAGCCCAGGTGCAGCTGGGCCGGGCCCGAGTGTCTGCAGAGAGCCCTGGAACGAAGCTGGGGCCCAGAGGCCGGGCTATTTTTAATTTTTTAATGTTTATTTACTTTTGAGAGAGAGAGAGAGAGAGAGAGAGTGAGAGTGGGGGAGGGGCAGAGAGAGAAGGAGACACAGAATCTGAAGCAGGCTCCAGGCTCTCAGCTGTCAGCACAGGGCCTGATGCAGGGCTCGAACCCACGAACCATGAGATCATGACCTGAGCTGAAGTTGGATGCTTAACTGACTGAGCCACCCAGGTGCCCCTAAACTTAGCATATTTTTAACACCACATGAACTGATTAGAATAAAAAAAAGAAACTTAACAGCTTTTAAAACTCCAAAAAATTAAGAAAAGGCCATAAATAATTTTTAGGCACATTTAAAGAGAAGCACTAAAATCAAGAGCCACTACAATTTGTTTCAAGTTTGTAATGGTACTTTACACCTTAAAAAGAACATTTGACACTTGAGTAGATGATAGCAGTATACTTAAGTTCAATTTTCTTTAATGTTTATTTATTTTTGAGAGAGAGAAGGAGAGAGAGAGAGACACACACACACACACACAGAATCCAAAGCAGGCTCCAGGCTCTGAGCTGTCAGCACACAGCCCAACATGGGGCTCAAACTCACCAAATGGGAGATCATGAGCTGAGCTGAAGCCAGACACTTAACCAACTGAGCCACCCTGGCATCCCAATAAGTTTTAAGAACCATTGTGGGAGTTGCGGCAAGATGGCGGCTTAGGAGGACGCTGGGCTCACCGCACATCCTGCTGATCACTTAGATTCCATCTACATCTGCCTAAATAACCCAGAAAACCGCCAGAGGATTAGCAGAACGGAGTCGCCGGAGCCAAACGCAGACGAGAGGCCCACGGAAGAGGGTAGGAAGGGTGGCGAGGCGGTGCGCGCTCCACGGACTGGCGGGAGGGAGCCGGGGCGGAGGGGCGGCTCGCCGGCCAAGCAGAGCCCCCGAGTCTGGCTTGCAAAAGCGGAGGGGCCTGACGGACTGTGCTCCCACAACAAGCGCGACTTAGCGTCTGGGAGGTCATAAGTTAACAGCTCTGCTCGGAGAGCGGGAAGGCTGGAGGAGAAAGGGAGGGAGAGCTGCTGAGCCCCCTGACAACAGAGCTCAGTTTGGTGGGGAACAAAGGCGCTCGCCAGCGCCATCTCCCCCGCCCATCCCCCAGCCGAAATCCCAAAGGGAACCGGTTCCTGCCAGGGAACTTGCTTGCTCCGCGCAAACACCCAACTCTGCGCTTCTGCGGAGCGAAACCTCCCGCAGCGGATCTGACTCCCTCCCGCTGCCACAGGGCCCCTCCTGAAGTGGATCACCTAAGGAGAAGCGATCTAAGCCTGCCCCTCCTGCCCCCGAGCACCTTGCCTACCCACCCCAGCTAATACGCCAGATCCCCAGCATCACAAGCCTGGCAGGGTGCAAGTAGCCCAAACGAGCCACACCACCCCACAGTGAATCCCGCCCCTAGGAGAGGGGAAGAGAAGGCACACACCAGTCTGACTGTGGCCCCAGCGGTGGGCTGGGGGCAGACATCAAGTCTGACTGCGGCCCCGCCCACCAACTCCAGTTATACACCACAGCACAGGGGAAGTGCCCTGCAGGTCCTCACCACGCCAGGGACTATCCAAAATGACCAAGCGGAAGAATTCCCCTCAGAAGAATCTCCAGGAAATAACAACAGCTAATGAGCTGATCAAAAAGGACTTAAATAACATAATAGAAAGTGAATTTAGAATAATAGTCATAAAATTAATCGCTGGGCTTGAAAACAGTATACAGGACAGCAGAGAATCTCTTGCTACAGAGATCAAGGGACTAAGGAACAGTCACGAGGAGCTGAAAAACGCTTTAAACGAAATGCATAACAAAATGGAAACCACCACGGCTCGGCTTGAAGAGGCAGAGGAGAGAATAGGTGAACTAGAAGATAAAGTTATGGAAAAACAGGAAGCTGAGAAAAAGAGAGATCAAAAAATCCAGGAGTATGAGGGGAAAATTAGAGAATTAAGTGATACACTAAAAAGAAATAATATACGCATAATTGGTATCCCAGAGGAGGAAGAGAGAGGGAAAGGTGCTGAAGGGGTACTTGAAGAAGTAATAGCTGAGAACTTCCCTGAACTGGGGAAGGAAAAAGGCATTGAAATCCAAGAGGCACAGAGAACTCCCTTCAGACGTAACTTGAATCGATCTTCTGCACGACATATCATAGTGAAACTGGCAAAATACAAGGATAAAGAGAAAATTCTGAAAGCAGCAAGGGGTAAACGTGCCCTCACATATAAAGGGAGACCTATAAGACTCGTGACTGATCTCTCTTTTGAAACTTGGCAGGCCAGAAAGAATTGGCACGAGATTTTCAGGGTGCTAGACAGAAAAAATATGCAGCCAAGAATCCTTTATCCAGCAAGTCTGTCATTTAGAATAGAAGGAGAGATAAAGGTCTTCCCAAACAAACAAAAACTGAAGGAATTTGTCACCACTAAACCAGCCCTACAAGAGATCCTAAGGGGGACCCTGTGAGACAAAGTCCCAGAGACATCACTATAAGCATAAAACATACAGACATCACAATGACTCTAAACCCGTATCTTTCTATAATAACACTGAATGTAAATGGATTAAATGCGCCAACCAAAAGACATAGGGTATCAGAATGGATAAAAAACCAAGACCCATCTATTTGCTCTCTACAAGAGACTCATTTTAGACCTGAGGACACCTTTAGATTGAGAGTGAGGGGATGGAGAACTATTTATCATGCGACTGGAAGCCAAAAGAAAGCTGGAGTAGCCATACTTATATCAGACAAACTAGACTTTAAATTAAAGGCTGTAACAAGAGATGAAGAAGGACATTATATAATAGTTACAGGGTCTATCCATCAGGAAGAGCTAACCATTATAAATGTCTATGCACCGAATACCGGAGCCCCCAAATATATAAAACAACTACTCATAAACATAAGCAACCTTATTGATAAGAATGTGGTAATTGCAGGGGACTTTAATACACCACTTACAGAAATGGATAGATCATCTAGACACACGGTCAATAAAGAAACAAGGGCCCTGAATGAGACATTGGATCAGATGGACTTGACAGATATATTTAGAACTCTGCATCCCAAAGCAACAGAATATACTTTCTTCTCGAGTGCACATGGAACATTCTCCAAGATAGATCATATACTGGGTCACAAAACAGCCCTTCATAAGTTTACAAGAATTGAAATTATACCATGCTTACTTTCAGACCACAATGCTATGAAGCTTGAAATCAACCACAGGAAAAAGTCTGGAAAACCTCCAAAAGCATGGAGGTTAAAGAACACCCTACTAACGAATGAGTGGGTCAACCAGGCAATTAGAGAAGAAATTAAAAAATATATGGAAACAAATGAAAATGAAAATACAACAATCCAAACGCTTTGGGACACAGCAAAGGCAGTCCTGAGAGGAAAATACATTGCAATCCAGGCCTATCTCAAGAAACAAGAAAAATCCCAATACAAAATCTAACAGCACACCTAAAGGAACTAGAAGCAGAACAGCAAAGGCAGCCTAAGCCCAGCAGAAGAAGAGAAATAATAAAGATCAGGGCAGAAATAAACAATATAGAAACTAAAAAAACCGTAGAGCAGATCAACGAAACCAAGAGTTGGTTTTTTGAAAAAATAAACAAAATTGACAAACCTCTAGCCAGGCTTCTCAAAAAGCAAAGGGAGATGACCCAAATAGATAAAATCATGAATGAAAATGGAATGATTACAACCAATCCCTCAGAGATACAAACAATTATCAGGGAATACTATGAAAACTTATATGCCAACAAATTGGACAACCTGGAAGAAATGGACAAATTCCTGAACAACCACACTCTTCCAAAACTCAATCAGGAGGAAATAGAAAGCTTGAACAGACCCATAACCAGTAAAGAAATTGAATCAGTTATCAAAAATCTCCCAACAAATAAGAGTCCAGAACCAGATGGCTTCCCAGGGGAGTTCTACCAGACGTTTAAAGCAGAGAAAATACCTATCCTTCTCAAGCTATTCCAAGAAATAGAAAGGGAAGGAAAACTTCCAGACTCATTCTATGAAGCCAGTATTACTTTGATTCCTAAACCAGACAGAGACCCAGTAAAAAAAGAGAACTACAGGCCAATATCCCTGATGAATATGGATGCAAAAATTCTCAATAAGGTACTAGCAAATCGAATTCAACGGCATATAAAAAGAATTATTCACCATGATCAAGTGGGATTCATTCCTGGGATGCAGGGCTGGTTCAACATTCGCAAATCAATCAACGTGATACATCACATTAACAAAAAAAAAGAGAAGAACCATATGATCCTGTCAATCGATGCAGAAAAGGCCTTCGACAAAATCCAGCACCCTTTCTTACTAAAAACCCTTGAGAAAGTCGGGATAGAAGGAACATACTTAAAGATCATAAAAGCCATTTATGAAAAGCCCACAGCTAACATCATCCTCAACGGGGAAAAACTGAGAGCTTTTTCCCTGAGATCAGGAACACGACAAGGATGCCCACTCTCACCGCTGCTGTTTAACATAGTGCTGGAAGTTCTAGCATCAGCAATCAGACAACAAAAGGAAATCAAAGGCATCAAACTTGGCAAAGATGAAGTCAAGCTTTCGCTTTTTGCAGATGACATGATATTATACATGGAAAATCCGATAGACTCCACCAAAAGTCTGCTAGAACTGATACATGAATTCAGCAAAGTTGCAGGATACAAAATCAATGTACAGAAATCAGTTGCATTCTTATACACTAACAATGAAGCAACAGAAAGACAAATAAAGAAACTGATCCCATTCACAATTGCACCAAGAAGCATAAAATACCTAGGAATAAATCTAACCAAAGATGTAAAAGATCTGTATGCTGACAACTATAGAAAGCTTATGAAGGAAATTGAAGAAGATTTAAAGAAATGGAAAGACATTCCCTGCTCATGGATTGGAAAAATAAATATTGTCAAAATGTCAATACTACCCAAAGCTATCTACACATTCAATGCAATCCCAATCAAAATTGCACCAGCATTCCTCTCGAAACTAGAACAAGCAATCCTAAAATTCATATGGAACCATAAAAGACCCCGAATAGCCAAAGGAATTTTGAAGAAGAAGACCAAAGCAGGAGGCATCACAATCCCTGACTTTAGCCTCTACTACAAAGCTGTCATCATCAAGACAGCATGGTATTGGCACCAAAACAGACACATAGACCAATGGAATAGAATAGAAACCCCAGAACTAGACCCACAAATGTATGGCCAACTCATTTTTGACAAAGCAGGAAAGAACATCCAATGGAAAAAAGACAGCCTCTTTAACAAATGGTGCTGGGAGAACTGGACAGCAACATGCAGAAGGTTGAAACTAGACCACTTTCTCACACCATTCACAAAAATAAACTCAAAATGGATAAAGGGCCTAAATGTGAGACAGGAAACCATCCAAACCTTAGAGGAGAAAGCAGGAAAAGACCTCTCTGACCTCAGCCGTAGCAATCTCTTACTCGACACATCCCCAAAGGCAAGGGAATTAAAAGCAAAAGTGAATTACTGGGACCTTATGAAGATAAAAAGCTTCTGCACAGCAAAGGAAACAACCAACAAAACTAAAAGGCAACCAACGGAATGGGAAAAGATATTCGCAAATGACATATCGGACAAAGGGCTAGTATCCAAAATCTATAAAGAGCTCACCAAACTCCACACCCAAAAAACAAATAACCCAGTGAAGAAATGGGCAGAAAACATGAATAGACACTTCTCTAAAGAAGACATCCGGATGGCCAACAGGCACATGAAAAGATGTTCAGCGTCGCTCCTTATCAGGGAAATACAAATCAAAACCACACTCAGGTATCACCTCACGCCAGTCAGAGTGGCCAAAATGAACAAATCAGGAGACTATAGATGCTGGAGAGGATGTGGAGAAACGGGAACCCTCTTGCACTGTTGGTGGGAATGCAAATTGGTGCAGCCGCTTTGGAAAGCAGTGTGGAGGTTCCTCAGAAAATTAAAAATAGACCTACCCTATGACCCAGCAATAGCACTGCTAGGAATTTATCCAAGGGATACAGGAGCACTGATGCATAGGGCCACTTGTACCCCAATGTTCATAGCAGCACTCTCAACAATAGCCAAATTATGGAAAGAGCCTAAATGTCCATCAACTGATGAATGGATAAAGAAATTGTGGTTTATATACACAATGGAATATTACGTGGCAATGAGAAAAAATGAAATATGGCCTTTTGTAGCAACGTGGATGGAACTGGAGAGTGTGATGCTAAGTGAAATAAGCCATACAGAGAAAGACAGATACCATATGGTTTCACTCTTATGTGGATCCTGAGAAACTTCACAGGAACCCATGGGGGAGGGGAAGGAAAAAAAAAAAAAAGAGGTTAGAATGGGAGAGAGCCAAAGCATAAGAGACTTAAAAACTGAGAACAAACTGAGGGTTGATGGGGGGTGGGAGGGAGGAGAGGGTGGGTGATGGGTATTGAGGAGGGCACCTTTTGGGATGAGCACTGGGTGTTGTATGGAAACCAATTTGTCAATAAATTTCATAAAAAAAAAAAGAAAAAAAAAGAACCATTGTGAATTTAAATTATCACACAACTATCAATGTAGGGTTTCAAATTGATAGTATCTCAAAAAATTAACCTAAAATAATGTGTCCATTTGGCTTAAAGACCTAGAAGGAAAGAATAATTAGCAACGTATAAATGATCATTTTAGTCACACTCAGATTTCAAAAGTATGTTTGTGACTTGAATAAGTAAGCTCTTGAGTATAAAATAAAGCCCAAATTTACTTTGAAATTTTATTTTATTTTATTTATTTTAATTTTTTTAACTTTTATTCAGTTCTGAGAGACACAGTATAAGTGTGGAGGAGCAGAGAGAGAGAGAGAGAGACAGGTTCCATATTCCTAGCAGTCAGGTGCCCCTAGTTTGAAATTTTAAATGATTGGTGTGCCTGGGTGTCTCATTTGGTTGAGTGCCTGGCTCTTGATTTCAGCTCAATCATGATCCCAGGGTAATGGGACCCAGCCCTGAGTCAGGCTCCATCCTGAGACTACTTAAGATCCTCTCTCTCTCTCTCTCTCTCTCTCTCTCTCTCTCTCTCTCTCTCTCTCCCTCTTCCTTGTACCCCGCTCATGCTCTCTCTCTCTCTCTCTCAAATAAAAAAAATTAAAATAAATAAATAAAACAAAAATTTAAATGGTTTTATTTGTTAAGTGATTGTTTATGGCCTAAGATCAAATTATAAACTTTAAAAAATTTACTCTTTATGTAATGAAAGAATTATTTTTTAAGTTTGCTTGTTTCACACCTTCCCAAGTAGTATATATGGCACATTTATTTGGAGTAAAGTGGTAAAAACAAATCCAGCTCTTATGTAAGCTAGAGGATTGACTTTTGGAGTCTCAGATAGATTTCTTCTTTGTATTTTGCATTTGCTTTATCTTTATGTATTTTTCAAAAAAAACCAGTGATTCTATTGTTTTTTAAAAATTGAATAAGTAGCAGGATATCTGCTTTGTTGTTCAGAATTTGTTTGTATATAAACACAGTATTGTCCCCAATTAATCTTATGGTTACAATTTTCTGACTGGTTCTTGAATCGATAGCTTATTATGTTGAATTTTTATTATTTCATATAAAATAGTTACAATCTTTAAGCCAAGTTAGTATTTATTGACTATGGATGACCATTGTGTACAAAGCGCTATATTTAAATGTTATTATTTTCCCTGTTGCACATAAAAATCCAGTCGCATCGTCACCTCATGAGGTGGACACAAGTATCCCAACTGCTTATATTTACAGTAAAGAAAATCTAATCACTAACTATAAAAAAATCTGGTTGCAAAACAAGTTAAAAAACAGGGATAGTGATAATGATTATCATCTCAAACATTCATTCAGTGTTAAATTTAGAAAAGACTATTTCCTAATGCCTTTTGAAATCTCTCTAACCTTGCCTGCTCAAGCCTTTCTACAATATCTAATTAAACCTGACTCAATTCAGATAAATGTATCCCTTATATTGTTTTTGTGTGTGTGCGCAAAAGCTAATTGATTTATAGCTTATAAACCTTTTTCTGTTTTGTTTTGTTGTTGCTTTAGGACCCACACTGGCAATATTCTAGCAAGGGGATGTTAAGTCGTGTACAGAAGAATAATTCAACTATTCATGGGATCCAGAAAGCTCTTCACTGTTTCTTCAAGGTTTGTGCATCCATTTGTGTGTTCAACGACAAAAGATTTTTGAATGCCTCCTATGTAAAATAAATTGTAATTATTCAAAAGTGTTTTGTGAAAAGTATACCATTACCAGGAGGACAGCTACTAGGCCATTCATTTTCTGTTTATTTTGCAAGGAAATGTACCCCTTTGAGCTTGTTTGATTTGGATATGTATTCCTAAAGTAAATATTGCTATTGATGGCTTCCTGTTTAATGTTAAGCTAGTCAAGTGACCCTAGAAATCTTCCGGTTGTGTTAGAGTTTCCTTTACATAGATTCCAATGCAATTGCTTTCATATTATTTAGGATATAAAAACAAACTACCTCCTATATTCAAACATTTATACCATTTGATTCTTACACTTCCTAAGAGACAAATTACTTTACAAAAATAATAGCATTATTTTTAAGTAATGATGCTATATCCCACTTAGGCCAACCTTTAACATGTCACATTAACTTTTAGACAGAAATTAAATTAACTATGCTGGCTTCCTGGTTCTTGGGAAGTTATTTATTACTCTTTTTCTCTTATCTGCAAAATTAAATTAAATTAAATTCCACCTAATCTATCAGTGTTCCTACATCTGGACCCACATCGTCTGCTCTTCCTGCAGGAAGGTGGCTCCAACCCCTTCACTTATGTGCCAGATCTTATTCCTCTTTAACTTCTACGAGGCCCTGTGGATCCGTTCTCTCTTCTGCATCATCTTTCCGTCTGCAAGAAATTATTCCCATCAGCATAAAAGCATGCTGTAATATCTGCCATCTTACTTTTATTTAAAAAGCCCTCTCTTGACTCCACATCCCACTGTAGTTCTGTCCATTTCTCTACTCCCTTTTGTGGAGCTCCATCCCTGCTTTTGTTTTCTTCATTTCCTCACTCTCTACTTGGATCTTCCACCCAAATCCACTTCTTTTACTCTTCCAAGGCACTGTCTCTTGAATTCATTTCAGTTATGCTTTCCTCCGTTTCGATTCAAGAAAAGAGTGCTTGTTGGGGTCACCAATGACCTCTATGCTATATCCAGTATAAAAGTCTCAATCTTCATCCGACCTGACTTACCAGCAGCATTTGGCACAGGTGACCTTCCCTTCTCCATTTTCTTCATTGAGTTTTCAACACAGCTGTCTGATCTCCCCCTACCCCCTCTTACTGGCTGCTTGCTTGTCTCTCTTAGCTGCTGGATCTGCCTCCTCTTCCTAACTAGAATCAGTCTTCAGCCCCCATTTTATTCACACTCTTGTCTTCAGCCATCTCATTTCTGAGCTGAAAACTTCCAAAATTATATGCCCATCACTGCAGAAAAAGACTGCCTTTATTTCTAGTTGTGATATACAACTGGAAAAGAAGATTCTGTGGCATTCCTCTTTCTTCATTCTGTATTTGTCCCCTCATTCCTCCTGCTACCCTTTGGGATCAAATATGATGTTCATTTGTCCATTCATGTGATAAATACTATTGAGCAACATGTGCCAGACTCTGTGCTGACTTATCCATAACCTAGGCTTCTAATGGTTTCTGGTCCTTGCCTTCTTTTTCCCTTCTTACTCTATTTTATCCATTTCCCATCCTTCAGATATGTTCTAAGTCCCCTCCAAACTCATGTCCCCAGGCCCCCAAATACTTTCTCCCTAAAGCTGCAAACTCAAAATTCTAGAATCTAGATTTCTCTATCTGGAACAAACACTTCAAATTCAACAATACAGTTTAAATGCAATTGTGTTAGAAATGCAAACAAACAACAGGGGGGCCTCGGTGGCTCAGTTGCTTAATTGGGCTCAGGTCATCATCTCACAGTTGGTGGGATCGACCACTTCATCGGTCTCTGCACTGACAGTGTGGACCCTGCTTGGGATTCTCTCTCCCTTTCTCTCTGCCTCGCCCCCCGCCTCAAAATAAGTAAAACCCATTTTTAAAAAATCTTTAAAGAAAATGCAAACAACACACATGTTGATGTTCTTCCTACCTAAATCAGACATGACTCATTCTCAATTTTTCTTCTTCCTTTAGCTCACAGTAACTTTCTAAGTATCTCTGTAACTGGTCCCCTTATCTCTATTCCTACTAATAGTGCTTTGTGCCATTAGCATTTTTCTTTAAGGATCCCTATTCTTCCGTTCTTATATTTCTCCAATTCTTGCCCCACATTGCTGCCAGCATGATCTACCTAAATTGAAATCTGAATATTTCACTGCTCTGAATAATATCTTTGATGGCTTTCCATCTCCCACAGAACAGAGCTCACAGTATTATTCCTTGTAAGAGCAAAACATATGAACCTCCTCAGCTCTTCTGCAAAAATTCAAAAGTTCTGGCCCCAAAAAATGACTTGCAGATCTATGAACTGAACATGCTCTTTTAGACCTTTGGTCTCTGCATACATTTTCACACCCTGTGTGTCTGGTGAATACGCATCTTCCATCAAGGCTCAGATCAACTTATACTGTCTTTGAAGCTCCTTAAGCCCCGACACCACATAATTAGGCCTTCTTCCTCCGTGTTATGATACTTTATGTAGATATCTTTATTTTTTCCATGTATTTCATATAGTGTAATTATTTGTTTATATGTCTGTATACTTCAATGGACAGGGAAATCTATGCAGGCAGAGACCATGTATCATTAATCCTATAATTTCAATTTTTAAATTTTTGTTTCATCGTTTGCAAAAAACAGGAAAGAGCTGATATGCATTCTCATATAATGAATATTTTTAAACTGCAGAAGTTTACATTATAAGACAGACTTTTTTTTCTAAAACATAATAACTGTTTTCCTAATATGAGTTACTCATATAGGGTTTTTTAAAAATATTGAAATATAACCCACATACCATAAAATTCACCCTTTTAGAGTTTACAATTTAGTGGCTTTTAATATATTCACAAAGTTGTAAAATTATCACCACTATCTGATTCCAGAAAATTCCCAATTCTAGAACTTTTTCATTCTCCCCAAAAGAAACTCTGTCCCTCATTAGCAGTTATTCCCCATCCCTACTCCCTCTCTAGGCCAACTAATCTGCTTTCCACCTCTATAGGTTTGCCTATTCTGTGCATTTAATATAAATGGAATGATTTAATATGTGGCTTTGTATGCCTGGCTTCTTTCATGCAGCATAATGTTTTTAAGGTTCATCTACATTATAGCATGTTTTCTTCCTTTTCATGACTGAATAATATTCCATTGTATAGATATGCTATATTTTGTTTATCTATTTTTTGATTGATGGATATTTGGATTTTCTACTTTTTGGCTATTAGGAATAATGCTTCTATGAACATTAATGTACAAATTTTTGTGTGGGTGGACATATGTTTTCAATTCTCTTGGGGAAATGTTAGAGATGGAATAACTGGGTCATATAATTCTATGTTCTTTGAGGAACTCCCAAAATGTCTTCCAAAGTGACTGTACTATTTCACATTCCCATTAGCTATGTATAAGAGCTCTAATTTCTCTACAGCCTTGCAAACACTTGTCATTGTTCATCTTTTTTGATTATAGTCCTCTTGGTGGGTATGAAGTGGTATCTCATTGTAGTTATACAGGGTTTGATATCAGCCTCCCGTAAAAGGGTTATCTAGATTTCCATTCTATTTAAAACCAATAAATGAATATTTTATTTTATATTACTCTGAAATAAATGGGAGGTGATCCTCTCAAAAGATGGAACTATTTATTTTTCTTAAATGTCCTAAAATGTTTCATAGGACTCAGCATATTTTAAATTATTTCTTATTATTCCTAAGATACTTCCATGACTGAATAATATTCCATTGTGTAGATATGCCATTTTTTTGGCAATATAAGACCCCCAAATGTTGTTAATTAAGATTTCACCCATGTTAATTTTGAGGGGAAACACTTTCTAGCTCCTATCTATCCTATGTGTAAGCATTATATGACAATTAGGGATATTGAAAATTTAGCCCAGTTAATTTGTCTCCCTTGTGACTCTTTAGACTTTTTTTCCCTTATTTTTCTCTTAACGATGATTTTCTGATAACTATTACTTTGTTTTTGTCTGCATTTAACCCATTCAACTTAGTATTGTTTGAAATTTTTCATAAATGTACTATAAATTTCCTTTCTGCCACACAACATGATATTCAGCATAGATAGTGGGTTTCAGAAGTCAGGTAATTTGTTTGAACATGTGGTGTGGTGGAGTGACATTTGTTAGAGTGGCTGTTTGTACCTTTACACACACATTCTTTTGGTTGAGGCTTACAAATGAGGTGACTGTGATTATGGCCAGCACTCCAGTCTCTAGTTGAAGAGAGACTATACAAAAAATAGTGACAATGATTTGCTCAGATAGATTCCCAAGCTCATAAGATGTGGCCAGATGCTTCAGGCCATTTTCTGCAGTGTTAGGGCTTTTGAGAGACTTCTGTTGACATGTCCCAAACATATTCTCATGGGGTTGTTGCTTTGTTTTTTTCAATGCTTATAAAAATATTCATCCAATGATCTTGGTTCATGGACTTTAAGCATTTCTCAATTTTGTTTGGAGGCTTTTAGCTTAGTCATTGAGTAAACGCTTTCTTCATTCATTCACAATTCATTCACCCTGGATCCTTAGTGTGTGATTTTCATTATTATTATCACTAAAACATTACCTCCGCAAAGACTTCTCTGACTTTTTCTTGATCTACCATGTGTTTATATGGTTGTGAATAACCTCATCTACCCATTTCTTATAACGTTACCTTAAATATCCAGATCAAATATTTTAACTTCACTCTCATGTGAGTGCATAGCAGAATATTTAACTTAAATAGTATCACTTCGCACTCACAAATAGGCACAAGTAAACATCAATCACCATATAATTTATCTTACCAATTGTATAAATCCTTTATTTTATTTTATTTTAAACTAGAAGTCAAAAGTAACAAGCATTCATATTTCTGTTAATATCATTGATTTTAAAAAGGAAGCAAATCAAATTATGTAGAATAATTCTCACCTGCTAAATGCTTGAAAGTTACATTACCTTAAATATGTCTCATCAATAATGGGTGGTCATGTCTCATTTCTACCTACTAATGCATTTTGAATATCAAATGCTTTATTTTGTGTCTTTCAATTTCTTTGTTATGCTGACTTTTCCTAAGAAGAGGGTTAACATTTTTCGATTCTTTTTTTTTTTTAATGTCTGCACTGTAAGCGCAGGCTTTGACATGGGGCTCGATCCCACAAACTGTGAAATCATGACTTTAGCTGAAATCAAGAGTCAAACATTTAACTGACTGAGTCACTCAGGTGCCCCATCATTTTTCATTGATTCTTAAGATAAGATTGATAGTGGCAAGCGACTCACTTCCCCTATTCAAGTACATCTTTCTCACTGGTAAAATTTCTTGTTTTTATTGTTTGTCCCTATAACAAAATTACATTTAATCTGTGCCACTGGGAACTCAGAAGATGGGCCATAAAAAATTGTTCTCTCTTCCTCCTCCCCCAAGGGTATAATGCTTATATAACTAAAAATTTGAAGCAGATTCATGAGCAGGGATGGACAAAGCCATGTTTTTAGCAACTGTAATTAAAAGAAGTTGAAGCTCAGAACATACGCCATTTATCTTGAAGTTTGTATCATAAGGGAATTATCACTGCTATAATGAGCTTGTGCACCTGCAAAGTCTAGGACTTACAGGTATGTCTGTAAATGGAGGGTGTATCTGGAGTTCCCACAGGTACCACATCATTTGTTCCCATTTGAATGTGCAATCAGTCATATTCACAGTGCATAAATATGAGCAAAGTGTAGCATTGAGCTTAGATGACATGATTTTATGGTTCCAGATGTTTTCAAATCTTTCAAATTTGCTTTGAACTAAATGATCCATCCATCTTTTTTAGAATTTTTTCTTTCATTGCCAGTTGCCTCCATTTTCTCTAAGGAAGAAGAGACATCTTGATCCCCAAATAATAAATTCTTATTGAATTCTAGTGGGTCCTATTCTATATTTTCATCACATTACTTTCAACAATCTTAAAAGTCAAGGATTTAAAATTTCTCTCTTCCATTTTGTTAACTTCGTTGGTCATATTCTTCTTACTGGAATGATTTTAGAAAGCTAATTTTAGTACCAACACTTTGTAGGACTGACACTGGATGTTGCACATTAGATGCTTGGGTGCATTACTGGTCAAGTTACAGAGTTATGTAAAGCCTCAGTTTTCCTATATATAAAATGGATTATAAAAAAATAGGAGAGCTTCCTTACCCAAGCAAAATTCATACTGGAAGAAAAACCTACTTAAAATGAATACACTTCAAATACCATAAATTTTATAGCAAATTATAAGAAGTTTGCAAATTCATCTTTAAAAATTCAAACTAAACTATCTGATAATGAATTAATTTTAATTCATAGTTAACATTGCAAAGATATGATATTTTTAGCATAAATAAAAAATGAATCAGGTATTATTTTTTGACACAATTTTGGAGGGATAAAATGTTGATAGCATGATAGACAATCTTCACTTCAGACTTGGCTTTTAAAACAGAATCATGTTTTGATATTTAAATCATTCTGTTTTGAAAAACATAACCTGGGAATGCCTGGGAAGATGGCGGTGTAGGAGGACACTGGGCTCACTGCGCCCTGCTGATCGCTTAGATTCCACCCACATCTGCCTAATTTACCCAGAAAACCACCAGAAGATGATCAGAACGGAGTCTCCGGAGCCAAGCATTAGACAAGAGGCCCACGGAAGAGGGTAGGAAGGGCGGAGAGGCAGTGCGCACTGCATGAACTGGCGGGAGGGAGCTGGGCAAGCAGAGCCCCCCCCAGTCTGGCTTGCAAAAGCGGAGGGGCTGGACTGTGTGAGTTCTGACAGCAAGCAGGACTTAACATCTGGAATGTTATAAGTCAACAGCTCTGCTCCCAGAGCAGGAAGGCTAGAGGACAACAGGAGGGAGAGGTGTTGAGCCCCAGAGGACAGAGCTCAGCTTGGCAGGGAACAAAGGCACTGGGAAGTGCTGTCTCCCTTGCCCATCCCCCTCGCCCATCCCCCAGCCAAAATCCCAAAGGAAACCAGTTCCCATCACCGAAATTGCTTGCACAGAGCAAACACCCAATGCTGCAAATCCATTCCTCTGACGGGTCTGCCTCCCTCCCAGTGCTGCAGGGCCCCTTGCGAAGCGGACCACCGAAGGCAAAGTGAGCTGAGCTTGCCCCTCCCACCCCTGTGCACCTTGCTGGTCCACCCCTGGCTAATATGCCAGATCCCATCCAAGCTGTGCCACAAGACTGGCAGTGTGCAAGTAGCCCAGACAGAGGCCACTCCACTCCACAGTGAGTCCTGCCCCTGGGAGAGGGGAAGATAAGGTAAACACCAGTCTGACTGTGGCCCTAGCGGTGGGCTGGGGGCAGACATCAGGTCTGACTGCGGCCCCGCCTACCAATGCAAGTTACTCCAGACAGCACAGAGAAAGAGCCCTGCAATTCCCCGCCACTCCAGGGACTATCCAAAATGACTAAATGGAAGAATTCTCCTCAAAAGAAACTCCAGGAAGTAGCAACAGCTAATGAACTGATCAAAAACGATTTAAGCAATATAGCAGAAAATGAATTTAAAATAATAGTCATAAAACTAATCACTGGGTTTGAAAAAAGTATAGAGGACAGTAGAGAATCTATTACTACAAATATCAAGGGACAAAGAAACATTCAGGAGGAGCTAAAAAATGCTATAAATCAGCTGCAAAATAAAATGGAGGCAACCACAGCTCGGATTGAAGAGGCAGAGGAGAGAATAGTGAATTAGAAGATAAAATTATGGAAAAAAAAGAAGCTGAGGAAAATAGAGATAAAAAAAATCCAGGAGTATGAGGGGAGACTTAGAGAACTAAGTGACATAATTAAACTAAATAATATATGCATTATTGGGATTCCAGAGGAGGAAGAGAGAGGGAAAGGTGTTGAAGGTGTACTTGAAGAAATCATAGCTGAGAACTTCCCTGAACTGGAGAAGGAAGAAGGCATTGAAATCCAAGAGGCACAGAGAACTCCCTTCAGACGTAACTTGAATTGATCTTCTGCACGACATATCATAGTGAAACTGGCAAGATACAAGGATAAAGAGAGAATTCTGAAAGCAGCTAGGGTTAAACATGCTCTAACATGTAAAGGGAGACTGATCACGAATCTATCTACTGAAACTTGGCAGGCCAGAAAGGAATGGCAGCAAATCTTCGGTGTGATGAACAGAAAAAAAAAATGCAGCCGAGAATCCTTTATCCACCAAATCTGTCATTTTGAATAGAAAGAGAGATAAAGGTCTTCCCAAACAAACAAAAACTGAAGGAATTTGTCACCACTAAACAGCCCTACAAGAGATCCTAAGGGGGATCCTGTGAGATAAAGTACCTGAGACATCACTGCAAGCATGAAACCTACAGACATCACAATGACTCTAAACCCATATCTTTCAATAACACTGAATGAAATGGACTAAATGCTCCAACCAAAAGACATAGGGTATCAGAATGGATAAAAAAAACAAGACCCATCTATTTGCTGTCTACAAGAGACTCATTTTAGACCTGAGGACACCTTCAGATTGAAAGTGAGGGGATGGAGAACTATCTATCATGCTACTGAAAGTCAAAAGAAAGCTGGAGTAGCCATACTTATATCAGACAAACTAGACTTTAAATTAAAGGCTGTAACAAGAGATGAAGAAGGGCATTATATCATAATTACAGGGTCTATCCATCAGGAAGAGCTAACAATTATAAATGTCTATGCACCGAATATGGAAGCCCCCAAATATATAAAACAATTAATCACAAACATAAGCAACCTTATTGATAAGCATGTGGTAATTGAAGACCTTTATATAGGGGGACTTTAATAATCCACTTACAACATTGGATAGATTATCTAGACACAGGATCAATAAAGAAACAAGGGCCCTGAATGATACACTGGATCAGATGGACTTGACAGATGTATTTAGAATTCTGCATCCCAAAGCAACAGAATATACTTTCTTCTCGAGTGCACATGGAACATTCTCCAAGATAGATCACATACTGGGTCACAAAACAGCCCTTCATAAGTATACAAGAATTAAGATCATACCATGCATCTTTTCAGGCCACAATGCTATGAAGCTTGAAATCAACCCAGGAAAAAGTCTGGAAAACCTCCAAAAGCATGGAGGTTAAAGAACACCCTACTAAAGAATGAATGGGCCAACCAGGCAATTAGAGAAGAAATTAAAAAATATATGGAAACAAACGAAAATGAAAATACAACAATCCAAACACTTTGGGATGCAGCGAAGGCAGTGCTGAGAGGAAAATACATTGCAATCCAGGCCTATCTTAAGAAACATGAAAAATCCCAAACACAAAATCTAATAGCACACCTAAAGGAAATAGAAGCAGAACAGCAAAGACACCCCAAACCCAGCAGAAGAAGAGAAATAATAAAGATCACAGCAGAAATAAACAATATAGAATCTAAAAAAACTGTAGAGCAGATCAATGAAACCAAGTGTTGGTTTTTTGAAAAAATAAACAAAATTGATAAACCTCTAGTCAGGCTTCTCAAAAAGCAAAGGGAGATGACCCAAATAGATAAAATCATGAATGAAAATGGAATTATTACAACCAATCCCTCAGAAATACAAGCAATTATCAGGGAATACTATAAAAAATTAGATGCCAACAAACTGGACAACCCGGAAGAAATGGACAAATTCCTAAACACCCACACACTCCCAAAACTTAAACAGGAAGAAATAGAAAGCTTGAACAGACCCATAACAAGTGAAGAGATTGAATCAGTTATCAAAAATCTCCCAACAAATAAGAGTCCAGGACCAGATGGCTTCCCAGGGGAATTCTACCAGACTTTAAAACAGAGATAATACCCATCCTTCTCAAGCTATTCCAAAAAATAGAAAGGGAAGGAAAACTTTCAGACTCATTCTATGAAGCCAGCATTACTTTGATTCCTAAACCAGACAGAGACCCAGTAAAAAAAGAGAACTACAGGCCAATATCCCTGATGAATATGGATGCAAAAATTCTCAATAAGATACTAGCAAATCGAATTCAATAGCATATAAAAAGAATTATTCACCATGATCAAGTGGGATTCATTCCTGGGATGCAGGGCTGGTTCAACATTCACAAATCAATCAATGTGATGCATCACATTGATAAAAGAAAAGATAAGAACCATATGATCCTGTCAATCGATGCAGAAAAGGCATTTGACAAAATTCAGCAAACTTTCTTAATGAAAACCCTCGAGAAAGTCGGGATAGAAGGAGCATACATAAACATCATAAGAGCCATTTATGAAAAGCCCATAGCTAACATCATCTTCAATGGGGAAAATCTGAGAGCTTATTCCTGAGATCAGGAAAACGACAGCGATGCCCACTCTCACTGCTGTGGTTTAACATAGTGTTGGAAGTTCTAGCATCAGCAATCAGACAACAAAAGGAAATCAAAGGCATCAAAATTGGCAAAGATGAAGTTAAGCTTTCACTTTTTGCAGATAACATGATATTATACATGGAGAACACTGTAGACTCCATGAAAAGTCTGCTAGAACTGACACATGAATTCAGCAAAGTCACAGAGTACAAAATCAATGTACAGAAATCAGTTGCATTCTTATACACTAATAATGAAGCAACAGAAAGACAAATAAAGAAACTGATCCCATTCACAATTGCACCAAGAAGCATAAAATACCTAGGAATAAACCAAAGATGTGAAAGATCTGTATGCTGAAAACTATAGAAAGCTTATGAAGGAAATTGAAGAAGATATAAAGAAATGGAAAAACATTCCGTGCTCATGGATTGGAAGAATATTGTTAAAATGTCAACACTACCCAAAGGTATCTACACATTCAATGCAATCCCAATCAAAATTACACCAGCATTCTTCTCGAAGCTAGAACACGCAATCCTAAAATTCGTATGGAACCACAAAAGGCCCTGAATAGCCAAAGTAATTTTGAAGAAGAAGACCAAAGCAGGAGGCATCACAATCCCAGACTTTAGCCTCTACTACAAAGCTGTAATCTTCAAGACAGCATGGTATTGGCAGAGAAACAGACACGTAGAACAATGGAATAGAATAGAAACCCCAGAACTAGACCCACAAAAGTATGGCCAACTAATTTTTGACAAAGCAGGAAAGAATATCCAATGGAAAAAAGACAGTCTCTTTAACAAATGGTGCTGGGAGAACTGGACAGCAACATGCAGAAGGTTGAAACTAGACCACTTTCTCACAACATTCACAAAAATAAACTCAAAATGGATAAAGGACCTGAATGTGAGACAGGAAACCATCCAAACCTTAGAGGAGAAAGCAGGAAAAGACCGCTCTGACCTCAGCCGTAGCAATCTCTTACTCGACACATCCCCAAAGGCAAGGGAATTAAAAGCAAAAGTGAATTACTGGGACCTTATGAAGATAAAAAGCTTCTGCATAGCAAAGGAAACAACCAACAAAACTAAAAGGCAACCAACAGAATGGGAAAAGATATTTGGAAATGACATATCGGACAAAGGGCTAGTATCCAAAATCTATAAAGAGCTCACCAAACTCCACACCCGAAAAACAAATAATCCAGTGAAGAAATGGGTAGAAAACATGAATAGACACTTCTCTAAAGAAGACATCCAGATGGCCAACAGGCACATGAAAAGATGTTCAACATCACTCCTCATCAGGGAAATACAAATCAAAACCACACTCAGATATCACCTCATGCCAGTCAGAGTGGCTAAAATGAACAAATCAAGAGACTGTAGATGCTGGAGAGGATGTGGAGAAATGGGAACCCTCTTGCACTGTTGCTGGGAATGCAAACTGGTGCAGCCAGTATGGAAAACAGTGTGGAGATTCCTCAAAAAATTAAAAATAGACTTACCCTATGACCCAGCAGTAGCACTGCTAGGAATTTACCCAAGGGATACAGGAGTACTGATGCATAGGGGCACTTGTACCCCAATGTTTATAGCAGCACTTTCAACAATAGCTAAATTATGGAAAGAGCCTAAATGTCCATCAACTGACGAATGGATAAGGAAGTTGTGGTTTATATATACAATGGAAAATCACTTGGCAATGAGAAAGAATGAAATATGGCCTTTTGTAGCAACATGGATGGAACTGGAGAGTGTTAGGCTAAGTGAAATAAGTCATACAGAGAAGGACAGATTCCATATGTTTTCACTCCTATGTGGATCCTGAGAAACTTAACAGAAGACCATGGGGGAGGGGAAGGAAAAAATGGTTAGAGAGGGAGGAAGCCAAAACATAAGAGACTCCTAAAAACTGAGAACAAACTGAGGGTTTATGGGGGGTGGGAGGGAGGAGTGGGTGGGTGATGGGTATGGAGGAGGGCACTTGTTGGGATGAGCACTGGGTGTTGTATGGAAACAAATTTGACAATAAATTTCATAATAAAAAAAATAAAAACATAACCTGCCAACAGTTTGTTAATTTTCTTTTTCAGTTGTTAGCTACTCTAAATTCTGCCAAGTCCTCATTTGTTAATGTCTTTTCAGTGTTCCAACATATTTTTTTATCGACTTCATGAAATCTGCATCTTTTCCAAAATTTACAATTATGCTTTGTTGTTGGCTTTCACTATGTTTCTGGATGTTTGACACAATTAACAAGAAACTGAGGAACAGAAACTTTGGCTCTTGTATAGGGATGCTGGCATTAAATAGAAATGATTTTATTTGTGTGCAATTCATTCTATAAGTAGTCAACTAATTAGTGAATATTTTGTACTATAGTGACTTTTACTTTCTCTTAATATTTGGACTCAATAAATGAACACTGATATAAGGGCCCCCTAACTCATCTAATTATATCATTAAGAAATCTAAATGTAGGGGGTGCCTGAGTGGCTCAGTTGGTTAAGCATTCCACTCTTAGTTTCAGCTCAAGTCATAATCTCATGGTTCATGGGTTTGAGCACCACATTGGTCCCTGCACTGACAGCATGGGGCCTGCTTGGGATTTGGTCTCTCTTTCCCCCTCTCTCTGTCCCTCCTCCCCTTGCCATCTCTCTCAAAAAAATAAATAAACTTAAAAAAATGTAGGAATATATCTAAGACACTTAGCACAGTGCCTGGCATATATTAATCAAACCATACATATTAGTGATTGTTACTAATATGATTATTTTACAATCATCTTCTACTGAAGATAGTTGATCATAAATGGTAAGTCTTTGGGATACCCACTTAACAGAATAAACTTAGCCATCTAGAAATTACCAAACTGTTAGGTTAACAGATCACTTCTGTGATCAGAACCACCCACTCCATTTATTTAACTCACCAGAGTTTACTTCCACAAACCAACTGACAAAACAAATAAACAAAAAACACAGTTTTTTAGAGACTCAGCAGCCCAATCCATTCATGCTGGTTTTTCTCTTCAAAGGGAGGACACAGAAAGTATAGATAGAGAGTTTAGGTTTCTAAGTTAGAAGCTGAAAAGGAGAAAGACTTTTGGCTGAATTTGTGGCAGAGTGAGAAATCAAGACTGCATGTCAGGTGCAATTTCCTTTAAACACTTTGCCTCCTTCCTTTCCTCCCTTTCCTTCTTCCTTTGGTCTGCAGTTCTCTTTTCGCTAAGATTGAAATCAAAAGCAGAAGTGGGATCCAATCACTGTGATTTTTATTTGAGACAGTGGAGAAAATAAACAAAAACTGGGATAAATGGAATGATAAATAACCTTGGCTAAGAGCACGCAGTGCCTAGTTCCCAAGATACGCAGTCAGAATGACCTTAGCAAATAACTTTAACCTTATGTAGGATGATTGCCATTTCTTCAGTCTGACTCCCCAAACCCCAACCTTTCTCTCCTCGCTTCCATTCCTAAATTTATGTTTTAAATGTGGGTTATGAGATCAGTAAGCACTTTAACTGTCCGTATCAGTGCTTCTTAAAATTAAAATGCATAAGGATCTCCTGGAGACTTTGCTAAAATGCAGGTTCTGACTCTGTAGGTCTGGGGAAGGGCCCAAGTCTGTTTCTAATAGCTCCTGGGTGATACTGCTGCCAGTCCAGGGCCAAGAACTGCACTTTGAGGAATAAGAATCTAGTGTATTCCCAGGAATGTTTGGTGAGATGAAATGAAAGCCCTCACTGATGATTAAAGAGATTAAATGTGCAGTTTTCTCTTTATCAATCTTGCTTTGCCATATATCAGGAAATTAAAGTGGTCTTTCTAACACTATTTGAGTTTGCAAAGGCATGCTATTTACTCTATTTCTGGCCTTTCAAGGACATTTCAAAATGATGATGTTCTACTTCTTCTTGGGTGTCAACATTAAGCTGTCTCATCTAATTTTGTCTTGACAAAATTGTAAAGTAGATAGTCTCTGGTTTTCCGAGTTACCTCGTGATCTCTTGCCGTTTCCTCCTCAGCAAAGCTTCTAAATCTATTCTAATCAGAGTGTAAATAACTAATGATAGCGTAAGACTGATGGGAAGGCAGTATTAAGTTCCTACTACATGATACAAGCTGTTGGATGTGCTGAGACACAATGATGAACGAAATATGTATGGTATCTAATTGCCTCCACCCTTTAAGCCCGTGACATGGGTGTGATTCTAATTGTGCAGCTGCGAACACACAGTGAGTTAAATACCTGGAGCAGTGACAGCAGGTAATGGCAGAACCGAAATGGAAGCCCAGTCCTTTTTGACTCCAAAGCCCTGGCTAAAGCTACTGAGCTATTCTGAATAGGAAGGTGCCTACTCCCTCAGCACTATAAATGACCAGGGGTTTTGTACTCTCGAGTGTCCAAAAAAAGTCACTCTATTTCTTTTTCTTATCCTTTCAGAAGAAAGCTTTTGACTTCATAGTGACAGCTGCCAATCTGCTTTATAAATAAGGATCCCACCTTCAAATCCAACTATTCCAAATGTATATCATATTCTGAGACTGCTTTACAACTAAACAGATTTTCTCATTTTAGTGCCATTTCCTATCTTTCTATCTCTTGTGCTAGGTAATTGACAATAATTGATATTTTTTTTAAAAAAGACAAAGGAAATTCCTACCATACACAGAAATCAATTTGAAGTGATATTGAGATCTAAGTGTGAATGAAAGATGTAACAATAAAATTTATATATAACCCAGGAGAATGTCCCCATGAACTTGGAGTAGGGAAAGTCTTTTTTTTTTTTAATATTTTAATGATTATTTGTTTTTGGGAGAGAGAAAGAGAGAGACAGAGCATGAGTGGGAAAAGGGGTAAAGAGCGAGGGAGACACAGAATCTGAAGCAGCCTCCAGGCTCTGAGCTGTCAGCACAGAGCACAACACAGGGCTTGAACTCAGGAACCGTGAGCTGAAGTCGGGCACTTAACCAACTGAGCCATCCAGGCACTCCCTGGGAAAGTCTTTTCAAGCAGGATACAGAAAACATTAATCATAAGGGAACTTACTGATAAATAATATTGTATTAACACTTTCATTGTTAAAAGTATATTAAGGAAGTAGAAAGGCAAGCCACAAAAGAGGACTCAGAATAAAAATATACACAAAAACATTCCAATAAATCATAAGAAACAGATGGAAAGCATATAAGAAAATGTTGCAGAAGACTTACAAGAGCACTTCGGAAAAAAGCGTATCCAAATTGCCAGTCACGTGTGAAAATGTTCTCAATCTCATTTGAAATACAATTAAATTGTAATTTAAATAAATTAAAACCACAATAGGATACCTCCACACCCTCTAGAAGATCTAAAATTAAAAAAAAAAAAGTCAATACCAAACTCAAAAAAAGCGTAGAGCAACTGGAACTCTTATACACTATTAATGGGAAAGTAAATTAACACGGCAACTTTAGACAACCTTTTGGCAACAAATATTAAAACTGAGCCAATGCACAGGCAATGATTAAGCAATTCTACTTCTAGGTATATATGTAACAGATATATGAGCAACAGAAAGTCATGTTTATGAATATGCATTTTCCCAGTGGTCAAAACTGGGAACAATCCAAATATCTATAAACATAAAATGGATAGACAAATTGTGTTTTATTCATTCAATGACATACTATTTAGCAATGAACATGAATAAACAATTGACGCTTGCAACAATATGGGTGAAATCTTATAAACATAATGTCCAACAAAGACACAAGGACACATTGTATGATTCTGTTTACATGAAGATCCAAAACAGGCAAAACTGATACATGGTATTAGAAGGGGGACTTTTGAGGGGAGGGAGAAGCAAGTGGCCAGGGCAGGAAGATGAACTTCCAGAGTTCTGGATGTACTATTTCTTGACCTGGGTGGTGGTTACCTATGTGTGTTCCATTCATGAAAAAGCACTGAGATGTGTATTTATGTATATGTAGGCCAATGCATACATGTTGTATGCATTATGTGATTCAACAATACTTTCCTACATGTATGTTATTTTTTTGATAAGAAGTAAAGTGTATGAAGGAGTAAAATTATTTAGTCCCTGTGTTTTTAATGTCATCTCTTACTCGTTTTTCTCCCTCTACAGCAAAGAAGACAAGTTTTTCTTAATTTGATTCCTTTGCCTTGCATGACTGAAATCTCCATTTTAAACAAATTTTTATGACTCTTGTACATTTAATGCTGCTTTTTTTTGTCTACAGGTTTTGCATTTTCTACATCAAATCCATTCCGTATTATTATTATTATTATTATTATTATTTAGTTCTGACCCAAACCTCTGATTTTTGTCACTTTTCCATTTGTCTTTTACATTTCAGCAGGGTTCTGGTAATAATTCCATTTGACCTTAAGACAAATGCATTATCAAACATTAAACGAAGAGCAGCTGCCATGGGCCTGATGTGTGACCTCATTCCACCTAACATTTAAGGAAACAACAGTCCGAGAATGATGGGAGACTTTCTTCCTGAGGATGTGAGGCTTATGACTAAATAGATGTTTTTTTTAAAAAAGAGTACAGAAGATGAGAGTATAAAGGCACTTTATCCTGCTAGAAGTGGAAAATCGCCCTGTCCCCATACTGTGCAAGGGACTGCATCATGCACTGTGCACCACCACCACCCACTGCCGCCCAAGGCAGCACATGGCAGGAATGGTTTGGAAAAGACTTGGGTTCCGAGGTCATCAGGTCGGGATTCAAACTCTAGATCTTACTAACAGTGTATTCTTGAGCACGTATTCAGCCTCTCCGACTTGACTTCTCTATAAAAATGGGAGTATAAAAAGTCTACATCACAAAACTGTTGAAAGGATTTCAATTGCATGGATGTATAAATGTCTCTGCCATAATATTTAACACCTCTAGGTGTTCAAAAGATGAATTACTTTCTCTTTTATATCCTTTTCCTTTCTTATGCAAAAATATATTGTTGGAATAGTTTGCGATTGTTGCAATTGCTGTTGTTTATTAAGTTTTTAAGTTTTAATTCCAGTATAGTTACATACAGTGTTATATTAGTTTCAGGTGTGCAATATAGTGACTCAGCAATTCTATACATTACTCAGTCCTCATCATGATAAGTAAGTGTGGTCTTTAATCCTTATCACCTATCTCACTCACTCCTCCCCCCTCCTGTCCTTGGGGATCTGTTCTCTATAGTTAAGAGTCTATTTCTTTATTTGTCTTTCTCTCTTTTTTCTTTTGTTCATTTTTTTCTTAAATTCCACATGAGTGAAATCATATGGTATTTGTCTTTTTCTGATTTACTTCTCTTAGCATAATACTCTCTAGCTCCATGTTGTTGCAAATGGCAAGATTTCATTCTTTTTTATGGCTAATATTCCATTATATATGCATTGCATATGCATATATAATATATGACTAATATTCCATTATATATGCATTATATATGCCACATCTTTATCCGTTCATCAGTTGGGCTGGGCTGCTTCCACAATTTAGCTATTATTGATAATGCTGCTATAAACATTGGGTTGCATGTATCCCTTTGAATTAGTATTTTTGTATCCTTTGGATAAATACCTAGTAGTGAAATTACTACAACATAAGGTAGTTCTATTTTTAAGTTTTTGAGGAATCTCCACTGCTGTTTTCCAGAGTGGCTGCACCAGTTTGCATTCCCACCAACAGTGCATGAGGGCTCCTTTTTTTCAACATCCTTACCAACACTTGTTTCTTGTGTTGTTGATTTTAGCCATTCTGACAGGTATCAGGTGATATTTCATTGTGGTTTTGGTTTGCATTTCATTTCCCTGATAATGAGTGATGTTGAGCATCTTTTCATGTGTCTGTTGGCCATGTGGATGTCTTCTTTGGAGAAATTTGTGTTCACGTATTCTGCCTATTTTTTAACTAGATTGTTTTATTTTGGGGTGGGGTGTACAATTATATTTGAGTTTTTTATTCACAGCAATCCAGCTTTGGACATGACAGGCTGTGGGATTTTTATTTCATGAATACGTACTGGATCCACATATCTTTTCATACAGCCTTTTTTTGAATTTTCCCTTTTGAATTTTCCAGATGAATCTGTACCTAGATGGGATAATAAAGTAATAATGATGTTAGTAAAATTCCTTTCATGGAAAGAAAATATTCGATCTACTATCTTTTTAAAATATTTTTTCTTTTTAAGTTTATTTATTTATTTTAAGAGAGAGAGAGAGAACATTCACACACACATGAGTTGGGAGGGGCACAGAAAGAAGGAGAGAGAGAGAGAATCCCAAGCAGGCTCTGTGCTTGTCAGTGTAGAATCCGATGCGGGGCTCAATCTCACGACTGAAATCATGAACTGAGCTGATATCAAGAGTCAGATGCTTAACTGATGTTAAACCAATTGAGTCACCCAGGAGCCCCAATCTATTATCTATCTTAAAGGAGAAGAGAGAAATAATATAAATGAGAAATTTATTTTTAATCTCAGTTTTAAATTCTCACAAATTTGCACAATCTCTGTTGAAGACCTGGATATAATTTTCGTGTTTGGTTTTGTTTTTAATTTTTTTAATGTTTATTTATTTTTGAGAGACAGAGAGAGATAGAGAGGGAGTGGGGGGCAGAGAGAGAGGGAGACACAGAATCTGAAGCAGGCTCTAGGCTCTGAGCTGTCAGCCAGAGCCTGACATGGGGCTTGAACTCACCAACTATGAGATCATGACCTGAGCCAAGTCGGACGCTTAACCGACTGAGCCACTCAGGTGACCCATTTTTAGTGTTTGTTTTTAAAGCAATGCACATTTGGCCAGTTTTGATTATAACCGGTTGAATGTGGATTTTAAAAAATGTGTTACCTAGGAAAGTTGTAAATGCAGTAGCTGGAAGCAACTCTAGTATTGAGCAATCTCTCATTTTACATATGAAAATATAGGGAGGCAAAACAGTTTGCCTAAGGTGACCATTGAAAGTTAGGAGTCAATGAATCTTCTCTGAGTTCTAAGTGGTAGAAAGTGGACACACATACTGAAAAAAAAAAAAAACAACAACGATGAGAGTCAGTGTATTAATAGCTGGTAAAGCTGGATTTGAAAATCCAACTGGGAGGGGCCCCTGGGTGGCTTAGTCAGTTAAGTGTCTGTCTTAGGCTCAGGTCATGATCTCATGGTTTGTGGGTTCCAGTCCCTCATTGGGATCTCTTGCTGTCAGCTTGGAGCAGGGAGCCTCCTTTGGGTTCTGTGTCTCCCTGTCTTTCTGCCCCTGCCCCGCTTGTGCTCTCTCTCTCTCTCAAAAATGAATAAACATTAAAAAAAAAAAACTAAAAAAAAAAAAAGAAAAGCCAACTGGAAATGAGGTTAAAATGGCAGTGTTCTGAAACTGTGCCTCACAATTGAGACCTTGGAGCCCTCTGCAAAGCTGACTCCATGTACACCTGCCAGCCCCAGGTCTGCCTGGCAAGCTCAGACACCACAGAGTGCAGTTTAAGGGAGAAAGCTGAGCCCTGGTGACTTCTGTGCATGACTTTTATCAGACACACCCTTCAGTCCCCTCAAAGCAGCATCCCCTGTAGATCAGCAGCTGCTTTTAAAATGCCGGAAAATATTTATTTTAAAGAAATTTGCTTTGTAACCTTATGCGGAGTATTAATTTGTTTAGCCTGCTTTTTTGAACTACTTGTGTCATGTTGGGGAAGATGTCAACTTACAACCTGTCCAAATTATTGTAATTCCAGATTATTATTATTCCTTTTTTTGTTATTACTTTCCATAATGTTTGGTAGTTTTCCCCTTAATCAAGCAACTTAGTATAACATCTCACAAATGAAAATCCTTAGAAGACTATACAGAATGATGTCCTTTTTGCTTATTCAAATTCATGTGGGGTTAGTTGTCCAAATTCTTGAGGAGCTATTTTACGGTTTCAAACTGTAAAAAAGCTCCATAAAATTACAAAGCCCAAAGAGATAGAAAAAAATAAGCCACACAGGGGCTAAGGACTATATGCCATATGGCAGTCAAGATAAAAATTAAGTGAAAGAGTGAGTTTCTGTACACAAACAGCAGTTTGCTCCCTAAAGTTAAGAACCTGGTAGTGAAATATAAGTAGGAACTATAACTACTACTTTATGAAGTCACTTCATTAGCAAATCAGTTTGATGTTAGTGCAAGAATAAGCATGGGCAGGCTTTGAGGGTGTATAATATTAATTTAATTTGTTAGATCCACTTGCCACAAAGGATCTGAGGCATCTGAACCATTATTGGGAAAAGGACAACCTTTTTTTTTTTTTTTTTCAGGAACTTGGCTTTTTTTTTTTTTTTCAGGAACCTAACACGACTGTACCCGGCAGTGTTGATGTGAATGAGATATACAATGAGGCATCCAGTGAGCAATTCACATATGTGGTTTTTATAATTTGCTAAATCCTTTGTCCATCTGGGAAACTCCAGGAACTAAAATAATTGAAAAGGTTGAAAGGGAGGGTTGAAAGCACTGCATCATGTATGTGTCTGCATGTGAAATCAATACCTCTCAAGAAAAATACATGTTCGTTTAATTCATTATTTGGTAATACTTTACTAAGCTTCTTTCATTTAATCTTTTTCTTGCTCCTTTTTTGGTGTTCTCTCTCCTCCAAATAAAGTCTCGTTTTTGAGGACACAGTAAATTAACTTTCAATCTCTGTGATCTTCTATCAAAACCTAAAGTTGTTAAAGGTATTTTGCATTGTTTTGGCCACAAAGCATAGGTTACAAAGGACATTCTTTTTTATGCAGTGAAAATGGAGTAGGTGGCAGCTATACTTTTAACTGCAAGGGTGGCATTTTTACAATGGCATTTCTTCCCATCTCTGTTAATGGAAAGTGTAACCGGTATCTGCCTTCATTCATTCTGGACTTCTATTTCTGCATTCTCTTGAATATAGGTAAATAACTCCCCACGGCTACAAATGTTGTCTTTCGTTGAAAGACGAGTGACAAGCTTAGGGTCTGTATGTGACTTGGTTTTTTGAAATCATGATTATTCTCATGACTGTTTTATCACTATGACACTGTGCTCGTTTTAATCCTTCCTCTATTCCAAATTTTTTGAAGAGACTGCTCAGAATACAGAATATCTCTTCAAAATTTTTGCTGCAGGGCACCTGGGTGGCTCAGTCAGTTAAGCATCCAACTTCTGACTTCAGCTCTGGTCATGATCTCAGGGTTTCTGGTTTGAGCACTGCATTGGGCTCTGTGCTAACAGCATGGAGCCTGCTTGGGATTCTCCATCTATATCTGCCCTTTTCCAACTCATGTTTTCTCTATCAAAGCTAAATACATTAAATAAAAAGGTCTTTCTTGCTCTTTAGTTTATAAAGTGAAGTTGATGGTTCATCCATTTCAGTAGTTCTTAACCCGGGTTGCAAGAAGAGAATCACCTATGGGTCTTTTAGAAAATATACATGCTGAAGTTTAAGTGGGTCCCAGACATCCAAATATGTTTTTAGCCTCCCATATTCCCTCCCCAAGGCGATGCTACTGAGTTTCCAGGGTTGGTAGTCACAGAGCTATTCACACAATTGTTTTCTGCTATCTTGAGAACTAATGCCACATAATGGCATAATAGACCTTACAGCTAGACTGCCTGGCTTCAAATCCTGGCTGCCACTTTTTACCAATGTGAATTTAGGCAAGGCACTTAGCCACTCTGATCCTCATTTTTTCAAATGAGGATTGTGGTAACAACAGAACACACATCATACGTGTGAAACAACCAGGCTAGTGTCTGGCACCTAGAATGTAGCATAAAAGTGTATTAATAAATATTTAATTCTACTTTCAGCACTTTTTTATTTCAAAATTTCTCCCAAACGTTAAGGTGAGCCTTGTTTATCTGTATATGATTTATGCATTTTAAGTGGCTAACAAGTTGGTGTTCCTAAGCAATGCATTAGGATTTCGTACCTTTCCTTTGTTTCATCATCCACATGACTAACTTGTGCGTGCTCAAGAAAATCCAACTGATTATACAATTTCAGTAAAATTGGATTAATTATACCCTCACTTTTTCTCTAAAAGGGTTTTGGGCAGGTATCTTACAAAATTATTATTATTATTATTATTATTATATATATAATATTTTAAAAACATATATGTAATTATATATAATATAATATAATATAACAAGTTAAGAGAGCTAAATACTAAAATCAGAGCAAAAGATAAACAAGGGTAGGAAGATAAATTAGCCTTTTAATTTTAGCTCTCAAGAAGGCACCCTATAAGGTCCTGTACTCTTCCAGCCCAGGCCCACATCACTCATTCAGGGCTAAATTCATAACAAAGTGATATTTTACATTATCTGTGCAATAGCTTTCCTGTTAACACAGGAACAAAAGGATGACTTTTATTATTGTTGTCTTCATAAGCAGGAAAATTTAGGTTCTAAAAATGAAGCAAGTTATTCTAGATGATTTTATGGGTTAGTGACAATGAAATACCAATATTCAGATGTTACTTGCTTTACCTAAGATGGCTTAATTTTATATTATAAGATAAAACATAAATCCTTTAAAAATACCTGCTAGACATTACTACCCCATAAAAGACAACCGTTTACATTCAACTGTTCAAAGAAACGAGTCTACAGGGCGTGCCAGATATGGCATTTATTTCCATTTCTATGATCCACTTTTATCAAAGCATGCAACCGCTTGTGGTTAGCTCTCAAGGCTATAAAAGGAGACTAATAGAAAGTTGAGCGGTCTGGCCTAGCATTCACCCAATCTCCTCTGGACATCCTTCCCCTGTGTTGCCAAACAGCTGTCACAAGGATACTGTACGACCTGGTGTGTAGGGCATCCATCCCAGAATGCAGGCAGATAGGTTCGTATGTATTCCCTCAGCTTGCAGTAAATGTGCCATGTTCCTGTGGACTGATCCACGAGGACAGGAGAAAGACACAATAACTGTCAAGTCTAAATTTGTTAGAAAGACACTTAGTGCTCCAACATTATTGCCTCTGACCTTGACTGTGGCAGCATTGTATTCTCCCTGTGGGAGGAGGCAAGTTTGAGACAGTGCCCCTTAGTCACTGATGACATTAAACTCTTTAGGATTGATTTGTTTTGTGAATCTATTCCAAGACTAAAATTCTCCAAGGATCTTAAAAGTTACAGGGCCTTTTCCAGGGAAAAGTCACGTGTATTAGTATCTATGTGAAAGTTTTCTCCCATAGAGCTAACACTTATCTTAATCTCACTGAAAATGATAAGTTGGCAGGTAAAGGGGAACTATGAGGTGAATGTCTCTTAATTACTCTAATTTTAGTTTTGGTCCTAAGTTTGGTAGTGTCTGTCATATTTCAGACTGGTCATTTTTACTCATATTCTCATTTTACTCATATTTAACTCATATTCTTAACCAATCCATTCTAAAAGGTGAAGAATATTAGAGTGTAGTCACTCCATCTGTGCTTTTTTATTCAGAACATAAACAATTACAGCTTTTAATTTCCTTCTTTGGCTGCAAAATTACTGGTGGGCTGTGCTTAAAAATATAATTATCCTTCTTTATATGCCACTCACTGCCTCCCTCATAGGATAGCTATTATCACCAGAAGCATATTTATTCACTCATTGGTTACTATGGAGTGTTTATTAGGTACATGGTCCTGGGGTAGGGATTGTGGAGAACATAGACAGGAAAATCAACCAAGAAAACTTACGCAGTAGTAAGAAAAACATAGATTTTCACGTTTGATTTGTTTTTGAATCCTAGCTCCATCATTAATTTGTTGCACTTCTTTTGTTAGATTTATTCCTTAGTATTGTATTCTTTTTTGATGCTATTATCAATGAAATTGTTTTCTGGTTTGCTCATTTTTAAAGTACAGTAATATAACTGATTTTTGCACATTGGTTTTTATATCCAGCAGTGCTGAATTCATTTCATTAGCTCTAATAGTTTGTGTGTGTTTAACATAAAAATCACGTAGCCTATGAATAAAGATGTTTTTACTTCTTCCTTTCCAATCTGGATGCTTCTACTTCTTTTTTCTTGTCTAACTGCCTGGGCTAGTATCTCCAGTTTAATGTTCTGTAAAAATAGTGAGAATGAACATTATTTTCTGACTCCTGACCATAGGGGGGGAAACTTTCAATTTTTCACCATTGATGATGTAAGCTGTTATTATTATTTTTTTCACGTTGAAGAAATTCCCTTCTACTCCTCATTTGGTTAAGTGTTTTTATCATGAAAAAAATTTGAATTCTGTCAAATGTTTGTCTGCATCTATTGAGATAATCATGTGGTTTTTATCTTTTATCTACTTAATATACTATATTACAATGATTGATTTTCACGTGTTGAGTCAAACTGTATTTCTGGGTTAAAACACATTTGGATATTATTATTTTTAAACCACTGGTCTAGAACAATGTTTCCCCAGTGTAAGCATGGAACAAAAACTCCATAGGATGCTAATAGCTGCCCTATGGAAAAAAGAGGTACATTAGGTAAATTTAGGAAATGCTGGATTAGATCAAACAGGTTTTTGTACAGCAAAGTGTCTCAGAGACTATAATATAGTAACACACTTTGCAAATCTCCAACAAGTAGGTATGGTATGCCATATTTTATAAACTTATCTGCAAAAGTATTTTGTGAGATTAATTTTCCATCAAACACACTGTAAGCAATGTTTGTCCTAAGAATTTTGATTAAGCTTCTCTATCATGTAGTAGTGACCGAGAAAAGCTTAAAACTTACAGGATCATCAACTGTAAATTATATGCCAATGTCTAGAAAAATTCAATCAATGTACAATAAATATTTATAACATGTCTATTATGTGCCAGGTATTCTTCTAGGCACTGGAAAGACAGCAATGGGAAAACATGACAAGAGAAATCTCTGCTTTTGTGGAGCTTACATTCTGGAAGAGAGGCAAACAATGAATGTAAAACTCATGCAACTTTTAAAGTATGTTAGAAAGCATTACATATTACATAAAAAAGAAAAATCAGGTAAGCTCTTTGACATTATTAGCAATGATTTCTTAGATTTGACACCAAAAGCAAAGGAAACAAAAGCAAAAATAAACAAGTGGGACCACATCACTATGAAAGCTTCTACACAGCAAAGGAAACCACTAACAAAGTGAAAAGGCAATGTACTGAGTAGGAGAAAATATTTGCAAATAATGCATCTGATAAGGGGTTAATATGTTAAAAGTATTTTAAAAAGCCCTCCACAACTCAATAGCAGAGAGAGAGAGAGAGAGAGAGAGTGAAAGAGGGAGAGAGCACATGTGCAAGCAGGGGATGGGGGAGGAAAGGGAGAGAGAATTTTAAGGAAGCTTCATGCTCAGCACAGAGCTCAACACGGGGCTTGAACTTACAACCATGGATGCTCAACCGACAGAGCCACTGAGGTGCCCCAAGAAAGTAGATCTTGAAAGTCCTTAGGTGATGTATGTTAACTAGACTTACTGTAGTTTTATTTTTTATATTTTTATTTTATATCTTATTTATATTTATGTATCTTATTTGCTATATCATATTTTAAAAATTTAAATATATATGATATTTTATATATATGTTTAATTTTTATATTTTATTATATTATTTATATTTATATATTTTATATATTTTGTTTCATATCACAATATATGCAAATATCAAATAATTACATTGTACACCTGAAACTCATATAATGTTATATGTTGATTATACATCAATTTAAAAACACAGAAAAAGGGAAATTGGTTTAAGGAGACTTAGAAATTCCGGGTGGGAAGATAGGTAACACATTGCAATGTTTAAGAGGATACTTGGGATAAGTCTTGTTTAGAAGAGAAATGTAAGAGAATATCTACCTTGTTCAAAAACAGCAATGAGGTCATTATGGTTGAAGCAGACTGAGTGACAGGGAGAGTAGGAGCAGCATTATTATCTCTAACCTGGATTATTGCAATAGTATCCTAATTTCACTGCTTCTACCTTTAGCTCTTCCCCCTACCCCATGGGGTGAGAGTAGATTCTGTGTGTGTATAAGTAGAGGGGGATGGGGGTGGTTGTGGTGGTGCTGTTAGGTAAAAATAGAAGCAATGAAATTAGTTAGGCTCTTTTTCTTTTTCTTTTTTTTAAAGTTTATTTATTTTGAGAGAGAGAGAGAGACACAGAGAGAGATACACATTTCATCCTTAGGGCAAAAATGGGCTTTTCCAGGGCAAGTTAAAAACAACAATAACAACAACAAAAAAAAACCTCTAGCAAGTGGAGGAGGGACAGAGAGAGAGGGAGAGACAGAATCCCAAGCAGGCTCCATGCTGTCAGTGATGCAGGGCTTCAACCCACAAACCATGAGATCATAACCTGAGGTGAAATCAAGAGTCAGACCCTTAACTGACTGAGCCACCCAGGTGCCCCAGTGAGGGGTCTTTTTCAGTAATTCAGGGCCCAGAGGGTGGAGGCTTCAATACTGAGTAGTGAAGACGAGAAGAAGTGTTCATATTCTGAGCATTTTGAATATCCAACCAACAGTATTTCCTGGAAGCTTGGATAAGAGTTGTGAGAGGAGAAGTCAAAAATGACTCTAAAGTTTTAATTCTGTGCAAGTGTTAGGATAGAGTTGCATTAGCAGAGAAGGGAAAGTATGTGGGTGGAACAAGTTTGTGGAGGAAAGTCAACATTTTAACATTTTGGAACATGTTGCATCTGCAATTTCTATGAGATCTTTTATGCGTGCTAACTCAGTATAGGAATAAAGACACATACATCTTTTACCTAATACCAGTAGAGACACCAACCTGCCACTAGTTTACATTATGAATAACTAAAGAGATGAGGGGAAAAATCCAGAATTGAATAGATGCTATTTATAACATCTATTCTTTAATTTGTGTCCTCCCCTCCATTTTCCAGGAAGTTGACTCCTTTTTAGAATTTGCCTTATTTGTGGACTAAAGAGCTCTTGCTTATTTTTTGATCCTGTTTTACCAAACCACCCACAAAACAACAAACAACAAAACATGAAAAACAACAAAACTCCTCCCGTTGGTCTTCTACAGAGTGAATAATCATTCTCCAGGCTTCTGTTTTTAAAATGCACACCCGGGGCTGACACATAACTGTGAATTAATTAATGAGACTACTTCCCTCCAGCAAATGAAGAGGTGATGGAGGCAACAGGGAAAGCACTAGTGACTGTGGAGAGGAAACTATATAGCCTGCAGGCTGTAGATTATCAGGAAGGGTGTGGCACTGCTGCCTGTCATCCCTGGCGTATCTTGGGCTATGTTTCCCAGCTTCCTTTTCACATGACTGAGCTCCAGCCAGTGGACCGTGAGTAGAAGTGGTGTGTGTCTCTTTCCCAGGCCTGGCGCAAAAAACCTTTCCACCTCATGCTATTTATTCCTTCCCCTTGTCATTGGTCGTAGACCAGCATGGTCATATTAGAAACATGTTGAAAATAATGGAGCCAAAACTAGAAGGAGCCTGGGTCTCTGAATCTCTGCTCAAAGGAGACCATCTGTCAAAAAAGAACTCTCATTTTGGACTTAACACGAGTAGGGAATAGATGTCTACTGTATGTGAGCTATCATACATCTGTAAGCTTATTTGTTATAGTAGCTAACGGTCTCGAAGCTACTACAAAGAGAGAAATTGGGGTTCCAAAGCACACTTGTTTACTGCCCACATTTATCTATTTAGCTCTCCAATTTGAAGCCAATTATTCCCTTCAAATCTCCTAAAAGCAGTTGAGGAATCAACTGGGCAAGTGGGATCACAAGTGCATACCTTTAAAGGTAAGGTTTAAATCAAACTCATAGAGTATTTCATGTACTATACTACTAACTTCAGCATAAATTCAAAGATGTAAATCTTTGAGGCTTGAGAAATTGGCAGCATTACTGAGATATTCAGTTTTCCCAATTTGATTTGCACTGCCAGCTAAATCTGTTTACTCAGTGCATGGTGGCATTTAGAGATCTGATTCAATGCTCTACTTGAAAATTTCTGATCATACTTTTGGATCAGAGCCTTTCTCAAATATTACATCTTTTGTAGGGCAGTATTCATTACAGAAATGTTTTCTTAGAAGTTTTTTTTTCCATTTTTAATATATCCATTCTTAGGATTTATAGGCATAGAGAGTAAAGGCCATATTTTAAAATGAAATACACGTGTCTTTCAAAGAAAAATAAATTTCTTTTCAACATGAAGGACATCTTCTGCAATAGCTCTATGTCCAAAATATATTCTTCAAAACAAAGCACACAAATTACAAAAGGGTATAGATTTTCTAATCTTATACTGGGAGGAAAAAGACAAATTAATATTCTTTAAGGAAATAAAAATATTTGAACGTTTTATGTACAAATTCAGATACTTGTAATAAAAATCTTCCAGTATGTAAACTCTGGTTTAGTTTTCTGTGAAAATGGATACTATAATAATATGTGAACATTGTCAAGCTCCTCGCTCAAATATCTCCTTTAAGTAGATGACATAAGATCCTAAATATATTTAGTTTACCTTGCAATATTCCTGATGATAATAATATTGATAATAATAATAATGTTTTATTGAGCACTTACTATGTGTTAGGAACTACATAAAGTAATTTTCATGAATATTTTTATGTAACTCTCACCATGACCTTATGAAGAGACAAATATCATTTTCTGCTTTCCTAGTGAGGAAATTGAAGCACAGATGAGTTTAATGACTTGTTCAAAGTTATTTCTAGTGTGTGGAGAGCTGGGAATTGAACAGTCTTTGCAGCTTGGCTCTATAGACCATGCTCAATATTCTTGGAATATTGGGCTAACATATTAATATTGGACTAACATATTAAGTCCCTTTTATTATGTGCAAATCAATTCATTATTTTTATTAATGACATTACATATCAGGCATTAAAATAATACCTAATGCAAGAAATTTAAAAAAGAAACTATTAGTACTTATCTTTATGTTAGTGCATATGCTTAAAGTTATTCTTACGGTTATATAAGTATAGTTAAACTTATAGTACTTATTATGAGAAATACAGTAGTTATTGTATTTATACATATATTAATACATTAGTGCTATCTACTATACATAAACTAAATCACAGTTTAAATACTGGGAAAATTTTTAACTTATTATTACCTAAAATGTAGCAAAAACCTTTAATATTTAATACAATACACATATATATACTATACCATATGCTAATATACTATACTAAAGAAACTTTCAATCATATAAATAATAATCACTATAAAGTACAATTAAATAAAATATTAAAAACCTCATTGTTTTGTGCTCATCTAAGGAAAATTCAATATTATGTATGTGGAAAGTATGAAATACATTAAATAAAGTGCTGGTGACATCTTTAAAAATAAAAGTAAGATTTGGGGGTATTAAATTGTTTAATGTCCTTGCATATCTTCAAGTTGGCAAATATATTAATATTTATGTTAATATTAAATTCTGCTGAGTGAAAGATACACATTTCATCTTTAGAGCAAAAATGGACCTCTTCAGGGCAAGTTAAAAAAAAAAAACACCATTAGTCCAGTGTCTGGCATAGTTTGAATAAATGCTAAAATACATAAATATTAAAGAGTTGTGTTAGGCAGGTTTTTCCAGAAAAACAGAACAAGTAGGATATATATGGATATATACATATAAGAGAAGATTTATTATAGGAATTGGTTCACATGTTTATGGAGGCCGAGAAGTCCCATGATCTGCAGCCTGCAACATGAAGAGACAGGAAAACTGGTGATATAATTCAGTCCAGTTCCGAAGGCCTGAGAAGTAGGGGAGCTGATGGTGTAAGTCCCAAAGTTGTAAGGTCCCAAAACCTGGAGCTCTGATATCTGAGGGCAGGAGAAGATGGATATCGCAGCTTAGGAAGAGAGAGAATTTGCCCATCCTTCATCTTTTTGTTCTATTCAGGCCTTCTACTGATTGGAAAATGTCCACCTGCATTGGCAAGGGCAGGTCTCTTTACTTAATCTAATTCAAATGGTAACCTTTTTCAGAAACACTCTCAGGGACTCACCCAGAAATAGTTGTACCAGCCATGTGGGCATCTCTTAGTCTAGTCAAGTTGACACAAAAACAGACAAACAAACAAACAAACAAAACCCCCAAATATTGACACGTAGAATTAACCATCTCCAGAGTGTTTCCAAGTAAAAAGGTCCATTTAGACCTAGTTCATATCAATAAGTAATAAAAGGGATTC
Organism: Prionailurus viverrinus; assembly: GCF_022837055.1. Classification (NCBI taxonomy): domain Eukaryota; kingdom Metazoa; phylum Chordata; class Mammalia; order Carnivora; family Felidae; genus Prionailurus; species Prionailurus viverrinus. The sequence goes on along the minus strand of NC_062564.1, from coordinate 104,776,706 downwards.
ATCATCTAACAAATTTATTATCTGTATTAATTTATAAATAGTTTTAATGGCGCTGAATTAGTTCTTATAATAAGTTTTTGCTCCTATGCAACTTTTGGTCTATAATGTTTTGCTTTGTTTTATTTTTTACATTTTTAATCTGATTATCAGCCATTTCTGCATAGTTCAAGAAGTCAATGATAGACTAATTCAATCCATGTCGAGTAATCATGGTTTATAAATTAGTAGTTTTGGAGTTAATGAAATGATATTGGAGTGCTTAGCCTAGAAAACTAGAAAGACATGTTCAAGAGCTGCATTGACCATTACAATAGCTATTAGCTCCATGTGGCCATTTAAATTTAAAATGATTACAATGAAATACAATTAAAAATTCAGTTACTCATTTGCACTAGTGGCAACTGAATTGAACAGCACAGGTACAGAACATTTCAATCATCACAAGACATTCTACCAGACAGTGTTGTTCTAAAGAAATTGAGCATTTTTTTTAAATTAATCAATTATGTTCATAGATAATTTACAAATGCCACTTTTGCTGGCAAATTTCTTATTTTCCATACACTTCTCCAAGCATACCTTTAATAACATGGCTGACCTAAGTTTGAAGTCTTACCTTCCTCTTGCTCAAGCCCTGGAGAAGGTACTCAACATGGGAAAAGCATGCCTAAAGGAAGCAAGTAGGAAAGGAAAAAGCAAGAGGCAGGAAAATGCACAAATTGAACAATCAGCTTTTATGAGATCAAGAAGGTTGTCCATAACATACCATAGATGAATTATTTAGTCTCATAACTTTTGGTGAATAAAAATTTCCTTAAATGAGATATAATAGAACTCTATTATATATAGTAGTCTATATAGTAGAGTACTATATGACTCATCAGTTGGGTGATTAGCCTAACATCAAGTAATACAAATAAAAAAAAAAGAAATTAGAAACAGCTAATTTAAAAGGATATAGGTAAATTCCAAGCTACTCAATAACAGTGTCATCCAAACGGCTGCAGAGAGTAGAATTTTTCTGTGATGCTTCCACACATACAAAGTTGGGGTTCCCAGTCCTTCCTTCCTTTCAGCAGTCAGCCCCCTTCAGTGGGCTCTTGATGTCTGGGTTTCCAAACACAACCACTACGGCTTGTCTAGATACTAATCTCCTACTTTGAACTTTTCCATCTGGGATTTCTTTCTCAGACCTAACCAAAAAAAAAAAAAAAAAAAAAAGGAAAAAAAATTCACGTGGGGTTTCCAAGGCAATGGCATAATATCAGCTATTTAAATGTTCCAGAAAAGTTCCTAGGGGTGCCTGGGTGGCTCAGTCAGTTAAATGTCCAACTCTTGATTTTGGCTCAGGTAATGATCAGGTGAGATTGAGCCCTGTTGGGTTCATGCTGACATCATAGAGCCTGCTTGGGATTCTCTCTCTCCCTCTCTCTGCCTCTCCACTGCTCATGCTTTCTCTCTTAAAATAAATAAATGAACATCAAAAAAAAAAAAAAAGAAAGAAAAAAGTGTTCCAGAAAAGTTCCTATTTCCATTACAAATACATTCATTCGTAGCCTCTTGCTGACCCAATTACGGTATCTCACTGTAATTAGATCTGTTACAGTTACCATCTTTTCTTTTTCAAACTGCATGGTAACTTGTCTCTTTTTTAAGCACAATGTAATAAATATTAGATTTCAAAAATTCACAAAGACAAGCAAAAAGAAAAAGGTGTTTGCACATAAGCGGAGAAATAATTCACCGCGGTATTTAATCTTTGTCTTTTTAAAACAAACTCTAGCTTTGGAAGGAATACTGCAGGAAATAGAAAAGGAAACAATGTCTCACATGAATCCAAAAGTAGTTGAGGCATTATAAATAAAATATTTAGCTGTTTAACCAATTTTTTTTTATCACCAAGCAATCCTGAGTTTTATGACTTACTATGATTGTTCATAGTAAGTCATCAATTTATGTAAGATACATCAATTTCATCTAGAGTAGAATTAACAGAATATTTATAGGAGTATTTCAGGAAGTCTTAAATCATTCTGGTGGCTTTTTTTTTGAACTGAGAAGAAAATAAATACTAAAAATTGTAACATCTAATGGTACCTTCTTAGGCTACTGTGTGTAATTACCTGCTGGTTGTCCATTCGACATAAGACATGCACGTGCCATACTGGGCATATTCTAAAGAGCTTTGAGCCTCCTGGAGTTACAATTTCTAGCACATTTTTCTTTACTCAGAGGAGAACCACAGTATTTTCTGGAGGTAAGATTTACTGTGATATTAAGCTTGGGAGTATAATAACATTTCCAGAAAGTCAAGAAGTTACAGACTTGACTCCGAGCTAGAACATATTCAATATTTTTACTGAAATGGAGGAATGGATGAGATAATAAAATGACTGCTGATTGTCTACAGTATATTTATATGAAGAATTTAGGAACTTCCTTGGAGACATCAAATTAAAGGAAAGAGGAATTTAGATATGACAAATTTATCTCTGAAACAAAACCTTCATTATTGGAGTTGAGTTTCAATTTTGAGTACTGTCATGCTGGTCTGGCTCCAATTTGATTCCTGTAGGAAATAAGAGATCTGTTCTCTTCACCTCCAGTTTGCTCTTTTTTTTTTTTTTTGTAATGAAAGTTTTATAAGGTAATTTGGTGCTAGATTAAGGTACTTTGTTGCTCTTTCAATTGAGGCCCATAGGGTCCGTGTTGCACATGGTCATAGGAGCAGACAGATTGACATTTACATGTAGATAATCATCCAATTCTTTGTTTTTTTTAATGCTAAGTGATTCCCCTTCAATAAAATCAGACAGCATTCAAAGCACTTACCCTGAAAATTAGGGATACAATGGGAAGCACAACGGACACAGTCTCTTCCATGAGAACAGTAACAGTTTCATGAAGGAGGCAGATCTCAAAAATAAGCACAACGCTAATCATATAATTACAAGAGTGTGAGAACTTACAACAGGACGATCTAATCTATTGGGAGTCAGGCAGGGAAAGCCTCTTCCAGTAAGATTTAAGTTGACATCTGCAGGATGGGTCAAGTTAATCAGGTAAATGGAAGGTAGAGAAAGCATTGCAAGCACAAAAAAGACCATGTGCAAAGACCATGGGGGCAAGGATGAATCTACTGTGTTTGAGGAACAGAAAAGCTAGTGTGGCTGTTGCAAATAGGTTGAAGAAAACAAAGAATGATGAAGCTCTAGAAGTAGGCAAGGACCAAATCATAGAGGGCTTTGTCAACCGTGATAAGGGTTTTAATTTCGTCATAAGAGTAATGGGAAGTCATAAAAGGGTTTTAAGTAGGGAGTGACGTGATTAGAATTTCCTTATTGTTGGTGAATGGATTACAAAGTGGCCAGAATGGATGTGGGGAGCTTATTGCAATAACCAAAACCAAGAGACATTTGCAACTTTAGACTAGCAGGGTAGTTCTCAAAGTGTTGTCTGCGGACCCCTAGGGCATCCAGAGATCCTTTCACGGGGCCTACAAGGTTAAAAATTATTTTAATAATAACACTAAGGTATTATTTATTTGCCCTTTAAATTGTTTTGACATTTGCACTGATGGTACAAAGCAATAATGGGTAAACTGAAAATCTAGCTCCAGTGAAGGCTTAGAGTCACCGAATTTTTCATCTCAACATAGTTTCAATGAAAAACTGCAAGTTTCATTTAAAAATTTCCTTGAAGAAGTAGAAATGTTTACAAATTTTATTAAATCTCAATCTTTGATGAAGTAGAAATATTTACTAATTTTATTAAATCTCCACACAACTTTTTATAATTTTTTTAATGTTTATTTATTTTTGAGAGAGACAGAGCATGAGCAGGAAAAGGGCAGAAAGAGAGGGAGACACAGAATCCAAAACAGGCTCCAGGCTCTGAACTGTCAGCACAGAGCCCCACCTGGGGCTCAAACTCAGGAACCATGAGATCATGACATGAGCTGCAGTTAGACGCTTAACCGACTGAGCCACCCAGGCATTCCTCAACATGACCTTTTAATACTGTGTGATAAAATGGTAAACAATATTGCTGAAGAGGCTCAAAGTTATTGCCAGCTTTCCATAGTAAAAGTTGTTATTTCTCTTTGTAATAGCAGAGATCAGGTGCTCAATGTAGCAGAGGGCTAAAGAGAGACAACATATGAGAGTAGACACTCTAAAAGAGAAGACAAAAGATAAATATAGGAGCATATAAGAGATAAATATAAGACCATAGGTAAATACATCCATGTGCATTTTTGTGTCATTCTGCAAAGCTATTCAATCTCCCAGTTCTGCCTGTTTTGTAATCATAAATAGGTTCTCAGAATGAACCTGGAAAGCCATTGTTTGGTGGGTACTAAATTATGGCTACAGTGGGTTCAAGGTGAATCAGGAGAACAGATTGTGTGCATCTCTTCCCAACTCCGCATTTGGTGATGTAGCTTGAAATCAAACATGACAGTCATATTTATATCACATTAATTAGTGAACGCTACAAATTGGACCTCCTTTTTTTGTTTGTTTGTTTTTTAAACCTGGAGAGCCAATTGTTAAACATTTAGCAACACACCTCTGGTCTTAGCCAGGTCTCTGAATTCCTTCTCCCTCTCACATTCCCCCCAAGGCAAATCTTTGGTTATCTCCATTTACTTAATAATCTTTGTTTTTTTTTTAAAAAAATTGAGACAATAGTTGACATTGTTAAAATGTAACTATCTGGCATATAATACATACTCAATAAATATTTGTTGAATGTTGAATGTTAATTGAATACAATGTGGGTCCAAAAAAGGCTAAGAATACATATCTTAATTGCTATTGATATAATTTATGATCTGTTCTCCCATAGCACATATTTTGAATATAGCACTTACATCATATTAGAGTTATTTGTTTACATATAAATGCCAAAAATCTAGCCATTGAGACAAAGAATAGAATTCCTGAGCTCCCTTAATTCCAATTTACTTTCAAGAAAATGTATTCAGAGAAGGAACTAAAATCTTACTTAATTTCTTTTCTCAGTGATAATATATTTATTTAATTAATTTAAATAATTCTAAGGTTGACATACATTAAGGGAAAAAATAGGGACTTGAGCATTTTCAGAGAGCCTCTATTCAATCATGCTTTATGATACTCTGTAAAGCCATCCTTCTCTAGTCAATAGAAACAAACAAAAAATGAACTCACTAATAATCAATTCTCAGTCATTCAAGGATTAATGATACAGTTTGTAGAGTCATTTGTTATCTCCATCTTTGCTTTTCTTTATTCTTTTTTTGGCTTCCTGCCACTGTATCTTTGCATTATTCATGAGAAACCGCACTAGTGCCTGGCTGGGGAAATAAAGGGCTCTGAAATGCAAATCTTTCTTTTACTGTTTTTTAGCAGTTCTCCAAAAAGTGTTGTTGCAGGAGGAGCAGGTCAGGACAATTAACTTAAATGAGGTTTGTTAATATTTATAGGTTTCAAATATCCATTTAACATACGGGTAGATCTACTTAACTTTATACTAAAGTGGGGCTAGAAACACTGCCTAAAGTTGTTTATAAACTCTGAGAATCTTATATTTTGTCCATTCCTACAAAGAATGAAAAAATTTAAAAATGAGATAATAGTCCCTGCTTCTCCAAAAAAGCCTTCAAGTTCCACAATTTAAAAATGTATCTCTACAGCAGGTACTTTGTCATGATGAGTGCATTTGAGTATGTTCCTTGGAAGATAAACACTGGAAGATAAACAAAATGTCGGGCTTCAGTTATAGCAGAGCCTTCCAAAAGAAATAAAGTGACTAGTTAATCCTTAGAGTACTGGAATTTGTTGGACGGTTAGCCAAACGAATATTTAGGAGATTGCCTATGTGTTTCTGTATACATGTGCTCAAATCTTCACTCTCTGGTCTGAGGAAAGAGCAGAATGAAGAAAAATACGGAATACAAAGTACTGACCTCAATACAGAAGGAGTTAAGGGTTGTAAAAAATACGTGCATGTGTGTGTGTGTGTGTGTGTGTGTGTGTGGTGGCAGGTGTGTTCAACATCACTGTCCCCGTTGACACTTGGGGCTAAGCAGCCAGAATCTCTAAGAGATTTTTCCTGATTCTCTCTGTGATGAAAACTTCTGGCCTAAGTGATGTTTCAGGCAGTCTTACTCCAAAGAATTTTTTTTTAATTGATGGTGATGCCATCTGTCTAGTTTGAAGATTAAACTAGGCCTCCCTACAACTCACTTGGTCTTTTTGCCTTGCTGCTGTGTGTGAGTGTGTATGAGTGTGTGTGTGTGTGTGTGTGTGTGTGTGTGTGTGTTTTCAGCAGTTTCTCAGGATACTGGAAAACACCCAGGCACATACACATAAATGTCCATTACATTTACCGTGTAGCAACTCAGAGTGCAAAACCATATTGTTCTGGGCACAGAAGAGAAATCTAACCCCCTATATCCCGTCACAAACCAGGTCTTGATAATCAGACTTTAAGTGAATCAACATCAACTGTATCTCTCAATCGCTTGTGTCTGTAGCAGCCACATTGCTGGTTGCATTGAAACCAGGCAAAGAGCCCCTGTGTTTGCATTGGTTGGCAGTGTGTAGAAAAATAGGAGTTGAAAGAAAAAACCTAGACACTGTAGATGCAGTTATCAAGAGACTTATAAATGCTGTGTGGTTCCCAGAAAAACTGTTTCCTGCCCTAGCCAGGTCAACCACTGGAGTGATGTCTGGTTTCTCTTCCTGTGTCAATAAATGGTGAAGGTCAGCCCCCTACTGTGGAGTAGGGGTCAGGAGAAGAGAAGAAAATGAAACTTTTATACTGATACTAGTTGTGGGAATTTTAACTTCATTGTTAAATCTATGCTTTTTCAAATAGTTAATTCAAGGCACATGTTAATGACAAATTTCAGGCAAGTACAATTTTTAATTCTTTTGGGTCCTTAGAAATTGTTATCCTTTGTTCCTGAAATTTCCCTTGAGGCCTTAGCATATTTCTGTTCTTTTTGTGTGCTCTTTAGTTTCTTAACGCTAGTTCTAGAGTTTGATTTTGTGATTCAGATTCACACTAAATCAATAGAGATATGCATTTTGAAAACTTTCCTGTGAGCTGCTATTTTACCATGTTATTTTTCCTGCATCAACCATCATCCTCTAATAGAGAATTATTTCCCTTAATTTCACGACACAAAAGTGTCTCAGAACATTTTTCAGAAAAATGCATGTATTACAGATTAAAAACTGACATGAGGCTGAAACATCCTTTGTGGAAATCAAAAGGAGGGACACGTAAGTACAGTTTTTAGACCAAAGACCCTGAATTCAGAGTCCAGAATCATGTAAATGGATGGCTTGGCTGGAATTATATGATCATATGTAGGTAAAAAGGACAACAAAAAAAATTATGAATTGCAGTAATTTTGTTTGCCTCCCAATAGTGCCATGATAAGACTAAACCACACCCTTAAATGCAACAAATCGGAAATAGTTCCTGCTCAATCAACAAATACGTTTCATTATCTATTATGTTAATTAAAGTGATAAAATACTTTTATTCTTATTTATTAGGATGAAGGATTTAAGCTTCATCTTCTTCAAAATGGTAATTTTGTAATTACATTGATTTTATTAAAGATATTTAATAATCATACTAATTACTTATAAATGTTAATGACAGAATATGATTCCTAAATATTTAGTTTGAATACTATTTCGTATCAATACATACAAATCAGCAATTGCATGACCACTCCTACTAAAGCTTTCTGGGTAAGAAAACAATTTGCCATGTAGAATTGCATTAAAATTTTTTTTAATGTTTATTTATTTTTATCAGAGAGAGAGAGAGAGACAGAGACAGAGCATGAGTGGAGGAGGGGAAGAGAGAGAGGGAGACAGAATTCGAAGCAGGCTCCAGGCTCTGAGCTGTCAGCACAGAGCTGGACGTTTGGCTTGAATTCAAGAACCGCAAGATCATGACCTGAGTAGGATGCTTAACCAATTGAGCCACTCAGGTGCCCCATAGAATTGCATTTTAATAACTATTATCATAACTGGGTGTGTAGTTAATACTAAGAAGACTTGATGGGTTTTATCTGTCTTTCCCAGCGAGCACCTTTAAGTAAGGGCCACCTCTTGTGCCTCATTCCAGCTGACCCATTGGTCACGCAACCCACGTTCCAGCTCCACAGCCGGTAATCCCAGGACTTGGCACGTGTTCCCATCCCCTTCCGGTTGCATTTGTTTGTTGCCCCTTGGATCAGACTTTCATGGTCAGCCTTGCTCCAGGCTGTGGTTCTGTTAGGCATACTTGGTTTTCTCAGCTATGACTCCTTGCGCTTCTTAAGAATGGTTTGCACTCTCCATTTTCTTTCTGGATGTTGGCTCCTTCTTGTTGAATTCCTAACCTAGTTTTAACATGTCCGGCTATAGTTCCTAGGCTTTGTGGTGTCTGGCTAGTGCCCCAGTTGAGCCCATTCAAGTAACAATACAGTTACATTATAACTTATTTAGATTGATAGTAGTTGTAGTATATACATTTTTATACATTAATGAGAAACCACTTTTCTGACATATTTGTTCCAAACCTATGTTAATTTCTTCTGCTAAAATGCTCCATTTCCTTATCAGAAAATGCCAATAAAAGTTACTTGAAGTATGAACTTAGTTTTTTTCTGTATTTGACCTATCCAAAGAATTTGACATATGTAACTATTTGTGATTAAATGATGAATGATAATGTATGTAAACGCATTTAAAATAGTATTAAGTGTTCCAAAGGTGCATGTGGGTGTATTATCATTATGCATACCTAATAGTCTCAACATAAACCAGTGTTTTGGCTTATTACTAAATCTATAGTTGAGTCAGATTTCCATAGGAAGTAGCTTCTCCAGTATATGGAAATTTGTATGTTACTATCTCATTTAGGAAATTATTTTATGAATGCTCTATAAAAAATTGTATCAAAATGAATTATAAGAATAAATGTCACTCTCAAATATGCCTACCATTTTCAGTTTTACCAGTGTGTTGAAAATACCTGATTAAATAATGAAAATCTGGGTGAGGATATTTGTACTTTTAGAATCACTTTCCCCATACTTCATATGAAAACAATTTCTTTTCAAATAATACTGTTTCTTGGTGAGAACACAAGGTTAGCCAACTAATGCAGTCACATGACAATTATCTTGAAGAATAACATGGAATTTACTTAGCAGAGGAACCTGAATTTTTCTACATTTTAAAAGATAAGAAAGTTAGGTAAATGCCGGTCAATGTGTGATTCATATTATTCCATGGGGAGAAAAGTGAATGCTCCTCAAAATATGGGTGAACTGATCTCACTAAACATTTTGAAAATTATATAACTTTCTGCCTTCTTAGGATATAAGGATCATTAAAAAATTAAAAAATTAAAAAAATTTAATTTATAACCCATGCAGGAATGTATTCATTACATTTAGTCTTTGTTTTAAATAGTATACTCTAAAATGAAAATACTTCCCACTGGAAAAAAAATGTTCATAACTATGTATTTTCTAAACATAAGTGGACAAATATGCTGAAATCAAAGTCACATCACAAAAACGAACCCAAAATAATTTGCTGGAGGAAAGTTCATGTATACTCAGAACCCATGGAACTCCAGCTCTTGCTAAAGACTTTGTAAATAAATCTTGAACAGCATAGTGGACTGGGGGTTAGAGGCTATTTAGTATAAATAAGCAAAAACAGAGCTTGTATTTGACATACCCTATTAACAGAAGACTTTCCCCCAAGGTTTTCAAGTATTAGAATTCATAATAGAAAGCCAGATATATCTTTGGAAGTTTAATGGATCTCATCAATTATATGACATTTTAAAACACGTATATTCGGACCATGAGCTATGGACTATTTGAAAAAATCCTTATGATGATTGTTCTGGGGATATGCCTGAAATTTTAATTTCCAAACTCGGGATGTCATTGAGCTTTATTATAGGAAAAGATAACTCTGGAATCCGTGCCAAGCAGAACATAAGGTTTTTCATTTATAACTCTCAGTTTCTTATAACAACCAATAAGGTAGGCATTGTACCCACAATTTGTAGATGAAGACTCTGCGATTCACGCTGTAGGAACTAGCTTCGTGGGCAGTTCTCAAACTCACTCATTCATTCATTCATTCATTCATTTATCTTAAGCAAATAAACTAATGCTCCATTCATTGAGAAAGATATATTTATCTACTACAGATTAAAAAGGAAACGGCACAATTCCCATGCCTGCAGGAACTCCAGGGATGAGTCAGTATGTGATGGGTCATTGATCCAAGAAGTTCTTTTCAAGAATGGGATGATGGGGCAGGAGTTTAGAATCTAGAAACGAGGGTTAAAGAAAGACTAGAACATAGACTTTTGCCTTTGGGATACTGTATACATACTTATAGATACAGGTTTCACATCTTCATTTTGAATCTCAAGGTGCTGAGGGACCATTTTCCTTCCATATTCTTTATTCTTGATCCTTCTCCCTTTCCTGGTCCTAACTCCACACTTAGGAACCAGCCTATTCTTCAGCTTTCATATACATACAGGTCCAGAAGACTTGAAATAGTTCTAGGAGCCAGAGGAAATTCTACAAACTTCTCATTCCCCAAGTGTTTTGACCCTCAGATTCTTGTGGAAGAGAACCCAGGAGGCTCCTTAAATTCAATTCAGTTCAAATCAATTCAAAAGTATTATCTTTCTCTAAAGACCATTGTTATGCCTCTCTCTGTTCCTTTCTCCCTTCTTCCAGGTTAACTTAAGAATCATGATCACTTCCACCTTTGGAATCTCTCTCGGTATCCCCACCCCCATTTGAGGCAAAGATGAGATGAATGGTGCTTAGAATAAATTTCTTATTTCAGTTTGTTTAATGTCTTGACTTACTTGAAGCACTGACTCTCTTCTTTTGACTCCCTAGCCTAAGCAATCTGTCAGCAGCCTATCACCTAACAGAAAAAAGGTGACAGAGCTGGGTTTGGCAACGTGCAGTATATACACAACAGTGGTTTTTATCACCTTTGACATAGCCTAATATGAGTCATATCCATGTCCATCTGGTTCAGTATTTTATTAGTATTTTATTACTAACAGAGTATCTAAAGAATACGGCATCCAGTTTAAAATTTAGGTTCATCCAACTTCTTTTCGTAACGTACAATCATAACAGTTTAGAGCTAGAATGGAATTTTGTGTCTCCATTTAGTCCAATGTCCTCAGTTAACGTAGAAAAAAAAAGAATGATCTTTTGTCACATGCCAAGTAAAATATTATATAAGCTTTTTATATACATATTCTCTATACATATATTTTATACTCTTTCAAATTCTGATAATAATCATCAGTGGAGAAATCATTATTTTCAGTTTATAGTTGAAGGCCCTGACATTCAGAGGATTTAAGAAGATTTTAAGATTTCTAAGAGAAGCTGAAACAGACATCTAAAAAAAAAATACTCTGTACCATAGAAAACAATGTTCAGGGTACAAAAGTAGATGTGAAGAAATCAGTTGTGACTTATTGCATTAGTCTCAGTAAGTCATGATGTCAGCCCAGACTACAGACTGTCGGGATGCAGAGAAGGAGAGAATAGAATCAAGGGAAATTCAGAGTATAGAACCAATGGGATTTAGTGATAAATTTGCTGTAGGAGGTGAGAGGAAAAAGAAGAAAGAGCCAAGTTTAAGAACCAGTTATTGGCTTGCAGAACTGGCTGAATGGTGGGGCCTCTTGCAAAGATGCAAAGCCCCGACAATAAGATTTAGAAAGTGGGGGTGAGGCAGAAAGCGGAGCAAGGGTGCGGGGAGCAAAGAGATCACGCAGTGCTGACATGATACAGGCAACTTCTTCAAGCAGTTTTTAGGGTTGGAGGTTTGAGGATATGTTTTCTACCAAATGCCCTCTCACCCTTTCCCTTCCCCTTATCCATGTGTCAATCCAAATGGCATTTGGGCTTTGAGTTTGAAAATATAGATGTTAACAGCATTTTCTGGGCAACTCCAGAGGCTGGCATTTATCAATGCACTTGATGAAAGACCTTGTGGTCTCCTTGGATGTAGCTAGATATTACATAACTTGAGACAGAGGAATATTGTTGTAGAAGAATTACTAATGTAATAGGGATCTCATTTCAACCTAAACTGGGATTTGGAATTTTGATGTGTGTTTGATGAAAATATTCAGCTAAAAGCTCAAAGAGGCTATTTCGGTGAAGTAGTTTACATAGTAGGAAAATGTCTCCAAAGAGGAAGATGTCTGGAGACAGATATGGAAAGGCACATGAGTGAGCAGGAGGCTGTCTCTTTTATTAATGAGTCCCATGGAATTATCCTGAACCCAGATGCAGGGAGGGGCTGCAGGAAGAATGTTAGGGATCTGTTTTCACTGGCACAGAGGCACCTATCATGTGGCTTAGAAACCAGAGTGATGAAGCAGCAGCATGTTAGGGAAGAGCATCATTTTTCTCTCAATACTGTAAACATTTTGCTCCACTATCTTTCTATTTTGCATGGCTTCTGAGAAGTCAGATGTCATTCTTATCTTTGTTCTCCTGCTAGTAAGGTATTTTTCCCCGTTTTTATTTTCAGATTTTTTTTCTTTATCTTTAGTTTTCTGTAACTTCAAAATGATATTGGTAAGGTATAGATTTTTTTTCTTGCATTTATCCTGCCTGGCATTCCCTAAGCTTCCTGGACCTGTGATCTGGCATCTGGCATTAATTTTGGGGAAATTCTCAGTCTTTATTGTTTCAAATATATCTGTTTCTCTCTTTCTTTCTTCTCCTTCTGGTATTTCCATTATATTTCCACCATGCACCTTTTGTGATTGTCCCACAGTCCTTAGATATTCTGTTTTTTTCAGTCTTTGTTCTCTTCAATTTTTGGTTTTTGAAGATTCAGTTGTCATATCCTCAAACTCAGAGATCCTTTCCTTAGTTCTGTGCAGTCTATTAATAAACCCATCAAAGGCATTCTTCATTTCTGTTATAGTGCTTTTTATCTCAAGCAGTTTTGGTTCTTTCTTAGGATTTCCATTTCTATGCTTACATCACCCATCTGTTCTTGTATGATTTCTGCTTTATCCATCAGGTCCCTTAGCATATTAATAGTTGTTTTAAATTCCCTGTCTGATAATTCCAATATTCCTACCCTGTCTGGTTCTGATGCTTGCTCTGTCTCTTCAAATTGTGTTTTTTATCTTTTGGTATGCCTTGCCAGTTTTTCTTGATAGTTGTACATGATATATCCAGTAAAAGCAATTGTTGTAAATAGGCTTTAGTAATGTGGTGATGAGGTGGGCGGAGGGGGGGGGGGGATGAGAAGCATTTTCTAGTCCTGAGATTAGGTCTTAGTCTTTTATGAGCCTGTGCTTTTGCGCTGTGAAGGAACATCAATTCACCATGTCTAGGCATACATAACACAGCCTGGCTCTGAGATGACAAAGGCTGCTTGGGTTTGAGGGTTTGCACTTTGGGAGAAGCAGAAAAGGGGTCCGCGCTCTGAGAAGAGAGCCAGTGTTGAGTACCACTCTCACATGGTTCTGCTAACCAAGACCTTAACAAGGGAGGACAAGCAGAGAAATCTGGGAGTTCTTTCAAACCCCATGCTCTGCATTTGGGGACTACAGAAATAGATGGATGAAACCATGCAATTACACATGGAGGACCATGAGTTTTCAGCCATTGCTGTTACTGTGGCTTTGTAAGCACAGAGTGGCGAAGCCTGGAGGAAATGTGGATTGCACCAGAATAGTAGTTCTTAAGATGAAATGTGCTTCAGAATCACTGGTGGAACTTTTAAAGAGGATCCATGCCATGTCCCATTTTCAGGGTTTCTGATTTAGAAAGCCTAGGGTGGCATCTTGGCAACTGTGTAATGAAAAAGCTCAAGTAATTTTGATGCTTATGCCTGGTCAGGAACCCGGGGGGAGGGCAGGTGGGGAATCAAATTTTTGGGGGTATTTCACTTTTAGAATTCATTGTTTCATAACTTCATCTCTTTATGCTCAGCTTTCCCCATTCCCACTAAAAAAGTTTCCTTTCTCTGATATTGGTTTTCTTAATTCTTCACCGAAGGCTTTTCTGAAGGAGAATTACTAAAAGATTCAGCCAGCCTTAGACTCTTAGATTCTTTATACTTGGACTCAGATGAAAGGAAAAATTGAGAATGTAAACATCCTATTTGCTTCCTTAGAAGAAAATGGCTCATAATTTTATTTTGTTTGATCAGCTCCATGTTAAACAACTGTGTGAATATTTTTCTTGAAACATCCTCTCTCTTCCACTCCTATCTCCACAGCTCACTCTACTGTTAGTTTTGCTTAAAAGTTATCAATGGAATTTAGACATCAAAGCACTTTCAGCTTCATTTCTCCACTCTGGCTCCACAGGCTACAACCACCACCCTCCAGAGTTGTAAGCTACAGAAATCATCCCACATCTTACTTTTGTTCATTTATATCTGGGTGAGCTAGAGGAGATTGTCTTTCTTTTGTAGAATCTATAGTATTGAAAATGAACTAGATCAGTGACCTAATTCCTGGTTAATGAGTCCTTTATTCCCTAATGTTCCCATTAATTTTCAATCCAATGGAATTCTTGTCTTCTTGAAATACAGCTAAAATATAATAACTGTGTAGTAATTATTTTTTTCAGTGCAAAAATTCCAAATGTCCATTCTATTAACTGAGCAAATGGAGGTCATAGTTACATCAGCCATTAAATGTCTTTACAGGAATTAAAACTGATCATGCTCCAGTTTGAAAGAGCCACAATTAAGCAGTGTTTTTGTATTACTTCTCAGAGAAAGCAGCCTGAAGATTCTAAAGGGAGGGATGATGCATTAAGTGCTGGGAAAAAAAAAGAGAGAGAGAGAGAGAGTCTTCAGTCTTGGGAATGTAACAACTTGGTGGGGGGCTGAGTGCCCTGAGGCGGATTGACCCAATCAGCTGCTGGGAAAAGTAATACAGCTGTTTTGCTGGAGGGAGACACATTCTAAGCCGGTATGGTCCACTATCGGAGAGAGCTTTTGGTATCATGAGAAAAGGAAGTGCTGTTCCTTTCAACTGAGAAACTGTAGAATGTCTCACTCATCCTTTTTTTTTTTTAATGCTGACTCCTTTTTGTTTTTATTAGCTTTGTGATAAAATTTCCATTTGAAAATTGATGATACAAATCAGAAGTGCTTCAAATCATCTATTTAATATTTATAGATGAAATTTATCTCTTTCCTTAAAAAATGTTTAAAGAAAACATATCTGAATTAGAACTTAGTGTTTACTGCACATAAGATGAAATGGAAACTAACCTCTTTATTGCATGTGGGTTTTTTTGTTTTTGTTTTTTTATTCCTTGGCTTATTCAGTTAATTTGGATTTACTATTTGTAAGGTGAAAAGAAACACTTTCCCCCACAACTCTGTGGTCTATTGGGAGACTTTACACAGTAGGAAAAAAAATGTGAGCAACTACCTATCATTATTATAGAATGGATTTTCAGATGGAACACTAAGAATTTACTCAAACATATTCCTTGGAACTATTTCATCATAAAAACCAAAATATGATTAAATTAATACTGCTGATTCAATAAGCTCATTGGACAACAGTTGCAAGGTGCAATTTGAGGAGTTTTATGGGCCAATGTTAAGGTTAGGCATATACTTTCTACCCCCAAACCCCTGTATTGTATTATTCAGAAAATATAGTGGAGTCAACGGATATGTCCTTGAAAAAAAAAATAGAAAAAAGAAAGAGAAGAAATGCCTTCTATTTCCCAATGCTTATTAATTCAAAATTTATTTACATTTTTCAGTGGATGGATCATGTAGTTTAATACATAAGGTGGCATATAAATAGTGGCAACACCAAAGACAGGCTCAGGGGACCATCTTGCAGGGCCCTTCCCCTCGCCCCAGCTACCTCCACAAATTTAATAATGTTTTTCTCCATCTAGACCATTGCCATTTTCTCAATCATGTGAAAATCATCTCTCTTGAAAACATTTCTATTTTCATTGATCTGTGATTTATAATTTAAATAAAAACAAATACGACAAGTCCCTTAACTTTCCTCACCGCCACTTCCTGCTGCCCCTCAATTCCTCCATGTGACTATGCAGACCCCAGCAGGTGTATGAGTGAACATGGACACATAAATTTATTTTACAGTTCATTTTCATACAACAAAACTAAAAGAGTAGTGCCAGTATTCCATAAAGACCCAAACTGTTATACAAATAAAGTTCTTACTAAAGAAACAGAGACAAAGATGATTTTCTGGAGAGCAGAAAGACTCAAATTAAATGGCAATATAGCATATGCTCTATGACTGGTTTGGACGAAGTCATTTAAAGCAGCTCTTATTCTACCATCTTTATGTAAGTATGTTTTACAGAAAATCTATACTGGAAAATAAGGAAATAATGGGGATTGTCTGTGGATTAAAAATTACTGAATTGGCTTGAACTTACTTTTTTGTTATTTTTTTAATGTTTGTTTATTTTTGAGAAAGTCAGAGACAGAGTGTGAGCAGGGGAGGGGCAGAGAGAGAGGGAGACACAGAATCCAAAGCAGGCTCCAGGCTCTGAGCTGTCAGCACAGAGCCCGACATGGGGCTTGAACCCATGAGCCAGGAGATCATAACCTGAGCTGAAATCAGATGCTCAATCAACTGAGTCACCCAGGTGTCCCAAGCTTCCTTTTTGAGGGTTTCCATCTACCACCTACTTCTACTTACCTACATCCCACACAATATGGACAGGAAAAAAAGCAGAGTGCATTTTATAAATTCGGAGGATGGAAGACAGCAGCAATTAATTAATGAAGACTGAAGAAATACTTATTATAATGTTTAAAATGTTCTTTTGTACTTATTTGACAAAAATCCCAAGATTCATCAGTTTCTGGAAACTCAACGCAAGGTAAGAGCTGCAGCTGACTTTGAGTCTGACATATGTGTGAAGTAAGAACCCAATCGACATTGAAATGCCAGTCTGTGATTTCCCTTGAGGTATTGCTTTAGTTTCTGTTCCATCAAAAGCACACCAGCTGTAACTATGTGTTAAATATTTATTTTGGAGATGGATAGAAAGGAAAATTAGATACAGCCTCCACTTTCAAAGATTTTAATCTGGTAAGGGTGACAGACTGAAGGGAGTACACAAATCAGATTTAGGGAGTGAACAAGATAGTGGTTGTGGGGAAAATGTTGAAGGTGAGCTGCAAAAGGAATACTGAAGCCCTGTGGGTCTGAGAACAGAAATGCTGTTGTTGGGATGTCTTTTAATTCCCATCTAGGTTGATAGGGAGAATTTTTTAATACATTCCACCCGAATGTGGAATCTGATAACACTCATTAGTTTGCCCATGGTATCTAATAGTTTTATGACATCTACACACTTAAACTTTGGAATGGTGTGTCCCTCATGGTGGAGGGGAGGCGAAGCACATAAACAATTTCAGGGACTTCTTTCTAAAGTCCTTAGGCAATCATCCAACCTCTGTGTGTCTCAGTTTCTCAATCTGTAAAACAGTAATGCAGTATCTATTCCACAAAATAGTTGTGAGAATTAAATGAGATAATCATATAAAGTATCTAGCACAGATCCTAGAGCAAATGTTCAATAAAAAGCAGTCATTATTTTATCCTTTCTTTCTTTTTTCTGTGAGACTGGCTTTCCTTCACTGTGACTGATGGGACACTAACCAGGCTGGGGGATCAAACAAGGGACGCTTCACCAAGGTACGTGCAGGACATAAAGGGGGACAGATGAGTTACATGCCCAGGCATAAAATATGAAACAGTAAAAAAATCTGGGAACTTCACAGGAAGTTATCTGTGGGAATGTCTGGAAGACTTCTATAAAAACAACCTATAAAGATGTTGCTTTAGCTGCAAATATTTTGTGGATTTAATATAATAAAATTAATATTATTAATTTCAGTATCAAGATTAATTTCAGTATCAAGGGCAAATGCACATATATGGAGAACCTATTATGTGCCAGGCATTGTGCTTAGCTTACCTTGCATATATCACCTCATTTAATTTTCTCACCAATATAAAATAATACAGTCCATTGTGCCTCATTTGAAATTTTAAAATAAAAAATTTATGAAAATTAACAGATTGAAATAATTGCTTGAGCAACAAAATGTGACCTGAACTGACATGAGATTATTTTTAGTCTTTATTTATCTCACTTAAAATAAATATTCATGCAGTTTGCTATAGAAACCTTAATGTTTGGTCATGGGGTGTTTCTCAGACCCCACTAGTGTAATGTTCCATATTGTCATTATAAAATAGTCTCCAAATTTCAAAATTCACCTGGACTCTAGGATTTTAGATAAGGTAGGGTAGACTTTAAAAAAAAAGATAACATTTATTGAGAGCTTGCATATGCCACGTTTGGGTCCAAGTCTCTACTGATATTAATTCATTCATCCTCATAATAATCCTGGGACAATAATCTTGGAGGAAAGAGAAACACATGAGGTGATCTCTACCTTCATCTAGACTTTCTGCCTAGAAGTACTTTCCAGTGAAGTACAGGAAGGGGAAACCAAACAAAACTTGGGTATGTCAATGAATTGAGGGGACCAAAATCATTACTTGGGGAAGGCAAGGCAACTAGAATTTGTGAGGCAGACTGCCTACGAAGAGGGAGCTATGCAGAAGTGCTCCAAGTATCTTCAAAGTAGCCCCATCAAATCTTTGGCTGAATATCAATCTACAAAGATCACTGGACATGAGCAATTTCAGGGGAAAGACAATTACCAGGGAGCTGTAAGCTGAACAATTCCTGGAGCCCATAAAGGTCTGAGAATCATTCAAGCTCCCATCAGCCAAAGTGAAGAGCCCTTCATGAATATATGATGCATTTAGTGGAGAGCCCAGAAAAGCCTCACCTTAAAAGTGGGGCTCAATGAGCATTAAAGGTAATCTAAATTCACCCCCAAACTATAACAAAATGCAACACTCAAGAACATAAATATATGATGTTCAGCATTCAACTAAAATCACTGTTTATGGGAAGAAGCAGAAAAATGTGACCCATAACTTAGAGAAAAGTCAGTCAATAAAACAGACCCCAAATTAAAAAGGTAGTCAAATTAATTAACAGACAACAATATACATATTGGATAGTGATTGAAAGTATCCAGAATGAAGCACAGATTAAAAAAGGCTGAAAAAAATTAGTCTTTAGTGATCCAGGAGATAATAACAAATGCAATTGGGATTCCAGAGAAAGGAAGGAAGATAAAAAATGCTTGATGAAATAATGGCCAAACTTTTTAAAATTTGATTTGAAAAGTTATAAACTCTCAGAACCAAATGACAAAATGAAGCCCAAGTAAAACAAATATAAATCAAGCCTCTCCAAGACTTATTTTAATCAAATTGCTGGAAAGGTGTTAAAGAGGGAATCTTAAAAGCATCAAGAAAACAAACACACATTGCATGCAGAGAAACAAAGATAAAAATAACAGCAGACATTTTGTCAGAAATTTATGCAAACCAAAGACAATGGACTTATTTCTTTAAAATGCTAACAGAAAAAGATGTCAACTCAAAATTCTATATTCAGCAAATCTTTCATAAATAAGAATAAGGAGAAATTGACACATTTATTTTATAATTTATAGAGAAAATTCAAAGAGCAAGTGATTAAAAAAAATAAATTTGGGAGGATTTATGCAATATGATTTCAAGATAATAAAGTTATAGTACCGGGGCACCTGGATGGCTCAGTCAGTCGGGTTTCTGACTTTTAATTTAGGCTTAGGTCATGATCCCAAGGTGGCGGGATTGAGCCCTACATTGGGCTCTGGGCTGAGCATGGAGCCTACCTAAGATCTCTCTCTCTCTCTCTCTCTCTCTCTCTCCCTCCCTCTGAGCCCTCCCCCTCTTGTGCCCTCTCACTCTCTAAAAAAAAAAAAAAGTTATACTACAAAGGGAGTATAGTAACAGCAGAGACTAGACATACATAGATTAATGGAACAGAAATGACAATCCATAAATAGACCAACAATTATATAATCAATTCATTTTCAACGAAGGTGTCAAAAATTCAGTGGAAAGGATTGTATTTTCAGTAAACTGTGCTAGAATAACTGGATATATGTACATACAAAAAGGGGATCTCAGCCTTTTTGTTACATCATACACAAAAAATAATTCAAAATAGCCCTTATACCTAAACATAGGAGCTAAAACTATAAATCTTTTAAGAGGAAATACAGGAGAAAATCTTTATAACCTTGAATTAGGCAGAGGTTTCTTAGATAAGACATAATCATAAACCATAAATGAAAATTTTGTTAACTATACTTCACCAAAATCCAAACTTTTACCTGTCAAAAAACACTATTAAAAA
This sequence comes from Prionailurus viverrinus, assembly GCF_022837055.1. NCBI lineage: Eukaryota > Metazoa > Chordata > Mammalia > Carnivora > Felidae > Prionailurus > Prionailurus viverrinus. The sequence continues at coordinate 104,756,311 of NC_062564.1, read as the reverse complement.
TGAAAAGCAAGGCACAAAATGGGAGAAAATATTTCCACAACATACATCTGTGTACCCACACACATAACTACAAAATATACAGAGAAGGTGTATAACACAATGATAAGAAAAGAGCAACATTTCAATTAAGAAATGAGCAAAAGAAAAAGAAGACACTTTGTGGCTAACAAGTTCATGGAAAGATACTCAACATCATCAATCGTTAGGAAAATGCAAACTAAAATCACCATAAAATATCACTATACATCCATTAAAATGGCTTATATTGAAAAGGCTGACAAACCCAATTGTTGACTAGGATGTCAAGAAAACTAGAACCCTCATGTATTTCTGGTAGGAATGTAAAACGCCCAATCACTTTGTGTAACAGTCTGGCAGTTTCTTAAAAAGTTAAACATACACTTACCATAGGATCCAATTTGTCTGAAGGAACAATAGTAATGTATCTTGGTGGTGTTTTTTTTTTTTTTAACATGCAGACGTAAATTGTATGAAAAATTTAGCACAAAGAATGAGACAGGGAAATGGAAAATTCATGTATGTGAATTAGCATAATGCTATTTGAAGGAGCCGGTGATAATTTAAAAATTACTGCTCCTAAGGACCTGAGGGAAGAGGAAAGTATCCAAAAGTTTTTCCTTTCTGGCTCCAAAAATAGTTTCGTTTCTTGGATGAGAAAGCTTTTCATATGCTGGGGCCTCAGACTCCTTCATACACTTCTGCACCTCGGCAGCAAGCCCAAGCTGGGCAGGAGTTACCATCATCTTCCTCTTTCTAATGGCCTTCGAGGCTGGATGGTGTGGACTGTTTGCTGACCCCCCCCCCCCGCCTTTCCTAGAGCATGCCGGGGGGGGGGGGGGGGTGTCTATAGATCTCTAGCTTCTTCCTCCTGTTCTCCTAAGGAGAGATTTCGTTTCTCCCGGGCCCTTGTCCCTAGCTGCATCTCAGGGGGCTCGCGCATAGACGGACAAGGCTTAAGAGGGGGACGCCTGGCAGGGAGTCAAGTGGATCCTAGAAGAGTTCTTCCCTGTGCTGTCGCCCACTGGGAGCCGGGATTGGGTTTACAACAGTACAGTAAATTTCGCATCTAGGGCACTGGCCTCCACCAAACAGGTGTGTGCACACATATAGAGGGTTCTAGTTTCTGGCATGAAGGCGTCTGGCCCAAGCTTTCTCTCTACCGCCCATCAAAGGAGAGCAGAGGTGAGGGCTTGTAGGGACCGGGCCTAGCGCCGGCCTGGTCCCACGGGCCTTGACTCCCCCACACTGGCGCAGGCCCGTTCTGAGGAACAGACTGCGCATGCGCAAATCCAAAGGCTCCCGGCAGCCTCCAGGGGCGACTGGTGGGATGCAGGTGTCCATGCGCGAGTGCCAAGCAACAAGATCTCAGTGACAGGCAAGTGTTTCTAGCTGATATCAGAAATTAAGGGGCTGTTGCAGGGGAACACGCTGAACCGGAGCCTGCTGAAAATACCCGGCGCTGTCTGCTTTTAGGGCTGCCGGCTCCTGACTCAGGCCACTGTTGTTAGTCTCCCCTGGCTCCCTCCAAACACCACCTGCCCCTGGGCTTCGGAGCTCACACAAACCACTGTCCCTGCCGCCCTCACCTGCCCAGTGCCTCCGGTGGCCAAGGTAGGTCTGGCATCCTAGCCTCGCCACCCCCGGGTGGGTGGAATCAGACATGTCTTTGGAGTGTCACAGTGAGAGAGTTTTAATAAAAAATGGTGATGGAATGTTTGGGGGAAGGTGGGTAAGGGTACGATGCTGGAGATTTGTTTTTTGCAGAAGGCATTTTAAAAAAATTCAGGCTGTAATGAGATAAAACATTTTACCTTAGCAAATCCATCACGTTAAAAAAAATGTTAACGGTGTTTAGGAAAATAGAAGGGAAAACTGAATTTCTGGCAGAACACCAGTTGGTTATTACTGCTAAACTTCATCAAACAACTGTGCATTCTACTTAAGACTTCATTTTGGTGCCCTCAAATACAATCACAACTGCAGGGGGTAGGCTGCAGCTGTAAGACTGTCCCTAATGCTCCCTCATTCATTCAGGAATTTGATCTGTTTCAGAATTTTCCCTTTTGTCATTTGAAGTCACTCATGAAGTGGAAATGGGGAGATGAGGAAGGTGGGAAGGTCAGATTGGTGTGGGTAAACACAAAGAAAATTCGTAGAGACAGGAACAGCAACATCAACAAAAAAACCTGGTCCCAGAGTTTATTCAAAAGAGCAGCAATCAGAGGAGTTTCAGGAATTGAAATATACTTGAGTTAGGTGGAGGAGTGGGGAGTGGTTGAAGGGACAGGCTCACTCTCAGCAACAAGGAGGGTCATAGAAAGAGCAGAAGTTGTGCCTGGCAAAGTCAGTGAGAAAAAGACCTGAGTCATGAGAAGCCTATGGTTTTGGTTTAGCTCTTTATTACCTGCCACCATGTTGACACGGAGAACAGAGAAGGAGAAATAGCACTAAGGCAAAGAGTGAAATTTAGGAGTAGTTGTAAACTAGGTAAGATGAGGGGGATATTTTAAACAATGAATATGACTGAAATAGGGCTTATTTATATTAACTCTTGCTTGGCCCATAAATAAATAAGCTATTTATAAATAAACTATTACTTCCTGTTTTGCTTTCCATTTTTAGCTTCTAGAAATCTTATCAACAAATAAATAGGGCTATGTTCTTCCTATTGCTTTAGTGATAGATATAGCTTCATGTTTATCCTTTTCTCCCTTCCACTGGGCTTAAAGTCCTAGAACTAGATAGAAGAGAAATAGTTTCAGAAATAAATACAAAATAAGAGAATATGTCTTGACGTATGGTTACCAGTGTAGATATTTGTGATTATTATTTTTTCTGTCACATGTTGATATTTGGAATCATAAAAATAATACAATTTTGTATTCTATATTCCAGAATTCCACATGAATGGTTTACGATGTTGGTGAAATGTTCTCTATGATACCACAAAATGTCTTCTTAAAACCAACCAAATAATGTTGATCAGTAAATTTCCTTCTTCAATGATCTCTGTGGACAGAAGAGTTTGAGGCACATGAACAAGGAATGCTCAAGATTATTGGGATCTGGAAGGTACTTTGTGAACACATGAGGCTGCGCACCTGTACTCTATGATGGTGGTTGACATTGGTGGTGGGAAGATTTCAACTTTTCTCTAATTTAAGAAGATTTAAATAAAGGTACGTGAAACATTGGTTAATAGCATAGACAACAAGTCTTAGAATGAGATCTTGGAAAATTTTGTACCCTGCATTTTGTTTTTGATTAAAAGTCACATAGACTAAAAGTCACATTTATCTGAAGGGTGTATTATTATTGAACAATTTGAATTTGCTGTGGTCAGGGTCTGTGCAAGTCTTCATGGGATCATGGACTACACAGGACTGGAAGGGCCTTTAAGAAATGTGCTAGGTATTAGACTGGAATTATACTGGAATTAAAAGAAAAAGAAGTTAGCTGGGTGAGATAAGGGTCTGATCTTTATTGAGATCTCACCTTCCATTCCAAAAAGCCAAAGTGGCTGCAAGACACCCTGTGCTCACTTTGGAGCACATATACAAAAAGCCAAAGTAGCAAAAGTAACTGAGTAAAGCACACATATGGGGAATGCCTTTGCCCTGCTTTTCCCTCATTTTTAAAAAGACCAAAATGATCTTTTGGATTCCAGGCTCTTGATACTTGATATAAATGTACATAAACCAACATTTTATCTGTTTGCAAAAGGTGATGACTATTAAATACCTTTTAGAGAGAAAGGATAAAAGTCAGAAGCTTGGCTGTGTCTTTAGCTGCTTTACCAATACTTAGTCTTTCCTATACAGGAAAAATCTAGGGCGATGTACTAAATCAAAGTAAATAATTGATTGCTTTAGCTAAGGGTAACTTGACAGTTTAGAGAGTTTGACTTATATGGTTATTGTTTGTATAAATGATGTGTTTTATGAACCATAATGACACGTGATAAAATTTCATAAACATCTATAGAAGTATTCAAATCACCTTAGATTAGATAGTGGACTTTTAATTAAAATTTCCCCACATTTTCTTGTAGACTTCCTGGTTGATATCTTGGAATCCTGGCAGCTTCTGAGCAACAGTTTTCCCAAGACTCTGAGGCAGTAGTTACATCTTTTAAGAATCCAGTTAGTAATTTTATCCTGGATACATTTTATTCTGGAGACATTTCCATTTTAAACAGTTTATGCAAGTATACACACACATACACACACGTGTATATACGAACACACATAGGGCCATGTGTAAAAGACATTATCCCTATAAACTCTTTTCATCTTATTCATAAACTAAGACTGAGTACTATCGAGGAGCAGATAGTTGTCTAAAAATCTATTAAGGAAGAACTTTGGATTTAAGGGAAATATTATTCATTGAACCCTCAGACATTCTCAAGCTAGAATTTGCCCTTAAGCATAAGGAATGGAGAACTTTATTACCACCAGTTTTTATCTTTACTTGTTTTTTTACTCTGTCCTATGTAAGAAAAACCAATTGAATTAATGTGGTGTTGGTGTTATTTTCATGTTCTAGTAAGCTTAATTTAAAAACATCACTTATGTTCCTCTTCTTTTATACTGTGTTTCTGAGTTGCTCATGTACAATATATCTATGTTGTGATTTCTCAGTTTCTTCATGGAATGTGCTATTTTATTTCTAGATATCTGATCATATTTAAATGACTTAGTCTTTCGTGGTCAAATAGTAACTTTTTTCCCCCCTTCAATATTCTGCAGGGGAATTAAGCAGATTCTCATAGGTAGAAATGTTTAAATGTGTCTTCAGAACACTCATGGGAAAAACAGAGTAGCTCTGTCATGTTTTTAGCAGCAAAACACTTAAAAGAAATAGTTCTCCAACAAAATTAGTTATGAAGCCCACTAGAGATAATCCCATCCTAAATTACTTGCTGCATAATACATTCTTATAAAAAAGAGCAAAACATGGCAGGAAGGTAAGATAAAGAACTATCTCTGAAACACATTAAGTCCTGATATATATTAACAAGTATCAGTCAGTTTCTAACTTGCACTTTTAAATTATAAAAGGAAATTTGTTTGATATGCTTTCTATCTTATATTTGGAAAACTTAATGTTAGAATAGGTTAGATTTAGAATAGGTTTTTGTTTCCTAGTTTGAAGAAATACAGTAAAATCTTGGGTTTGCAAGCAAGCATAATTCATGCTTGTAATCCAAAGCACTTGTATATCAAAACAAATTGCCTCATAAGAAATACTGGAAACTCAGATGATTTGTTCCACAACCCAAAAATATTCATATAAAAATGATTACAATACTGTAATATAATACAAAATAATAAATAAAATACAAAATATAAAGAAAAATAAACAAATTAACCTATATTACCTTTGAAAACCTTTGTGGCTGCTGTAAGGGAGACAAGAGAGGGGGGTTATCGTGTAGGACGACTTTCACTACCACTAATGGAATCACTGCTATCTATTGGCTCAACGGAATCTTTTTCTTTTTGTGCAACTTTTAACAAGGAACCTATACAAAGACATTTGGTTTTTGCCTCATTTTGAGGGTTTCATGGAAATGTGACATTGCATTGATGATCACCCACAATCCCGCAGTGAGAGAAGGAAAGCGAGAGAGCAAGAGTGAGAGCGAGAGCGAGAGAGAGAGAGAGAGAGAGAGAGAGAAGAAAAATCATTGGCTCAGTTGTGATCATGTGACACTTGGCATTACATACTACTCATATTGCAAGACAGCACTCCTTTATCAAGTTAAAATTTATTAGAAATGTTTGCTCGTCTTGCAGAACACTCACAGCAAAAGTTACTTATAACCCGAGGTTTTACTGTAGTTAAAAAAAAAAGTAAATAGTAATTGTGTGCCACGGCTACTCCTCACCATCTGGGTTTCAGAAATAGTGTTCTGCTCTTCCTCTTGGCTTACAAAACCAAGTTTCTATACTTCTGCTGCTGGGTAGACACTAAGGGTGGACAGGGAGGGACAGAAAGAACAGAATACACAACTTCTCTTTTAATTTCAGTCCTCTATCATCCATCAACCACTGAATGACCAAGCCTTGTTTGTACCCACTTGCAGCACCCTGAAATGAAGCTGTAAGAGACACGCCCCCCAAACCCCTGGCAGTCACAAACTGATAACCTGTAGATCATTTTAGAGGGTTTTTTTTTATAACTTGAATTTCTTTTTGTTTTGTTTTGTTTTGTTTGCTTATTTTAAAGTAAACTTTGTATTCAAGTACATGTTATTCATGAATACAGAATGATACACAAATCAACATGTGCAGCTCAAGGAATTTCATAAAATGAATACCTTTGTGTAATCAGTATACAGTAACTAATTGCCCACATTAGCAAATTGGGACATGACTACATAAACATCTAGATTCCCGATTTATTTTGGAAAATTGGAAAATCTTACCTTATTGGGTTCACATTTTCACTAGCATTAGTCAGCCAAACTGAGAAGCAGCTAATCTTTTAAGTAGAGCATATGCTTCTACAGTCCCTACCACTCCCTAGTACCTGCTTGTGAAGGCAAGTGTTGGTTGCTGTTGACAAATACAAATAGTGAAAATTAGAATGACTATAAAGTTGTGATCAAAATCTAACAAAACAAAAAAATATGAGACGAATAGAAGAGTCAAAGGAATGTTCTTAAAGTGGCAAGTATTTTGATTGAGCTGAACAAAAAAGAATGCAGATTCTAATTGGCCCATAATTATATTAATTAGAACTGATCATATCATGGGGAAAGTTGGCTGGGGCTTGAGTGAAGGTTACAAATTACAACCACTTGAGTTACTTGATGGACATTGGTTTACTGAAAGGTGTTAGGGCTAGGTTTTGCCAAATTCTATAGCTATTCTTAGATTGTGGTATGTGCCTTTAATTTTATAATTACATTTAGGCTGCTTCAGATCTATATTACTTTAATCCAGTATTCATGTTATATAGTCACAGTCTGAATCTCCCAGTTACTATCTATTTCCTGCAAATTAGTTAGCTTTCTTCAACAGCTGATGAGTGGGATACCTCTTATTGGTTGTAGTGTTGACTGTTTGACTACTCAGTGATAAGTCCCACACCCCTCCCCACTTTTCTTCTTTCTAATGCTGATCTTTGTTCAGGTGATTTAATCTCTTCCACATGGCCATATACTTTTCTGATCCAATTATGGTAATCTCATTCTTGGCTATTTATATTTTAGTAATAAGTTTGATACCTTTCTGGTCAATGAGCGATGAAGTGGAATCTTCTGGGGGCTTAGAGAAAAACTTGGTCAACATTAAAAAGAGACACAAAAAGACAGTATTTTTACTGGATATTACCTTGTCTGATTAAGATATAATGTAGTTAGCCTAAGGACAAGCTTACATATTGAATAATGCAATATAGAAAAATAGAAAGGATCCTTGATGATATTGTTGAGGCATTGAACTAAGCAACGCTGAAGCTGCCTCACTTCAAAATTTCTCCTATAAAATGATAAATTTCATAAGGATTCGGCTAGTTAAGCCAGGATTTTCTGTTTGCTATAGCTGAGATACTCTAATTAATACACTAGAGGAAATACTTCATTGGTGAATGATTTACAATTAAACGATGTGTTAGATTATGTAAAAAGGTTTTCATCTCAGTCTGTCCCGCAGAATAAATTACCCTAGAAAGGAGATAGAAAATTGGATGATGGTAGAAAGGTAAAATAGAGTCAGTAAGTCAAAAAGGATGTGGCAGTAGCCTAGACCAGAAGTCAAAATCTATTCTAACACATTCATTCAGATTAAAAATGTAATATACTATATATGTGCATATATATATACATGCACATACATATATATCTGTATGTAATAAATGAAATTGTGTATATGAATATTTCCTCTAAATGGTTCAGATAGTTCATATAGTTTGTGTTTCTGATGAATCTTGAGTACTTTTTTGTTTCTCAAATTGTTAAACCTAAATCATTAATGTTGAGTTTAGTCAACAAAGTCCTCTTATCTACCCATTTATTGAGCTTAGCTTCAATAAACTTTGAACACAAATTAAAGGTTTCTATGAACTAAGCTTCTTTTATGAAACTGATTTGTTTATCATCTTAGTATAAACAGGAACAAAGGGCACTGGCCTAAATGAAAGGGGGGATTCCCCTCTCTAGCCATCTTTCTTCCTATCACCCATTACCACAGCAGCTTGGCCCAGGGCCCAGCAGGGAGGCTGGGGCAAAGCTGTTCCTCCCAGAAGGGACCCTCTGTGGCTGTTCCTTCCAGTTGCTTGTGACTCACTAGCCTCTGAAATAAGGAAGGACAAGATGTGAGGACTTCCTATGTCACTTTCCAAAGACTTCAGCCCACTTGAAGGGCGAAGAAGGAGGATATTGTGTATCAAACAGATATGAATCCTGACTGCATATTTAGAAATGCTCAGTATGGTTGGTTAGAATTTAGGAGCAAAAGAGTTTTTCGTTGTGATCAGTTTCCTATTCTTTGGAGGAAGGTTATCTATCTGCCCACCTGTCTGTCTGACTGTCTATCTACCTATAGCTTCCTAGCTGAGCCTCTTGGTGCTATATTCTATTCTGCCAGTGAAAAGGATATAGTACACCATCACATCATTTGACAGGAACTTTATACTACAAGTTAGAAATTATATAGGAGGAACAGAAATGTATTTTAGGATAAGTTAGATAAGTAACATACCCTTCTTTCTAGGGTAAGGGAGATAAGTAACATAAAGTCACATATGTTAGAAAATATAAGTAAGTGTTTAGAGTCTTGGGGGGAGCATGAGAGGAGGGACAGAGTGTTGGCTAAGCAGTGATATGGCATTAGCCTAGACCAAGACTGTTGACTCTGATCTGCAGGCCAGATCCCACCTGCTGCCTATTTTTGTATGGCCCACAGCTAAGGAAGGTTATAACATTTATATTTAATTTGTTTTTTAAGTTTGTTTGTTTGTTTTGAGAGGGAGAGAGTTCAAGCAGGGTAGGGGCAGAGAGAGAGCAAAAGCAAAAGAATCCCAACCAGGCTCCACAGATGAAGGGCTCAGACTCGTGAACCATGAGATCATGACCTGAGCCGAAATCAAGAGTCAGACACTCAACTGACTGAGCCATCCAGGTGCCCCAAGGTTTCAACATTTTTAAATGGTTGAAAAACATTAAAAGTATATTTTGTGATACATGAAAATTGTATGAAATTGAAATTTCATGTTCCATACAGAGTTTTAAGGCATAGAACCATGCCTGTTTATTTACATATTTTCTGTGGCTACTTTTGAGTTAGAAGGCAGAGTTGAACAGGTATAATAGCCCTGCAACAAAGGTTTAAATATTTACTGTCTGGCCTTTTACAGAAAGCTTGCAAGCCCCTGGCCTAGACCAGTGCTCATCAACTCTTAATATACATGTGAATCATTTGGGGATTTTGTGAAAATGTGTAGTTTCTGATTCAGTAGGTCAAGGGAGCCTACATTTCTGCATTAATGAGCTGAGGAGCACACAGTAAGTAGCAAGTTTCTAGCATAGGATTAGCAAACTTATTTTTTAAAGAGCCAAATAATAAATAGTCAGAATCTGCAGCCTATCCAGTCTTTTTTACAACTGCTTACATCTTCTGGGCAAAGTAGACATAGGCAACATATAAAAGAACAGGAGAGACTGTGTTCAAATAGGCATTTATTTGCAGAAGCAGGCATTGGACTGGATTTGGCACACAGACTTACTTTGACATTCGCTGCTTTCAGGTATTAGTATTGGGTGTCCATTAAGAAATAGGCACAGTCCTACCCTCAACTTGCTTACTAGTTCCATAACACATCCCAGTAATAATGATGACATATAGCAGTTAACTTTTATTGGGTAATTACTATATGCTAGGCTCTATGTTAAGCATATTCTCTTATGTAATCATCACAACAATCCTAGGAAGCAGATACTGTCATTATCTTTGCTTACAAATGAGAATACTGAGCTTCAGAGAAAAATAACTTACCCAAAGCTGCCACAGCAAATCAGTGATGGGCCTAGGATCAGACATAACTCATGATTAATGAATGACTGTTGGATTATTAGATGACTGGATTAAATGTGTACACTCATAGGAGTTCCACAAGCTGGAGAAAAGACTGTGTTTCCTTCATTGTGAGTCCTGGTGCTTGAAGTCATAAACAATAAAAGCTGTGACATCTGTTTACAGGCAACATTAAATGTAGGTGTCAGAAACTGGATGTTGGGCTCAGGGAGTGTAGGGCTTTCTTTTTCATGATAGATTTCACACCTTTACTGCATGTTCTTGAAGTTAAGGCTCATAGAGATCTCAGAAAGCACATTTTTCATAGTCTTGAAGTTTCCATGATCCAAAAATGAAATTGCTTTACTTTATAATGTGTTATTTTAGGCACCAAATAGTATGGCATTCTGCCTTCCTTGTATACTTTGGAATTTTCAGTTGTACAATAAATGTCCCTTCTAACCACAGTGACTAGAATTACATTTCTCTTTCCAAATTCTTCTAGATTTTTTTCCCTTCTTTCTTAGCTACAGTTACTAAAGTAGAGAGTAGACCTTGACTCTAGCCTGAAATGTAAGATTACTTTTATCTGCCTTTACACTGTTATTTCCATGTAAATGAATGTTTCTAGGTAAGACACATATCAGCATAACTACATTCTGATAAATTAATAGATCACTAAGAGCAACCATGTTGTAAGTAAAAATGCTTTGGAAAAAATTTTCTAAAGTCTCAGACACAATATCTTTAGATTATAGATAACATATAGAGATAAATAATTGTGTCATTTTTTAATGAATCGTCTGTTGAAAAACTTTCATATAATTGCTCTGATGATTAATAATAGTTTCCATTTTATAAACAATGTAGATGACAGGGCACGGAGGAATATGGGAATGTTCGAAATCCTAGAACTGTATCATCTTAAGTTTTTAGATGGGGAAAAAAGTTGAAATATGACACTAAAATATGAAATTGCATAGTTATAGATTTTTAAAGTGAGAACTTTTGATGTTCTAATATGGCCATCTGTATATATTCCTACTTTTCTATGTAAGTCCAAATTGATTAAGTGAAATCCTTGAAGTCATTTGCTTCTTCAACACAAATATATTAGTTTTTTTTCCCCTGAATTTGGGGATATGTGTTGGTTTCCCAGAGCTGTTGTAACAAAGTACCACAAACCCAGTGGCTTAAAACAATAGAAATGTATTATCTTCTAGTTCTGGAGGCTAGAAGTCTGAAATCAATGTATTGGCAGGGTCATACTCCTTCTGAAGGCTTTGGGAGGAATCCTTCTTTGCCTCTTCATAGGTTCTTTTTTTTTTTTTTTTAAGTTTATTTATTTATTTTGAGAGTGAGGGAGAGAGAGAATTCCAAGCAGGCTCTGTACTGTCAATGTAGAACCCCATGTGGGGCTTGAACTCATGAACCGTGAGATCATGACCTGAGCTGAAATCAAGACTCAGGCGCTTAACCAACTGAGCCACCCAGGCACCCCATCTTCTTCGTAGATTCTGATAAAGGCCACCAATTCTTGGCATTTCTTGGCTTGTAGATTTATCACTCCAAAATCCACCTCCATCTTCATATGGTGTTTTCCCAGTGACTCTGTGTGTTCATACTGCTGCCTTCTTATAAGGGCATCGTTCATATTGGATTGGGGCCCCATTCTACTCCAGTTTGATGCTGTCATAACTAATGACATCTGCAACAACCCTATTTTTAAATAAGGTCACATTTTGAGGTACTGGGTATTAAGAATTTACTGTACCTTTTTTTGGAGGACACAGTTCATCCATAACAATATAGGGATGCAAAGATATTATTGTTTTCCATGCAGATCTGACAGTATAGGGAGAAGGCTTATGAAGATGCAGGCTGTACTAGTGCAATATGCACAAAATGCTGTAAGTCCTGCAGTGGGGAAGGCTATTTTTTTTCCAAGTGAAATGTTAAAAGACGGCTTTCAAAGGCAATTGCCATTTGAACCAGGCTTTGAGGGACAAATAGGAGTTCACAGAGAAAAGGATTCCAGGGGGGAGGAACCTATCAGCCACATAGCTTTAGGTAAAGGCATGGATGTAAGAATGAATTGTTTATTTGTGTGATTGATACTAGTTACTCTTTACTGAGTATCAATATGTGTCATTTAACATTAACAACAACCTTTTGATCCCCATTCTGCAGATGGGAAAACTGAAATTTCAAGAAATTAAGTATTTTGTCTCCAGCTAACACATCCAGAAGGTGGTACTGGTGCGATTAGAACCCTGCAGTCTGATTACACAGTCTGTATTTTAGCCATTGTGATAAAAATTACAGTTTAGGGTATTTGGGAGTGCATATGGGATTGGTGAGACATAAGGCTGAAGAAATAGGTTGGAGATAAATTGTGAAGAAATTGGTTTATCATTTGTTTTGCTTGACAGAAAATTGGTTGACTTCTCAGAGTAAACTTTTAAGGGCTATAGGCAATTGAACAATTTACAAAGCTTTAAGGACAGGTGTCAAATGGCCACCTTCCTGTGGATTGAGGTTGGATTGTAGGCCCAGAGGCTAGAGAGAAGGCTATTGTCATGGGCCATGTTAGAAATAATAAAGGTTGGGGCCCCTGGGTGGCTCAGTCTGTTAAGCTTCTGACTTCCGCTCAGGTCATGATCTCACAATTCATGAGTTCGAGCCCTGCGTCAGGCTCTGTGCTGACAACTCAGAGCCTGGAACCTGCTTCAGATCTGTGTCTCCCTCTTTCTCTGCCCCTCCCCCACTCATGCTCAGTCTGTCTCTCTCTCTCTCAAAAATAAATAAAAACATTAAAAAAATAATTGAAAAAAATAATAAAGGTTGGAACTAAGCAGAGACAGTGGAGTGGGAGGGGGGATGGAGTCAGAGATACTTGTCAATCGGCGTCAGTCACGTGTTGAACCTAAGTCAGCACCTCTGTTGCATGGCCATTCCTGATCCATTGACTCAAGTGCTGAAATTAAAGCTTTCTCAACTGAAGTGTTAAAGCAATCATTTCAAGCCATAACCCTAACCTTAGAAAGAGTCTAGTAAATATGTGCTGATACGATTTAAATGGTTATGTTATTGAAGATACTAAAATATCTTTAAAATTCCAAAAGCTGACTTAACATATTTTAAAACAAACTACATAAAACTGTCAGAAAATATTTTGCCAAATGCTCTGATGCAATCTCATCTGTTTTTATTAAGTTGTAACTCCTTTAGATTAAATTTGTCCAAATTGTTGTTGGAGGTATAGCTACACTTCTATAGCTCAGCTTATTCAACTAAAGCCTGATTATTGTAAAAAAAAATCTAATATTTCTTACCAATAGCTTAATTAATGTAACAACATTTAGCATTAATTTGAAAGCAAGGAATTATTCAATGGTCCAGGTTGCCTTTGTGTGGGACAGAGGGAACCAAGACTGCATCTCCTTGTGACTTATGACCCTCGTATGGGAAGCTGCCCAAACAATCATGAATACCTGGGAGGATATTTTTGGAATTTCCTAAAAAAGATATCAATTACTACAGGAAAGTTTGTTAAAATAAACTGCATTTCTGTTAAGTGAGTATCTTTTATTTTGAGAGATTATTTTATGCAGGTATCTGGTGCCACCACAGACCATGCATTGTGACTTGCTTATCTTTAGTGACTTTTGGCTTGTCTGCGTGTATTTGGCAGCTTTCCCCAAGCGTTGGCTAGGGCCCTGTGACACAACTACCATTAGTCAGGCAAAAGCAAATATAAACGATGTTTGTGAATCTTTTTCTCCACTTTTAGGCTGCCGATTAAAAGTATAATATAAATTTTGGGAAAATGAGACATAAGCTGACATGTTTAAATACACGCTATGTCTCATTAAATGAGAATCTAGCAAGAAATGAAAAGAATGCTAAAAATTCTTTCTTTTTAAAAAATCTTTTGAATTAATTATGTATTGAACAATGAAAAATGAAGTTACCTGAAAATGGCGTACATTCTTTCCCTGGTGTTCTTTCAGGCACCTGAATACAACACACAATAAACCCTAAATTGTCTGAAAATGTTATATCTTCTTGTGATTGATTTTCAACTTGATATTTTGCATCATTGCCAGGTTAAAAAATTTTTTCTTTGAATGTTAATTTAGAATGTTGAACACTAAGTTAGAATTCAGTGTTGTCAGATTTGAAACACATCTAGCAATTAAGGTGTTTAAAATTCTTGTACTTCATCATTTATGAGACACTATTCTTTTATAAATGAGAGTGTTTTGTAAAATAGCCCAAAGGACAGGGGGATGGAGAAGGAAAATAGAAAAACAGGAAGAATTTTCCTTCTTTGTTCAATTCAAATGCACATCCAGGAAGAATATTCAGTGTAAATAGTGATGCAAAATGCTGACAGTGCAAATTTACTAGCATTGACTAAGCAGCATAAATAGTTAACATTGTGATTTTCAGATTACTGATAAAATATGTAATACAATAGGAAGAAAAACCCACAACTTACTTTACAGCAGCCAAAGTGTTGCTGCCAACATGAAGAAAGGCTGTGTGTCTTACAATATTCTACTGGACTTACCGTAGATTAGTTCTTTGGGGATATCTGGAACTAGTGTACCTGCACGTAAAGGTAAGACCAAGTGTAAGGAGCTTCTTCCTCTGCTTAACAAAGCTCCTAGAACCTAACAGGGAACTGACTTGGAATCAGATGCTAAGTGGGATCTGTGATGCCTTTTTCATAGTGAAGAATCCAAACACATCCAGAAAAGGATCACATAAATATGCAGTTCATATTGCTATACAGTCTACCCACAGTTTCCTAGCAGTTTAAAAATGGGTCTGTAGGTAAAGGGATAGACCCAGAGCCTAGAAATAGAGCTGGAACTGCAGCTGGAGTGCTTTCCAAAACCATCATTTCTCAGATCCCTGGGAAAGGGACAGAAAGGGCTGGTTCTGCTTGGCCCACTCAGAGATTCACTTGATTAGGATTCAGTCTGGACTGGACCACCTCATATTTATACAATCTGAGGTTCTAACTTTATAATACACAGTCTCAAATTGTTTTAGAATCAATGGCACCTGGCCAGGAAATCCTGGGCATTTCAGTCCCTCCTACTGTTCACTGCAGAGAGAATTCAGCAGTGGTACCTGGCATTTTGCTCAGTGCCCTCACAGACAATAAAAAATGGTGGACAGGGGTGCCTGGGTGGCTCCGTCAGTTGAGCCTCTGACTCTTGATTTGGGCTCAGGTCAGGATCCCAGGGTCATGGGACCAAGCCCCACTGAGTGTGGAGGCTGCTTAGGATTCTCTCTCTCTCTCTCTCTCTCTCTCTCTCTCTCTCCCCCTCCCTTCCTCTGCTCCTCTCCCCCACTTGTGCTCTCGTGCTTTCTCTCTCTCAAATAAGAAAAAACAAAAGCGGACACAACCAGATCCACATCCACTGGCTCATATCCCATCTTAATGGATTCTTAAATGATTACACATTAATCAAATTCATGACTATCACTGGTGCACAGAAAGCAGTGATGTTTCTGGTATCTTGTGCATTCTAAGAAAAAGCCTTTTGCCATTTAACTTTTCAGACTTTAAGTCATTGAAGTAGGATTTTAACAAAGAAAATTAAGTGTGATAAGTCTACAGTTTTACAAAGATACTTGATTTATTTTTAAATAGAGAGAAATTGTAAATAACGGTGATGATGCAAATCAGAGAAGAGGTAACAATTCACTAATCTGGAGGGCTTGCCCTGCCTGACCTAGAAAATTTTGTTCTTACATGTGGAGTGTAGATCAGGTGTGCTGCAGGGCTGGAGCCTGAATCTGCTGCCATAAATTTGGTTCTGAGTTTATTTTTTAATGTTTCATGATTTTGAGAGAGCGAGCGCAGGAGACGGGCAGAGGGAGAGAGAGAATACCAAACAGGCTCCACACTGTCCACTCACGGCCTGACGCGGGCCTCCAACTTGTGAGCCTGTGAGATCGTGACCTGAGCCAAAATCAAGAGTCAGACGCTTAACCGAGTGAGCCACCCAGATGCCAGTGGTTCTGAGTTTAGATTATTTATTTAAAGCAGTTATTTAAAATGAGACAGCATTTACAAAGAGATATTAGGGCTGCCAGTTAAAGTTTCTGAAAAACCATGGAACAAGACAATTTAATGAACAGAATAAATACTGGGGATTTGGAATGATTTTTTGAATCTATAACAAGTGGGAGAGAAAAAAGAATTACCAATTTTCCAGCTGTTTGGAATATAACAGTACTTTCTGGGATTCCCATTTCATATCAGAGTTGTTTAACCAGAAAAATGCTGAAGTGATTAAATATGAAACCATGAAGCCAAAGCGCAAGAAAACTGTTTGCTCAGAAATGTTTCTGGAATGAACCTTCAGCTTTAGTTGTTATTTCTGTTCTGTTGGTCAGTGATGAAATGTGCTATAATCAGCCTGCTAAATTATCCACAGAGGAAGGTTTACTTTGGTGGTTTTAAGGTATCTTCTTTCAGAATTGTGATGTGACAGCATATCCCTTAACAGCCCATTTCCTGAGGGATACTAAGCAAGAGCCAAATCCAGGAAAAAAAGAAAAGTTTAAGATCTCTCTCCTTACTGTGAACCCTTTCCATGTTTAAACACAGACGACACTCTTATAATCTGGCTTAAACTGAACGCTGCCACAAAGGCACTAAATATTTATTATACAGAGACCCAGGGCCAGTTTCTCACCAGACAAATTAAGACATGTCTTTACCAGCATTTTACTTTGCCCAAATGAGAAACGGAGGCCAAAATGAATGAAACAGCCTTATTTTTCCTATGACAATTTAGTAGGAGAAAATTTTAATAAGTTGATGTATAAACAACATTAGTATCTTTTGATTGCCTATTAGGAATTGTCAAGAGTTTGAATATTAATTACTACATAAAGTATGGTGTCTCTTTAGGTTTCAATCTGGTCCTTACTTTGTCCTGGAAGTCCTCCCTGGCCACCACTGTCACCAAATAATATTGGGCCTGAAAAGCTGTTTCCTCCTCAGGGGTTTTACATTTTATGTTAACTCTAATTTCTATAGATTTTTTTTTTTTTCTGTCTTCAACAGAGTAATGCCAAATGACTAATTATGTAAATATATGTGGTTTTTTTTTTTTCAGATGTAAAGTTACTCCTAAGATAAATGTGTTTTCAGGATGTCAGATTGCTGTTATCAGTAGAGCTAAATGCAGAGACTAGAGTGAATGGAGAAACTCATTAACTTACTGTAAAAGTGAACGTATGTCTTTGAAGGACATCATTTCTAACTTTAAATACAGATAAGCCCAATATAATGTGATTTAATTGGCCTATATTCTCTAAATTTAGTAGTACCAATTCCTGAGATTTTGAAATTATTTATAAAAAAATAAACATATTTTAGAAGCCTTTTTGGTCAAAGCTGTATTATATAATAGGTTTTATTTTCCTTGGCATTTTATGAAAAAGTCAAAAAATAGCTCGACCAGTGGTGTACTTACTGGTAAATGTTTATTAATCAGCTCTGGAGATGAGGTTAGGGAAGTCTTGATTCATAGCATTTGACAATTAACATGATGTAAACACTCCTACATGGCCAGTTTCAAACTACCACTGGGATGTCAAATAGCTTAAAAACCTCCTGAAAGTTTAATAAGTACCTCTTACAATACAGAATCAGTCAGATCCAGCACACTGGCTAAGACTGAATTTGTACAAACCATAAAACGATCTTCAGAACTTAAGACTTTGTCAAATTAGTTACCTAATGTGGACAGGGAACCTCAGATACTCTGCCTTATGACCCTCCAAATACCCATAGAAGAAAGGAAAACATAATAAGAATAAGAATGGGAAAATTCTACTATCTTTGCCATATCCAGGATCGTACATCAAATATATTGAAAAAGTATATGGAATTTAATGAATAGTTCCTTAAGACTTTGAGATAAATGACTGCCTCTAAAATATCAAGATTTTAGTACTAATAGCATGTTGTTGGAAGTGTAATATCAATAAATAGCTGTGAATAAATAATTTGCTGACAGTTACTAAACCTTTTCTTGTATTACTTTTTAATTTGTATTCTTTTGTTGTTTCCTCTTTGGTATCCTTTTTCCCTCAAATCAGTGTCTGTGCATCAGTGCCAATTTAATTCACCAAAACAAATATCCTTATGAAAGCTCTTTGTCAGCTAGACTGTTTACAACGTATAAATAAAACCAGTGTTTTGGTTTTTTTTTCCTCCTTCAAGATTGCTCTTTAAATGAAAAGAACATTATAGGGATGTTGCTAATCCTGTGCCAGAGTTTGGGGAATTTTTTGAAAAATACTCTCTGAATAATCCCGCCCTACCTGGAAATATTTATAATTTAGAGAAAAGAGATTTAGTTATTTGTTTAATCTGCCAGAATTAAAAGCTATAAGTAAAAGCTTCTTAACTTTATTCATTCCTTTCAGCAGCTTAAGCCTGGGTCTGAGAAGGTCTGTGTTGACTAAATTCGTTGCTCTTGAGATTTTTTTTAAATTTGTAGCTGATAAGGAGTGCTTTTACAATTAATGTATTCTAAGGTGGTCCTTGGGTGTGATTTTTCCTTTTTAGGTAAAACCAAGAAATAGATTTA
The DNA here is from genome assembly GCF_022837055.1 of Prionailurus viverrinus. Lineage (NCBI taxonomy): Eukaryota > Metazoa > Chordata > Mammalia > Carnivora > Felidae > Prionailurus > Prionailurus viverrinus. The sequence goes on along the minus strand of NC_062564.1, from coordinate 104,737,638 downwards.
CCAAAAAATATAATCAAATAATCTTTACTGAGTCATCTTTTTTTAAAAGGGCTTATATTTTTTTAACTTGCCTACTCCTCCCTCATCTATTCTTTGTTCAGACACAGAAGAGGCATAATAGTGATGCTTCTGAACAATGATGAGGAAAGGTAGTTCTAAAAAGAGTGATTGGATCAGAGAAAGCTTAGAAAATGACCCTTCTTTTCTGGGCTTCAAGAGGTACTCAGATAGGTAAAACAAGTGGAGTGCATTGATTTTTTAAAAATTTATTTTGTAAAGCACTAGGAACTTTCCCTTCCCCAAGGACTTAAGCCTGCAGAATGGCTGCCTTTAAACACACGGTGTTTTCTTTCCACCTACAAGGAAATTATTAATCCATGTTCTTCCTAATCCTTCTGCATTGGCTGTTTGTCAATTGGAAACACTGATAACTCCCATTAGTGAGTAGGTGTTAAAATAGCGCGTTTGTTTTAAAAAGAAAAACAAACAGATACACATCTTACAGAGGTCAGCCAGTCACACAATGTACTGTTTGGAAATTTCCATTCACTTATGTTTAGTTTCTATGTATGTTGAGATTAAACTCTGATTCTTCAGGGAACTGTTTTTCAAATTACCCTACTAAAAAAAATAAAGCACCTCCCAATCTATAGCTACTTTGGTGAAAAAAAAAAAAAAAAGAAAAACAAAGCTTGTATCTCTTGATGGATGTTGGAGGGAGATCATGATGTACCTACAATATAAATTTGTTGAAAAAAAAGAAGGTAAGGTAAGCTGGTACACTAAACTAGTGAGTACTTCTCCTATTCTGAAAACTTTGAATCTATATTTTCTCTTGGATACAAACTTCCTGAGGACTTTCTTGTCTTTGAAGGCACAGGGACAAGTGTTAAGTGTTAAATAAGTTTATCTTTTTTCCTTGAGTTGAATACCTTGGGTACTTAAAATTATAATCTCTCCACAGTCTGAAACCTTCCCACCAAAACAAACAGTAAACAAATAAACAAACTACCCATCCAGGGAGATTACTAATCTAGTGGGTGACGGGTTCTGTGATTATGTATGTGATTTTGTTCCCTTTAATTTTCTTCCCAGATTTCCTTCTGTAGCATCCCTCTGTATTCTATAAATTTTGAGTTTCTGCTTCTCTCTGAAGTATCATCAGTTACTGAAATATTATGTCAGTTGGTAACAGTTAGATCCTTTCTATCCATATCTTCAACAGGATTCCTAAAGATGGACAGATTTCTATCCTACTCCCTTTAAGTTATGTAATGTCAAGGGGTGCTTGGGAGGCTCAGCCAGTTGGGCATCCAACTTCGGCCCAGGTCATGATGTCACAGCTCATCAGTTTGAGCCCTGTGTGAGGCTCTGTGCTGACAGCTGAGAGCCTGGAGCCTGCTTCAGATTCTGTGTCTCCTTCTCTCTCTGCCCCTCCCCTGCTTGCTCTCTCTCTCTCTCTCTCTCTCAAACAAACAAACAAAAACTTAAAAAAATTTTTTTTAAAAGGTAGATAACATCAAGATGGGTCTTCTATTACCCATCCCCCTGCTCACCATGAGTGAGAAGAAAAAGTATAAAAAGGACACTCATTTCTAAGAAATTGTTGGTTCTTGATCTGAGCCTTTACAGACCTCAAAAGAGAAAACCATAACTATAACTGACAATATTCATTTTGTTAAAGAAGAATGTTTCCCAGGGTTATCAATAAATAATATCTATAAATAATAGAGAGGAAAGGTAACTCTAAGAAGAATGGTGGGGTCATGAGAAACAGAAAAAAGGCAAACAGAAACAGAAAGGCAAATGAATAGTTGTCTTTGTTCTTCTCTGCCTTTGCTTAAATATTGTACAGTCCTGCATCTAGATTCATCACTGTTACAATCAGGACTACACAATTACTTCAGATTCTCCTGAAGCCAAACCTCTAGGCAGATCAACAGTTAAACTGTATTGAAAAACCACAGAAAGTAACATACAAAACCAAACCAAACCCAAATTACCCAAACAAAAAACTATTTAATCAAATGAAATTTTCTCAATTTCTGCTCTTTTGAGTAACTATGTCATTACTTAAACAGCATGCTCCTTTGTATCATTAGTGTGTCTTTGATTGCATCTCTCCATTGACCTTAATCTTCAAAGATGGTGTTTCCTTTAATTTAAAAAGGTTTCAATATTCCCATCCCCTTATTTTCTAACTGACTTGGTGCTGGGAGAGATTAACTGTTGCCCTAGAAACACTCAAAACATCAATTTCCCTGGAGTAGTATCTCACTAATCTCAGCACTCAAATCACAATGTTTAGTTAGAGCTTGTTCAGTGAGTACTTGAAGGTTGATTAAATGACTATTAAACTTCCCAGAGCAACCAAAGAAAAAGCTCAGAAGTAGCAGATCACCCATGTTGGAAGGCAGTTCCTTCCATTCAGAGATCATCAGTTTTGTCAAGACCACCTAGAAGATGCACAATTATCATTTACTAATGGTAACTGCAGAATTATAGTAATCCCATGCTTAACATAGATATAGCTTCTTTAAAATTTTCTAATATTTCCTAAATGTGGCATTTGGTCAAAACATATATAAGTACCCATGTGTACATGCGTGTGTGTGTGTGTGTGTGCATGCACTCCATATGTAGACGATCTTTTTCTATTTGCTTACTCTCTCCCTTGTTGAGGTACCTTCCTTCTGTTCTTTGTTTGGTAACTCTGCTGGTAGAGATTTGGCAATTTAGTTTATGTCTCCTGAGGAATGCAGAGAGGACACACAATGGATTTGAAACCTATTTCCAAGGTGTTTGATTTCACCAGGACAGGAATAAGATTGGGTATTTGTAATACAGTTTGACTTAGGGATTAGACCGTTTTCTGACAGAAAGAAAGCGATAAGAAGGATGCAGTTTCAAGTATGCCTACAAATGAACATATCTGCTCATAATAATAGTTCCTGGGAGAGGGAAGACCAAAACAAAAATAAAACAAGACACATAACACTATCAACAGCAACAGAAACAAAAACTTGGTTCATAAACCAGGAGTCCAAGATTTTGCAGGATGTCAGTAAAATTCACATGAGTTGCCAAGGGAAATGCCAGTTCATCAGTTTTGAAATGACTTTCCATTACACCATTAACAAATACTTCCAATCCCAGCTTCCAGTCTAGCTTAGTGGAACATATTGCTCTTCTATGGAGGTTTGGGGGACTATATGTACAGCATTGCTGTTCGTATTCCCATTTCATGCGTGAAACTGAGGTATAATGGGTCAGTCTATTTCTCTGGGCTTGCACAGTGCCCTGAAGCAAGAGAAGTATAATTATATTAAAGTCTACTTTAAAAATTGTATAATATTTTGAAATATGAGTTCATTGGAAATTTGGGCTGTTATGAATTAAAATCTAACTTGAGTGTTTGAAAATAATTCATATTTGCTTTGCTTTCTATAATTGAAGTTTACATGTAAAATCCATTTTATTTATAACATACTGTGCCTTATTTTTTCACATGGTTGCTAACCATGCACCTTTTGTAATAGTTATGATTTTTAAAATGATAATCCTGAATGGTCTGTTTCTAGGCCTAGGAAAATATTTGAATACTCTTGCTGTGTGATTTAATTTTGCATTGGCTGCAGCTGCTAATTGCAGTCTATTTTCTTCCAGCCAGTGGCCATCAAGATGCCTTTCTAAGATGCCTTAAACCCATGCTTTATTTAAAATGTATGCTTTCAAAGGTGATCATCCACTTTAAAAACAAAAGACACCGAAAATAAGTAAAGATACCACGTCGTTTATTCCATGGAATATTAAAGCTAGGGGGAGTGTGTGGGGTCCTGCTGTGGGGCTCCTCATCCTTTCTTTTTTAAAGATAAGGATGCTAGGCCTAGTGAGATGGTGCGGCTTGCCAAGGCCACACAGCTAGTTAGCGGGGAGCCAGCACTGGGGCCCACATCTCTTGGCCTGCAGTTCAGACCTTCACTGCTGTATTTCAAAGACACCATATTTAGAAAAGATTGAAATGCTGAAATTTTCTCTCCACATCTGTATTTTTCAGTAAATCAACCTCGGACATGAATCATACTCCCTATTTTCAGTGTTTATCTGAAAAGTCCTGGAATTCTGAACATTTTGAAGTTTGCCTTTCATTAACTACATTGAGAATAATGAAAGAGCCAATCCGACCTCCTGTCCTGAATGTACTGCTCACTCTGATGTATTGGGTTTACAGCTGCTTTGAGCCTCTCTCTTAAACAGCATCCTCTTTACCTTAATGCAAAGTTATTGGGAATTTGCAAATCAGCTGAAATATTTCATAGTTACAACAATGTTATTTAGTGTTCACCATTAAAAATCCACAAAGAGGGGCTCCTGGGTGGCTCAGTTGGGTAAGCGTCTGACTTCGGCTCAGGTCATGATCTCAAGGTTGGTTCGTGTGTTTGAGCCCCACATTGGGCTCTATGCTGACAGCTCAGAACCTGGAGCCTGCTTCAGATTCTGTGTCTCCCTCTCTCTCTGTCCCTCCCCTGCTAATGCTCTGTCTCTCTTTCAAAAATAATAAAATAAACAAAAAAAAATTACAAAAGAAAATCCACAAAGAAAAAGATACTCATAGCCCCTCTTTCCTCTGGTTATTATAAATAATTTAAATAATGTTAAGATAATGTTCTAAAGTAACATTTCAATTTTCAACATGTGTGACATTTATCATTTTAATGCATAGAAAGGAACACTTGACTCTTGAGGAATATTGCTTTTTCAACTAGTAGGAAGTGCATTACCTTAAGTATTTATACCTGCTTTGGTTCCCTTGAGGATGAGAACACAGTAATTATATTTGTCTTCAGTGCTTACAAGCTGCTAATCCCAGGAATAAACACTTTATGTGCCTCATTTTATTTAATTCTCATGGTTACCTTATAAGATAGTTATTACTATCCTCATTTTACAGATGAAGTAATTAAGGCTGAGGGATTAAGACCACAAAGTCGATAAATGGCAGAACTGTGATAAAATCCAAGCAGTCTCAGTTCTGTTCCTAGCTTTGTGCCAGAATGTAAAATTCTCTGAGGAGGTGACAGCTTCCTAGCCTCAACATTATTTGGTTGCCTCTGTGGTCAGGGAAGACTTCCTGGATGGAATAATGACCAGGTTGAGACCTGTGGAAACATCATGGGATAGTGGTTGAAAACCAAGGCTTTACACACACAGTGCTAAGGCTGGTATCCCTGCTTTGCTACTTACTAGGCTTTAGTCTCCCTATCTGTATAATGAGGAATATATTACTACATATGTCTATGAGTTTGCTATGAGCATGGGATAAGGTAATCCATGTATTTTACACAGTGTTGGGCATGTAATGTGCACTCAGAAAAGCTTAGCTATATATATATACTTGATTGGTAACAAAGACAAAAATGAATTTTTGAGGCTCCTGGGTGGCTCAGTTAAGCATCCAATTCTTGAGGTCAGCTCGGGGCTTGATCTCAAGGTTGTGAGTTCAAGCCCCACGTTGGACTCCATGCTGGGGGTGAAGCCTACTTAAAAAAAAAAAAAAAATTCCTAGCCCATTGTCCATATCTCCAAGCCATAAAAATATTCTATGAGAAAAGAAGAACTGAATGATGGTTTGGGGACTAGGGCTGAGAGAGGTTTTTTTCTTCTTTGAGTTGCTCAAATGTCAAACCTTGCTTCCAAGAAAATAAAGCAGCCAGTCAGGAGGTGATTATGATATAATAACAAACTAAAACACAGAACATAAACTGGACATGGCCCTAACCTTCAAAAAGCCAAGGAAGAGACTATGTAGCCAGAGATCCCATGAACAGAGGTGCACACAATCATTACATAAATGCACTGTTGGGGGTGAGGTGTGGGATTCTGGGTAGAGACTAAGGAAGTACTGTAGGATAGTGTCCTGGAGATGATGCAACACTTGTTATGTGAAACAAATGGGGAAGACCTATTGTTGAGTCAAAGAAGCTGTTCTCTGTGCCTAGGATATTTATGGCAACATTTCTGGGATAGGAGTTGCAAAATAAAAAAAAACACAGATCTTTCCTAGCACAAATGAAATTTGTTGGCTAAAGTATTGGATGAAATGGCAGCGGTTGGGCAGAGTAGAAACATAAGGTGAAGAGTTCTAAAAGATATGGTTTAAGTATATGGCTCAGGGTCAAGTAATTAGAAAACTAGAGATCTAACCAGGAGGAGTTTTTTTTTTTTTAATTTTGTTTTTTAACTTTTATTTATTATTGAGAGACAGAGCATGAGCATGGGAGGGGCAGAGAGAGAGGGAGACACAGAATCTGAAGCAGGCTCCAGGCTCTGAGTTATCAGCACAGAGCCTGACACGGGGCTTGAACCCACAAACCGTGAGACCATGACCTGAGCTAAGACCATGACCTGAGCTGAAGTCGGATGCTTAACTGACTGAACCACCCGGGTGCCCCTAAACAGGAGGAGTTTAGGGTTTAGGGTCAGTCTGTGTTTCTCTTTCTCCTTCCTACCTTCCCTTTCTCCCTTCCCCCACCACACACACACTTCTTGGATTATTTATCATATGGAATATTTCTTTATCCCTCCTCTCCCCACTCCCCTTCTCCTTGCTTGACTAACCTATGCAGTCTTCAGATCTCAGCTTTATGTCTTTCTTAAAAAAGTCATCCCTCACCACGGGCTGGGTTAAGTCTTTTACTCTGTGTATCAGTGATATCCTCTGCTTAACCCTGTCAGATGTTTTCTTTATTGCTGTGTAACAAATTACCACAAATGTAATGGCCTGTGGGTCAGGTATTCTGGATGTTCTTCCCTGGATCTAAGGCTAAGATCAAGATGTTTGCCAGCTGTGTCTTCATCTGGAGGCTTGACTAGGGAAAATTAGGCTTCCAAGATCCCTTAGTTTGTTGGCAGAATTTATTTCCTTGCAGCTGTAGAACTAAGGTCTCTGGGTTTTTTTGTTTATGTTTTTGTTTTTGTTTTTGTTTTTGTTTTTTGTTTTGTTTCTGTTTTTTTAATAGCTATAGGCTGAGACCCACTCTCAAGTCAGGTCTTAGTCATGTGGGCTTCTCTATAACATGGCAGTTTGGTTCTTCAAGACCAGCAGGAAATATGCTTAGATAGGAGCTTATGTAACATTACATAATCACAGGAGTGACTACATATCATCTTTAACTTATCATGTAGCCTAATCAAGGGAGTGACTGTCCCTTCATATTCACTAATTCTGCCCATGCTTAAGGTGATGGGATTATACCGGGTGTGTACACCAGGGGTAGGGGATTTAGGGAGCCATCTCAAATTCTGCCCACCAAAATATCCTTTATCACATTGAATTATAATTGCCAAATTGCTGAGATCCCAGAAAGACTATCTCTCGGTGACCCTGTAGCTTCTGCTTTGCATAGCGCTTGGCAGATATTGGACTCTCAATAGATACTTGCTCAGTCACTTAATAAATGTTGACAGTTCAGTTTGCAAGGTAGAAAGCATGGAGCCTGAAGAGAAAAGATCTTTGTAACCAATATGGTTAGTAGACTCATAGGTGAAAAGATGTTGCTGAATGGGAATAAAGGACAGAGAAATTTTGAACTAAATCCAGAATCTACAGAATCTATTAATGAGGTATTGGGGAGCAAGAATTTCCTGTGCCCTACTAGGTCCTTCTAGGTGGAGTAAGAAGCAAATTGACATGAGGCAGATTAATAGGAGAAAATCCCATTCAATTTCCTATATATGGGGAATCCACACAGACATGGAAATTCCAAAGATAGACAAAATGAGGTATATATGTCATTCTGAACTAAGGAAAAGGAGTAGAGGTCTGGGACTTCAAAGGGAAGGAATGTAATTCACAGGAAGACATAAAAGAGTAAATGTTTGGTAAACTAATGTTTGCTGAGCCACTCAGAAACAATGGGACAGGGGCAACTCTTGATTTTGGCTCAGTTTGTGATCTCACAGTTCATGAGTCTGAACCCCCTGTTCGTTCAGCTCTGTGCTGACAGCAGGGAACCAGCTTGGGATTCTCTCTCTCTCTCTGCCCCTCCCCTGTTCTCTCTCTCTCAAAATAAATAAACTTTTAAAATATTAAAAAGAAATGATGAGATATAGAGGATTTTGATCAAACAGGCCCTGCTAAGTTCCTCCTTGTCTATCATATCTATAATAATGTCGTTAGCTCTAGTGATAGCTCTCTTCCTGGAGCAGGTCCTCTAATTAAATTATTTTTAGGCAGTTTGGGGGGGGATAAATAACTTTTCCTGAATTTGCTGAGTTTTGCTTTTTAATTCAAAATAATGTTCATGCCAAAATGGCCCATCTTAGGATGGCCTGCCTATGGCCCCTACAGAGAATAGTACCATCACTGAAGTGATAGGGAAACTGGATGCTGTATTTTTGGAGGTGGTGATTAAGTGGTACTCAGCAATGTTTGGTTGATGATATTGCACGTGGTGTTGAATGAGTAAGAATAAACAGTTCCCACGAATTGTGCTAATGTTTGGAAGGCCATGATGATAATCATTGGTTAAAAAAAATATTTATTTGAGCTTTTCCTCTGATTGAGGCACAAGGGTAAATACTGTTGAAGAGTGTATCAGAGCTGAACAAAGAAAATATAGGAAATTTAAAGCAGGGAATTGGTTTACTTAGATGATGGGAAAGCTGAAAAGCCAGAGAAGGGACAGTGAGGCTAACCAGAGATTAGCAACCCAGAAAACCACTCCCCTCTAGGGTTCCAAAGGAGGAGATGATCATATAGGAGCTTGGGGGCCAGGGTTATGGAACTGGGATTATAGAGGAAAGTCAGATGCTGGCTGACTCAGAGAAGGAGGAGAAATGCACTGGCTTCTCCCTTCCTCCCACCCTTCAAACCTAGTGTCTCCTATTAATTGAACCCAACTGGAGACAGTAGATGAGGGAGCAGGGGAAATGCAGGCAGCAGGCATCAACCTTCTTTCCCCAGTGTCTCTGGGGATGGGAAGGGGTGGGCATGAGAAATGGAACTGAGGGCAAAAAAGCTCAGGAGCAACACAGGGACATAATGATAAATGACACGAATCTGTCCTCAAGGGGCTTGCATTTTGCTGAAGAGCCACGCATACAAACAACTGTAATAAAGGAGGGAACCACACTTTCTGGAACAGCGTGATAATTTTAAAACAACAAAAAACAAACAAAACACAAGTTCTGGTATTCAAAAATGGAGTTTGTACAAGGAATTAAATCCAATATTGATTGGACTTGTATTTCACAGTGTAATTATCAAAAAGTAAATTTTTGAAGAAAATTTGGAATATATGTATGGCTAAGGGCAGATGATTTAAAGAAAACCAGGAAACCCAAAATCTGTAAGATAGACATTATTGATTATGAGAAATATTTTTAGAATGGCAAAATACCATAAAACCATGAATAAAGTCAGAATATATATGATAAATTGAGAAATGGAACACAGAGTCAATACCTATAATGTACATGTATAATGTTTTCCTACAAAGTAAGAAAAGATGAATAACTAAATAGAAAGGTGAGCAAAAATATTAGCAATTCACACAACAAAGTTGTGAGACTATGATTCAATTTTTGTAAAGCACGACATTATAAAAATCCTACATGTGTGATTTATGAAAATGGAGAGTAATGTGAAAGATTGCATAAATGGCTGGCTTCTTACACTAGTTACTGGAAGGGAGGAGTATTGGGGTGTGGGTTGGAGGCCCAAGTAATGGGAAAATAAAAAGGAGTGTGTGAGAAAAATTTGAACAACACAATTCAGCATATACATGGTCCCATTCTGGTAAAATTATTGAAGTCTATGGCTGTACATGTATGTGTATATACTACTTCCACTGCTCCCACCCAAGTCCAGGCACCATCAGCTCTCACCTGAATTCCTGTCAGAATCTGTTTTCTGATTTCGTCTTCCATGCTTGCCTTCTTCTTCTTCTTTTTTTTTTTTTTAAGAAATTTATTGTCAAATTGGTTTCCATACAACACCCAGTGCTCATCCCAACAGGTGCTCTCCTCAATACCCATCACCCACCCCCCATCAACCCTCCATTTGTTCTCAGTTTTTAAGAGTCTCTTATGTTTTGGCTCCCTCCCTCTCTAACCTTTTTTTTTTTTTCCTTCCCCTCCCCCATGGTCTTCTGGTAAGTTTCTCAGGATCCACATAAGCGTGAAAACATGGTATCTGTCTTTCTCTGTATGACTTATTTCACTTAGCATAACACTTTCCAGTTCCATCCACGTTGCTACAAAAGGCCATATGTCATTCTTTCTCATTGCCACGTAGTATTCCATCAACTGATGAATGGATAAAGAAATTGTGGTTTATATACACAATGGAATACTACATGGCATGCTTGCCTTCTTAAGGCACATTGTCTGCACAGCAGCCAGAGTGGTTCTTTGGAATGCTAAATGAGATCAGGATCCTCCTGTTACCAGTACTCTCCTGAGGTTTTCCATCTCACTCAGCGTAGGATCTGGCCCCTGTAACTTCTCTAACCTCATGTCATTCTCTTTCCCTCAGGACATTCCAGCCACACTGGTCCTCACTGCTTCTCAGACGTCCTGAATGCCATCTCACCTCACAGCTTTAGTACTTGTGGTCCCCCTTTGCCCAGAGGTCTCCATCTTCCTGCCTTCACCTCCATGCTTCTGCTTAAATGTTGCTTCCTTAAAAAGGATTTTCCTGATGACCCTACCCAAAATAGCGTCTTTACTCTCTGACACTAATACCCTTCTTTATTTTTCTTTATAGCATCTGTTAGCGCCCGACATAAGACTAGAATATCGGCATCTTAGGACATAGTCTTTGTGTCACATGACACACAGTAACCACTCAAAGTTATTTGCTGAATGAATGAATAAATCAATGGTGATGTTTGGGCAAGCATGGTCACAATTATAGGTTTCAGGTGCTTTTTGTTTCTTCTTTATAATCTTCTCTATTGCTTAAGTAACAGGATTCTTAAACACTATTTTTCCTCATTGACAAATCAGGGGATTTGGGTTGTGTTTATAGGTGTCTGTGACAGGTTTAGAAGAAGTCTAAGGAAAAATTAATTTATTGCCTTTTCTCTTAGAAATGCAGGATTATTAGTAATCTCTGTAGCTTTCATTTTTTCCACAGAACTTCAAGATGTTGTTTAGCTATTTCCTTGTTTATTTTTTAGACATGGGCAGAAAGTCGTATATCCAGGATCTTAGCTCCTACACCAAATATATGTGCCCTGCATCTTACTGTTTACTGCAGTGGAGATGAACGTATCTTGTCCATGTCAGAAAACTAATCACTAGTGTTTGCTGTAGTACTTAGGGAAAAGTAGGCTGATGTTTCAATTTACTTTGAAGTGCATGAAAAAAAGCAAGATGGATTAATGAATGGAGGGATGGATAGATATGGAATGAAACAAGGTAGTAAGAGACTATGTTAGAATCGAGGTAGTGAGGATGTAAGTCTTCCCTGTGAAATTTTTTCAACCTCACAAATATTTGAGAAATTTCATAATAGAATTTTTGAAAAATTAAATAGAATATAAACAGTATAATATTCAAGGCTACTTATCTCTTTTTGATGAGAGACAAAAAGGAGATTTAGGTATTCTGATGAAAGCATTGAATAATGTTCTTAGAGATAATAAATATTTTAGCCCATTTATTGTCTTACATAGATTTGTGGTTGTGTAAACCACATTTGTTTGATTGGAAAAAGTTCATTTTGATCATTTGGTAGTATGGTTTCATCAAACATCTTTTGTACTTCAAGCATGTATAGAAGAAGCAGTGAGAGTCTGGTCTTTTCCATTAATTAGGGCTTTCAGAAGCTTACTGAAAAACACCCTTCTAAACATGACAAGCCATTGAGAGCTGTTGCACTGAACTACAATTAGCACTGTTAATAATAGCTCTTCCAGGAAAAGAATTTAATGACTGTGCAGAACTAAAAAATCTAAATAAAGTATCATTGTGTATATCACTTTAGTGTGCTCTTTGTTTTTCATGAGGTAAATCGGCAGAAAAAAATGGTCTCAATGCTAAATACTATTCTAAAACACTAAAAACACATTCATTCATTTCAATGTTCATTACACAGAGGCCTTAGAGAGGCAGGGACAGAATTTCAACGCATGGTCTCCCTCTTTTCCTCCCCCTTTTCTTCTCCCTCTCCTCAGATCCTCTATCTCCATCTCCTTCTTGTTCTCTACCCTCTTTTCTCTCTTTTTGTCCCTGCCTCCTTGTCCTCCTCTTCCTTCTTTGCCCCTTCTTGCCTCTTTTTCTTTCTGTTCCCATTCTCCTTCTGCCTTAGGCTGCCAAAGAGAGGTGCTAGGCCATTCCTACATGCTCATTTCTTCTAGTTATAAGATTATGCTGAGGTAGTGTGTGGAGGGTTATTAGATTCTCTATTTAAGATATATAAGCTGGGGCGCCTGGGTGGCGCAGTCGGTTAAGCGTCCGACTTTAGCCAGGTCACGATCTCGTGGTCCGTGAGTTCGAGCCCCGCATCAGGCTCTGGGCTGATGCTCAGAGCCTGGAGCCTGTTTCCGATTCTGTGTCTCCCTCTCTCTCTGACCCTCCCCCGTTCATGCTCTGTCTCTCTCTGTCCCAAAAATAAATAAATGTTGAAAAAAAAAATTAAAAAAAAAAAGATATATAAGCTACGTATTTTTAATTGTTGGTTATACTTTTCAATTTCTCCATTTTTTTTCCTACTAGGTCTCTGATTTGACAAGAGATGTATTTAAATTTCATGATATAAATGTATTTTTAGTCAGGTTCCCCTTCCATTATAACAGTTTTTGCTTTATGTGGTTTAGCACCTATGTCGACTGGTACATTCATACAATGCATTCTTTTGTAACTTTTATGATAATATGACTTCCCTTCTTATCTAGCTCAGTGCTTTACCCTGCTTATCCAGTTTAAGACAATACCTTAAGTTCTGTGTTGTCTGATATTAACATTGCTATTCCTCTTTTTTGTTTTGCTTGAATTTGCCTGGTATTTTCTTACCTATTCCTTTACTTCCAGTTTTCTAATTATTTTATTTTAAATAATTTTCTCTAATTTTTTTCTTCTTTTTTAATCCAAAATGACTGACTCTTAATGGACGTGTCCAATACATTGACACTGAACATATTGACTTATTTGATTATTTTCCTTTTTTTTGCTCTTATTTTTAATATTATGTTTAAGTTATTCTAATTTCTCTGGTTTATTCAAGTTAGTATTCATTCCATTCTCTTTCACTTGACCTTATGGACCCCTCTTCTGCTGCTCAAAGCTAGATATACATTTCTCTTCTACTGTTTAAAAACAAGATACATTTTTTTAACCCAAAGTTAGAGGAACTATATTGACTCACAGAAGATGGAAGTCCAAGAGGCACAGAAGGATGAAGAAACTGAAATCTTCACTAGACTTTTGTTTTCTCTCCCTCTTGTTCCTCCCTGCTTTTTTCCATTTTTTTCAGTTTTATTGAAGCATAACTGACAAATAAAATTGTGATATATTTAAAATGTACAATGTGATGATTTGATGTACATATAATTATGAAAGGAAGTACCAGGTTTTTTTCCCCAAGGAGGCTTCCCTCCTAATTATCATCACCCTAACTTTAGCATACTTTCACTTGCTCCTTTTCTCTTTCATCCCACCAGATGAGATGTTTGGAATGTTTTTATTACCCAGTTTCTCCACCCTAATCCTACCCTGCCACTATCCCCAACTTCTAGGTTTTGGTGAGATAATTAAATACCTTTCTTCTAAACTGATTCAACTTTCATTTTAAGAATTCTTCTTTAGTACTTTTAAAAACACATTCCCAGACAGCCTACCAATATCTATTTAGACTTCAATATATATTTAGATTGTGTGTGTGTGTGTGTGTGTGTGTGTGTGTGTGTGTGTAGTCTACTAAAGTGCTTTTCAACTGTTTTTGTCCAACTTGTCATAAATCTCCTCAGCAGCTCTATTTGACTGGGTCCCTATATTCTTTTATCTTTCTCTTTCAGGTTGTTATTTTGTTATTCTCACAGGTTGTTATTTTTCTTTATGTAGACCTGGGTAGAGTATTGGAGGTTCCATGAATGATGGGAACCAAAGCATTACCTGCCTAACCCCCTGGGGAATTGTGTAGAAAGTACACAGCGAGACCATCTAGACAGCAGAGAGAATCTTACTGCTCCTTTTTCTACTCACACCATCCTACCTTCAGAAAGAGGGAAGTCTCAGCCTACAAGATACAGTCCTTGGGCTCCATAGGGGTCAGATGAGAACCCCCACATCGGGCCACGTCATCCTCAGATGCTTGGGTTCACAGAACGTTGAAGCTATTCCTGGTGTTCATCAAGTGCAAACTTCATCTTGAGAGTCTCTGAGGTTGGTTTCAAACTCAGGCTTGCCCATGTTGGAAGAAGCCCCACATTTTCTCCTCTGCCAGGATCATTTCACAACTGAAAATCTTACTTACACTCAATGGCTCACCACCAACAACTGCTGCTTGGCTCAAGATAGACACATACGTTTAACCTAGAAATGGATAGGAAATAAGACATTCACATTTGACTTTTATTCTCCCAGAATTCTCTTAAAACAGAATTCTAGTTTTTAAACATTAATTTTATAAATCACTAGAATGTCCTTAAAATGGGGAAGTAGACATGAAGAAGGTCAGGATTTGGTCATATATAGATTGTGATAAGGATTATTTTTATTGACTGTCCAAAATTCTTCCAGTATCCACTGTTCTTCCCTTCAACCAGGTCATGCAGTTTCAGCCTTGATAAATTGAACTTAAGAATTATTGAACTCAAGAATATTTCTTTTGCAAATAACAGAAAAATATAATAAGGCTTACATAAAAAATAGTATTTGCTAGTATAACTGTCTTGAGCCAAAGAGACTTTGGGGAAAATAAGTAGAGGTATATCCAACTTTGGATAACTGGATGAGCAATTATGTCATTAGTGACTAGTTTCTACTTAGTTTCTATTACTTCTATGGCAAAACAGTTTCTTCTCAAGATTGTAAGATCTCTGCCAACAAATCCCAGGGATAAAGATCTTCATGGTCACATCCAGTGGCAGAAAGTATGTCTTTCCATTAGCTCTCTGAGAAAAGTATGTAAACTTCTTTCTCAGAAACCCCCAGCAAACATCAACCACATATCATGTTCCTTATTTGGATCATACCCAGAAACGGACAAACATCTGCCCTCTTCAGTGACTTGCACGTAAGTGATCAAGGTCTCACACACACATTAACGTAGGGACACAAACAGTGTCCACCTTGACAATCCTCTCTTGTTAAGGTCATCAAAGATTTTCACTTTTTTTCCTGCTACATCTAGTGATCAATTCTCAGTCCTCATTTTACTTGATTTATTAGTATCATTTGACTCATTAGTATCAATTGATCGTTCCCTGAAACACTTTCTTTCCATATCCTCTATGACTCTGCTCTCCTAGTTTTCCTTCTACCTCACTGGCTGCTCCAATTTAGTCTCCTGCGCTGGTTCTTTCTTCACATCAGAGAGCCTTGGAAAAAGTCTTTAAACCTCTTTTCTGTATACACTCACTGCCTTCAAACTGGTCTCATCCAGTTTCATAGCTTTATATATGATCTTTATGAACTGTGTGTAATCAACATTATCATCTTCAGTAACAAAATATACCAAATCAACATTGTCATTATTATCACTTAATGCCAGAGAAATGTCATCTCATTTACTTCTGACAGAACTTCATCATGTAGATTGGGTTATTGTCTCCATTTCACAGGTGAGAAGACAGACTGATGTCAATGTAAGTAACTAGGGTGTGGTCACAGAGAAAGTGGTAGAGCCAGACCTTGAACTGAGATAGGTGGATTCCAGAACCATTCTTAACCATCATGCATTACTGCCTCCACAGTGTCAATAGCTTCTTGATATGCAGCACCTCTGAAAGACATTCCTTTGCTTTTCATAACACTATCTGAATTTACTATGGTGCCGTGTTCTCAGAAGGTTGTTTCTCTGCTGGTAAGGATTTCCTACGATTTTAAAATTTCCGCTGTCTCAAATTATTTCAAAATTTTTAGTAGTGAATTTTCCTGTTACCAGGAAAATTTTGGAAGCCAAACTTCTAGTAATTCTATTTTCTTAAAGAAAGACTTTGAATTGACATTAAAAGAAGCCTATAAAACTCTTTGAAGCTTTTCTTTCCCTGGCTAATGCCTTTTTTATTTGTCTTTCTCCATCATCTTCCTGGAATAATACCTTTATAAAATAAAACATAAAAAAATCAATACAATATAATACATAAAATAATAAAAACATAACAGTATAAAATAAAATACCTTGTTTTATTGTCCTCCATTGGTAATCTGAATTCCAGCTTCCCAATTCCACTGAAATTACCACTGTGTTACTTTTCACCTCAATCGCCAAATCCAAGTAACATTTTTCAGGCACTGTTTCACTCAGTTTTTCTGTGGCATTTAACAGTGTTGATTATTTCCTCCTTTAAATTACTTTCTCCCTTGACTTCCATGACAACATAAAGTGGATTTCTTCCTGTTTCTGTGACATCTTCTTAAGAACACCCCTTACTTGAAATATGATTAACTTTGGTTTTCTCCAGGGTTGATTCTCTTCTCATTATATTCTCTCCCTCAATAATGTCATCTGTCTCTGAGTATAGTTTAAAAACAGATAACCCTAAATAGGTATCTTTAGCTGGGAGTCTTCTAAGTCCTTCAGTCAACATGCCCAGAGCTGAGCAATGTGGCTCCCCTTTCTCCACTCCGAAACTGTACCACTTTTCTTTTCCCTGTCTGCCTTACTGATATGCCACCACTGCTATCCAAAGTCCAGCACATTCTAAGTTATCCAGTGCTTCCTCTGTTCTCTCACTTTCGAAACCAAGGTGGTCAATCATGTCATATATCAAGTCTGTCTTCTCTGCAGCATCACCAGTGGCCTTGTTAGTTTAAGCACTGTTCACTTGCAGCCTGAACTACTAAAATAGGTTGCTATTTGATCTTCCTGATTTCACACTTGCCCCTGCAAATTTTTTCCCCATGTTGTTACCAAAGTGACCTTTCCAAATATCAAATCTGACCATGTCATTCTCCAGATGAGTTCCCTCAGTGACTACTTGATGCTTAAAAGAGGAGGTTCCAGCTCAATAAAATCCTTCCTAATCTGGTCCCAGCCTACTTCTCCACCCACATTTCTTTCAACTTCTCACTTCTGAACTTCTTCCTTTTCTTTTTTTCTTTCTCCTTTTTTCATGCTTCTTCCCCTTCCCGCCTTTATCTTCTTTTCCTCTCTATACCCTCCTCTTCTTCCTTTTCTTTCAGTATTACATTGTTTGTAGTTCTCTGAAGATGACAAGGTTGTTTTCTAGGTCTAGACCATTTGAAACACTTTCCCCATCCACTGAGCTCCTATTCATCCTATGAAGGCCAGTTCACATATTATTCCTTCCAGTTTCTCCAAACTGAATTCATTATTGCCTTCCTTGTACCACTTTTGTAGTGTGCCCTGTTTTATTATACGTAAAGCTGTCTAGTTACAACTTGTTTGGATTCTGAGGCTCTCATTGAATTGTAAATTTCCTAAAGATGGAAATTATGTTTTTATTATCTTTTTATCTCCTATTTCAATGTTCAGCATATAACAGAAGGTCAGCATTTGTTGAGCTGGCTTAACTGAAACCATCAGGTAGACAGTTTCTTTTGGGATATTAATAGTTATTGTAGAAATGATATCATACACTTTAATATCACCTTACTGTGTATGGTGCATTCCTGAGCAACTTTCTATTAAGCCTAAGTAATTGTCACCATAAGTTAAGCATATAAGGAGTCACGTTTATTATTCCATGGCATTGAGATGCCATGTAGCATTATTAACAAAATACGTATGTTATTTGATGCTAATATCCTTAACATTCTCCACATGGAAAATCATTTCTATTTTCTCATGGAAGTGACAGCAAAGGCAGTACCATCAGGGATAACATTAATAGCTGAATCCAAATAAACTTGATTACATCATTCTCAAGGAATCTAAATTTCATATTCTTGAGTCATCTATTTTTTCAGTTTCAGATTTATGGCACGTATTGAGATAGATTATTTAATAATGACAAAAGAATTATTCTGATTGTTATGAGAAAGAGCTCAGCTAAGTTTAGCTTTTAAAAACAAATTTAAGAGCTGGGGAACAATGAAACTTGCAAATTCATCTAATCTGTTTTATAGTTAGGGCATACCAAAAATTAATTGATTCAGACTTTGTCTCCCAATAGTTCTGTTCTTCAGTTTTGTCATGTCTGTCGAACCTTGAAAACTGGAAAGAAATAGAATATGGTCATGGAAATTTAGCTTTCCATAAATGAATAAGATTTTTATCACATGTTAATTTTTCTCCTCTTTTAAAGCTTGGTTTATGATGGGAAATATTTATAAAATTAACTCCTATGTAACTATTTCTGTATTATTTGTAAATCGTAAATGCTTTTTTTAAAAATTGAGGTAAAATTCACATGACATAAAATTGACCTTGTTAAAGTGAACAAGTTAAGTGGCAACTAGTACTTTCATGGTGGTGTGCAACCACCACCTCTGTATAGTTTCAAAACATTTTTATCACGCCAAAAATAAATCCTGGATATATTAAGCAGTTGCTTTTCATTCTCCCCTGCCCCATATGCTGGTGACCACCAATCTGCTTTCTGTTTTTTATGGATTTACCTAGTCTAGCTATTTTGTATAAATGGAGCCATGCAATGTGTGGCCTTCCATACCTGGATTCTTTCACTTAAATGTTTTTGAAGGTCATCTATGTTATAGCATGTATCAGTACTTCATTTTCATTTCATGGCTGAATAATATTCCATTGTATGTACATACCACAATTTGTATATCCATGTATCCACATTTGGGTCATGTTCATCTTTTGGATATTGTGAATAGTACTGCTATGAACATTCATGTACAAGAAATTGTTTGAGTACCTATTTTCAATGGATTGTTGTATTTTTGATGAGGATATCAGAGCCAGTCTCCTGAAGTTTGGGAAGCTGTTTGCAAATCTGACTGAATCTAGACAATATTTTATCTCAGGATGTATATTTAAAAACTAAATTCTAAAGCTTTGAGCTTTTATCTCTCAAAACTGACTACCCCTGTTCCTGGTTGGAGGGAGGGTGTTGTATATCTGGACTGATAGTCATGGGAAATTCAATTCAATTGTTCATATTTGTTGAATTTCTGGAATAGAACTGCAAAATACATCAGGTACATTCAGTTCGGAGTATAAAAATAAATTTCACTTTCAAAAAGCTTGTATATAGTGGGACAGATACTCAAATAACTCCTTGGGATGCTGCTATGCACTAGAGTTTGTCCAGGATGCTGTGGAGTAGGAAGGAGGAGCACCTAATCCAATATGGACAAGCCCATCAGACTTCCCAGAAGTGAAATATGAACTCTTTCCAGATGTTATGAAGGTGAAGTAAAGATTTCCTGAATCAATGCTTCTATCCCTAAAGGTCGATATTGTACCCTTCCTTGAATATTTTTGTGTAAAACTGTATACATTTGGATTGAAGGTACAGAGAAAAATGTACGTAAAGACAGAATCAAACTATACATTTGCTTTGTGAATGCTTTTTGCACTTCACTAGTCTATGTCTTTCCTTAGACATACAAATCAGCTGAGACTGATGATGTATGAGTTATCCTGGTGAAGGAAAGAGAAAGGTTATTTTATGCAATGAATGGCAGCATAGGTAAAGTTATGGAGATGGGAAAGAGCATGGCATATCCTAAACCTCCAGATAATTTAGTTTTTCTGTGTAGGGAATCTGAAACTAGCATTGAAACTTGATAGAGTTGTAATAGAAAAGATTAATATGTCTACACAATCTATAACTAGATTTGAATTATTTTAGGGTTATCAAACTTACTTTATAAGGCCTTTGTACTTTGCTTATTTACTTCTCATGTTTCCCTTTTAGGTTCTTAATGAAGCTTCATTTAAAACAGATTTTAACTTTCCCCAGGAACTATCATTTCATTTTGTTTGTTTAACCAAGTATGGCCCTGAATTGTGAGCAGTTATCCAAAACTTTGGTTCAACATTGATTATTCAGTGACTATAGTTGAAGCGCTGTGATAAAGTGCTGGAGACAAACAGATGTATAAGACAACATTCATGTCCTAATGGGATCATAGTCTAGTGGAAGATCTACAGATATGTATATATAAATATATATATTACACAGATAATTTAGAACTGTACGTCAAGACTTTTAGCCTTTGGACTGATGAGGTCAGCGAAGATTTCTTGACATTTAAATGAATAAAAATTATCTAAGATAAAAAGTGTGGACAGAAAATTTCAGGCAAAGGATCAAGCAAAGGAAAGATTGTTGGGTTTACAAAACTGCATGTAATTTTGTCTTTTTGGAGCGTAATAGGGTGCATTGTGTTAGAAGAGAAAGAGGTGAAACAATGAGGGTCCTAGTGTGTGGTGTTAAAGGGCTTTTATTTGATCCTTTCCTAGATGAGAAGCCACTGAATGATATTTAAGGCAGACGGACATGGTCAGGGAGTGTATGTAGATTTGAGGAGGGCAGATTACGGTTGGGGAGGCCAGTTAACGAGCCATTACGATAGTACAGTTGTGAGAGATCCTGGAGCCTCAACAAGAGCAATAGATGCAGAAGGGTTTGGGAGGGAGGGTACTGAATTAATAAATATTTTAGGAGTAAAATGAGAAGAACTTAATGGTAAGAGGAAATAATGCTGAGGAAAGAGGGGAAACAATGGGTATGCCAAAACTGCCAATGCCATTTGGTGAAATGCCTGTGCTACTAGTTAAAAGAGCTAAGATAAAGTAAGAAAATTCGGAGGTGGGGGCAAAATGATCAATGCATTTCATCCATTAGGAGCACCCAAATCATCTCTTAATGGACATGTGGTTCACAGTTTGAGGGCAGGTTAAAGCTGGAAAGGAAGATTAGGAAATGATGTTGAAAACATTACTCAGAGAAAATATAGAAAATTAGAAGAGTGATGATCTGAGGATGGAATCATGGGGCAATAGAGTAGTTAGCTTATGAAAAAGGAAATATAATTCTGTAAGAATTACATATTGACCAGAATTTTCAAAATAGAAACAGGAGTGAGTGTCGAAAGAGTCAAGTAGGGGCAATTAAGTGGCATGGGAGAAGTTCACTTAAGACTGAAGACCATGGGCATGGGTGGTTCAGTCAGTTAAGTGTGGACTCTTGATTTCAGCTCAGGTCATGATCTTGTGGGTTGTGAGTTCGAGTCCCACATTGCGCTCTGCGCTGACAGTGGGGAACCCGCTTGGTATCCTCTCTCTCCCTCCCCACTCTTAAAATAAATAAATAAAAATTAAAAAAAAATACTGAAGACCAAAAACATCCTTTGGAAGTACCCCAGTAGCTGAGAATTCTTACGTGAAGTCCAAATAGGCTAAGGCCATTGGTAATGATAATGACGTGATAAAATCATAAATAAGGGTGGCTAATATTTATGAAGACTTGCCATACACTAGGCACAATTATAAACGTTTTCTGTGATTTATCTCTAAGATTCTTCATTTGGACTTGAGTTTATTTTAGACCTAGTTTTCCAATGTCACCTGGAATTCTCTATGGTATGAAGTCCTCTTTGGTTCAGTTACATTGTTGGTTCTAACACATTTTGTTCTGTTTGGCTAGACTGAAGCATATGGTGACTAGTGCGGTTCTGCTTCCTACACTGTTTTGTTTCTCATTTTGAGTCAGGGGTTAAAGGATATCTCTCATTCATGAAATAAACACATAATCTTTTAGGTTCTGCAAATACAATGATGTACTGCAATGTTTTCAGATTTGAGGAGCTCTTGTTTAACTGTCAGAAGTTTTACATTGTTTCTTTTCTTCTGAAACACATAATTCTGTTCCATTTACTCCACATAATTTTATCCTAATGTAATATGTTTTTTGCTTGAAAATCTTTTATTGGTCAGCCTATTATACTTTACTCCAAAAAAATGTATTAAAAAGACGCTTCAGGGGCGCCTGGGTGGCGCAGTCGGTTAAGCGTCCGACCTCAGCCAGGTCACGATCTCGCGGTCCGTGAGTTCGAGCCCCGCATCAGGCTCTGGGCTGATGGCTCAGAGCCTGGAGCCTGTTTCCGATTCTGTGTCTCCCTCTCTCTCTGTCCCTCCCCCGTTCATGCTCTGTCTCTCTCTGTCCCAAAAATAAATAAACGTTAAAAAAAAAAATAAATAAAAAGACGCTTCAAATGTTAATGTTTCTGTTCTGTATTATGTTGCGTTATAATTATTGTTTTTACACAATTGATTAGTGCAAAATAATTACATTACAAATTTTGATAAATTATTAAACACAGAAAAGCTTTATTGAGAATAGATATCTTAACATAGATTTGTGTATTTTTTCAATTATTAAATTATTAATGATAAATATCATATATTGCTCTATTGAGGCTGGTTTAAGCATCAGTTTATTCTTATATAGATCAGCATTTTTTCAAACTTGTTGAACTTAGGACACTTTTACACTCTTAAAAATTATTATTTAAAAATTTTTTTAAATGTTTATTCATTTTTGAAAGAGAGAGACAGAGCATGAGCAAGGGAAGGACAGAGAGAGGGAGAAACAGAACTTGAAGCAGGCTTCAGGCTCTCAGCTGTCAGCTCAGAGTCTGATGCGGGGCTTGAATTCAAGAACCTCGAGATCATGACCTGAGCCGAAGTCAGACACTTAACCCACTGAGCCACCCAGGTGCCTCTATGCTCTTAAAAATCATTGAAGCCTCATGGGCAGGGGTGGCAGAGGCAGCAGGAGGACCTGCTGGTGACCTTCACTCTCTTGAATCACTTCCCTAGTCACCTGCCTGCCCCAGGAACCAGGGTGGACCCCTCACACCCAATACTGAGCTTTGATCCATTTTCTGATCCATTTTCTCAAGGGCTCCTTCCCCAAACAAGGCAGCCCTCTGATTCCCCCCTCATACCCTGTCCCCACACTCTCTTTTTAAGGCCACCTGGAATTTTAAAAAAGCAGCAGTGTTAGTTAGGATTGGGGGGCAGGATGGGCTTCTGATTTCCCAGAAGGCAGAGTAGGAATAAACCTGGGGTGGCAGTCCTCTACCTACCTAACTTTCTCACCCCAGGAATTCCTGAGTGTCCAGGTCCTGAGTCAGAGGGAAGCCTCCCAGCCCATCACCATCCTGCAGGAAGACTAAGATGGAAAGACAGGGAAATAAAGAAGCATGTTGCTTTGCTGAAAAAAAATTATTGAGACCCTCAAAGAGCTTTTGTTTATGTGGGTTTTATCAATATTTTCTGCATTAGAAATTAAAATTGAGAAATTAAAAATATTTATTTACTAATTAAAAAATAAAAGTCAGAAACCCATTACATATAACCATAAGTAACATTTTTAAAGACATATTTAAAAAAAATAGTGAAAATATTGGCATTATTTTTCATATTTGCAAATCTGATGCCTTACTTTACAAAGGCAACTGGGGAAGAGGGGTGGTGCCTGGGTGGCTTATTCAGTTAAGCATCCAGCTCTTGATTTTGGCTCAGGTCATGATCTCACAGTTGTGTGAGATCAAGTCCTGTGTTGGGCTCTATGCTGACAGTGTGGAGCCTGCTTGGGATTGTCTCTCTCTCTCTCTCTCTCTCTCTCTCTCTGTCTGTCTCTCTCCCTCTGCCCCTCCCCTGCTTGTGCTTACATGCATGTGCATGCCCTGTCTCTCTCAGAATAAATAAATAAACATTAAAAAAATAAAATAATTAAAAAACAGAAAGGCAACTGGGTTCTCATATCTACTTATGCATCTTTTGCAGTATGTTGTTCTGATTGAAACCTGTGAAGAAAATCTAGCTGCATGAAAATGTGTAGCTGGAAAAGGGAGGATTTGACGGACACCTGAAAGAATCTCAAGGACTCGTAGGTGTTTTTGGACTGCATTTTGAAAATGACTGATATAGAAGTAAGTGCTAAAAAAGCTTTGTTCCCATAAAAGTAGGTGAAAATGGAAAGAGTAGTGATAACAGCTACACACTTAAAAATATCCATTATACATGTTCCTGTTGTCAAATGCTATTTTCAATTGCTAACAATCAAGTCCTCTTCCAATTTTGTTGAAAAGTGATTTGAATTTGCAAACGAATTTGTTACTTGATCTTAGAGTCATTTATTTTCTCAATATTTGGGAAATATACCAAAAGGATCTTTTGAAGAATTAACAAATGGCAATTAATCAGGGATATTACTCTTTCTGTTAGACATACCCTATTTGGGTTTTTAACATAGAAAGCATTGGAAAAATGGAAGTGTTGTCAATTTCAATACAGCTTTAATAATAGAGTGTGCTAATGTAAAATGTTTGTATGCAGTGACAATAGCATATGTGTGTGTGTGTGTATCCCACCCCGCCCTACTCCCACTACTTAATTGTTGGGAGTTCCAATTAGTTTAGTCAATTCATTGAAAATGTCAAGTCAGGGCTCCTGGGTGGCTCAGTCGGTTAAGCGTCCAACTCTTGGTTTCAGTTCAGGTCATGATCTCACAGTTTGTGGGTTTGAGACCCATATCAGGCTCTGTGCTGACAGCACGGAGACTGCTTGGGATTCTCTCTCTCCCCTCTTTTTCTGCCTCTACCCCATTCATGTGCACTCTCCCACTCTCCAAATAAATAAACTTTAAAAAAAGAAGGAAAAGAAAATGTCAAGTCAATCATTTACATCAGATTTAGTCTTTTAGTCATTAAAAAAAAAGTAAGCTCAAATAAATGTGTTAATATTCATGCTCTTGACAAGCATCTCATGTAGGAATTCTAATTCTCAACTAGGCAAATGAATAGTTTGAGAACCAGAGATGAATCCTTGTGTAGGGTCACATATGGATGAGTTTATAACTTGGACATGAGCTTTCCTTCTTCAATATTTGTCTCCAAAGCTCCTTTTGCTTCACTTCCACAGGGCTCTCTTTTGAAAGTATGAATTCTTAGAAAAAAGTTGGCAAATAGGTAGAGCCATTATGGAAAATAGAGTAGCAGTTCCTCAAAAAATTAAAGATAGAACTACCATTTAATTCAGCAGTTCCACTTCTGGGTATGTATGCAAAGGAAATGAAATCAGTAGTCTAAGAGATAGCTGCACCCTCATCGTTCATTGCAGCATTATTCACAATAGCCAAAATATGGAAACAACCTAAGTGTCCACTGATGAGTGGATAATGGATAAAGAAAAGTATATATACACAGTGGAATATTATTCATCCATAAAATGAAGGAAATCCTGCCATTAGCAACAATGTGAATGCACTTGGAGGACATTATGCTAAGTGAAATAAGCCAGATACAAAAAGACAAATACCATATGATTTCATTTATATGTATAATCTAAGAAAGTTCAACTTAGAGAGCTTGAGAATAGAACAGTGGTTTCCAGG
Organism: Prionailurus viverrinus; assembly: GCF_022837055.1. Classification (NCBI taxonomy): domain Eukaryota; kingdom Metazoa; phylum Chordata; class Mammalia; order Carnivora; family Felidae; genus Prionailurus; species Prionailurus viverrinus. The sequence continues at coordinate 104,712,130 of NC_062564.1, read as the reverse complement.
GCTTTGAGGAGATATTGGTCAACGGGTACCATTTTCAGTTATAAGATGAATAAGTTCTGGGAATCAAATTTACAGCCTGGTGATTATAGTTAATAACACTGTATTGTTTACTTGAAATTTGCTAAGAGAGAGGATTTTGCATTCTCAACCTCCCCTCCCGCCCCCCTCCCCACACACACAGAAGGTAACTGAGCTGATGGATGTGTTAACTTGATTGTGGTAATTCTTTCACAATGTGTACATATGTGAAATCATCACGTTGTATGCCCCAAATATGTAAAATTTTTGTTTGTCAATTACTTCTCAGTAAATGTGGGGGAAAAAAGAAAACAGTTGATGGGGAGAATAAAAATGATCATCACTGTGACTGTGTCCAGAATAAATTTGAATTCAGATATTTTGGCCAAATAGCACAAGTTCCTGCCCACATTTTACATTAAGAGAAATATCTAAAAGATAGGGAAGACGCTAAACTCATGCTGTGGGTTGATGGTGATTCAATTAAAGGAGGCTGCACTAACACTTATATTCAATTTTTGCTTTGAAGAGTTTGTCTTCTTGATGGTTTTTATATCCTATGAAACTCTCCATATTAAGATTTGGCATCAATGAGAGGTAGGCTTTTCTTTCATGAAGTGAGAAAAGGGTAATTTTGAAAAGAGAGTGAGAAATGAGGACTGGCATTTATGCCTAATCTTAGGCGGGTTTTCAGGCAGATCTGTTTTGGGAAAGGAGACGTGGAATTGGAAGTTCTGGTATCTGAGTCCCTAAAGACTACTTTTACTCATGTACTTCTTTGGAAATTGTTTGCGTACACCCAGGAATACATCTGCCCTAGTTTGAAGAATGCTATTACACAGTACAGACGTGGTCCCTGACCCTACTGAATTATATACGATGTTATGGAAAATGCAGACAAGTAAAACAGACACAGAAAAACAAACCCACCATTACAATAGTGTGTGATGAGGGAAGTATGGGCACTGTGAGAACATCAATGAGGTGCTCCCAAGCTGGGCTGGGGGTCAAGAAAGTCTTCTGCAAGAAGATGACATTCAAACTGAGACATGGGAGTTAAGGGTAATATATCCAGGTGAAAAAGGTGGAAAAGAGGGAAAGAAGGAAGAGTGTGCACAAAACACAAAGGCCAGGAAAAGGAGCTCAGTGTGGCCGGAGCAGAGAGGGGATGGGGTGGGAGCAGGGGGATACACAGCAGGCAGGCAAGGAGGAAGGTGGAAGATGAGGCAGGGGCCAGCCTTGAGAGGATCTGAAAGTCATATGCAGGACTTGGAATTTCACCTGGGGTAAATGGGAGCCCCTGGAGGTTAGGCAGGTAAAGAAAATCATCATATTTGTGCATTTGCACTTGTTAAACAAGGAGAGTGACAAATCCTGAGAACAGCTGCTACTCAATACGTTCTTGTTTGAGGTTTTCAGCTTTTCTGACTTCTTGGGAGTTTTCCGTGGTTTTCCTTAGGAGAATTTTTTTTTAATAGAAAGCATTCCAATCATGATTTCACAATATCACATACTTTAAATGCATAGCAAAAAATAGCAGCCACAGAACAGAAGATCATTCTTTTGTCTCCTGTGTGGGCTGCAAAACTAATTTCCCTTTTCCTTTAGGCCACAGAATTCTTCGATTCTCTTTTGAAGCATTGATCTAGGGGAAAACTGAATATGCTACATATTTTACTGAACTTCAGGACAGTCTTAATACGGATTATCTCTCAGTTATGGAGACTGGATCCACAACATTGCGTGTGAAACACCATCCCAGGCACTGCGGTAACTTTTCATCCTGACATCACAGGTGCAAATACTTGCCATCTGGACAAAACTGATACTTTCATTAATGATTCTTTAAACTTTCTATTACCCTTACTTAAAATGACTTTCAGGGTGCCTGGGTGGATCAGTAGGTTTAGCGTCTGACTTCGGCTCAGGTCATGATTTCGCGGTTCGTGAGTTCAAGCCTCACAGGGGCTTTGTGCTTTCAGTGTGGAGCCTGCTTTGGATCCTGTGTCCTCCTCTCTCTGCACCCCGCTCCCCACTCACACTCTGTCTCAAAAATAAATAAACATTAAAAAAAAATAAAATTATTTTCAATAAAACTGTTTAGAGCAAACCCAAAAACTAATAATGCTCTAGTCAGGATTAACTCATTTATGATGTGCATATTGTGAAGGATTTTTAAATTTTTTAAATGTTTATTTTTTGAGAAAGAGAGAGACAGAGCATGAGCAGGGGAGGGGCAGAGAGAGAGAGGAGGACACAGAATCTGAAGCAGGCTCCAGGCTCTGAGCTGTCACCACAGGGCCCGACACGGGGGTCCAACTCTAGAACCGTGAGATCATGACCTCAGCTGAAGTTGAATGCTCCAGATTGAAGGGCAAATGAATCGGAATATTTTTCCTTGAATTGATACCAAAGAAGAAGGAACTTCCATGCTTTTTTGAGATATTGAAAGCATATGTAAAGAAATTCTAGTTGATTAGATAAAAATGGCTTTACTAAAGCCATGTTTGCAAGAATTTAGAACCTGAGATAAAGGCAGTAAATGGCCTTTCACCACACAGCATGTGCATCCATGTGAAATCTGTATTCATAGTAAAATATGAGAAAAATGAGGAGAGATATTTTATAGAGTGGTAACAAATAGCTTGAAACTGTATCCAACCTGGTAGTCAGACCCACTCCTATCTATGCTGATTTTGTTAACAGTATTTGTGTCATAGGTCATTTTTTGGCATCATCTGGTGAAACCACCTCCATTGACCCTCACTGGGTTTGTAATTCTTGGTGTCTACTTTCATATAGTGTCATTGGATCCTTCAAATTTTGGGACAGGGAAGTTATGTCTCCTGGAGATGTAGCCCTGAGGTTTAGTTTGATGTTCTCATAACTGGAAATGAATTCTGCCAGAAGGTATATAGTCTTGATGTCTGTAGTTAAATATGTAGTCTCTTCATTCTGCAGCCTTATCTCTTGCTTATCTTATTGGTAGATTATCCCTATAGACCTAGGATTAGCTAAGGGCTTTTTTCCTACATCCTGTTTTTTACTGGAAATAGTCAAATCAGTTCCATTGCACAAATATTTACTAAGCTAGATTCAAGACACTGTGTGGAGTGCCACAGAAATCCTGAGATGGGAAAACAAGATCATTGGCATCAAATATTCCATAACTTGGTAAATAATTTTTTTTGGTAAGTGATTTTAATACAGAGTAAAGTTAATGTCCTAAGATTCATACAAATTACTGAAAAATAAGGCAGAGGTCACATCTGGGTTAGAAGATAAAGAAAGCTTAATGGAGTGAGAACACAATGTTTGAGATTTGTCTACATGAAGGAAAAAAAAAACAGTAATGTGTACTGAGTTCCTTTGCTGGATTATCTCATTTAAAGCTCAAGCTATAGCTTCGAGGTAAGAATTATGTACATTTTAAAGATTATGAAACAGGATTTGAAAACTTAAATAATTTGCCCACAATTACACATTTGATGAGTAGGAATTTGAATGCACTGAGTCCAAAGCTCAAAGCTTGTCTTTCCACTATGCTGAGCTGTTTTTAAGTGGCAGGAAGGAAAGAAAGCCTTAGAAGGAAGAAGGCACAGATCCTATTTAGAGAGGCAACCAAGTTTGGAACATGTGGAACATTAGGGAAAGTAGTAGGAAGTAAGATTGGGAATGTGTGCCAGGCCTGTTATTAGTAGGATCCTATATAATATAGTAGCCTATATTAGTAGGATCTTGAATACCAGGGTGAAAATGCTAATATGATGGGCAAAGATGAGACTTTAAAGATTTTAGAGCCACGGAGTTGAGAGCTGCAGATAAGGAAGAATAATCTGTCAGCTGTGCTGAGGATGGACAGGAAAAGAGAAGATCCTCTCCCTCTTCTGTTATGGAACTTCAGTTAAAAGTAATAAGGGCATAAACAAAATGGAGGAAATGAGGATCAGAGGAGAGAGAGAGAACACAGAAATTTTTTACTTGATGACCGCTAGAATTTAAGGGAAGAAGAAAGAAGAGTTGAAAATGACGCAGTAGTTATGAACATGAAAGTAAGAAAAAATCGAATTCCTATTACCTGAAAACCAAAGAAGAATCTCTTTTGGGGAAGAAAGTTGTTAAATTGGTTTAGGATAAGCTGAATTTATGGTTCAGATAGGAAAGCTGGGGAATAACAGCCAACAAACAGCTGAGAATGCGAGTCTGAAGCTCCAGAAAGAAGCCTGGGCAGGCTTCTTGTAGATTTAGGGACATCTGTGTGGAAATGATGAGTGAGGTTGGGAAGTGAATACGATCCTTGAGGAAAGATCCAGAGAAGAGAGGAACCTGGAAAATAAAGACAGGAGGCAGTTGATTATTGAGCTCTCTCAAACATAATAGAAAACACTGTATCTGAATTATTCGTGTAGATCCTGCAAAGGCAAAAATTTTCTTCCATACTTACAGATTTCAGCCATTTGCTAAAAATACAGGCTCCAAAGAACATATTTCAACTGATAATTCCCCTTTGTGATTTAGTCCTCTTCTGAGCCTCATCTTTTGCTATTGCTTTAATAAAGATTTGTGATGTCAAGGATAAAAATGAATCCTTTTGAGAGAGTAGAGCATGTTTAATATATATTTAATACTGAAGTTCATCAGAGATGTTTTGACATATGTTTTGGCTCCTTAGGTACTGACTTCAAAACACCTTAAACTTGTTTCAGCTTCATGTTAGATTAAAAGCTTGAATATATATATATATATATATATATATATATATATATATTCATTACTTACTAACAGTGATGAGCAAAGTATGTGGTAGAAATGATATAAAAGGGAACATTAGAGGACCATAGTAAAAACAGGATAATAATAAAAATATAGTTTAGATAACTTTTTCTCCACTTTCCTTTTTTCCTCTTAAATATGCTATTCTTTTAAAATATTAGGACTCAGTGATGTGTGTTTTAAGAAACACAACCTGGTGGAAATATATATTAAACATATGACTTAGAAGTGTTAATTTATATTTAAAGAAAAATATTTGCTTTATAAATTTATTTAACATTTAAGTATTTATTGGCAGATCCTTAATTATTTTATAGGGACAGATGGGGTTCTGAGGCTTAAAACAACACTAACACTGGGTGCCTGGATGGCTCAGTCAGCTAAGCATCTGACTGTTGATTTCAGCTCAGGTCGCAATCTCACAGTTCATGAGTTCAAGCCCCGTGTTGGGCTCCGTGCTGATAGTGCAGAGCCTGTTTGGGATTCTCTCTCTCTCCCTTTCTCTCTGCCCTTCCCCTGTTTGCTTTCTAACTCTCTCTCAAAAGTAAATAAACATTTAAAAATAAAATTAAAACAAAACAAAATAAAATAAACCAACACTAACACAAAACAGCTTCAGTGGAAGCTATTCTGGCCTGCCAGTGTGTGGCCTCATGTTTCCAAAACCCTTGCTAACTGTACTGCCATGGCTTGTGTCTCTCTCCCTGATCTGTTCTCCAGCTTCTTCTCCCACCCTTGGATTGTTTGGCTTGTCAGCTAGATTCCTTTCAGCATCTCCTCCTGTTTCTATAATGAACGTCTTTCTGAATAGCCTTTATATTTGGCTCTGGTTGTTGAAATCTAGGTTATTTTTTTTCTTTCTAGGTTATTATTCAGCTTTCTCTATGGTTAGATCTTAGCTGCTCAAATTCTGACTTCTGTGTTGGCCCCCATTCAGAATGACCGCACACAAGGAATTTAACTTCCCTCATTCCAAATGTAGGGGAGGGGAAAAATCTTTTTCTTTACCCATCTTGGGTTCTCTGACTGCAGCCATATGAATTAGACTAATAAAAGACAGATTAACAGAAGAAAAACAACACAGAAGTGTATTGACATGTGCATTGTGCATACACAGGGGAGCACTTAACAATGAGTAACTCAAAGGGTGGTTAGAACTTGGGCTTTTATAGCATCTTAACAATAGGAGGATACATTTTTAGAGAAGTGACAAGACAAAGGAAAAGGACTGTGGCAAATTGTGGGAAGGAAAATACATGGAGAAACTAATGGTGTGTGTAAGGGATAGTTTTAGATTTGTTGTATAGATTCCTCTGGTGCCATTTCTGGACTGAAAAGGGTCTAGAGTTATCTTCAGTAATTAGCTTTCTGTCTTTGCTAGTAGAGAATTTATGTCCTGCTTTTAAACAAATAGGGGGAGGGAAAGGAGCTTTTCTTGTATCTGCTTCTCAATTGTTTTCAACATATCTTGGGGGCAGCATATTGTGCTACCCTTCACAAGCTTTCAGCTGGGGCTTAAAAGTTACTGTTAGTTGAACATGAATCATTAAATTTATCTGGAATGAGATGTAAGTTAATGAGAAGTTCAGGTTTGATTACATTATTTTTACTTTCAACTTTTCAAGTTATAACTACTCCTTGTCTTAAAAAGAATCATCTGGGGTGTTTGGTAACTTAAACCAGGTCTCTTCCTGGAGATTCTAATTCAGTGGGTCTCAAATGGGGCCTTGGATTTTATATTTTTAACTGGAACCCCAGATCCTTGGTATTCAAAATGTGGACCAGGTACCAGCAACATTGCTATTATCTGGGAACTTAGTTGAAATGCAGACTCTGGGAACCCACCTCTATCTCAATTCAAATCAGAATTTGAATTTAATAATGATCTCAGGTATTCATACAAGTTTGAAAAGCATTGCTTTAAATCAGTGGTTTTCAAAGAATGGCTCCAGACCAACAGCATCAGCATCACCAGGGAACTTATTGGAATTCTCAGGCCCCACCCTATACCTACTAAATCAGAAACTATGGGATTGGAGCCTAGCAATCTGTGTTTTAGAGCCTTTCACGTAATTCTTATGCTTGCTAAAGTTTGAGAACCATTTTTGTACGTGATCCTTATCATTGGGGAAGATGGAGACACACAATCTAATCCCACATAGACTATTTAAATCAGGAGTCGCAACTTCATACATTAGAATCACTTTTTAAAAAATGCTCATGGTGGGCCTGAGGCTCAGTTGGTTAAGTGTCCAACTTTTGATTTTGGCTCAGGTCATGCTCTCATTGTTTGTGAGTTCAAGCCCCACATCGGGCTCTGTGCTGAAAGTGCAGAGCCTGCTTAAGATTCTCTCTCTCCTTCTCTCTCTGCCCCTCCCCTTCTCTCTCTCTCTCTCTCTCTCTCTCTCTCTAAATAAATAAATACACTTAAAAAAATTAAAAAAAAAACCCATGCATGGCAAGCTACATGATATACCAGTTGAATCAGAATCTGTGGGATGTTGATGTCTTTTAATGTTTATGTATTTATTTTTGAGAGAGAGAAAGAGAGGAAGGGCACACCTGTACATGAGCATGTGTGTCTGTGCATGTGTGAGCAGGGGAGGGTCAGAGAGAAAGAGAATGAGGGACAGAGAATCCCCAGTCAGGCTTTGTGCTGTCAGCACAAAGCCCCACACAGGACTCAAACTCATGAAACAAACTCACGACCGGAGTGCAAATCAAGAGTCAGATGCTTAACAAACTGAGCCACCCAGGTACCCATTGGGATGTGATTTTTTAAATATTCCAATTGTAATATCCAGGTTGGGCTGAAAGATTTCTGCTTTAAATTGTCAGTAAATCTATTAGCCAGTGTTGCAGATAAATGGAAATCTAGCATCCTTTCACTTTGTACTGTCGGATCTGACACATTTGCCTGGTGTGCTCTAGTACTTGTTAGGAGATATGCCTTATGACTCTCTCACTCGTTCACATCTTGCTGGGTATACCAAGAATGCAAAGCCATGACTACTTTTTCCATGGGCCGTTATTTTCAGGGAACATCATTGAGGAATGAAGTAATGTTTCCTTCTTGCTGTGCCATAAGAAATAGTCTTGTATTTCTGACCCACAAGTCTCATATCTTCTTCCAGTACTTATGAAATAGTTTCAGGCAAACTGACTAGCTTATGAGTAGGGTAAGATCAAAACCCAGATCTGTAGTAATCTGTACCAACCTATTCCCAGTACTCTGGCCTCTTCTGTTACATCTTGATCTTTAGACCATAATGGGGCATAGATGCCTGGCCTAGTCATATATTTCATTCTTGCCTACATCTGGGACTGTCCCTCTTGTTGCTGTTGTCTTCAGTCTACTCAGGATAGGGCTCTCCTAATGGCAGTTTTACTCCAGAGACTTTCTGCCTGTCATTGTCTGCCTTTGGCTACAAACTAGACCAGTCTAGGCCCCAGAAGAGGACAAAAATATATTGTTTTAAAGCATATAAATTTTTTTGTATTAATAATAATAATGTCATACATATATATAACATGGTAGAACTATCACTGTACTTTCATAAAGATCTTATTTGATCTATTTTTATCCCATATTTCATAACTAGCCTGGCATCTTGCATATAATAGGCATTCATTATTTATTTCTTTGAACAAATGAATGAAAACACTCATGAACTTAGATATGATGAATAGAGGAAAAAGAAAATTCTGTGTTTGTGGACATAGGTAATGTAATGTACCTTACCTCTTTGATGAAAGTACCTGAACTGTATTAATTGTTCTTTGTCATCATTCTTTTTGTAATTATAATCATCATCATCATTTATGTTGAGTTCATATATTGTGTTGTTTCATTAGATTGATTTTATTTTCCTTAAAAAACATCCATACTGCAAGACAAATGTATGTTATCAAGTCAATCAATAGCCTTTATTGATTATCTACCTTAATTCATGCCTTGCTTGTTGTCTTGTCCTTTTGGATTGTCTTCTCATCTTGTCTCTTTGGAATACGTAAAGTTAATCCTTCTGGTAACTTGCTGATAACATGTCCTGAGAAAAAATGAGGGGAGATTTATAATTACAGGGCAGCTCATCTGCTGTTCGGGCTTATTGGTGCTTCCAGACAAATCAATTCTGTCCCTCTTGCCACTCAGGGAGACCCTGCTGGGCTTCGTTACTGTCATGATAGGTCAATCCCTTAAATCATATCTAGGAGTGGCTTTCTGATGCTTGGGGGCAGCTAGGGAAGGGAGATTTTCAGAAATGGGAATATTCAATTAATCTACAATGGTAGATTGGTTTGAAGAGAATGGAAGACTTAAAGATGACCTGGCTTAGCCTGGCTCTCTTTGATTATTCTCCACCTCTCAGTTCTGCCCTCAGGTGAGTTTGGGTATCCTAGAGGGGCACTACAATTATAGGATTATTGTTAAAAATGGGAGTAGAGCAATGAAAGAAAATTTGATTAATAAACATAGTCTTAAGTCTCCCTTAATTGTCAGTAGTAGAATTTTGCTTTCCATGAATAGCCTGAATAAATATGTCAGATCTCCCCTTTATGTTTTCATATCAGAGAGAAAAGAAGTAGGCATTGAATGGGCTTATGAGGAGTCCAGCTAGGTATCCTGTCATCAGCTTCCTCCTGCAGAAGTTTGCTTCTACTCAGGAAACAAAGATTATGCCCAATGACTTCTAAGAACATCTCACAGATTTAAATTAAAGACGACAAAATCTCTGGCCATTTTCAGATAATATACTTTTCTCTTTTGTTGTTATTACACATGGAAATAGACAAAGGTTCAGATTTCTTTAGAAGTCGCTTTAAGTAGGGGTGCCTGGATGGCTCAGTCAGTTAAGCATCCAACTTTGGCTCAGGTCATGATCTTGCAGTTTGTGAGTTAGAGCCCCACATCAGGTTCTGTGCTGACAGCTCGGAGCCTGGAGTCTACATCAGATTCTGTCTTCCTCTCCCTCTGCCCCTACCCCCCTCACACTCTGTCTCTCTCTCTCTCTCTCTCAAATATAAATAAACATTAGGAAAGGAATTTAAACGTCCTTTAAGTTGCCATTGGGAACATGAGTATTTTTGAAAAGTGTAAAAAAGTGCATTTTGGATATATGGATTCCATACTGTGAAGGGGAAGGATAAAAAAGAGCTAAGTATTGTTTATGCTAGCCATATTTGCCTGTGTTTGAAAGGCTGTTCTCAGCATGTTCTTTCTTCATATCTCATCTAATTGCCATTTTAACTGATCAGTTTCCAATTTCACATGATATTGTGTTGTAACAATGCCTTTGTGTTTCAGATATGTTAAACTCTTCTCATGTTCTCAGTGCATAATTAAGCATGACTTCCTGTTCAGTTTTGATGGTTTCTGATATATTTTCATTAGAACTGAGATAAGGTGTTTGTAATAGTTCTGTTTAAAGTTTTTATGTAAAATATTTATAACTTTTTGTAGTAAAAAAAAAGGTATTCAGAATGTGTTGGTAAAATATGCTAACTTAAAAAAAAGAGTTTGTATCAAAGGTAATTTACAGGGCATCAAGGCCATATTTACCATCAAAATTCTATTGTTAAATTTTAATTTCAAAAAAAAGTGACAAACTAGAATTTTAGAAAAAAAAAGTGCTGAGAACTGATGTCTGAGAAAGAAGATATATAATATCCGTGAACTTTATTATAACTGGATGTTAGGAGGAAATTTAGAGATATTTTGTGACCAAAACTTGACATTTTAAGGTTATGTACAGGAAGGTAAATTCTAACATGTGAATGTGAAAAATCTTTAAAAATTTGAACCTTGGAGATAAGACAAATGTATTCATAATACAGTGAAATACTAGGAGGAAATGAACCAAATTGTAATTGGTTTAAGCTTTTATATGAAGACTTCTATTTGAATCAAATATTTGATTATTTAATTTTAATGGCTAAACTTAAAACAATGTGTTTCCATTAATACTTGTTTCATTCTAGTAACACCTTCTAGTTATCAGCACATCTGTACTGAGTGTCTAGTATCCATGGTTAGTGCTAGGTTCTCTATGGGACTGGATCTAGAGGTAAATATGTGAAGAACCCTGTCCTCAGGAGAAATAGAAAAATACATCAACATTTAAGTAGAACTGATTAACTAATTAGAGTAGTACTTCTCCAGTTATTTTGATATCAGGACTCCTTGAGACTCTTAAAAATTAGTGAAGATCTCAAAGAACTTTAGTTTGTATAGCTCATATCTACCAATATTTACACATTGGAAATTAACACTGAGAAAATTTAAAATGCAAACATACAACAATAATACATTTCTTAGCAGGATGACAGTTTTATCCATGTCATGTAGCCTCTGGAAAACTTGACTATTTGTACACTTGTGAAAAAATTAGAGTGAACAAGGCAAATAATGTCTTAGCATTATTAAGAAAATATTCTTTACTTTATGAAGTCTCCGAAAGGATCATGAGGACCCCGGCAGACCATACATCGGCAATCACTGAACTAGAGATCAAGATGTTTGGAGTTCTTGTGGCTATGTAAACAAAATGCCAAAATTACAGAGAGGGAGAGCAATTTATATCAGTTAGTACTGAAAATGATCAATACCACATTGTTACTATTACTCTCCAATGAAGTCTAGATTATGATAAAAAGCAAGTAGTTAAAATAAATAGCAGTACTAGTTTTTGCCAAAGAAGTTCATGAAATGAAAGCATTCCCCTGCCACCTGGTGGCAATGTATCCTAATTAGGGATTGAATAAGTTTTTAATGGTGCACAATTAACAATGCATTTTAAGTGCAGATTTAGAATTGAATGTGGAATCTGTTCATCAAACAGTATAAAATCAAACTTGGAACCTCTGAAACATGCCAATTTACACTAAACAGTTCCCTAATGCAATAAAAGCAACAAGATTAAAAACCAACCGTGTTTTCAAGAACCAGTACTTCTGCAAGATTTTCTCACTGCTTTGAATATAGTTGGAGCTCAGTATTTCAGGGTGGCAAGAAAGGAGCTTTCCTTGTTTGTCTCTAATGCATTTTCTCACTGCCTAGAAAAAAGGAGACAGAAAGAGGGGTCTGCAACTCTGACCACAATCATATTTGTAGATTCAGTCTGAGGGGTTGAGAATATACCTCACAAAAAGTCAGGAAAATGAGCTCACTGATTCACACTCCATTTAGGAATGTATGTTGCTGTAGCAAATGAAGCTCTCTGGTACATGGATACCTGGATAGAGAAGTATGGGAGTTGATGGAAGGCCAAAAGAACTTTGATCCTGAGAAGTATGTTAGGATTATATGGATTTACCTAAGACTACTCCCCTCCACCCCCTTTTTTATACATTATGTCCACATATCTATACTTTTCAATAGGACAGTAAAATAGATTTTATCCTTCTACTGGTTAGTTTTGGGTTTTTGTGAATCAATAACTCATTATTTCCATAAGCTTTTAACATACTTTCCAATATTTGGAAATATGATATGGCATAGTGCAGTGACCATCAACTTGGAGGTATATGACTTTCCAAGATACCTAAGCATGAATGGTTTGAAGACAATAAATTTCCCGATACTTTACTTCCATATGTAGTTTCTCCCCAAAATGGATCTGCTAGGAAACAAGCCTATATTTACAAAAGCTCCAGTTCCACTTTATTAAAGGATACACAAAGGAGCATTGCCTGAAGATTGAACCTGTCTGGGTGCCTTTCAAAGGGGAAGCCTCCTGCAATGAATAATCACAGCACCATGAACCTACAGGGCTTTGAGTCTTTCCTGAATTTATATATATTTCTGTTAAAGATAAAGCCTGGGGTGGAAGCTAGTACTTTTGGTAGTTAAGAATGGGGTGAATTCAGATATATGGTATATAGACGGTAAGGGAATAATATCAATTTCTATTTAAACAACTTTGTTTCTTTCATCTCCTGACCATTTTTTAAAAAACTGATGGCTTCTGAGGAAGAGTCCATTGAGGAAAAAGTAGATAGGCCATCAGTAACAAGTTTTAAATGCTTAAAGGTGGTCTTTTCTATGCATTTGAATAATGCAAATCCTTTTCTACTCTTCTCCGTATTATTCTCTAGTACCTGAAAGCACCCAAGAATGGCCAAAGAATATAGAGTAGGAAAACTTTTTGCTAAGTTCATTTATTTGAGAGAGAGAGGACAGAGAGAAAGCAAATGTGCCTGTGCACGCACGGGTAGGGGAGAAGCAGAGAGAGAGAGGGAGAGAGAATCCCAAATAGGCTCCAAGCTGACAACACAGAGCCCAATGTGGGACTTAAACTCATGAACTGTGAGCTCATGACCTGAACCAAAATCAAGAGTCAGACACTCAACTGAGCTACCCAGGCACCCCATGAGGAGGAAAACTTTTAAAAAATACATAATTTGATGTATTCTGAAAATATCAACATTTTCAAAATATATTAGAAAAAACTCTGAATAAAACTTCAATGTGATTTCTTTCAGATTGAATGTACTGTACGTTGTTCAGTAAAGTAATTAAAATTTGCTTTTTAAAGTTACATCACGTAAGATTTGTTCTCATTACCATCAATTCTCATCTTATTTGATAAAAGAGTTAAACATTTTATGTGTGTTATTAAGAAAATGTAAAATTAGGGGCACCTGGGTGGCTCAGTGGGTTGAGAGCCTAACTTCAGCTCAGGTGGTGATCTGGTGGTACATGAGTTTGAGCCCCCCACTGGGCTCTGTGCTGACAGCTCAGAGCCTGGAACCTGCTTCCGATTCTGTGTCTTCCTCTCTCTCTGCCCCTCCCAGCTTGCACTCTGTCTCTCTATCTCTGAAAAATAAATAAAAAATTAAAAAAAAAAGAAAATATAAAACTTGACACTAGCTGTCAGAACAGCTGCCACTTGAAAGAAGCCAACACCGTGACCTAGCAGGGAGGGTGCAGGGGAAAAAACTACTCTGACCTCGCTCACTACCCTCGGATCTGATGATAGTGCCTCTCATTGGCTAAGCACAAGTAAAGCCAGAACATTGAATAGAGTGAAAAAGAGTGAAATGAGGATCCAGAAGAAGATCTGGGAAATATCCAAAAATTGAGAAAATGCATGACTCTGATAAATGTTTATCTTAGCTTCAGTCTTTAGAAAGTGGATCTGAAGGCAAAGATTAAAGACTTGTTGGGGGGCAAATCTCCATGGTGTTTCTGCACATCTGTGATAGATTTTGTCCAAGATTCTTTTCTGAAGGATGTTTGTGTAGCAAACAGCCTCAAAACGTAGGGATAGTGTCAACCCTGGGAGCAAAGTGAGGATTTTTTCTCTGACCAAGATAATGAAGATAATATGCCCCTGTGGGGAAAATGTTGGACAGGTTTCCTAGAAGCCCCTTTAAAATATTGGGAGTTTCCAAAGTTTGGAGTTTCTCGGCAGTAACACAAATCTGCTGTATGCACTATACCGTCATGTTACTCAGTGTGCAAGGAGAGCCAACATAAACACAAAGCACACACTGCCTGCTGTGCCATGATTAACAAAATCCTTCATCTCACTTGTACATCCCAGCATCTATGAGACTGTGGCAGGCTCACTTGTTAGCTCAGAAGCAGGGATAAAGTCTCAAGCCTTTCACAGTTCTTGATAGGACACTTTATTTGCGGGGTACAAGCCTCAGGCCATGAAGGTAAGGGAAAAAAGGGAGGCAAGTAAATATGTGTTGTTGTACTGGCTACCACAATGAACTGCAAAGAGACATTAGCAGTCACAATTCACTCTGCATTTTGGACTTTCCTAGAAGGACCAAAAAGAGGAACTTCAACTCTGAGCAGTCCATGAGAAAGCGAGAAAGGAGGGGGACATTTTCTCCTTGTCTCCCTCTTATCTGCTCTTCCCCTCCATCACGGTTTACCTCCATAAAGATCTAGCTCCCCCATACTTCTTGGTTGCATCTTGGTGGCTGCTCAGGAAACCAGGCCCTGTGTCTTTTTTTTAATTTTTTTTTTTTGCATTTATTTATTTTTGAGAGACAGAGAGAGAGCACAAGCGGGGGAGGGGCAGAGAGAGAAGGAGATAGAGAATCCAAAGCAGGATCCAGGCTCCTCACTGTCAGCACAGAGCCCAATGCAGGGCTTGAACTCACAAACCATGAGATCATGACCTGAGCTGAATCAGATGCCTAATGGACTGAGCCACCCAGGCGCCCCCCTACCCCCACCCCGTGTCTTGAAGTATGGTGTTTCATCCAAAGATGAAAGTGGAGGGTTGGTTTTGTGTAAGTTCATGAAATCCTGACAAAGACCATAAAAGGAGAAGGTGGGCAAGAGAGTTTGAGAAGGTATGGAAGATTTATATTTTAGTGTAATGAGCAAAAATACTTTTGCATGTCAAATAGTTCCTAATTTTTTGCTTTACATAAAGTTGAATGGGAACCTGAGTTTTCAGCTGATTACTAAAAAAAAAAATACTTAGTAATAGATCATTATGTGATTTTTTAATTTGTCATGAAACTGGAAGAGTTAAAAGAAATGGTGCCAACATTCTAACACAACCCCTTCCATTTCTATCTACTTAATTTGTGTGAATTTATTTACTTAGTGTTTACAAAAAGAGAAAATAGGCATGGATCCATTCATAATCCTGTTCATTTATTTATAAATAGTTGAACTAATTGGGAAAAAATAGCCCCATCTGCTTATTCAGATGTATACTTCCAATAAGATGTTTAAATTTAATGACTCTTCACTAAAATTTGTAATATATATATATATATATACACATACATATATATGTTCTTTTGATTAATTATGAACTAATAATAGACAGAAGAAACCTGTCTTTTGGTTTTAAGAAAAAAACCCAAATTTTAAAATGATCAGTAAAAGGCTTCTAAGTATAAAATAGTACCAGGGTAAAAATCTATGGAATGGAATTGCATTGTCAAATAAAAAAATAAATACATCAATTTTCATAGTTTAACAACTATTCATGTATTTTTAAAAAGTGGGTATCACATATAATATATATGTGAAATATATATATTAATACTATACTATATTATTTTTTATTAAAGCATAATTTACATATATTAAAATTCATCCTGTTTGTGTATAGTTCTGTGAGTTTTGACGAAAATAAAGAGTCATGTAACCACTCCACCAGCAAAAGTAAGATGTAGAATAGTTCCATCATCCTGTCAAATTCCCCCATGCTACTTTGTAGTCAGTCTCTACCCGTACCACCAGGCCCTAGAAACTACTGATATGTTCTATATCAGATAGTTTTGTCCTTCCCAGAATGCCATTTAATGCAGTAATGTAGTATGTAGCCTTTTGAGTCTAGTTTCGTTCTCTTAGCAGAATAAATTTGAGATTTATCTATGGTCTTGTGTATGTCCACAGTTCATTTCTTTTTATTGCTGAATAGTATTCCATTGTATGGATGGACTATAGTTGGCTTATTCACTCACCAGTTACAGAACATTTAAGTTGGTTTGAGTTTTTAGAGATCATGAATAAAGCTTCTATAATCATTTATCTATAGTTTTTTTGCCTGAATATTATTTTTACTTCACCTGGGTAAATGCTGAGCAGTGGCGTTGCTGGGCCATATGCTAAGTGCATTTTTAACCTTATAAGAAGCTGACAAACTTCTTTCCAAAATGTCTGCACCATTTTGCATTCCCACTGGCAATATATAGGAGTTTCAGTTGCTCCACATTTTTGCCAGCAGCACTAAGTATTGTCAGGATTTGTTGTTGTTATTCTTTCTATTCTAAGAGTTTATATAGTGATAGCTCAGGGTGACTAGTTAGGTTGAACATCTGTTCACATGCTTATTTGCCATTTGTATATTTTCATTGGTGAAATGTCTGCCCAAATCTTTTGCAAAAGAAAATATTGGCTGTTTATCATTGAGCTTTCAGAATCCTTTATATATTTAGGATACAAGTCTTTTATGGTTATTACTTGCATTTCCAGTAAGCTCCCAGGTGCTGCTAATACTGCTGTGCTGTTGGAAGTAGGTCTGAGCTAGCATACTGCTTCTTAAACTGTAATATCCATAAAAATCACCTGGAGTGGGACCCAGTAGGTTGAGGTAGAACTGAGATTCTGTGTTTCTAACCAGCTTCCAGAAGAGTCTGATTTTCTGTGATCACAGTTTAAAAAAAAAATTTTTTTTTTACATTTATTTATTTTTGATAGGCAGACAGAGATAGAGCACAAGTGGGGGTGGGGCAGAGAGAGAAGGAGACACAGAATCCCAAGCAGGCGCCAGGCTCTGAGCTGTCAGCACAGAGCCCAATGTGGGGCCCGAACTCACAAACCTCAAGATTATGACTTGGGCTGAAGTCGGATGCTCAGCCGACTGAGCCACCCAGGTGCCCCTCTGTGATCACAGTTTGAACAGGAAGGATTTAGGAAAATCACAGAAAGATTACAAGAAAGAATTAAACTTCAGCTGATGTTGAAGGATGGGAAATTTTTTTCCAGAAATAATGAGTAAAGAAAAATAGAAGGTGAAGAAGGGAGAAAAGAGAAGAATAATTTTGCAGAGGAAATAATATAAGCAAATATATAGAGGATGAGCCCTGTAAGGTTGAAGGAAAAAGGCAATTAAAGATGTTGAGGATAGTTGGTGAGACAGGAGAGGTAAGTCAGAATCATATTACAAGAGACATCTTTGGATTTTCTTTCCTGTGAGTGGATGTGCATAGAAATATTTCAATCAGAAGAGTAATGTGATCAGATTCTCAGTGTGGAAATATGCCTGTGGCAGCAGAATAAAGCAGTGATTTTAGAAGAGAGTGGAGGCTGGAAAATTGGTTATTACAAGTGCAGTGAGAGATAAAGAGTACTTGAATTAAGGCAGTTACAATCAGATGGAAGAGGAGGAGCCATATTAAGAGATATACACTCAACAGAGTCATGGTAAAAATTGGGTGTAAGAGATGGGGCACCTGTGTGGCTCAGTTGGTTGATCATCTGACTCTTCATTTCCACTCAGGTCATGATCTCATGGTTTATCGAGCCCCACATTGGGCTCCGCACTGACAGCACAAAGCCTGCTTGGGATTCTTTCTCTCTCTCTCTCTCTGTCCCTACCCTGCTCAGGTTCTCTCTCTCTCTCTCTCTCTCTCTCTCTCTCTCTCTCTCTCTCTCTCTCAAAAAATAAATAAACATTAAAAAAAATTGGATGTAGAGGAGAGAGAATAGGACGGCAACTGGGTGGGGCCACTTACCAGTATAAGGAATGTGCCTAAGGACTAAGTTTTGTGCAAAATATCATGAGGTTGATTAGGTGTGCTGAGGCTAAGGAACTTGTAATATATCCATTTGCATGTGACTAGAAGGCATTTAAAAAAACGTTGCAGTAGAGTTGACATACAATGTTACATTCATCTCAGGTGCACAACATAGTGATTTGACAATTCTACCATGCTCACCGTGGTAAGTGTAGTTACCATCTGTCACCACACATTATTAAAACATTACTATTATTTTTTAATTTGAGTATAGTTGATATACAATGTTACATTAGTTTCAGGTGTACATTATGGTGATTTGACAAGTTTATACATTATGCTGTGTTCACCACAAGTGTAGCTACCATCTGTCACTATACAATGCTATTATAGTATCATTGACTGTATTCCTTATTCCTTATCTTTTATTCCCATGACTTATTTATTCCATAACTGGAAGCCTGTATCTCCCACTCCCCTTCACTCATTTTTCCCAACCCACCCCCACCCTTCTCCCCTCTGGCGACCATCAGTTCTCTGTATTTATGTTAGGTAGAGAAGCTAGACACAAGCAATGGAAGAATGCCTCTCGAGGCAGAGTCCCAAGTCCTTGGGGAGGAGAAAGATAGAGACATTAACTAGAGGCAAGGATGGTGATAAATAAGCTACACATTAAAAGCCTGGGAGCACAACTCCTGACCTTGTGGCTTCCAAGACCTTGGGGTGAACAGATCAAAGCCATAGGTGCAGAGCATGAGTTCTCCTCTTCTACCTCTGCCCCTGGGTAGCCCCTAGACTCATTGTAATGCCTTTGCATTAATGGTAAAGCACCCTTCCCTCTGGCCCCAAAGGCTGCCCTGATGGTTCTGGTACAAACCTTGTACAAAAACTCCCCCTCCCTGTGGGAGGAGTTTCCCAAATGAAAAAAAAGCAGCCTCCATTAGAGACCACCCCACTGTACTTCACAGTTCCTTTCAGCAGAGAGATCCAATGTCCACTCTCACCAGTTTTATTTAATATAGTACTAGAAGTCCTAGAAGCAGCAATCAAACAAGAAAAACAAATGAAAAGGAATCCAAATTGGTAAGGAAGATGGCTATATTAAGTTGATGATTATATTTGAGTACATTCTAAAAAGCACTAAATTTTTGCTCTCCTCTCCATACAATTATGTATGTGATATTACATTTTACAGCTTTTTTTATGTATGTCTTGACTAATTTTTTTTTATTTATTTTTTTTTTTAATTTTTTTTTCAACTTTTTTTTTTTTTTTTTTTTTTTGGGACAGAGAGAGACAGAGCATGAACGGGGGAGGGGCAGAGAGAGAGGGAGACACAGAATCGGAAACAGGCTCCAGGCTCCGAGCCATCAGCCCAGAGCCTGACTCGGGGCTCGAACTCCCGGACCGCGAGATCGTGACCTGGCTGAAGTCGGACACTTAACCGACTGCGCCACCTAGGCGCCCCTCTTGACTAATTTTTGTAGATACTTACTACTTTGGTGTTTTGATCTCCATACTGACTTTGAATAATCAATCTACTGCCTAAACTCTATGTTTGCTTTTATCTGTGAATTTTTTCCTTTCATAATTTTCTTCTGGTTATGAACTTTTATTTCCACTTAAGTAAGTCCCTTTAACATTTCTTGTCAGGCTTGTTTGGTGGTGATGAACTCCTTTAACTTTTGTTTGTCTGGGGAACTCTTTATCTCTCTTTCAATTCTGAATGATAACCTTGCTGAATATTCTTGGTTGTATTTTTCCTTTCAGCACTCTGAATATATCATGCCATTTTCTTCTTTTTTTTTTTTATTTTTAAAAAAAAATTTTTTTTTTTAACATTTATTTATTTTTGAGACAGAGAGAGACAGCATGAACGGGGGAGGGGCAGAGAGAGAGGGAGACACAGAATCAGAAACAAGCTCCAGGCTCTGAGCCATCAGCCCAGAGCCCGACGCGGGGCTCGAACTCACGGACAGCGAGATCGTGACCTGGCTGAAGTCGGACGCTTAACCGACTGCGCCACCCAGGCGTCCCTCATGCCATTTTCTTCTGACCTAAAAAGTTTCTGCTGAAAAATCAGCTGATAGCCTTATGGGATTTTTTGCTGCTTTCTTTCTTGTTTTTTCTTGTTGCTTTAAAAAAAAATTTTTTTTTAAATTTTTTTAACGTTTATTTATTTTTGAGACAGAGAGAGACAGAGCATGAACGGGGGAGGGTCAGAGAGAGGGAGATACAGAATCTGAAACAGGCTCCAGGCTCTGAGCTGTCAGCACAGAGCCCGACTCGGGGCTCGAACTCACAGACCGCGAGATCATGACCTGAGCTGAAGTCGGCCGCTTAACTGACTGAGCCACCCAGGCGCCCCTAAAAAAAATTGTTTTTAATGTTTATTTTTGAGAGAGAGAAACAGAGCGCAAGGTAGGAAGGGGAAGAGAAAGAGGGAGACAAAGAATCCGAAGCATGCTCCAGACTCTAAGCCATCAGCACAGAGCCTGACACGGGGCTTGAACTCATGAACTGTGAGATCGCGACCTGGGCTGAAGTTGGACGCTTAACTGACTGAGCCACCCAGGAGCCCTTTTTCTTGCTGCTTTTAAGATCCTCTCTTTCTCATTTGTCTTTTCCATTTTAATTATTGTGTCTTGGGGTGGGCATCCTTAGGTTCATGTTGTTAGGGGCTCTCTGTGCATCCTGGACCTGGATGTCTGTTTTCTTCCTCAGGTTGGGGAAGTTTTCTGCTATTACTTTCTCAAGTAAATTTTCTTTTTAAAAAAATATTTATTTATTTTAAGAGACAGAAGGAGAGAGAGAGAGAGAGAGCACACGAGGGATAGGCAGAGAGAGAGGGAGAGAGAAAATCCTAAGCAGGCTCCATGTTGTCAGCACAAAGCCCAAAGTGGAAGTCGATCTCATGAATCAAGAGATCATGACCTGAACTGAAATCAAGAGTCGGTTGCTTAACCAACTTAGCCACCCAAGAGCCTCTCAAGTAAATTTTCTGTCCCCTTCTCTGTCTTCTCTTTCTTGGATTCTTATAATGCAAATGTTATTGTGTTTGATAATGTCACAGAATTCCCTTAACTTATTTTCATTTTTATTGTTCTTTTTTCTTTTTGATGTTTAGCTTGGGTGCTTTCTAGTAACCTGCCTTCCAGATTAGTGAGCCATTTTTTGCGTCTTCTAATTTGCTGTTGCTTCCCTCTAGTATATTTTTTATTCTTTTATTGTATTATTTAGCTATTATTGGTTCTTTTTTATATTTTCTTTTTTTTAATTTTTTTTTTAACGTTTATTTATTTTTGAGACAGAGAGAGACAGAGCATGAACAGGGGAGGAGCAGAGAGAGAGGGAGACACAGAATCTGAAACAGGCTCCAGGCTCTGAGCGGTCAGCACAGAGCCCGATGCAGGGCTCGAACTCACGGACCACGAGATCATGACCTGAGCCGAAGTCAGACGCTTAACCGACTGAGCCACCCAGGCGCCCCTATATTTTCTATGTCTTTGTTGAAGTTCTCACTGAACTCATCCATTTCTTTTTCTTAAGTCCAGTAAGTATCTTTATGACCATTACTTTTAACTCTTTATCAGGTAGATTGCATATCTTCATTTCATTTAGTTCGTTTTCTATGATTAGTGTTATTCTTTCATTTGTGACATATTCCTCTGTGTCCTGATTTTGTCTAATTCTCTGTGTTTGTTTCTATGTATTAGGTAGGTAAGCTACATCTCTCAGTCTTGAAAGTAGTGGCCTTGTACAGAAGAGATCCTGTGGTGCTTTATAGCTAAATCCTCCCTTGTCACCAGAACCCAAGTGCTCTGGGGGCATCTTCTATGTGGGCTGTGTGCACCCTCCTGTTGTGGCTGAGCTGTGATTACCCTTAGACCAAAGAGCTACAATAACCCACTTTGTCTGCTGAGGTACATTGGGCAGGGTTTGCTCCTCAAGCTATTGAGAGGCTCAGCTGTGACCACTGTAGGCTCATTGGTGGGCAAGGCTGACACTCATCCTAGCTGTCTGCAGTTAGGTCTGTCATACACCTGCAGGCACACCCTAAGGCAGGGCTTGCTCCCTGAACAGCTGGCTAAGAGGCCTGATGGTAGGAACTGTGGACATGCTGATGTGGGGTGTTATCTCCCCTGCTCTCCAGGGCAGGAGTCACTTTGGAATGGTACAGGTCCTCTGGGGCTGCCTGGTGGGTGTGGTGGGGCAGGAGCTGGTTTGGAGGGATGCCTGCCAACATGGGTTGGTTGGGTGGGGTGGGTCTGCAGGGGGACACTGGGGTTTGACACACAGTGCTGGCAAGGTAAATGGAGAATGTTAGAACTGGCTCCCACAAACATTAAGCTATCTAGGCTGGGGGAGGACAAGAAAAATGGTGCCCAGTAGCACTTTTGTTCCCAGAGAAATCTTCTTCAGATCCCTGCCCCACTGGCACACATTCTAAGGTTAGTAAATTTCCTTCATGTATACCCCAGGTGATTTTCAAACTGCTGTTTTGTGCCGTGTCTTAGGCAAGTTATTTAGCATGCTGGCTTTTTTAATGGTGAGGACTTGGTTTCCTATCACCCTCCTGCTTCCCCAGAGTTAAACCCCACTGATTTTTAAAGCTCCTAGAGTTAAGCCCCACTGATTTTCAAAGCCAGATGTTATGAGGACTCTTCCCAGTGTGGGTCCCCAGGGCAGGGTCTTATTCTTCCATACTTGGGATATCCCTCCCATACATGATTAGTCACATTTGGGGGTAGGGGTGGGTTGGTTCTAGATGGTGCCTCCACCCCACCTACCCTTTTTGATGTGGCCTTCTATGACTGGTTGTGGAAAAGCTATTCAGCCAGTCTTATGGTTGTTTTCAGAGTTAGTTGTATAGATGTAGCTGTTGCTTCAGTGTGTCCATGGGATGAGGTGAGCTCAGGATCTTCCCACTATACCTTATCCCTCTCTCTGACCTGGAAGGCATTTGTAAGAGTATGGAGAACCAGGAGTGATAAATGGACTGAACTCATAGGGAGTAGTCTGATTCTTTCTTTTTTTAAAATTGTGGTAAGAACATTTAACATGAGATCTACCCGCTTAACAAATTTTTAAGTGTATAATACAATATAGTTCCTGTAGGCACTATGTTGTACAGCAGGTCTCTAGAACTTACTCATTTTGAATAACCAAAAGTTTATACTTGTTGAATAACAACTCCCTATTTCCCTCTTCATTCAGCCCCTGGAAACTACCATTCAATTTTCTGTTTCTATTTAAGTTTGACTTTTAAATCTTTTTAATATTTATTTTTATTTATTTATTTATTTTTGAGACAGAGAGAGCGCAAGATGGGGGGGGGGGGTCGGTGCAGAGAGAGAGGGAGACACAGAATCCAAAGCAGGCTCTAGGCTCTGAGCTTTCAGCAAAGAGCCTGACACGGGGCTTGAACTCCCCAACCTCTAGATCATTACCTGAGCCAAAGTCGACACTTAACCATATGAGCCACCCAGGTGCCCCTAAGTTTGACTATTTTAGATAATTCATATAAATAGACTTGTAGTATTCGTCCTTCGGTGACAGGCTTATTTCACTTAGCATAATATTCTTCAGGTTCATCCATGTTGTTGCATATAGCAGGATTTCTTTTCTTTCTTAAGGCTGAATAATATTCCATTGTCTCCATATACCACATTTTTTTTTTTAACCATTCATTTGTCGGTGGATATTTAAGTTGTCTCTAAAGCTTGCCTATTGTGAATAATGCTACCATGAACATAGGAGTATAACTATTGCTTTAGGTATTTATATATCAGCTACATCTCCTGATTTTAGTTCTTTGGATATATACCCAGAAGGGAGAAGTGGGATTGCTGGATCATATGGTAGTTCTATTTTTAATTTTTTGAGAAACCTTCATACTATTTTCCATAGCAGCTGCACCATTTTACGTTCGTATCAACACTGTACAAAGGTGCCTATTTCTACACGAGCTCTCCAGTACTTGTTATTTTTCCTATTGTTGATAATAGCCATCCTGATACATATGAGGTGATTATGGTTTTGATTTGCATTTTCCTAATGATTAATGATGTTGGGCACCTTTTTGTGTACCTGTTGGCCATTTGCATGTTTTCTTTTGAGAGATGTCTGTTTAAATCCTTTGCCCATTTTTAAATTCAGTTTGTTTGTATTTTTGCCATTGAGTGGTAAGAGTGGAACAATCTCATTCTCAATGGTAGTTAAAATGGAGTTCCTGTATGAAATCCCTAGGGAGTGCAAAAGGGCGAAGAAAAGAGCCAAGGGCAGTATCTAGGAGGCACTCACATTTCAAAGAGAGACCAAGGAGGGAATCTAGTGTAGGAAACTGAGGCATTTCCCCCAATAGGCAAACTATTTTAATTTGAAATCCAGCAAGGAAACAGTATCAGACTGAAGAAGCTGATTTAAAATTATTTCTTTCAATATTTAATATATGTGTTCATACCTTGCAGGTAGTAGATAAACAAAATATTTTTTCATTTTTCTAATTCTAAGGTATAATGTAATATTCATTTAATGTATGTTTAACTGTTTCGTCTAGGGAGGGTTTTTCATGCTTTGTCTTTTAAGTAAGTCTTTAATTATTTCTAGATTGAGAGCCTACCAGAAAAAATATGATTTCCTCCATTACTTCTGGATCTGTATTTAATAACTGTCTATAAATAGTATCAGGCAATGCAGTAATTATGCAATTACTAAAGGTCATTGTTGATATAAATATATTTCATTTAGATGCAAACTTTTCCTACCCTATTATAAACTTCATAAATACACTGATCCATGCTTAAAATTGGTACAGATTTATAACATATTGATACTAATAGTTTAGAAGTTGCCTAAAAATATTTCTCTGTCATTTGCTTCCAAGATGACAGTATTTTCAGGCATATGGTGAGCACTTGATCTAGCTCTTCTGCCCCAGCAGATTTCAAGATTATGTCTGTGCAGTATAATTCATTATCACATAGATGTGTTTACTTTCATATGTAGCAGAACACTGGACCTAGCCTCAGAAGACCTGAAGTTGAAGTCCTGCTTCTTCTGTCTTAAATGTTATACCCGGGGAAGTCAGTTCAGTTTATTTCAATGAATCCTTTACTGAATTGCTGGTATTACCAAGCACCGGAGAAACCAATCTAAATAAAATACAGTCTTAAGAGAGATGCAGACATATGAAAAACATTCCAAAATAATGTGTGAGAAGTATGTGCGGGGCACTATGAATTTGACAAAGATCCTCCTTTTTCAGCTTGAGGCATAAAGGGTAGGCAGCTATTTCTGGAGATGTCTGGGATGATTCTTAAGAGGTAAACATGTGTGGCAGGTTTGGGGATTAGGGGAAAGTTGGGGACTGAAAAATCAGAAGATTGTTCAGCCACGGAGAGTATAATAGCAATGCCAAATGAAGAGCAGGGTATGCTGGGGGAATTCTGGGTAGTTTTGTATTACTTGAAAGTAAAATATGAGATGTGAGGCCAGCTTCTGAGGGCTTCATAGGCCAAATGGAGTCTTAGGCTTTGGTATGTACTTGAAGGGACTTGTTGAAGTCTGTTAAGAATAGCAATCCCAGTCAAATATGCACTGCCGTTACTTATATAACTCTGGTGGGAGTGTGCAGGGTGCATTTGAAGGAAGCAATCCAGAGGCATTTGTGATGCTTCAGTGAAGCATGATAAAGGATTGAATTTGGATGGTGATAGAGTCAGAGAAAGGGAGAGCACAATTAAGAAAGAGTAAGGAAGTATCTATGTATTTATGACAATGCTTGTTGAACCAGAAAAAAACACAGCTTGAAGAGTGAAAGACCTGAACTTGAACCTCGCTTCATCACTTAAGGGTTTGAGCGCTGTGCAAGTTACTGTTTTTTCTGACTTTCTGCATTTCTGAAAGTGAGGGTGACACTTCCTTTTGTTATCACGGGGATTAGATATAACCTAAAGCACCTGAAATAATACTTAAATGTAGAGTGTCTTTAAATGGTTGCTAGTATTACTATTCACATCACATCACTTAACATCAAAACCCTGACTCCACTCCTGCATTTTAGGTTTGTTGTGATATTACAGTAAAGTAAGTATTTGTTGATGGTGAATAATCTTTGGATAAGCAATCATTTCAGAAAATAAAATGTTTCATGTGCCACATTTTCCCTACTTGAAAGAAAAGTAGCTTTGGACCTCATTTTTAAAAAGTCTATAATTATAAATAATGCAGTTTATTGGTTTTTTAAGCTTTTTTAAGAAAAGCTTCTTCATTTACCTAGTGGGGGGTGGGGGGCGGGCAGAGGCAGAGAGAAAGAAAGAGAGAGAGAGAGAAGGAGAGAGAGAATCCTAAGCAGGCTCTGTGCTGTCAGTGCAGAGCCTGGCACAGGGCTCAATCTCACAAACGGTGATATCATTACCTGAGCTGAAACCAAGAGTCAGATGCTTAACTGACGGAGCCACCCAGGCGCCCTTCAGTTTATTGTTTTATTGAATAAAAAAAAATCAGTGAGAATATTGGCTACTGAAATGCTAATAATGAACACATTTGGGAATTAGCTGTGTGGAGTTGTTACATTATAGTGGTTAAGGTCACAGGAGAGCTGGGGTCAGATAGATGGCTTATTGTATGTCTCTGAGTAAGGTAATTTACGTCTCTATGCCTCAGTTTCTTGATTTCTAAGTGGCTGAACCTCCTAAGGTATTTGTGAGGATTAAATGAGAAAATTGCACATGTAACTGCTCAGCTGTACCTGCCAAGGACTTACTAAATAGTGACCAATATTTTTTGGAGGGCAGTGTTCAGAAGAGTGACTTTATAGGCACTAACTCATTTAATTAAAACAAAAGAAAAAAGAGAAAACAAACAACATCCAAAGATGGGCATTAATGTTAAGTCCCATTTGCAGACTTGGGCATGTAGACTGAGAGGTGGGATTATGCTGTTCAAAATCACATAACAAGGAAGCAGTAGAACTAAAGCTAGACTAGTTCATTATATTCAGTGTTGCATTTCCTGAGTCTGATGTATACTCATACCAGGACCTGTGTCGGTGGCTTTCTCCCCTCACACCAACCCAGCCTGAGTCTTCCTCTCCCCCAGAGTTGTAGGACAGTCTCTGCTGAAGCACAATGGTGACCAACAGCTACAACACACACTGTGGTATTATGGCAGAACTGGGTGCCACTCCACCCTGTACTGAGCTCTGGATGGCCCCGTCTGCTGGTCTGCTGAGGGTTTCAGCTCTAGTTTGGCTCCTCTTCCCATGAATGATACTCCCTGCCAATTCCCTACCTCCCATTTGCACCAGGAGCTGCCCAACTGGGGTGCATATTCCTGGAGTGAAAGAATTTTACTGATGCTCCTTTCAGAGTCCCAGGTTCCTCTCTTCCATCACCTAGAACAGCCTCAGCCTCTCTGTTTTATGTGAGCTGATAGGCTGTAGACTTAATTACTACATGAGTAAGGTCATGGGTTTTTTTATTGCAGATAGACACTATGCACAAGCCCTTTTCAAAATAAGCGATAGGTATCTTTGTTATAAATGATAATAACAATACCAATGAGCTCAGTAGAGGTAACGGCTGGAAGAATCTCATTTGTGAATGAACATGCTTGTTTATGGGAAGGGTCTGTTTTTCATGTGTCAGCTCTACCCTCTTTTACAGATAAGGACAAGCAGATAAAACCATGGAATTTGATTTGCTTTCCAGATAGATATATGCTCCCCCGACTCAAATTCAAAGATAAGATTTTGGTTGGCTGTTGAGGGCTTCAATGAAATAGAAGTTAACAATTTCCTGATCTCAACTTCTCAAATGCGTTTGGAGCTCTTCTTTCTCATGTCCCCATGATTACATAACAGGCCTTATATTATAGTCTGAAGTTTTTTTTAGCCTTGGGGGACTCTACTCTTAAGACGAATCGCTGTCAAGATTTGCATAGTCATAATTGCCATTTTGGTTTTATCTACTTTTCCCTGTTCATTTTTATGTAGATACACTGGTGAGACTACCAATAAGTGTCTCTAATTGAGAAAGAAAACTTAAATCAATCCTAAAAAGAATTGTTCTGTATATCTGATTCTGCCTTCACTTGTGGTGCCAAAGAGGTAGTTCATAATCACAGTGGCTGCAGTGGTGTTTGTTATAGAAGTTATCTGCCCATTGGAATAGAAAGGGAAGTAGCTTTGAACTTTTTAAAATCCAACAGAACTATGCTAATTCATGAATAAACAATATCATATGTTTTGTAAAAACATTAGCTATCATGTCCATATGTGTTTTCCTGAACGTTTTTTTAAATTTTTAAATTTTTAATTTATTTTTATTTAGTTTTTAATATGAAATTTATTGTCATATTGGTTTCCATACAATACCCAGTGCTCCTCTCAATAGGTGCCCTCCTCAATACCCATCACCCACCCTCCCCTCCCTCCCACCCCCCATCAACCCTCAGTTTGTTCTTAGTTTTTAAGAGTCTCTTATGTTTTGGCTCCCTCCCTCTCTAACCTTTTTGTGTTTTCCCTTCCCCTCCCCCATGGACTTCTGTTAAGTTTCTCAGGATCCACATAAGAGTGAAAACATATGGTATCTGTCTTTCTCTGTATGACTTATTTCACTTAGCATAACACTCTCCAGTTCCATCCACATTGCTACAAAAGGCCATATTTCATCCTTTCTCATTGCCAAGTAGTACTCCATTGTGTATATAAACCACAATTTCTTTATCCATTCATCAGTTGATGGACATTTAGGCTCTTTCCATAATTTGGCTATTGTTGAAAGTGCTGCTATAAACATTGGGGTACAAGTGCCCCGATGCTTCAGCACTCCTGTGTCCCTTGGGTAAATTCCTAGCTGTGCTACTGCTGGGTCATAGGGTAGATCTATTTTTAATTTTTTGAGGAACCTCCACACTGTTTTCCAGAGAGGCTGCACTAGTTTGCATTCCCAGCAACAGTGCAAGAGGGTTCCCGTTTCTCCACATCCTCGCCAACATCTATATTCTCCTGATTTGTTCATTTTAGGCACTCTGACTGGCGTGAGGTGGTATCTGAGTGTGGTTTTGATTTGTATTTCCCTGATGAGGAGCGACGTTGAACATCTTTTCATGTGCCTGTTGGCCATCCAGATGTCTTCTTTAGAGAAGTGTCTATTCATGTTTTCTGCCCATTTCTTCACTGGATTATTGGGGTTTTTTTGGGTGTGGAGTTTGGTGAGTTCTTTATAGATTTTGGATACTAGCCCTTTGTCCAATATGTCATTTGCCAATATCTTTTCCCATTCCGTTGGTTGCCTTTTAGTTTTGTTGGTTGTTTCCTTTGCAGTGAAGAAGCTTTTTATCTTCATGAGGTCCCAATAGTTCATTTTTGCTTTTAATTGCCTTGCCTTTGAGCATGTGTCAAGTAAGAAATTGCTGTGGCTGAGGTCAGAGAGGTTTTGTCTTGCTTTCTCCTCTAAGGTTTTGATGGTTTCCTGTCTCACATTCAGATTCAGGTCCTTTATCCATTTTGAATTTATTTTTGTGAATGGTGTAAGAAAGTGGTCTAGTCCATTTTTCTGCATGTTGCTTCCCAGTTCTCCCAGCACCATTTGTTAAAGAGACTGTCTTTTTTCCATTGGATATTCTTTCCTGCTTTGTCAAAGATTAGTTGGCCATACTTTTGTGGGTCCAATTCTGGAGTCTCTGTTCTATTCCATTGGTCTATGTGTCTGTTTTTGTGCCAATACCATGCTGTCTTGATGATTACAGCTTTGTAGTAGAGGCTAAAGTCTGGGATTGTGATGCCTCCCGCTTTGGTCTTCTTCTTCAATATTACTTTGGCTATTCAGGGTCTTTTGTGGTTCCATAGAAATTTTAGGATTGCTTGTTCTAGCTTCGAGAAGAATGCTGGTGCAATTTTGATTGGGATTGCACTGAATGTGTAGATAGCTTTGGGTAGTATTGACATTTTAACAATGTTTATTCTTTAATTTTTTTTAATGTTCATTTTTTTTTTTTTTGAGAGACAGAGCATGAACGAGGGAGGGGCAGAGAGAGAGGGAGATACAGAATCCAAAGCAGGCTCCAGGCTCTGAGCTGTCAGCACAGAGCCCAATGCGGGGCTTGAACATACAAACTGTGAGATCGTGACCTTAGCCGAAGTCCAATACTTAACCAACTGAGCCACCCAGGCACCCCCTGAAAGTTTTTATGTAGTGGTTTTGATTCTTATCTCCATGTCAATTGCTACATTTATCAAGTAACTGCCACAGGCCCCCTTCTTAAGCATAGCAATTTTGGTGACTGTGTTTCTAATAAGCAAGATGTAAAAACCAAACCAAAGCAAACCAAATACTAGCCATCAGTCAAGTTTGTCACTTGTCTACTCTTTGAAGGGGCAGCAAATAAGTTGCAGATGGGTCACTACTTACAGTTCTTCGACATGTCTTGCAGGCTTGGCAGATGTTTTCTACAGTGTCTCCACTACACAGCATTTAAAACTTCCACTTAGAAGGAGATCTTGCTACTTCTTCTTAGCAGACAGCCCAGAGTCATAGGAGTATGAGTGGTTGATCACATTTTCCTTCAGTCCGGGGATGCTGCTCTTTGTTATAAAGGGTGGACTCACAGGAAGAAAAAGATGTGTGCCTGTATGCTGGCCTGCCACACTGAATTCCTTTCAGTTCCTTTTTCTTCTCAGAGCCTGGTCCTGCTAGTGATACTCTGAACTTGAGTTCTAGGTGGCCACCATCTTCCCATTCCAGGGGGATTGGCCCAGATGTCACCTTTTTGCCTGGCCATCCTCTCCAGGAAGGTCCTCCTTACTACTTTTTACCACTGCACTCAGTTATTTTCTTCATATCACCTCCCACAAGCTTGTGTACGCATACTTTGAAAAAACTGATCTGTCACATCTTTGGGATTATAACCTCCAGAGTCCACATCTGTCTGGCTTATTGCTATTCATACACAATAGAACACTGCACAGAGCAAGCACTCAGTCAAAGTTTTTCGAACAAGTGTGAAATGAGGCGTTTTATAGAACTGACATATCCCATCTTGGGTCTTTCTTTATCTGCCTTACTAATGTCACTGTTCATAATAACTTCAAAAAATTAACTAAATTTAGCAAAATTATTGTTACTTTAGTGGGCAAAATTATTTTTTCATCTGTTTTTTTGTTTTTGTTTTGTTTTGTTTTGGTAACAGCTAGCATAGAGTTCCTTTTAGAAAGAGAACTCCTCAAGAAAAATATCTGTGTAGTCTACTTTGGTTGGGATAGGTGAGACACCAAGGCATGGTTTACATACTAAGATGAGACAAGTTGCTAGATAAAATGCTTGGCATAAGATGTTCCTAGTAATTAGAGGTTGGAGCAGGGAGCCATGCAGCACAATGAGACTCTGGAGCCTTTTTAAAAAAGTGCTTAACAGTTAAGAGGTGAGCAGTTTTTCATGGCAGGATAGCCACAGTCTTTAGAAAGCACAATTGTCTACTATCTGATTTTAAGTTATTAACTTCCTCTGACATAAATCACTTTTATATAACACCAAACTTTGGAAAAGACTGCTACATACACACATTTTGGGGAGAGGTTTGGGGAAACCAGTGAAAAGCAGCTGTACCCAGCGTTTGTCACTGTGGAACTAAGACTTGGATTGGCTGCAGAGATGACAGGTAGCTATAACTTAAATATAAGTGGCCTCATTCTTTTTTTTTTAATTTCATTTATTTATTCATTGTGAAAGAGTGAGAGAGAGAGCTCAGGGGGAGGGGCAGAGAGAGAGTAGAGAGAGAGAGCATCCCAAGCAGGCTCTGCACCATCAGCATGGAGCCTGACCAGATGCTCTAACCCACAAACCATGAGATCGTGACCTGAGCCAAAATTAAGAGACAGTAACTTACTGTGCTGTCCAGATGCCCCTAAGTGGCCTCATTCTTTCAAGTGGTACTTTAAGTGGTACCACTTAAACATTTTTGGTTGGTGAGTTATGGGCTTACAGGAATCTCGGACTGCATTGAATGATGCATAAAGTTTCAGAACCATATTTATACATAGAATATAGTCATTGGTTAAAAACAAAGTGTTTGGTATTTTTAGTGTCATGTGAAAAAAAGCCAAAGTGTGAGTTATTAGTGATTTCTGTTTTTAATGGTAGGAATTCTATATCTTCTCTGTCTACTGCCTGTAGAAATTTCTGGTTACCAGAATCAATTTCTGAACAGAATGCTGGGGAATCCTAAGCTATGCACCTTGTGAAAGAACTGGCTTCCTGCTCTGGCTGTGGGGTGGGGTGGGGGGAAGTTAGGCCCTGAGACACTGGGGTCCTTCATGCAGCCCAGGACCCACCCACGATTCCTCTTGAAGAAGGAGAGTTCTCAGGCGATTTGGGGGTTCTCTTGGGGCTTTAATCTCTTGAGTATTGGTTTTTTATTTTGGTTGTCATTGAGAATGTTACTCATAGGTCTGCACGTTTTTCAAAGTCAGCCAAGTTGGGGGGAAACACCTGCTAAATATAAAATCCACATGCTTAAGGGCATTTACTTTTTCTCACTATAGCAGACACGCAATTAAAAAGTGAATATTATGTGATGGACTTTTGAAAGAATCATTGATCATCCCTCCTTGGGATGTAAAAGTCAGTAATGAAAACCCAAATTTGTTTTACCTTTTTGCTTTAAAAATTATAGGATGGTAATACCTTATTAAAATATATAAATCCATAAATCACCATTTATTGCAAAGCCACAAGTAAAATTATGCCGTCATATCCAGTTCTGTGGGTATGATGGCTTGTTGGCTTTCCCTCTTAAACCTCAGAGGGGGAAAAATTCTCTGACTACTGCTGTGCATGAAAAAGTGTTTTTCTTTGAGATGCCTCTAGAATGTGGGTATAGCATAGATTCAGGGAGGCCTTTCCAAATGGCTTTAGAACAGGTTCATATCTTGTTCTTCAACTGAGTTTATATTTATGTATTTTTCTATTGAATTATTCAGCACTATTTCAGTGGTTCAGTGCCCTTAGACGTGTTTCTGTACCAGGATGATGTTTGTGTTCAGTGATCTTCAAGGAAAACAATGTGTGGGGAGGTGGCAATGCTTAGCGACAAAAAGCATAGGCTTCTAATGTTGGAGTCAGACACAACTGGGTTGCCTTAGTCATGCCACTGAACATCTATGAGGATCATTTTGTGAGAATGTAGAATTAGATTTGTTTAGGATGACTTCTGCTACATCAGGTCTTGTGGTTTAAATGGCACTTTGAGGATACATTTGGGAAGTTGAACAGTTAAATATGCAAATTGGCTTTTAAGATATCAGTTTGTTCATATTTGTTTATTGCAGCTCTCTCTGCATAAAACCTCTGTCTCTTCCTTGTTTATTTGTTTAGTTAATCTCGAATCCTTGAAGGTATATTTCCACATTGTGGTTTGCAGGGGGCCTGTCCTGACTTCCTGGTCTCTATTACACACTTTTTCTTTCATGTGCAGTTTCTTGCCCTAACACATGATGCTGAAATTCTTCCTCAACTTGCCCATTTCCTCCAGTTGTCTCTGAGCTCTGAAGGCAGTAATATTCTTTTTTATCACTGCATCCTCCATATCAATCACAGGCACAGTTCTGACACATAGCCCACCCTCAATAAGTATTAATTAAATGATTACTTGTTTTATTGATTTTCCAAGTATTATTTACTTTTCCGAGGGAAATAACCACCTGTGTTAAAAAAAAAAAAACTTTTCAGTACAATCACATGCTTTATTTCTGGCTTTATTATATGCTTTTAACAGAGGAATGATGGATTGTTATATTATATCAAAAAGAGAACTTGGAATCCATGTCCTCAGAGAATTTCACATAGGAGGAAATTAATCATTTTATCTGATTCCATAAACTTATTAATGACAGAACCAGTATTTCAGAGAGGGAAGCGTTGTTCCAAGGTGAATGTTTATGGGTTTCAGGTTACTCTGTGTTGAACTCTAGTTTAGCTGTTTGGCTCTATTGCACTGGCTCAGATGTTATCTTCTCCAGTCCTCCCTCCCTTCACCTCTAATTTGAAGAGGGAGTTCAGGAAAGAGGGTGAGGACAGAAGACAGTTCGTCTGATGATTAAACAAGTTAATATATGAGCACATTTTATATAGTTGTAGCCATGGCTACTTAGTGTTAATGATTCTTATTTAAGAGCTCTTTTATTCATTTATTTTATGTAGAAAACTGAGTTTTCTTTTTTTCAGTTTTATTGAGATATAAGTGACATATAACATTGTATCAATTTAAGGTGTGCAATATAATGATTTGATATATGCATATGTTGAGAAATTACAGCCACAATAAATTTAGTGAAGTCTTGATGGTACTTCTGACTCCAAGGGAAAACACTTAACCAAATCTCTGAATTATTATTTATTCCATGACAAGTAGGTGTGAAACTTTTCTTGCTTTAATGAGGACTTTTGCTATTTAGTTATTAAATGCCCCTTGCAAACACCTCATAAAGGAAACTACTGCCGTGTTGATTTGTATCTGGTCTCTCCTTTCCATCCATTTAATTTTCCAACCTTCTGATTGTTAAATAGCACATACTGTCTTGATTTTGACCTGCAAATAACAAGCTGTCATTTATGAATTCCTTCTTAAAGATAATTATAAATGCTTATTTTCTTGTGATGTCTAGAAGAGAAGTGGGACAGAATATTTTTGGACCGTTATTTGGCCATACAATGTCAAACAATGCTGACATTTGATTATCATAAGCTGTTCTGAACACTTCTTAGCCATTAGGACTCCAATACATGGGAGCTTGTGCTAACATATACATTTCTAGGGCTGACATGCAGAATGAAGACTTGGTTTTGCTCACTGGTAAGCATCATACTAAAGGGAAGAATAAAAGAAGGTGTTAAGCCAGTGGAAAGTCTGGCATGAGGTAAAGTTATAAAGCAGATCAGGGTAATCATCACTGTTTTCCCAGGTCCTATCACTCTTCTGTCCATGCTTTCTTTTCTTGAACACCGTCCCTGAGAAACCTTTTCTACTGGATCTTAAAGCCATGCTACTCTGGTTATCTAGAGCTGGTTACAGCTAAGCCTCCCTCTTTACTATAAAAGGTTTTGCCAGGGGAAGGCTGCCCCTCTACAGTGGGCTCACCTTCACTTTGGAGGTAATGTATTTAGTTTAAGTTTTCCTTCTGCACACGTGCAGCAACTTTTGCTAGTAAGTCCAAAGCAAAGCAGAGGGATTAACAATTCACAGCATTTCTTTTTTTTTTTTATGTTTATTTTTTGAGAGAGAGAGTGTGAGCAGGGGAGGGGCCGAGAGAGAAAGAGAGAGAGAGAGAGAGAGAGAGAGAGAGAGAGAGGGAGACACAGAATCCGCAGTAGGCTCCAGGCTCTGAGCTGTCAGCACAGAGCTCAACGCGGGGCTTGAACCCATGAACTGTGAGGTCATGACCTGAGCTGAAGTCGGATGCTTAACCGACTGAGCCACCCAGGCGCCCCATTTCTTCTTCTTTTTTTTAAATTAATTTATTATTTTTAAATGTTTATTTATTTTGAGAGACAGAGAGACAGAGCATGAGTAGGGGAGGGGCAGAGAGAGAGGAGGCACAGAATCTGAAGCAGGCTCCTGGCTTTGACCTGTCAGTACAGAGCCCTATGCAGGGCTCGAACCAATGAACTGAGTGATCGTGACTTGAGCCCAAGTCAGATGTTTGACTGAGCCATGCAGGCACCCCAATTCACAAAACTTCTGACTCTTTACTTCGTAGGGATATCTAGGTTTGTTTTTTACTTAATATATATAATTTTAAGGGAACATCAGAGAATATAAAATCTGCTTCCTTCTAATTGACTCTTGAGTTTTAATTCTTTGCTCTAGATGCAAATATTAAGCTTGATTGTTTTGCCATTTGATGAATTTTTCACTTATTTGCAGGCTGCTGCAGTCTTTCACCAGGCATCTGATCTCGTGTTGAAATATGAGCTTGTCATTTTTCCTTAGCAAATATGGATCCCTGTTCCTTAACTTGCCTGCTTGTCTCTTTTTGGTTAAACACCAGTTTTTCAGTGTTTATTTTATTTTATTTTATTTTATTTTATTTTATTTATTTTATTTTATTTTATGTTTATTTATTTCTGAGAGACAGAAAGAGACAGAGCATGAGTGGGATAGGGGCAGAGAGAGAGGGAGACAGAATCTGAAGCAGGCTCCAGGCTCTGAGCTGTCAGCACAGAGCAAGACACGGTGCTGGAACCCACCAACTGTGGGATCATGACCTGAGCTGAAATTGGAGGCTTCACCGACTGAGCCACCCAGGCACCCCCAGTGTTTTCTAATAGAACGTTGGCCATAGACACATTATTTGAAGCCCTGGACCTCATATTATTTGTACAAGAAATTGATGTTTCCTTTTCCTTATTGCTGACTCTGTTTTTGTGGTTCCTTGTGTCTTTCTTACCTTTTTCATTGGTTTCCTTTCCTATTGAACCCTCATTTTCTTCTGTGTCATCATCATAGAACTGAATAAAATTTGCATTAAATAATTTTATTAACATATATTTTGTGTGTGTGATGGTGCTCCCTGTTAATTAACTATATTTTTATAAAGATAATATATACTTCACTAAAAAATAAAATTCCAAAAATACATGAATATTATAGAAGTTTCTGAGAGAAAAGTAGTTCTTATTCCTCCCTACTGACTTCCTATGCTATTTCCTAGAGATAAACTCTCTTAACAGTTTCTTGTGTGTTCTTTTAGACATTTTAATTTTTTTTAATGTTTATTTTTGAGAGAGAGAGAGTGCGTGCATGCATGTGAATGGGGGAGGAGCAGAGACAGAGCTGCCAGCACAGAGCCTGACATGACACCCGAACCCTGTGATCATGACCTGAGCCTAAGTTAGACGCTTAACTGACTGAGCCACCCAGGTGCTCAGTTCTTTCTCAGTTCTTTCTCTGTTCTTACATTTGTCTATTTTTTCTTTCAGAGACCTTAGCATATTAATCATAGTATGTTAAATGATTTCCCATCTGATACTTCCAAAACCTGTGTCCCATCTAAGCCTAGTTCTGATGCTTGCTCTGTCTCTTATAGCTGTGTTTTCTTCTTGCCTTTAGCATACCTTATAATTTTTATTGAAAATGCACATAATATATCAGGGACTAGGAACTAAGGCATTTAGGCCTTTAAGTGTGAGATTTTATATTAATCTGGGTAGGAGCTGGCTGTGTTTAAATGTTTGCTGTAGCTGTAAGTGCCAGAAGTTTCAGTTTTCTCTGGTTTATTTTTTTCTTCTGTGTTTTCTTTGGATTTTAGTAAGAACTTCTTAAATAGACTCTGTGTTTTGCAGCTGTCTCCTTTATAATTCACGGTTATTATACTGAAGCCCTATGGATGTGGTGGCAAGGTATTAGGGAAAGGCAGTATTCTATAATCTTAATTTGACTAAATCTCATTTTTATTAATGGATTTGAGTCCCTTGGATGTGACCTTTAGGAGCATTTCTTAGCCTTTTTTGGCTAGCGAGGCCTGGAGTTGACTAATTGCCCTTTCCACAGATCCCCTGAGGCTCTAGTAATCTCCTCTGGAGGGAGGATCTTTGTTATGGAGAGTGCTCTGGGCATATTTCACCAGAATGGTATTGTGCTCCCCTCCTAGCCCAAAACAGGAGGGGATTTTCTTTGATCTTCAAGGTGAGAACTGCTGGAGTTCTTGGAGGTAAAATCCATGAAAATGTAGTGGATCTTCTAAGACTGGGCCCCTCACTCAAGCTAGTCCACATTCAGCCTCCTGCTGTCCACCAGTCCACCAGTCCACTGATGTTGTCATTTACGTGTTTCTACCAGTTAGTGGCTCCATGGCTTCTGCTTCAAGTAAGCCCATCTCAGCTGTGAGTCTCTGTATTTGTCTATCTCTCTAGTTTCTGAGGTGGTGGTTTGCCCTGTAATCTCAGTTCTCTGATTGATCTGAGATGTCACTGATTTGCAGTTTGTACAACTTTTCTCTTGTGAGGATGACAGTGACAACTTCCAGGCTCTTTACATATTGGAAGCTGCAGGGGAATTCTCACTTTCTTTTAAGATTCTTCATGATATCTTGGAAATCCCCTAGTCCGGGAGCTCCACCTCCCTGCTCCTCTCCAGACTCATTGCTCTTTAATCTTCCACACATTAAGTGTCCTCTCAGCGCTTGATGCTTCCTTTCTTGCTTTTCTGGATTTATTCCAACATATTTTTTGGTTTACATCTTCATTTTGCTGCAGTTTATTCTCATAGCTCCATAAGAGAGGGAATATGGGAAATAAATTTTTTTATGGGAAATAAATTTTGAATCTGTATCAGAAAATGTCTTCGAGCACCCAGTGTTACTTATTTTTACCAATGTGATTTTGCTCTCAAATTTTACATTCCTATGTCTAATTCTTTGCCTGGGGGCAGAAACATATGTGTGATATGTCTGTATCTGGGATATGTATGTGTGTATATGAGGAGTAGAGGGGCAGAGTTGGGAGCTGATTGTTCTGTACATATGTTATGCCCAGAATTCGTGATCCCCAAATACCACCAGGGAGCCGAGTCTGATGTAAAAGCAAAAGAGCCTTTATTCGAGCTAGCTCAAGCTCAATCCCCTACCTGCACCGACGCAGCGGTGAGATACTAGGGAGAGAGAGCGAGTTTCAAAAGGACAAAGGTTTTATTGGGGCATAGGGGCAGTTGGTGAGGTAATGGCTGTGGCCTCAGCCGATTGGCTGGGGAAGGGTCCGAGTCCTGTTAGGCAGGTGAGCAGGAGGTTATTCAAGGGGAGGAGGCGTGGTCAAGGTGAAGGACACAGAACAAGATGGAGTTGGCCAGTGTAGGCCCGCCCTTTCACATACCAACTTTCAACTAATCTGTTTATTTTCAGTGCCACATCTCACTCCTACCCAATGCAGGACTTGACATTTCCAAGTACCACATGTTTATGTGGTTCTGTTCTCCTGATAGGCTCCACCTCAACTAGGTCTCCTCAGTGCATCTTGTAACCATCTGAACCCACATTCCCAGACGGATTACAGATATATATATATATATATATATATATATATATATATATATATATATCAAAGATAGTGATAATTATACAGGTTTTATTGTGACAAAAATTTAGAAGCATTTTTACTATCTTTACAAAAATTTAGCAGTTAAGTTTTTAGTTAACATGACTTAATGATTTCAGTAATTGTTATTTTAATGCACAAGACTCTGCACAAAGCACCTATGGTTAGAGAACAACAATAGAGTTTCCCATTTTTTCATTTACTTCTATTGAGATAATTTGTGTGTATCTTCAATGATATTCTTTGCTTTGAGTGTGAGTAAAACATATTTAATGCTTCAGTAGACCACTTTGGCATGTGTGGTGTGTATCATGCAAACCAGCCTCAGATTTTCCTGTTCTCCATCAACTGGCCCTGGGGAAATCCCTAGGTATTGTAAGTGGTACTACTGAAAGGAGAAGTGATAGCACAACAGGAACAGGCAGGGGCCATATGTTCAACTTCCTTGTGCCTTTGGATCCTGCTAGAGTCCAGTCTTATATATGTCATTTACACATGCAAACTTTATGGCTTCCTGGGTTAGATAATACTCAATTCATGATGAATAGTCACATTTCATGTTAATGGTATCGCAAGGTTAAGTCGCAGTCTCTACCAAGAAGACTGGTAGCAAGAGAACAAGTGTTTTATAAAAAGAGAATATTTATCTTTTAAAAATGGTATGGCATATCTGCAGAATCCTAGAGGTCTATCTATGAATCTTCAGTCAGGGTTTGCTGTTGGGTTCATGCAATAGTCTGTTTTGCCAAAGACCTTTGGATCAATAATAGATCCTCTGGATTCCCACTTATGTTGCTGGATTACTAAGATGCTTGAACTGTCTTATTGTGATCTGGCTTTCACTTAATATTGGCAGCCTTACAAATTATTTATTTAATGAGTTGAAGGAGGAAACACATCCATTTTTTTTTTTATAAAATCTGAAAAGCTCACCAACAGTTGTTATCTCTATCTTTGTGATGAGGAAGTGAAGTATAGTACCTTGTCTTTCATTTTGGAGGGGATATCCTGGTATGTCTTGAACTCCCTGGAGTGTCAAAAAGTTGGAAAGACATTAGGTTTTCCTGGAAATTATCTCTCTATGTGTCTAGAGTTCCTATTGCTACTGAATATCCTCTAAGGTACCTGATAGTTTTTGCTGACTAGATTCTATCAACATTATTTTACCATGTGGAGGATCAGCATGATGGCCTATGGAATGGTGAGATGACACAAGTATTAACAGACTAAACTCTAGCACAGAGCCAAGAGCTATAGAGGAGTAATGATGACCTAGCCTTCTATCCTTGCTGGCTGAAGGTAAATGTGTGTGTGTGTGTGTGTGTGTGTGTGTGTGTGTGTGTGTGTGTGTGTCTGAGAGAGAGAGACAGAGAAAGAGAGAGAGAGAAAATTGGAGCATTCAGGGTATCAGGGGCCATATTGCCTTTTTCCATTAAAGAGTCTGCATATGGATCACTATGATTGAGTCACCACATGGTTAAGTTAACAATAATCTTTTGATTTTTTTTTAAACCAATTTGTTTTTCACAGGGGCTGATAGGCCAGTTAAATGAGGATGGAGGAGGATTTATAATTCTAGTATTTTTCAAGTACTTGATGGAGGTACTAATGTATGAAATCCTCTTAAAAGTGAAGAAATTGATTTTGACCTACTATTTTGGTAGAGAGGAGTTATCCCTGAGACTTTCATTTTGCTGTTTCTATCATAATGTTCTTTACTTTATAGGAGACTAATGTGACTTTGTCTGTAAGAGTATGTCTATTCCAACTGAGCACTCAAGAACCAAGGAAATAACCACAGGCATGTTTTTAGATGCATTAGGCCTCTGCTGAAATGGAATTGAGCCAAAGCTCCAGTTATAACTCTCCCTAGGTACATATTTTCTAATTCTTAGAAAACAATAGCATTCTGGGCCCTCCATGGGTTTATGTCATCTCAGAATCAGTATCCAATTTTTATTGGGAAGTATGGATAGTTCCTTTTCTCAACACATAGTTACCTTGTGTGTTAGGGTTTTCCAGAGTAACAGAACCAATAGGATAGATAAAAAAATAGATAGATAGATAGATAGATAGATAGACAGGTAGATAGATAGAAGGAGATTTGTTATGGACACTGGTTTACACAATTAATGGGGGCCGAGATATGTTACAATCTGCTGTCTGCAAGCTGGAAAACTAGGAAAGCCAGTGGTATAATTCAGTTGCAAGTCCAAAGGCCTAAAAACCAGCATTGCTAATGGTACAACTCCTAGTATGAAGATGAAGGCCTGAGAACTAGGGATACAATGGTCTAAGTCCTAGAGTTAGAAAGCTCCTGGGAACCAAGAACTTCAGTGTCTAAGGGCAGGAGAAGATAGATGTTCCAACTCAAAAAAAAGTGGGAGAATTCACCTTTCCTCTGCCTTTTTTGGTTTTGTTTGGGCCTTCAACAGATTGGAAAATGTCTGCCTACATTGGTGAGGGTGGATGTTCTTTACTCATTTGACTGATTCAAATGTTAAACTCTTCTGGAAACATGCTCAGAAATACACCCAGAAATAATTTTTTACCAGCATCTGGCCATCCCTTAGCTTAGTCAAGTTGACACATAAAATTAACCATCACATCCTGACAAATGATCTTAGTCCTTTGAGTAGGATTCTAGGAATCTTCTAGGAAAACTTACACTTGTGGTATTATTGTAAGGTCCTCCTGAAATCTCTATAGTCTCATCTTCAGGTGAGTATGTTTGTTGACCCAGGCCTAGAAATTGGATGAGGAGCCTTAACTCCTTTATGTTGACTCAAATTGGGCCTCTGTTTATCAGATGTAGAAGGTTTTTATTAGTGTTATACAAATCAAGTAGAACCTCAGTTCTGTTCATATGTCTTAGCCCTTCATAAATTAGCTCATACCAAAGATCTTTGCAGGTCACATCATTTTGATAATTGCTCTGGTCCTCCTGTCCATCATGGTCCTCTTGCCCATCTTGCTCCTCCTGGTTAAGTGATGCTCTATTGTGGCTTATGAAAGCAGGGAGACTGGTTAAAAAGCATTTTTCAGTCTGGAAGGATAGCCACTATGGAGCCTCAGAGCTTTACAGGGAAGGTGGTGCTTCAGTCTTCCTTGACAGGATATTGACTAAAACAATGTATTTCTTAGTGCTTTGGGGTAGACAGTATACTCTGAGCCTTCTTAGGAGATTTAGTTAGGAGACTGTTATACTTGATTAATCTATTCCAATATTTCTATTTTCTTAAATCTTGGGATTTTCACATCTATATTTTCATCGTGGTCTATAATTTTGTTCCTTACTCCATGGTCTTAGAATCCAATCCATTTCTATGATACTCTCCTTGGCTAACCACCAAGTAAAAATAACACAAAATATTTTATTTTGTTATTTATTTATTTATTTATTTATTTATTTATTTGAGAGAGAGAGAGAGAGAGAGAGAGAGAGAGAGAGAGCACGAGCGGTGGAGGAGCAGTGAGGGAAGGGGATGGAGTATTCAAAGCAGCTCTGAGTGGACAGCAGAGAGTCCAATGCAGGGCTCAAACCCATGAACCGTGAGATCATGACCTGAGCTGAAGGCAGACACTTAACCGACTGAGCCACCCAGGCACCCCAACAACTAAATATTTTAATTATTTTGGTTTGTAAGCTGTTTATTTTCTAAATTAGACTTTGTACCATCCTCGCCATGACACGTTTGGATTTGATTTTACTTATTGATTTTGAGACAATGAAAGATGGATGAAGCACAACATGAGAAAACCTGTCATTCTCTTGAAAGTTATCCTGGTCAGGTGAAGCCATTAGAGGATTTCTGGTCTGAAAAGTCTCTACTCATCAGACAGGGAAGGAAGAACTTCTGCTCACCATGGTGGCCCTTTATGGACTTAGGAATTTGGGAGTACTCAAAGTTATCCGAGTCAAATGGAGCCAAATGTATCCATTCAAATCATTAGGCTACCAGTCTTTCCCAATTAATGTCCTAAATTTTCCCGAAAGACCTGATGAAGTTGAGAATTGACTTATAATCATTGTAACTTAAGCTGGGAATTAAAAATCTTGAACTGGCTATTTCATTTTTTACTGGCCTCAGTAAGTACTTAGATGACATTATTGACAGTCACACACTTTACATTCTTCATTTTTATCATAATACTTTATTATAGCAGCTACCTGGGCTGTCAAAGCATTGACTCCAAAAGGCACTTCATTTCAGGTGATCACCGGTGATTATTTAAATAACTATTTTACCAATGCATACATGGATTTTCCTGGATCCCACCATTTAGTTTTAGTAGGACCTTTATCTATTGAAAAAAATTTAGATCAGATAGAAAATCCTAGATTGCCTTTTTTTTTTTTGATATTGAGTTGTGAGGGCAGAATTTAACTTGTTTAATAAATAGAATTACTATATACATATTATATGGGTTACAAAAATATTGGAAGTGTTAAAGAAACATGTTCAGGATGATCATCTGGAATCACAGAGCCACAGAACAGAACTGGTTGCCTGTGTAGTTGACATTCCTGTCAAAATTAGGAAAGTGCCCTCGAAATTGGGAAGCTATCACTGTAGTTGCTATTTCCAGAACCCCACTGCAGCTTGTATGACCCACACCAGGAAAAGTGATGTTTAATTCCATGATTGTCTTCTCACTTTCTAAGTTCTCGAATTCAAGTTTCACACACACACACACACACACACACACACACACACACGAAAAAAAAAGAAAAAAAGAGAAAAAAGACATCAATTAGCGGAATCTAAACTCACTGCAACTCTGCCTTTAAATTCATCTGGAAAATGTAGTTTCTATTTTCAGTCTCTGTAGTACAGATTCTTTTATTTTTTTATAATTTTTTTTAACATTTGACATTTAACATTTTTGTAATTCATTTTTGAGAGACAGAGAGAGACAGAGTGTGAGTGAGGGAGGGGCAGAGAGAGAGAGGGAGACACAGAATCCGAAGCAG
This sequence comes from Prionailurus viverrinus, assembly GCF_022837055.1. Classification (NCBI taxonomy): domain Eukaryota; kingdom Metazoa; phylum Chordata; class Mammalia; order Carnivora; family Felidae; genus Prionailurus; species Prionailurus viverrinus. The sequence goes on along the minus strand of NC_062564.1, from coordinate 104,668,054 downwards.
GCTCCGGGCTTCAGTTGTCAGCACAGAGCCTGACAGTGGTAGAAGGGTGGCTTGAACTCAGGGAGCCTGAGATCATGACCTGAGCAGAAGTCGGGCACCCAACCAACTGATCCACCCAGGCACCCCTCATCAGATTCTTAATTGCTACATATTTTTCTTTTTCCCTTTTTTGCTTTTTCCTCTTTTTTTTGTTTTGTTTTGTTTGTATTTATGTTTAAGTTCTGTTCTAGTTTCTTTTTGGCTATTACTCTTTTGAATATGTAAGCTATTTACTCAAAAAAAAAATACAGTAAAATGTTTGGAGAGAAACAGACAGCATGATCTAGGGCAGCTGCCAACATCAGTTTGTGAGCATTATCTCTGAATGTTCTTCACTTACTCACTGTGTCTTCTCTTGGGGCACATTGTCCTTCATTTGGACAAATAGGCAGTGAAGTGCCGTATATCAGTGATTTTCCAAATTGTGAATGTGTGTTTATGTAGTTCCCTTATTAACAGACTCTGGTATCTACTGCAAATATGATTATACTTTTTCCTCATCCCCACTCTAATTGCTGAGTTAGGAAGCTATGTCTCAGGAGTAAAGGTGGCAAGTATAAATAGTTTTTCCCTTGGTCCTTTCTATTTTTCCATTCTTTGCGGGTGGCACTGGGCACTTAGAGAACTCATGGATGCAAGTGAACAGCAGTTGCTGAGCCTTCCTGGACTGTGCCATTTACTTTTTGAGAACTCCATTCCCTGCAGGGATTCTGGAACGGTGTCTATCAGTTTGTGGCATCCTTTCTGGATTTGGCAGATACTCTTTACAGTTTATAGTTTAGGATTATGACTCTTTTTAGCTTTATTTTCTTTTTTCTGCCTCTTGTTCCTTGTCATTTTGTAGGCTGAGCTAGTAGAGTGTAATAAAAACAGCTTTATCATGACATATTTGTCAGAAATATGGAAATAGGAAAGCTATTGAAAGAAATATTTTAGATTTTTGTCTTTCAGAATATTTATAATAAAACAAAAGTCAAGTTCCTTTTTACTCATGTGGCTTTTAACCCTTTTCTGCACGTCAGTAAAGCTTAATAGCAACAACAAAAAGAGAATGAATTCAGTAAATTTAGTCGGATGATGATCTCGTTTGGGATCTAACTAATGGGAAATGCAAATGACAACTTGAACCTCCACATTGTTCGTTATTAAACATGTGATAAATACAGCCTTTCCCCAGTGAGTTCCTCTTGAGGAAACTTTTCATTTGGGAATCTACAGAAAATTATGATGCAATTTTGCCTCCTCCCAGACCAATCATCCTTTTAAAGCACTCGTGGATGCTTAACAGAGTCAACAGTATATTAAGAATAAATGGCTTCCCTAGGGCTATGGAGGGGAAATGGAAGAATGATAGGTATTAGGGCCAGAGTAAGACTAGTAATATTTAGGTCATAAATGGAAATGTCACTTTGTCTGGGGACTGTTTGCTTTGCATATTTACGATTTTAGTAATTTAAACCCTACTTTGTTTTAAAAAATATTTTAGACAATATGTAAAAATATACAAAATAAAAACAAACAAGTGAAGAGACTGAGGTAAAAGGAAAATATGAAAAAACAAGATAAAGCAGGAAGTAAAGAATTTAACAAATGCTTGCTGCAAGATTCTGTCTGCTTGCTAAAAGTGGGTTGGTGATTTTCTCAGAGCTTTCTAGAAGCCATTGTGGAGAGGAAAGTGTAATTAGCTGCAAGATTCACAAACTCATTAAGATATAAACAAGGCCAGTGCTCAGGAGACCTGCACAATATTCTGGGTACTAAAATACTGGGTTAAAATGTGACTTGTTTTCTTAACAATATTCATAGGGTAAATAAAACAACAAATTTTACAGAGACTTTTTTTTGAACATTTTCTTAATGAAGTCAGTGGCATAACACCAAAAAGTAACTCATTTAAAACATATTCCAGTGGAGGTTAGAGTGGGACAGTTCAGGTGCAGACTCCTGCTGGTTTGTAGGTTTGAGTATTCAGAAATGTATTCATTGCAAAAACTTAATTCTTTCAGTTCTAATAATTGTTTTAAATTTAAATAGGATACCTGTGTGTAAAAAATTCAAGTAATATGAATAAATACAATAAAAAAGCAAAATGCACTTCTACTTTTCAAGATTTTTAAAAACCTGAATTTTTAAAATTTTTTTTTAACGTTTATTTATATTTGAGACAGAGAGAGACAGAGCATGAATGCGGGAGGGTCAGAGAGAAGGAGACACAGAATCTGAAACAGGCTCCAGGCTCCAGGCTGTCAGCACAGAGCCTGATGCAGGGCTCGAACTCATGGACTGCGAGATCATGACCTGGGCCAAAGTCGGCCGCTTAACTGACTGAGCCACCCAGGTGCCCCTGAATTTTTTCTCTATATAAACAAATGCATAAAGTACATGTGTGTACATATGTGTGCACGTGCTCACACACACACACACACACACACACACACACACACACACACAGTAGAGCTACATTTTGGCATCCACCACTCATAGCTCCAGAGCTATCATTTTTAAATCATATACTTTGGTTCGTATGAATATAATGAAGGATCCAGCCACTAGTCCATGTGGACTAATGGAATAACTTTGTTTGAGGAGAGTGCTCTTCATGCTGCCAAGAGTAGAAGCCAGGAGCAGATGAGTCCTAACAGACATCTGCCAGGACATTTACTCAGAGATTCTGCGGTAGAGCAGTCAACTGGGTCACGCTCTGGGTCTCTGCCCCTCATCGCCCCTTCTTCAGCCAGACAGCATATGTCACATATCTGCTTTTAGGCCAGAGATGTGTGAGTGACAACTCAAGTAGAAAGAAAGGCCCTTGCCCTTGTTTCTGCGAAGGTCATCCTGGCACAGAGATAGCCAGATCTAAAAGACCGTTGGACACTCTACCTGGTCATGAAAAAGAGGTCACAAACTCAACAAAAGGAACCAGACTTAATAGAAACACCAGTACAGGGAATTAAAATAGATATCACGTATGTCCTAAGACTTAGAAGCAAAGATATCACAAACAAGGAATAAGATAAAGAATTTATGAAACAAGAATAGATAGTAATGGCAAAAATTAGAGAATGTGAATATAGTGTAATTATTAACATTAAACTCTGACTCTGTTTCCAGAAGAAAACTACAAAAACAGTTGAAGAAGAAATTAATGGGCTGGAAATGTGAGAAGGGACATAAAATGACACAGGACAAAAAGGGATAAGCAAAGATTTAAAAGTGGAGACATGGCTGATAGCATTAGGAGTCCCAACATCTACCAAAATGATGCCAGATGGAGAAAACAATGAGAGTGGAAGTGATATTTAGAGGAAAGAAAAGATAGGGAATTTCCAGAAATAGAGATATGGTTAAAAATCCCCAAATCCTGAGTGCACTGTATTCGGAACACATACATGCACTCCTGGAAGCATGGTAGAGAGATTTTAGAGCATGAAGGATGAAGGGAAAAGTTCTAAAGTTTCTGTAAAGACAACAGATTACTTACCAAAAAAAACAGAGTTTTTTAAATATGAATTTTAGAAGCAACATCAGGTTGTAAAAGTTGATAAAATCAAAGATGAATGGATATTAGAAAAAAGAAAGTTAAAGTTAGAAATAAATAGATCTCAAATCCTAAGGATAAATTATTTTTAAAGGAAATGAACAGGAAAATGAAGGTTAAACAAGTAAACTACACAGTTTAACAATAGGTTACTAGAGTAAAAATAGAAAGATAACAATTATTATTTTCCAAGGAAAAGTCACATCAAATAATGTCAAGTAAACAATCTTAAGGGAAATAAAACAACACTGATTTTTAATCTGGGTAGAAAATTTTCAAACAGGAAAGGATAAAGAAAGAGGAAAGGAGAAGACAGACAGAGAGATGACTATAGGTAGGGAACTTGTGTCTTAAAATCTTGAAGTTCCTCTCCTATTAGCATTTCATGGAGAGAAAACCAAGATACTGACTCTAATACCACACCCTTAAAACTCCAGTCCCTTACTTTAAGAGCAAGAACCTACAGGCACTGTCTTGTGTCTATGCTTAAAATCTCAGGGGTAGTGTTTTTTATTTCAAACAGGTGGTAGTTGGGTATGGTATTCTTGTATGGCCATGCAGCTGTTAACATCAACTCTAAACATTGAAATATTGGAGTATGTAGGAAGTTGGAGAAAATCACAAGTCCTCATAGAATTTATAGGCTGTTGAGTAATAAAAGACAAAGGATGTTACCTCACCATTGAGTATAATCACGTTTTAGCTGGAGTTGTCTCTAAAGCAGGCACTAGAACAATATGCTTTATATTTCTCACTCTAAAAATGGTTCATTTATTAAAAAAAGAAAAGAGACAAAAGAAAGCATTGGTAAATACCTCTTTAAGGCTGTGGTTCAAATCAGTGGACATCTCTATAGATAACAAAGACCATTTTTCCATCATTATCTATTTGGAGACAACATTCTTGAAGAATGTGGTTACAATAGTAAGCAGGTGTTACTGCAGAATTCGGTAAACCCTTCTCTGTGCCCGCTTCTCTGAGACGCTGCTTCTTCCATTGTCTTAAGAAATGCGTAAAATACCATGTGAGAGAAGACAACACAAAAGCCACTCATCCTGGACTTGACTGCCATAAAACTAGGCAAATAGTTTCAGAGAAATTTGTTGTAAACTAGGCAAATCTAATTCAATTGCATCTCTAGTTCAAAAGGATGCTTGGTCTATGGTGTGATCACACATGTGTGTGGAGCTCCCACCTGGGTCTGATCATGTTTTACGGTCTTTTGGACTTTTGGCAACGAGTGTTATTATGTCTACTTTCCCATAGCTTTCCCCTACTGTTAATGGAGTGAGAAATGAAATATGCTTTCTTAACTTCCCTTGGGCTTTAGTAAAGTTAGACTATGACTAGGCAACCAGCAATGGGAAACAGTGAGAAACAAATGGCAAATTCTCACAAATCAAGTCCTTCCTTAACGTCAGCTATGGCACATACACTGCACTGTAGCTAATAATAATAAAAAAAGAAATAAACAAAGACTTGTAACCTTATTGCTGTTTACTCCTCACCCTGCCCTCCATTCCTCCAGCTCTGTATCCCTAGGAGACAGGTGACTGTCAACATTAATCTTGTAGTAGCTACAAACATGAAAACTATCATTGACATGAATGGACTTACTTGACTGTGAATTCCTTAAGGACAGAGAATTGTATCCTATTGGTACTTTAAATCCCCAGACAGAGAACATAATGCCATTTCACATATATTTGTGCCCACTATACAGTTCTGCCACTCCCTATCTATAATGGAAAAGATAAAAAAAGTAGTGCTGTGAACACAGAACTCTGGACCTTCCACAAAACATACGGCTCTGTTGGGATGATCTCCTCTCTATTCCACACTGATCTTTTGTAGAGGGTAGGTAAACCCGTACTCATTTTATCCCTGGGGTATTGAAACATCTTGGTTTTCAAGTATTACTTGAAAGATTTGTATGAGAAACTGTAATATAAGACTATAAAGTATCTAGCAGGGACATTTTGTTATTATTTTATCTTTAACATCTTTTCATTTTGGGAATTAATAAACAAAACAGTTTTTTTTTTCAAGAGAATTAATGGCTCCTGGCAGGCAATGTCGTGAGTGAAAAAAGCCAGAAGTCATTTAGAATCAACTAATATTTACTGAGTTTTCTACTATATGGCAAGCTTTTGCTAACCTTTGGCTATCCTGAAGTGAGTAAGACAGACATGTCCTTACTGAGTGGACATTTTAGGCAATAGGCAAAATGCCAACTGGCCAAACAAATAAATTAAACAAACAACCAAGTAAACAGGTATTTCGTTGCTTCATAGGAACGAAACAAGATGCTGAGAGTTGAGATGGGGTCAGGTGGTGAAATGGGGAGGGGAATACAGAGGGACTTTGGGGAGGGCACTGGCAAGGTAAGAGGCTGAGGTAAGAAGGAGAGCCAGAGCCCAAACCCTGGAGAGTATTTTAGACCAATAAACCAAAAAAAAAAAAAATTAAAAAAAAAAAAAATTTTAGACCAATAAACCAAAGGCAGAAATTTGAGGTGGGAAAAATTTGCATGTTTGATCTAGATTTGAATGTAAACATGGTCATTTACGAGCCTAAGTGGGCAAGTTCTTTTACCTAGGACTCGACTCTTATTTTCATTACCTAGAACTATTCATTTGATTCATAAAATAAAAATAATAATGCCTATTATTATTATGTTGAAAATTGGTGTAGAAGTTAAAGTTCTCTATGACAAAGTGCCCAAGTCACTGTAGATCTTCAGAAAATGTTGTTTCTCTTTTCTGCCAACATTTTGTAGCTTTACATGAATTCCTTACAGTCAGAGTGATAACAGCAACAAAAAAAATGTTATACTTCCTTAGGACAAGTGTCATTCTGTTCCAAGAAGCACTTACTGTAAAAAAAAAATCTTTTGGAAGCTTTAAACAGGATTCAGCTGCACCCTAACAACTGTGACAGTCACAGATTACCATCCCTATTTTTTAATGCAAGTGTATTTAATGACAGCAAAAACAAAACAAACAAACAAAATCCCAAGATTGAAATATAACAGATTGAAACTCTTACTTGGTGAGTTTTCAGTAATAGATTAGTGTGTATTTAATCACCTTTTCAGCATGAATTTGTTTAATCTCTTTTACATTAAACAGACTGTTAAACAAGACTTCACAATGCTGCTCTATCACCACCAGAATTATCTTACTATCTATAGACATTTTGCATTTTGAAAAGCCCTACAAAAACATGTGCCTGTTTATATGACCTTTCATAACTAATTCCAGTTGGGTTTTGTCAACCAGTTGTAATGCTTGTTTTCTTAACAAGCAAGTAACTTGCTCTTTCTTGGAGCAAGAACATTTGATACATTAAATAATTAGAGCAGTTTAAGTCCTGAGCAAGTTCTGTTCACTAAACCATACTCCTCTGAGGTTTGCCACAGCCATAAAATGAGCCACAATAAAATAATCCCTGGTATTAGTAACTTAATAACCGCTGTGTGTTCTGCTGAAGAATAAGTGGCTGAACATAAGCTCTGTCTGGAACACACACACACACACACACACACACACACACACACCCTCAGATGGCATAAACCAGAACCTGTATTGTGGCTGTCATGATTGCAGAGAGGTCTGAGTATGGAAGGCCAGGTTTGGATTCACAGTAGCCCAGGTCTCTTAAAATGTAGAAAAAGACCTGCTTTTCCCAGCTATGGTCCTTTCTTCTTTAAATGTGAATAGCAGGTGACTTACTTTTTCCCACTGCCACCAAGACCTCTAGTTAGCAAGGTTGAGGTGGCTAGGAAAAGCTAATGGAGGGAGAAGATGTTTCTAGTCCATAAAGATTTTCAGAGAGATGGAAAGAGCCATTTGGAGTTTGTGGTGGTGCTGATGAGGAGAAAAGGGAAAAAAAAGTTTTCCTGAAGAGAGTGAATGGAAATCTTATAGAAAACTAAATTATGACACAGGTGAGGTGAAACAAATTGAAATTACTTATTTTAGACAAAGCCAGGGTGAGTCATTTGAGTTAAAAATCTAAACCAAAGAAAACCCCGCTAAAATTTCCTTTTTAAGAGAATGGGAAAGGAATATTTGTTGTCTAACTAATTCCCAGGAATATAGACATTCTTTCTGGGAATAAGAGACAGTGAAGTGAGATTTATGTAGGTTTGAATTAAAGATGATTTCTTCTACTGGATACCTGTGAAGAACTGTAATGACTAATGAAACGAACTGTACTTTTAACTTTGTTCAGCCGAATGTATGTCTCTTATTTTCTCTTTACTAGTGGCCTAGAATGCCTTTCTCTCTCCATTTATTTAAATCCCACAGTTTAATGTTAAAAATATTACCTCCTCTGGAGACAAACCAAGAAACAGACTCTTAACTATGGAGAACAATCTGATGGCTGCTAGAGGGGAGGTGGGTGGGGGATGGGTGAAATGGGTGATGGGGATGAAGGAGGGCATGGGGATGAAGGAGGGTGATGGGGATGAAGGGTGTCATGATAAGCACCAGGTGTTGTACAGAAGTGTTGAGTCACTATATTGTACACCTGAAACCAATATTACACTGTATATCAACTATAGTGGAATTAAATTAAAAAAATAAGTAAAAGTCTTACCTTCTTACTTAAATTTCTTTTACTGACCCCCTTCTCAGTAAGCTCCCCTTTCTCTGACTTTCCTTAGCTACTCTTTTATTATGGAGCTGGAAATCCTAGTTCAACACAGAAGGGGAAATAGAAAAAGGCTGTTTGTGGAATGGATAGATGGATGATCTCTTTAGGGATCTATATGCAAGAATTGTCAGTCTTTTGTTTTGGAAAGAGGGAAGTGTTTTGTGGAAGTTGGGTGGTGAAGACATGATGCCAACATGGAGAGGATGAGATTGAATTTTTCCTCTCCTTGCCTTTAGGGTGGGTTTTGAGCCTCAAAGGAGAGAGAGGTGAAGGCTGGAGGAATTATAATCATGAAAGACTCAGTGAGACGTCAGATACAAGCAGTGTTTCTTTAGGGCCCATCAGAGCATTTATACCATAGATTTGGTAAGATGATCATCACAGTCCTGTCTCTTTCTCCTCCCCTAGCCACATAGCCAGTGTGTTGTCACCTTATGACTCAGGAGGCCACTGGTGTTGACCTCTTGAGCCTTCCATACGGTGCTCTCACAGAAGGCCCCGGAGCAGAGGCAATGGAAGGGTACCTAGATGAAGAAGCCAGAGCAGAGGGACACAAAGAGGAAATTGGTTATAAGAAAATGAAAGACCTCAAACAAGAGTCTCAGAAATATAGGGGGGAATTCTGAGGTTGAGAAGGAGGTGGGAAGGGGCTTAATTTCTGCATGAGCAAATATAGATTCAGAATCCTAGTAATTTGGCATAAATATTAATATGATTTTATTATGGAGCTGGAAATCCTAGTTGAACCCAGAACAGGAAATAGAAAAAGGCTGTTTTGTGGAATGGATAGACTGATGATCTCTTTAGGCTATATGCTCATAGCCTGGCATAGTCCCTTCCAGCGATTTCCCTTACAACTGTCATAGGTGATACTTTTTTTTTTTTTCAGCCACTGGTTATGCTCAGAAGTAGCCAAATATACAAATTGGGTGCCACCACAATTGGGTGGATTAAACAACACACATTTATCATCTCATAGTTCTGGAAGCTATAAGGCCAAGATGAAGTGTGGGTAGGATTGCTTTTTCTGAGGGCTATGAAGGAGAATCCATTCCATGCGTCTCCCTAACTTCTGGTGGTTTGCTGAAAATCTTTGATATTTTTTGGTTTGTAGATCTCTGCTCTCATTTTCACATGATGTTCTCCCTGTGTGTCTTTGTTCAGATTTCTCCTTTTTATAAGAATATCAGTCATATTGGAGAGGGACTCACACTTTACTCCAGTATGACCTCATCTTAACCAAATGTATATACAACAACTCTGTTTCCAAATTAGAACTTGAACATAAGAATTTTAGGGAAGACACAATTTCAATCCGAAGTAGTTGGACATGTTTAAAACCTATATAGATGAATCAAAATTCTTGGTTTGAGAATCTGAGGCTGGTGGTGGGGGTGACAGAGTGCTTTCTTTGAAGAAGAAATGCTCTTGGATAATTAAGTTACTGATTATTCCTTTGCCCTATCTAGTGGTGAGGAGAGAGAGTGATCATGAATTGAACAGATGCTATTCCCTAGTTATAACCATCATATTTTTTCAAACCCAAATGAGAGCACACAGTATAACACACAGGCTGGCAATTGATAAAATGTATAAAATTGGGGCCAATTTGAATTTATGACTACAAGTTTGTGGTAATATATTCAGGGGAAGGGATTGGATATAAAACATATGATTCCAGGTACGATAGGTGGCCACCCCCAAATATCCACACCTTAGTTCCTGGGATTTGTGAATATGTCATATTTTATGACACAAGGAATTTTCCAGATATAATTAGGAGTACAGACCTTAAACACGATTATCTTGGATTATTCAAGTGGGCCCAATTAGGCAGAGAACTTCCTCTGGCTGGAGGTGTTAGAGATGAACCGGAGAATAAGATCAGAAAGATTCAAATTATGAGAAGGAAGCAACCCGCTATAGCTGACTGTAGACACTGAGAATAACCCCTGGTTTACAGACAGCAAGGACATAGGAACTCAGTCATACAACCACAAGGAACTAGAAACTATCAATGACCTAAATGAACTTGGAAGTGGATTTTTCCTAAAACTTCCTAGAACTCAGCTAGCTGACACTTTAACTTTGCTCTTGTGAAACCAGAGCCGGTGGAGCCAACCCAGACTTCTGACCTACAGAACTGTGATGTAATAAGTTTGTGTTGTTTTACACTCCTGAATTCATGGTAACTCATTATAGCAGTAACAGAAAATGAATACAGTAGGTGTCAGTTGGTTTCTCTTTTAAAATCAACAAGGTGCCTGGGTGGCTCAGTTGGTTGAATGTCTGACTTCAGCTCAGGTCATGATCTTACAGTTTGTGAGTTTGAGCCCCACGTCAGGCTCTGTGCTGACAGCTCAGAGCCTGGAGCCTGCTTCAGATTCTGTGTCTCCCTCTCTCTCTCTCCCCCACCCCTGCTCATGCTCTCTCTCACTCTCAAAAATGAATAAATGTTAAAAAAAAATTTAAATCAAGGTAATATTGGCTTTAGTCTCCCCTTCCAGTGTCCTCACCAAGATTTCTGCAAAGCTTTGGGTCATGTATGATGATGTATACACTCATGAACTTCTCTGGCACCCAGCTTCTTTTTCTACTGGAGAGTCCTGTAGAGCACATGTGCAGCTGAGTTTGCCTTGCCCTGGCCTGCTGGAAAATGAGCGACCTGAGATGCAATCCAAGTTGTCCCAGATGAGGCAGCCAAAGTTATTCTAGGTCAGCTGACAGCCAGCTCATCTTCAGTTAACTTGTGAGCAAACCTAAAGAAAATTACAACTGAACTGCCTGATCACATTTGTGCAAGCAGTAAACTCTCATTGTAGGTCACCAACGTTTTGTGATTATTTGTTACAAATTACTTCTGTCTTATTAGATTACTCACATTGATCTGTTATTAGATAACTCACAGTAAGAGAACTTTTGCTACCTTATTAGTGCCAGCCTTTCCATTCTTACAGCTCTTTCTCATGCCTTAGCCCCACCATTTCTAGACTATTTTAGCATTCTTTTTCTCTGTGTTTTCTATATCTCCCACTTATTCCTATTGATGTTAATTTCCTAGTTTTTAAATAATAGCTTCTTTCAATGAGTGTTTATCAAAAGCAACTCTTTGTGCAGTAGTCCTCTGGGGAATTAGAGAAGAGGACTCATCCATAAAAAGTGAACCATAGCAGAAGGTTAATTCTGAAGATGTCTTGAGTGATGTCCCTAGGAGTTGGGATGACCAGAGAGAATGGTCAAGGTACCAGAACAGTTCCCCAAAAGGGAGAAGTAATGTCTTTGGTCATGATTTCTTAGATTAGAGAATATCATTCAGGTTCAACTGTATTCAAGGGACATACATCTGTCCTTCTGACATCCAGTCCCAAACTACCTTGTGATGTTATTTAAATATATATGTCACAGATTCTCAACAAGATTGTAAATGCTTTGAGTGTAGACTTTGTTTTCTGTATCTTTTTGAAACCATGATGTTTCTTACTGAGCCCTGCATATAGTGGGTAAATCAGTGTGTATTAATAATGATGATGAAGAAAAACAAGAGGCTGAAGGAAGAAGATAACGTGAAGAATATCTCTAATTAGTTTCTGTTTCTCTTAATTATTTATCTTAATCTGTGAAGATACAATATGGATTTATTTTTTTTTTTTTTTTTTTTTTTTTTTTTTTTTTTTTCTGAAATTTATTGACAAATTGGTTTCCATACAACACCCAGTGCTCATCCCAAAAGGTGCCCTCCTCAATACCCATCACCCACCCTCTCCTCCCTCCCACCCCCCATCAACCCTCAGTTTGTTCTCAGTTTTTAACAGTCTCTTATGCTTTGGCTCTCTCCCTTTCTAACCTCTTTTTTTTTTTTTTTTCCTTCCCCTCCCCCATGGGTTCCTGTTAAGTTTCTCAGGATCCACATAAGAGTGAGACCATATGGTATCTGTCTTTCTCTGTATGGCTTATTTCACTTAGCATCACACTCTCCAGTTCCATCCACGTTGCTACAAAAGGCCATATTTCATTTTTTCTCATTGCCATGTAATATTCCATTGTGTATATAAACCACAATTTCTTTATCCATTCATCAGTTGATGGACATTTAGGCTCTTTCCATAATTTGGCTATTGTTGAGAGTGCTGCTATGAACATTGGGGTACAAGTGGCCCTATGCATCAATGCTCCTGTATCCCTTGGATAAATTCCTAGCAGTGCTATTGCTGGGTCATAGGGTAGGTCTATTTTTAATTTTCTGAGGAACCTCCACACTGCTTTCCAGAGCGGCTGCACTAATTTGCATTCCCACCAACAGTGCAAGAGGGTTCCCGTTTCTCCACATCCTCTCCAGCATCTATAGTCTCCTGATTTGTTCATTTTGGCCACTCTGACTGGCGTGAGGTGATACCTGAGTGTGGTTTTGATTTGTATTTCCCTGATAAGGAGCGACGCTGAACATCTTTTCATGTGTCTGTTGGCCATCCGGATGTCTTCTTTAGAGAAGTGTCTATTCATGTTTTCTGCCCATTTCTTCACTGGGTTATTTGTTTTTCGGGTGTGGAGTTTGGTGAGCTCTTTATAGATTTTGGATACTAGCCCTTTGTCCGATATGTCATTTGCGAATATCTTTTCCCATTCCGTTGGTTGCCTTTTAGTTTTGTTGGTTGTTTCCTTTGCTGTGCAGAAGCTTTTTATCTTCATAAGGTCCCAGTAATTCACTTTTGCTTTTAATTCCCTTGCCTTTGGGGATGTGTCGAGTAAGAGATTGCTACGGCTGAGGTCAGAGAGGTCTTTTCCTGCTTTCTCCTCTAAGGTTTTGATGGTTTCCTGTCTCACATTTAGGTCCTTTATCCATTTTGAGTTTATTTTTGTGAATGGTGTGAGAAAGTGGTCTAGTTTCAACCTTCTGTATGTTGCTGTCCAGTTCTCCCAGCACCATTTGTTAAAGAGGCTGTCTTTTTTCCATTGGATGTTCTTTCCTGCTTTGTCAAAGATGAGTTGGCCATACGTTTGTGGGTCTAGTTCTGGGGTTTCTATTCTATTCCATTGGTCTATGTGTCTGTTTTGGTGCCAATACCATGCTGTCTTGATGATGACAGCTTTGTAGTAGAGGCTAAAGTCTGGGATTGTGATGCCTCCTGCTTTGGTCTTCTTCTTCAAAATTCCTTTGGCTATTCGGGGCCTTTTGTGGTTCCATATGAATTTTAGGATTGCTTGTTCTAGTTTCGAGAAGAATGCTGGTGCAATTTTGATTGGGATTGCATTGAATGTGTAGATAGCTTTGGGTAGTATTGACATTTTGACAATATTTATTTTTCCAATCCATGAGCAGGGAATGTCTTTCCATTTCTTTAAATCTTCTTCAATTTCCTTCAGAAGCTTTCTATAGTTTTCAGCATACAGATCCTTTACATCTTTGGTTAGATTTATTCCTAGGTATTTTATGCTTCTTGGTGCAATTGTGAATGGGATCAGTTTCTTTATTTGTCTTTCTGTTGCTTCATTGTTAGTGTATAAGAATGCAACTGATTTCTGTACATTGATTTTGTAGCCTGCAACTTTGCTGAATTCCTGTATCAGTTCTAGCAGACTTTTGGTGGAGTCTATGGGATTTTCCATGTATAATATCATGTCATCTGCAAAAAGCGAAAGCTTGACTTCATCTTGGCCAATTTTGATGCCTTTGATTTCCTTTTGTTGTCTGATTGCTGATGCTAGAACTTCCAGCACTATGTTAAACAGCAGCGGTGAGAGTGGGCATCCTTGTCGTGTTCCTGATCTCAGGGGGAAAGCTTTCAGTTTTTCCCCGTTGAGGATGATGTTAGCTGTGGGCTTTTCATAAATGGCTTTTATGATCTTTAAGTATGTTCCTTCTATCCCGACTTTCTCAAGGGTTTTTATTAAGAAAGGGTGCTGGATTTTGTCGAAGGCCTTTTCTGCATCGATTGACAGGATCATATGGTTCTTCTCTCTTTTTTTGTTAATGTGATGTATCACGTTGATTGATTTGCGAATGTTGAACCAGCCCTGCATCCCAGGAATGAATCCCACTTGATCATGGTGAATAATTCTTTTTATATGCCGTTGAATTCGATTTGCTAGTATCTTATTGAGAATTTTTGCATCCATATTCATCAGGGATATTGGCCTGTAGTTCTCTTTTTTTACTGGGTCTCTGTCTGGTTTAGGAATCAAAGTAATACTGGCTTCATAGAATGAGTCTGGAAGTTTTCCTTCCCTTTCTATTTCTTGGAATAGCTTGAGAAGGATAGGTATTATCTCTGCTTTAAACGTCTGGTAGAACTCCCCTGGGAAGCCATCTGGTCCTGGACTCTTATTTGTTGGGAGATTTTTGATAACCGATTCAATTTCTTCGCTGGTTATGGGTCTGTTCAAGCTTTCTATTTCCTCCTGATTGAGTTTTGGAAGCGTGTGGGTGTTCAGGAATTTGTCCATTTCTTCCAGGTTGTCCAATTTGTTGGCATATAAGTTTTCATAGTATTCCCTGATAATTGTTTGTATCTCTGAGGGATTGGTTGTAATAGTTCCATTTTCATTCATGATTTTATCTATTTGGGTCATCTCCCTTTTCTTTTTGAGAAGCCTGGCTAGAGGTTTGTCAATTTTGTTTATTTTTTCAAAAAACCAACTCTTGGTTTCGTTGATCTGCTCTACAGTTTTTTTAGTTTCTATATTGTTTATTTCTGCTCTGATCTTTATTATTTCTCTTCTTCTGCTGGGCTTAGGCTGCCTTTGCTGTTCTGCTTCTAGTTCCTTTAGGTGTGCTGTTAGATTTTGTATTTGGGATTTTTCTTGTTTCTTGAGATAGGCCTGGATTGCAATGTATTTTCCTCTCAGGACTGCCTTTGCTGCGTCCCAAAGCGTTTGGATTGTTGTATTTTCATTTTCGTTTGTTTCCATATATTTTTTAATTTCTTCTCTAATTGCCTGGTTGACCCACTCATTCGTTAGTAGGGTGTTCTTTAACCTCCATGCTTTTGGAGGTTTTCCAGACTTTTTCCTGTGGTTGATTTCAAGCTTCATGGCATTGTGGTCTGAAAGTAAGCATGGTATAATTTCAATTCTTGTAAACTTATGAAGGGCTGTTTTGTGACCCAGTATATGATCTATCTTGGAGAATGTTCCATGTGCACTCGAGAAGAAAGTATATTCTGTTGCTTTGGGATGCAGAGTTCTAAATATATCTGTCAAGTCCATCTCATCCAATGTCTCATTCAGGGCCCTTGTTTCTTTATTGACCGTGTGTCTAGTTGATCTATCCATTTCTGTAAGTGGTGTATTAAAGTCCCCTGCAATTACCACATTCTTATCAATAAGGTTGCTTATGTTTATGAGTAATTGTTTTATATATTTGGGGGCTCCGGTATTCGGTGCATAGACATTGATAATTGTTAGCTCTTCCTGATGGATAGACCCTGTAACTATTATATAATGTCCTTCTTCATCTCTTGTTACAGCCTTTAATTTAAAGTCTAGTTTGTCTGATATAAGTATGGCTACTCCAGCTTTCTTTTGGCTTCCAGTCGCATGATAAATAGTTCTCCATCCCCTCACTCTCAATCTAAAGGTGTCCTCAGGTCTAAAATGAGTCTCTTGTAGACAGCAAATAGATGGGTCTTGTTTTTTTATCCATTCTGATACCCTATGTCTTTTGGTTGGCGCATTTAATCCATTTACATTCAGTGTTATTATAGAAAGATACGGGTTTAGAGTCATTGTGATGTCTGTATGTTTTATGCTTATAGTGATGTCTCTGGGACTTTGTCTCACAGGGTCCCCCTTAGGATCTCTTGTAGGGCTGGTTTAGTGGTGACAAATTCCTTCAGTTTTTGTTTGTTTGGGAAGACCTTTATCTCTCCTTCTATTCTAAATGACAGACTTGCTGGATAAAGGATTCTTGGCTGCATATTTTTTCTGTCTAGCACCCTGAAAATCTCTTGCCAATTCTTTCTGGCCTGCCAAGTTTCAAAAGAGAGATCAGTCACGAGTCTTATAGGTCTCCCTTTATATGTGAGGGCACGTTTACCCCTTGCTGCTTTCAGAATTTTCTCTTTATCCTTGTATTTTGCCAGTTTCACTATGATATGTCGTGCAGAAGATCGATTCAAGTTACGTCTGAAGGGAGTTCTCTGTGCCTCTTGGATTTCAATGCCTTTTTCCTTCCCCAGTTCAGGGAAGTTCTCAGCTATGATTTCTTCAAGTACCCCTTCAGCACCTTTCCCTCTCTCTTCCTCCTCTGGGATACCAATTATGCGTATATTATTTCTTTTTAGTGTATCACTTAATTCTCTAATTTTCCCCTCATACTCCTGGATTTTTTTATCTCTCTTTTTCTCAGCTTCCTCTTTTTCCATAACTTTATCTTCTAGTTCACCTATTCTCTCCTCTGCCTCTTCAAGCCGAGCTGTGGTGGTTTCCATTTTGTTATGCATTTCGTTTAAAGCGTTTTTCAGCTCCTCGTGACTGTTCCTTAGTCCCTTGATCTCTGTAGCAAGAGATTCTCTGCTGTCCTGTATACTGTTTTCAAGCCCAGCGATTAATTTTATGACTATTATTCTAAATTCACTTTCTGTTATATTATTTAAATCCTTTTTGATCAGCTCATTAGCTGTTGTTATTTCCTGGAGATTCTTCTGAGGGGAGTTCTTCCGCTTGGTCATTTTGGATAGTCCCTGGCGTGGTGAGGACCTGCAGGGCACTTCCCCTGTGCTGTGGTGTATACCTGGAGTTGGTGGGCGGGGCCGCAGTCAGACCTGATGTCTGCCCCCAGCCCACCGCTGGGGCCACAGTCAGACTGGTGTGTGCCTTCTCTTCCCCTCTCCTAGGGGCGGGATTCACTGTGGGGTGGTGTGGCTCGTCTGGGCTACTTGCACCCTGCCAGGCTTGTGATGCTGGGGATCTGGCGTATTAGCTGGGGTGGGTAGGCAAGGTGCTCGGGGGCAGGAGGGGCAGGCTTAGATCGCTTCTCCTTAGGTGATCCACTTCAGGAGGGGCCCTGTGGCAGCGGGAGGGAGTCAGATCCGCTGCCGGAGGTTTGGCTCCGCAGAAGCGCAGAGTTGGGTGTTTGCGCGGAGCGAGCAAGTTCCCTGGCAGGAACCGGTTCCCTTTGGGATTTCGGCTGGGGGATGGGCGGGGGAAATGGCGCTGGCGAGCGCCTTTGTTCCCCACCAAACTGAGCTCTGTTGTCAGGGGGCTCAGCAGCTCTCCCTCCCTTTGTCCTCCAGCCTTCCCGCTTTCCGAGCAGAGCTGTTAATTTCTGACCTCCCAGACGCTAAGTCGCGCTTGCTGTCGGAACACAGTCCGCCCGGCCCCTCCGCTTTTGCAAGCCCGACTCGGGGGCTCTGCTTGGCCGGCGAGCCGCCCCTCCGCCCCGGCTCCCTCCCGCCAGTCCGTGGAGCGCGCACCGCCTCGCCGCCCTTCCTACCCTCTTCCGTGGGCCTCTCGTCTGCGTTTGGCTCCGGCGACTCTGTTCTGCTAATCCTCTGGCGGTTTTCTGGGTTATTTAGGCAGGTGTAGATGGAATCTAAGTGATCAGCAGGACGTGCGGTGAGCCCAGCGTCCTCCTAAGCCGCCATCTTGCCGCCTGCCACAATATGGATTTAAAAAGGAATACCTTCAAATAAAATTTATTTAAAAAATAATTCTCAGATTCTTAGTGTGGAATGTACAAATCAAATGAATAGTAGATTGCAAACTGGGACTTTGAAACCATTGAAGTCAAGAAGTAGGAATCCAATAGCCACTCACTGATTATTAAGTCAATGAAGATTGTAATTCATTGAAAAAAGTACTAGCTCCATATGCCTAAGATATAAAGCTTGCTGGAAGGCAGCTATTGATGTGAAAAATCATTGCTTAATGTTAAATTTGCTTTTAATAACTCCTTGGCAGAATCCTACTCGCAATTATAACACAAAGCAAAGTACATTGCAACATGTGTGAAAATATCAAGTCTGAAACTTATTTTATTTAGAACATTCATCCTTTGCCTTACATTTGGAATTTCCACTGATTCCTACATTCATTTACATAACTTCCTCAGAGTATTAATAAAGATTAGCTGTAGAGTCAGAGAATCTTACTTTTAAAAATAGCCTTTATTATTTTTCTTAATACAAAAGAAACAGATAGTAGCAATCCACATGACCTGTTTTAAATTCCTAACATGTACACATGGAAGCTTGACATTTGTCATTTTTAAATAATTAGCATAACACTCTGACCTTAATATAATGGCCTTTGAAACTATAAAACAGTAACATTTGGTTGAGTGTCCAGATAGCTGTTGAAGAGTATATCTCGGCCTAAAGATAGAGGAAAGGGATGTACTGTTACCTTTAAAGTCTCAATCTTAACATCCTAAATCCTCATGCTCATGTATCATTCTTGTGATACCAAGTATAGAAGACTCACTATGGCTACAAATTGGTTGCTACTCTTCCAATTGAGAGGTAGAGTCCAATGCCTCTATTCTAGAATCCAAGCTGGCTTTAGTTACTTGCTTAACTGCAAGTAAAACATGGTGGAAAACAATTTCTAGGACTTTTAAGGCTAGGTCCTAAGAAGTTTTGCAAGTTTTACTGGGGCCTACGAGAACACTGTATGCAAGCTATGAGCTGCCGCATGAGAAATCTGCCTAACCTGAGCCTGCCATGATGGAGAAATGCTTCAAATGGCAGTCCTCGCGAGCCCCAGTTTCCAGCCATAGCCTTCTGGATGCAGACAGGAGAGTGAAGCTATCTTGAACTGTTCATAGCAGTCTGTTGGCCAGTTGACCACCACTAAGTAGCTTCAGTCAGTGCAGTGAGGAACAGAAGAATCACCAGCCAAAGTCAGCATGAATTCTTGGTCCATAAAACTGACAGCTGTGTCAGGATGGTCTTTTTCTTTTTTTTTTTTTTTGAATCACCAAGTTTTGGGAAAATGTGTTAGTTATCTATTCCTGAATAGCAAATCACACCCATACTTAGTGACTTAAAACAGTAACAACCATCATCTTTCAGTGTTTGTGTGGGTACGGAAGTCAGACAAGACAGGAGGGCAGGGTTATCTTCATGTCACAATGTCTGAACTGGGAGTACTTGAAAGCTGGGGGTGACTTGATGGCTGAGGTCTTGAGTCACATGGAGACATCTCTCCTTTGATTTATGGTTGTAGATTCTGGCTGTTAGCTAGGACCTCAGCTGGACTGTTGGCTGGAATATCACATGGCTTTGTGGCTTCTCCATATGGTCTCTTCGCATGGCCTAGTTTGGGCTTCCTCAGAACTTGGCTCTAGGTTCTAAGAGAAGTGAATGCTCTGTTGCTTCTTATGACCTAGTCTTGGAAGTCACATATGTTCTTTCCAATGTAGTCATAAACCACCTGGATTTAGGGAAGGGAAAATAAATTTCAGGTGACCAAGTCTTCCCTGAGACTGAAGGGTTTCCTGGGACACAGGACTTTCAGTGTTAAAACCAGAAACGTTCTAGGCAAACCAGGACGAGTTGGTCACTCTACTAAACCCCATGTTCTGAAGGTGTGTCAGAGTCAGACTGTATTTAGAGCATGTTGGATGGGAGATAGTATTGGGGCCATCTTTGAATAAATTCCCCCACAGGTGTTTTCTTTATGCAAGAATGTATAACTGGAATACCAACTAATGGTGCAAGGGCAACAAGCAATTCATAGGAATGTAGATTCTGTGAGAAAAGAGACTTTTGTTCTTGTTATTCATTACCGAGTCTCAGGACCTAGAGTAGTGGCTGGTGCATAGTTAATGTTAATAAATATGTATGAAATGACTGAATAAATAAACAGCAAGTCTTACAACATCCCATTCCATAAAATCCTGCCAATACCTGACTTCACCACACTTTTTTGCTTACTAATAACCAGAGGAGAAATTGCTTTCAGTGTCTGTTTAAAATAAAATGGCAGCCTTCCAGGGCAGCAGAAACTAGAAAACTAATCAAAACCAATAAACCTTAGAGAATATCACTTCATCCTCATGAGACAAGGCTTAGCATTCTCTTTCTTACGTGCGCTTCACAGGCAGAATCTTAGATGACTGTAGTAAGGACAAGAAGAGGGTCCTTATATTTGCCTAATACTTAGGGTGTTCCTGTTATGACAGGGTCCTTTTGGTTAAAAGTTATACTCTCCAAGTAAGTGGTGGTTGGGAATACTGCTTCTGGTTTATAAAACCCATAAAGAGAAGAGAGAATAGGATAAATTATAAAACCATAACCTAAGGCTTTTATAGAGAAATAAAAGTTAGGAAAAGTTAGCAGAGGAAGTCCATGCTTTAAATCAAATCCTTTAAAGACAAGATATAAACCACTGTAGAAAATAAAAGGGAATAGAATATTTGGGAGGCCATGTTGGCAGCTGGCTGTACTCTGTATTTATTTCCTCATATTTCATATTAGGGAATTTATTGTCCAAAGTTGAAATATGGAGTTACAGTATTTAACAACTCCAAATTCTTTTTATTTTATTTAAAAAATTTTTTTTTAAGTTTATTTATTTTTGACAGAGACAGAGTGCAAGCGTGAGCTGGGGAGGGGCAGAGAGAGAGAGGGAGACACAGAATCCGAAGCAGGCTCCAGCCTCCAAGCTATCAGCACAGAGCCTGACGTGGGGCTCAAACTCACGAACTGTGAGATCATGACCTGGGCTGAAGTCAGACACTTAACCAGCTGAGCCACCCAGGTGCCCCAACAACTCCAAATCCTTGATAGTTTTTAAATAGCACATTTCTGACAGGAAGACATTGACAAGTCCTCTTTTGGGAAAAAAATGAAAATGAGATGGGATAATAAGATCAAGATAGAGAATGGAGAAGCTCAAAGGTCAGACCAAAGGATTTTTTTTTCCATATGCAAAAGAGTGACTTTTCTCTATTTTTACCTTAACATGTCAGTGCTTTTGTAATGTTTCTGTTTCTCCATAATTCTGTGAGTTTCTTAATCCTGAAGTTTGTAAAATAGACTTTATTATAAAGGTATAAAAGCCTACTTCCCTTTAGTATTTTTCACATTGTGGCCCAAATCTCACAAAATGTAAAATAGACTTTATAAAGGTATAAAAAGCCTACTTCCCTCTGGTATTTTTCGCATTGTGGCACAAATCTCACAAAATGAGAGATTAGATATTAAATTATATTTCCAAAATAAAATAAAATTAATTTCCATAGAGAAATTCTATGATTAAATATAGCATCATTCCATACAAGCTATAAACTTTATTAAGATACCTTGTTATGATATTGAATAATTCTGGCGTAAATTATTGGCAAACGACAGAAAAAATTCTAATGTAATTGTCAAAATGAATTAAAGCCATTTGAAAATAAATCTCTTTAATAGTTTCATGCTATTTTAAAACTATTGAAAGTTTGGAGTTGTTATAATGTAATCTCATGTTTCAACTTTGGACAACATTAATTGTCATAAAAGTTGAAGAAATGAGCACATGGTGCTGCCAGCTGCCAAGATGGCTTCCAATGATTCTCACCTTGTGACATTCACACCTTTGTGCAGGTCCCTTCCTCACTGATTAGGGCTGACCTGTGTGACCCACTGAAACTGTGTGAGATAATAAATGTGTGCAGCTAAGTTTTCAGGTTTTGTTACATAGCAATAATTGATTCACACACCTACACTAATTCCCACTTTCTCATTTGCTCCAAAATATTTGTTACTCATTCTGATTTTAATATTTGATATTAATATTTGGTATTAATTGTGATATCACCAGGATTTATAATATTATATTTCTTTTTTTGTCAAAAAATTTTTAAAATGTTTTTATTTAGTTTTGTGAGACAGAGAGAGACAGAATGGGAGCAGGGGAGGAGCAGAGGGAGACACAGAATCCAAAGCAGGCTCCAGGTTCTGAGCTGTCAGCACAGAGCCCGATGTGGGGCTCAAACTCACAAACCCTGAGATCATGACCTGAGCCAAAGTCGAGGACTTAACCAACTGAGCAACCCAGGTGCCCCTATAATATTACACTTCAGTTTGTGACCATAATATCCAATTTTTTAGCCTTACCTCTTTATTTCTATAGAAGTATAAAAATTTCAGACCTTGTGAACAGTCCTTTTTAATATGGGTTTTTCCCTTCTGAGTACTCAAGTTTTGAACTGTATTTAGTTGGCTGGATTTCAAGTAGTTTTTTTTTAAATTGTTTACATGTATTTTACTCCCAGCTGTACACTAGTTGAAAGCCAGTCTAATATTTTCTAACTTGCTTATGAATTACTTTTTCATTTGGCTATCCTTACTTTCTTTTATTGTGTGCATGAAATTTAGTAACTTCACCAGATACAGACAGTGGTAATCATTATCAGTTTTTTCTCCGTTTCTTTTATTCTATGCATACATATTTCTTTGTTCCATATTTTCAGTTTGCTGTTCAGGAGTTCAGAGATACCAAATCAATGTATGTGCAAAGCTATAAACTCAAAGCAGGGCCTCCAGAATCAGACTGGTGGGTTCAAATCATAGATTCACACACCTACACTAATTCCCACTTTCTCATTTGCTTCCAAATATAGATTGGTCATCAAATCATAGATTGGTCATTTAATAGCTTGAAGACCTCGTATATGTATATATTTTAATCTTTTTTTCTTTGTGCTTATCAGTTTTCTAATCTAAACATGAAGATACTAATATTACCTATCTTTTGAAGATTTTATAAAGGTTAAATAATTCATACATGTTAGATATAAGAAGCATACGCAAAGGTTTCCTTGTGTTTACTCTGATGTTCATGTAGCATCATTAAGTATCTGTAAGTTCTTTGTTTCATCAAACTTGGGATGTTTTCAGCCCTTACTAATGCAAATAATTTTTCAATTCCATTCTCTCTTCTCCTTCTGGGATTCCCATTACATATATTTTAGATGATTTGATATTTAACAAGTCCCTGACTGTCTGTTCTGTTTTTACAATATCATTTATTTCTGTTTTTCATATTTGATAATTACTATTGACCTTTATTCAAGTTTGTTTACTTGTTCCTGTTATCTTTTTCTTCTAGGCTTAGGTTGTTAAATTCATTCTGTGAAATTTTTAGTTCAGCTATTGTAGATTTCAGTTCCAAAGTTCTCATTTTGTTTGTTTTAACTTCTGTGTCTCTGCTGAGATTTCTTATCATTTTATTCATTATGAGCATATTTTGTTTTACTTCATTCAGAATAGTTCCAGAAGTTTTCCTCTGAGTTTTAATATCTGTTTCATCTCAGGATTGATCTTGTTTGATTTTTTTGGTTGTTGTTGAAATGTCTTCCGCTTTGTGCGTGTGGTTTTCTAAGTTATTTTTTGGTGTGTTAAGCATACCAAAAATTGGATTCCAGGTACTTATGACTATGAAATTGTGGAGATTTTAGATTCTGTTATTTTTCTCCAATGAGTGTTGTTTCTTTGTTTTATTGGGCTATTATTTTGGCTAAAATTCACATGTGCACTCTGTTTCTTTGATGGAAACTCTTGTGCCAGTTCCATTTTCTTTTCTTTTCTTTTTTCCTTTTTCTTTCTTTCTTTCTTTTGCTTTTGTTAATCTGCTTTGATTCTGTGCCACAAATACATGTTTCAGGAGCCAGTGAAAGATATGGGTAGATAGCACTTAGGATTCAATCTCCAAATGGCTCTTTCCCTTCAGGAGTTTTCCTACATTCTTTAGCATCCATGGTATACATGACTTTAGTTTTATTGTTCCCTTGGTCAGAAAGACTGTAATCTTTCCACTGGCACCTATCCTGTGTGTGAGATGCAAATACCACATAACCTCTTGTTAACAACCATGAAAATGGGAATTGTCTTGGCATAGCTCCTCTGTTCACTTGCGGGTGTTTACGCAGTGCAGAACTGTCCACAGTTCACCAGTGCCTTCAGGTAATTGCTTTTTGTATTATGTCTGGATTTTACAGTTATTTTCTGTGTGTGGAGCGGGGGAACTGTCTGGTATAGTATTTATTCTGTTCATACTAGAATCAGAAATCCCTCCCTTATTTCTAAAAAAAAAAAATGTGTTCCTTTCTTTTAACTGTGCTTTGAGTCAAAGTAATGGTAAGTAGGTGCTTTTTTATTCCACCAGCTCTAACTAAAATGTCTTCCAATTTTAATCAAGGACTGAAACTTATCTAGTTTTACAGTTCTTCCTCTCTCTTTGTAAATCTCTTTAAAGCAAGCTAAGCGTTAAGAGACAAGGTTGTTTTTGTCGAACCTGTATTTAAAAGCATAGTCTTTCCACTATCATATGTTTCAAAGCACATCTCCAAGAACAAGCGAGGCAGAACTGGGCTGCTTTTTAACTGGTAACATTGGGTGAGCTGCTTAATCATTGTGCACTTAAGTTTGTCTGTGTATTTGGACAAAAAATATCTACTCCAAAGGACAGTGTTGAGAATTGAATGAGTTGATGAATGTAAAGTCTCTAGAAGAGAGTAAGAAATAAGAAAATGTTTTTTTCCTGTTGAACTCGTCATTTCATATTCTGCTGATTCCTAAATCATATCTAGACTCTCTTAATTACTTGTAATCTATCCCTTCTTTTTTATAATCTATACTCTGTATAGTTATTTGCAAATTTAGCTTATACTTCCCATTATGTTTAAACTCCCCTGGGGGGCAGCTTTTGCTTATTTGTGTGTCTCCATAGTGCATACACTACAAATATTCTATTCTATGAGTATTTGCGGAATTGAATTTGTTTTCTTGAGTTGCCATTTCATCAATGTTATAGAAGCTTCCTCATAAGATGTTGTAAAACTCAATATATGTTCTTAAAATGCATGAAAAACTCTTAGTTTCATTGACTTTTTCATTCCTTTGATCCTTTTTTGGCATTTGAAAATAAATGTAAAGTTTTGACCTAAACCTTTGAGATTCGGAAAGCACACACAAATCAGTTTTATCCTGAATTCATGGCAGCTGTCTCCATCTTAACTTCAATGGTGGGAGGCTTATAATCAAGGACTAAAAATGTCAGCAGAGCACCTCTTTTTCTTTAATCAAATAGTTTTAATGATTGACTAGGTGGCATGACTATGAATTCGTACTTTTTTTATTCCACAGATATACTTAAATTTATGCATGTGTAGAAATGTTGTTTTTCTCTGCTTCACTGTATGGTAGCTTTTTTTTTTTTTTTTGTCTACCCAGTACAAAGCATGCTGTATTCGCATATGATTCAAGTAGGCAAATGATCTCAGCAATGCCAAAATGATTCTTTATCCTAACAGTATGAATCTCTAGTGGATATACGTGAGGACAGAAACCATTAAAACAGAGTAATTTATGGCAGAGTGACTCTATAGACTATCAACACCTTCTATTATGTCTCTTTTTTCCTCTTGAAGTTTTATTGTTGAGCTGTACCTATGGGGCATGGTCCCATGCTTCTACCCATAGAAGCATGGCCTTCTATGAGTAAATGCTCTGAAAACATGTGAATAAGCACATAATGTGGATTTCTGAAAACTGAAGGAGGAAAAATCTGCTTGCTTCTGAAGGAATCAATTTGTGGTTTCTATTAATAAGCATTAATTATCTATTTTGTAAGGAAAAGTGTTTCTCTACAGCTATTCTCTCCTTAGAACATTCATAGATTCCTAAGGGGTGCCTGGGTGGCTTAGTCACTTAAGCATCCAGCTTTTGACTTTGGCTTAGGTCACGATGTCACACTTCATGTGTTTGAGCCCTACATTGGGCTCTGTGTTGGCAGTGTGGAGCCTGCTTGGGATTCTCTTTCTCTCCTCTCTTTCTGCCGCTCCCCTGCTTGTGTGCTCTCTCCTTCTCTCAAAATAAAAAATAAAACAATAATAAAAAAAGAACATTCATAGATTCCCAACAGCCTCTAATGCAAAGGTCTGCCACTCTTCTTTCCTCCTTTCAGTTGTCTCTCCTGGATCTGTAATGCCTCTAATTGTAGTTGATGTGCAAATTATGGACTCCTCTGAACTCGTATTCAGTATGTTCCCACTGTCAGGTGCTGAAAATTTTATACCTTATGAGATGTTTAGTTGCTGGAGCCTCTTCATACATCAATTCTTGGTATATTTTCATACACTAATTCCTAGCTTCTCAAAGAAGCTTACAAAATGAGTTTTAGGAAACCTTCCAGTATCAGGGCTCAGAGCTTACAGGCAAATACTGATGCAAATAGACTTGAGAGAGTTCAACTATTAAGGTCCCTTTAGAACATATTAGTAGCTGCCAAAATGTTTTTGGTGACATGTAGTTTAGCTATTTCCCTACAACCTCATTACTAGATTACAATAAATGCAAATCCCAAACTAAATTATTAGATAAACACAGATTGCCAAGGGTGAATAAAACTATATGTACATCTTCTGAAAGTTTGATAAAGTTCCGGCCTCAGTCTTTTTAGGTGCCTTAAAGACCATTTTAATAAAACAGTTACTTGAAACTATTGCAACAGTATTCTGAAGGCAGGATTTGGTTCATTCTATATCTGGGATCAGAAAAGCAGAATTCTCCACTCCAGAGTAAGGATTTCAGAACAATTAAAAACTAGCCCTCAAGCTCTGTGCCGAAAGATGAAGGTAATAGGGCTTCCTAGATTATTATACTTTTCATGCAAGGGTGAGGCTGTCTCTAAAACTTTGTATCTTTTTTTAAAAAAAAATTTTTTTTTTCAACGTTTATTTATTTTTGGGACAGAGAGAGACAGAGCATGAACGGGCGAGGGGCAGAGAGAGAGGGAGACACAGAATCGGAAACAGGCTCCAGGCTCTGAGCCATCAGCCCAGAGCCTGACGCGGGGCTGGAACTCACGGACCGCGAGATCGTGACCTGGCTGAAGTCGGACGCTTAACCGACTGCGCCACCCAGGCGCCCCTAAAACTTTGTATCTTAAAAACATGTCTTGGGGCGCCTGGGTGGCTCAGTCGGTTGAGCGTCCGACTTTGGCTCAGGTCACGATCTCGCGGTCCGTGAGTTCAAGCCCCGCATCGGGCTCTGGGCTGATGGCTCAGATCCTGGAGCCTGCTTCCGATTCTGTGTCTCCCTCTCTCTAAGACCCTCCCCCGTTCATGCTCTGTCTCTCTCTGTCTCAAAAATAAATAAACTTAAAAAAACAAACAAACAAAAAAACACATATCTTTATTATCAATAATATTACCTTGAAAACTCATTTTTAATATTCACACTGACACAGAAGAATTAATTTCACTGATGAAACCCCATTTCTAATATTCATTACTTTAATTAGTAAAACTCTAGTATTGGTCAGAAATAAAGATAAGTGACGTGCTCGGAGTAGCTACATCTGAAGTGTGCACTTTCTGATATAATGTTAGGTGAGCATCACGGAAGTGAATTTTCAATTAAGATAACTGAATGAACCTGGAGTATAACTTAAGCTAAAGAGCAGATACATAATACCATCCTATCTATGTTGAAGTATGTTAAAGGAAATTTCAGATGTGTATTTGTTATTCTGAAAATTTCAGAGATGATAAATGTGCCTGGTTTATAAAGTTCTGACTCAGAGATTCTAGGACTCAAGACTAGTATTAGTTAATCTAAGCCATATTGAGATTTAAGTCTAATTTTATATCATAGTTAGGAAGCAAAACGACTTGGAGTAGTAGTTCCAGAATTTCTGAATCTGCTTGGAAGGAGAGGCTAGGAAAATTGTATTGAAACTGTGTTTTTATAACGAGGCCATTATTTTTACTTGGATGTTATGTTTATTTGGATGGCTTTGAGTGTGAGATTATGAGGCACTTTGCTTTGATATTTTCACTGGGAAAACTTGAGAAATATAACTCTTTAAAAAGTTGAGGTGGGTATGGGTTTTTTTTTAATAATTCATGTACAATACATATAAGGCATTGATGGTCAATTTAAACATTTTTGCATATTTGACTATTCTGAACTGTATAAGAAACAAGGTTATCTGATGAGTGGGAAGCTTTATTGCAGAATTTTATTTATTTGAGCTCCACAAATGATGGTAAGATGGTATAAGTTCTTTTTTTTTTGTAACATTAAGCATTAGTGTGTACTTCCATGGGCCAAACATAATGGCAGGTCTAATAAGAAACATACTTATGGTCTAATAAAAGTGATATTTTATATTCATATTTGTTTCTCCTAAGAAATTGGAAAATTGGAGTATAACACAATAATGAATATGTGTTGTCATCATATATATAATTTCATGGACTAATTACAGTTTTTTAATATGATTTTTGAAAGCTATATAAAAGGATACCTAACCACTATGAGACTTCACTTTTTTATTTATAAAACCATGATTTTTTGAAAGCAAATTATATTTGTAAATCATCTGGTGATGAAAGAATCTGTATAAAATTTATAATTTCTTCCTTAGACTGCAAATTACAGTGAAACATTTAAACATATGGTTGTCAATAAGGTTTTTTTTTTTCCTTAAGTAAACACTCCTTCCCTAAAATCTTAGTCTCTTCCACTCTTTAGAAACTACAGTTATTTATTCTTTGTTCTTAAAAAGTCTCTAATTTACAAGGCTATTCTATATTTCAAAAAGGCTTAATGCTATCATGTGGTCCCTCAGGCTTAGATGAAGAATATGGAAGAGAGAGATCATTCTGAGAGAAAAAGAATAGGATAGAGGAGAGAGCCCTAAGGAAAACCAACATTAGGAAAAAGAAAGAATTTAGGGCAAGGGAAAGTTTGAATATTATGATATCCTGGATACTAAGGAAAAAGATGAAGGAATAACCAAGTGTATCAAACACTGTTTTACACCTTCTGGTTAGGCTGACCATCAAACAGATCATTAATTCCACTGTAGCTGTGAGAAATAAATGAATGAATTAAGAAATAGTATTTTTACTTTAAGTCATCAAAGAATTGTGGGATCAGGTAAGTCTAAATAAATTCCAAAGATAAATCGTTCCTAGTTTTTCACAGGTCAGTGGCCATTTGCATCTTGGGGTAGTCTGGGAATCCTAGGCAGGTGCAATAGTAAGCTTATCATAGGCAAAGAAAAATTGTGAAGAAAAGGGGAAGACAGCCAAGTTGGGCTGACATGTTGGATTGGAATCTGAAAAAGCCTTAAGAGCTCTCCCTTCCCTCCCGCCACACCCCCGGTTTCCCCTTATTACACTGAGTAAATTCAATCTTGCCAAGAACTTAAAACTGCCTGGAGGGGCACCTGGGTGGCTCAGATGGTTAAGCAGTTAAACGTCCAACTCTTGATTTCTGCTCAGGTCATGATCTCCCTGAGTGTGAGATCGAGCCATGCCTCAGCTTTGCATTGAGTGTGGAGCCTGCCTGGGATTCTCTCTTTCTCTCTCTCTAAAAAAAACAAACAAAACAAAAAACAAAACAAGACAAAACAAACCCCAAAACAACCAACCAACCAAGAAAACCCTAAAAACCTGCCTGGAAGATAAACTTTATTAAAAAAAGTACATTCAACATGCAGAATTTACTGAATTGGATTAACACCAGACTGAATTATTAATGAATTAGTGAATTAGTGAATTATTAGTGACTTGTCAATAGATATAATCAAAACTGAAGCACATGGAAAAAATAATAAAATATTACTAAACAGAAAAGCAAATATCAGAGAAGAAATATCAGATGGCCTGGTATGCATGTAACTGATGTCCCAGGAAAGGAGAAGGAGAATGGGGCAGGAAAAGAACAAAAATGAAAAGAGAGTAGTCAAAAAGTTTTCAAAATTGATTAAAGTTTCAAACCATAGAACTAAGAACCTCAGGAAACACCAAACAAGATAAATACAAAGAAAATTTTATCTACTACATCATAGTGAAACTATTCAAAGCCAAAGACAAGAAAAACCTTAAAAACAGTCTTAGATAAGAATAATAGATGGTTTACTAAATATATGGAAGCCAGAGACAATGGAATAACATCTTTTAAATGCTAAAAGGAAGTCACCACACACTTTTTACTTGATGAAAGCATTCACTATAATTAAGGTGAAATAAAAATGTTTTCAGATAAAATAAAGACTGTTCTGCACTAGCAGAAATAGCAGACATGCATGAACAATAGGTTAAAGAAGTTTTTTCAGGATGAAGAGAAGTAATCCCAGATGGAAGGTTGGATTTTCAGGAATAAAATGGAGGGCACAGGAAACGGCAAATATGTGGATGAAAGAAAATATATTTAATTTTTTTTCTTTAAGAAACTATTGAACTGTTTAAAGAAAATACAATAAACTGGAACTTAAATAAAAATTTGAAAAAGGAAAAAAAAGACCCCCCCCACACACACCCAACTATTATTTTAGGGTACACTGTGATCAATTAAGGATGAATAAAACATGGTACACAATTAAAAGGCCATAGAGTAGGTAAAATGAAATACTAAAAAATGGGGTGCCTGGGTGGCTCAGTCAGTTGAGTGTCAGACTTCGGCTAAGGTCCTGCCTGATCTCATGGTTTGTGGGTTCCAGCCCTGTGTTGGTCTCTGTGCTGACAACTCAGAGCGTGGAGCCTGCTTCAGATTCTGTGTCTCCCTCTCTCTCACTCTGTCTGTCTGTCTGTCTCTCTCTCTCTCAAAAATAAATAAACATTAAAAAAATTTTTAATGAAATACTAAAAAATATTCAAATAATACACAAGAAGGTATGAATTGTAGTGCAAAGGAAAAGAGGATGGACAAACAGAAATCAGTCAGCAAGGTGAAAGACATAATCGTATCAATAATTACAGAAATATTGGTAGCATAAAAATTCCACTGAAAATGCAGAAAACATCAGATTAGATTTGAAAATAAGATCCAAGAAAATAGCTTAGTGTTGGGTCTTGTTTAATGCACCATTCTGACATTCAGCCTTTAAAAATAAGGATACAAAGAGGTTGGAAATAGGAAGATTGAAAACCCACTTATAAAAAATAAATGTAGGGGCACCTGGGTGGCTCAGTCGGTTGAGCGTCCGACTTCGGCCCAGGTCATGATCTCGTAGTCCGTGGGTTCGAGCCCCGCATTGGGCTCTGTGCTGACAGCTCGGAGCCCGGAGCCTGTTTCAGATTCTGTGTCTCCCTCTCTCTCTGACCCTCCCCTGTTCATGCTCTGTCTCTCTCTGTCTCAAAAATAAATAAACATTAAAAAAAAATAAATTGTAGCTATGTGAGTAGTAGATAAAGTGGACTTCAAGTCAATGAGTACTACCAAGAATAAAGAAAAAAATGAGAGAGTTTATGTAATGAGTTTTAAAGACTTATTCTAAAGTTACAGTAATTAAGACAGTGTGGCTTGGGAGTAAGCATAAGCAAACAGAGCAACAGAACAGGATAGAGTATGATGTAGACCTGTACCATACAGTCAACTAATAAGGTGCTAATATAATTTAATGGGGAAAGAAAAATTCTCATAATAATTGGTGCTGGAGCAATGGAATATCCATGAAACCCGAAAACTTTCGTGCCTGTTTTATACCATACACAAAAATTAATTTGACACTTCATACATCCAAACATGAATGCTCAATCACTGCACGAAAACATAAAGGGAAAAAAGTTATGACTTGAGGGAAGGCATGAAATTTTTTAGATAGGACACAAACAGCACTAACCAAAAAGATTTTTAAAGCATGAATTGGATTTTAGCAAAATTTAATTTTTTTCATCAATAGACACCCTTAATTAAATAAATAAACCACAGACTTGGAGAAAATATTTGCAACATACACATCTAACAAAGTATTTATACATGGAGTAACTAAATAACTTATTTGTAATGAATAATATTTATAATAATACTTGTAGGATACTTGAATAATACTTGTAATGAATAAAAACAAACAACCTAATTAAATACATGATGTAGGTAAACCCGCATTTCACAACAGAGAATATTTGAACGGCCACTAAAAGTACAAAATGTGCTTAGATCATTCATCATATGGAAAATAAAAATTAAAAGCATGAGATACCTCTATGTATTTACAAGAATGGCTAAAATTAAAAGTAAAAGATTTACAAAACTAAGTGTTGGTGAGGACATCTCATACATTCCTAGGGATGTGTGAAATATTGCAACCATGTTGGATAATTTTTTTGGCAGTTTCTTAAAAAATTAAACATATACCAACCTGTGACTTGGCAAGTCTACTCCTGGATACATACCCCAAATAAATTAGTGCACATGTTCACAAAAAGATTTGTATAAAAATGTCTATAACAGTTTTGTTCTAATAGTGATAAACAGGAAGCAACCCAAATGTTCACCAATAGGAATATATGTAAACAAGTTTGTAGTTTATTTGTACAATGGAACACTACTAAGTAATAAAAAGGAATAAACTACAAATCCACTCAAACACATGAATGAATCTTTAAAAATATTAGTTGAATCAAAGAAGCTAGGCATGGAAGAGTACATACTGAATGACTCCATTGATATGTAGTGTTAAAACAGACAAAACTAATCAATGGTGATAGAAGTCAGCCTTCAGGGAAGAGACGTTGATGGGAAAGAACATTCTGGTACGGTAGAAATGTTCTAAATATTGATTGGGATGGTTGTCATATAGGCAAATACAAAAGCAAAAAAGTTATTAGTAGAGATACACTTAACTTATGATTTATGCATTTTTACTCTATTTTAGTTATTCCACTGAGAAAAACTCAAAATGCTGTGTAAGTTAAAATAAGATCATCATTGAAAAGTATCCACTGGAGAGAGGCTATTTACTTCCTTCTTTGAGGATTCTAAATGTAGAATCAGTTTAGAGTACATAGAGAGGAAGAAATGGAGACACTGAATATGGTTAGTTCTTTGAAGAATACTGGCTGTTAAGAAAAGGAAGGTAGATTTGGTGATAGCAGGAAGGAAATAAGTATGTTTATTTGGGGAGTCCAAGAGGAGAAAGATGGCTCATAGATCTGAAATTCTCTTTCATTTTATAGTTATTATTTAAAAGCTAAAAAATATGGGAATATTTAAGGCATTTTTTAGAACAGTTTCAAATTTACAGAAAAATTGAGAAGATAGTACAGTCTCATATACCTAACCCCCTATCCCCACTCTCCTTTGTACACAATTTCCCTAATTGTTAACATCTTGCATTAGTATGGTACATTTGTTACAATTCAGGAACCCGATATTGATACATTATTATTGGCTAAAACCCATAGTTTACATTTTGGCCCAATCTTTGTGTTGTTTAGGGTTCTATGGCTTTTGAAAAATGTGTAATGTCCTATATTTATCATAACAATTTCATACAGAATAGTTTCACCATTCTAAAACTCCCTATGCATCACCTGTTCATCCCTCCTCCATCCCCTGAATCCCTGGCAACTAATGATCTTTTTACTCTCATCATACTTTTGTTTTTTCCAAAATGTCATGTAGTTGGAATGATATACCAGCTAGCCTTTACAGACTGTTTCCCCCCCCCCCCCCAGAAGTTCCTTGCTGTATATTTGCAGCGAATCTTTTCTCCTACTTCCTGCCTCAGGCAACCTCGTATCTGTTTCCTGACTGCACAGTATTGCCTCTTCTAAAAATTTTATAGAAGTTTAATCATACAATATGCAGACTTTGTAAGTGGCTTTGCTCAGTAGCATATCTGTATGGCATATATCAGTAGCTTGTTCCTTTTTTTTTATTGTTGTATTCCCTTATATGGGATATAGCACAGTTTGTTTATCCTCTCACCTGTAAATGGATATTATAAATGTATTGTTTCCACTTTTAAAAAAATTTTTTTAACGTTTATTTATTTTTTGAGAGACGGAGACATGAGCTGGGGAGGGAACAGAGAGAGAGGGGGAGTCACAGATTCCAAAGCAGGCTCCAGGCTCAAAGCTGTCAGCACAGAGTCCGATGCAGGGCTCAAACTCATGAACCATGAGATCATGACCTGAGCCGAAGTCAGAGGCCTAACCAGCTGAGCCACCCAGGTGCCCCTTATTGTTTCCACTTTTAAGCTACTATGAATAATGATGATATGAACATTCACATAAAAGGCTTTATGTGAACATAAAGCACAGCAGTGGTCAATTTTATATTCCATGTGGACTTGAAAAGAATATATATTCTATAATTGTTGTATATAGTATTTTACACATAAATTAAGCTTGACTGTAATTAGAATCCATATGCTTTTGAAAAATCTTCTTGGCATATTAATTACAGAGAAAAGTATTCAAATTACTATGATTATTGCTCCTTTTAGTTGCATCCATGTTTGTTTATATATTTTGGTCCTGTGTTATTACTTGCAAATATGCTTTGTATTCTATGGTGACCTACTTCATCCCTAGTAAGGGTTTTGGCATTAAAGTCTAATTTGTTGACATTAACATGGCGTTATTAATAAAGCAAAATTTAGCTATTATTTTCCTGACATATAGTTTATATATTTTTCTACTTTCAAACTGTATAATTATATCTTCAGTTTTTCTTTTAAATAGCATAAATTAATTGTTTGTTTCAAATTGTTTTTTCAAATTGGAAAGTCTTTGTCTTTTAACTGGATAATTTAGGCAATTTAGATTTGTTGTCATTACTAATGTATTTTAATTTATTAATGTTATTTTATTTTGTGTTTTCTATGCATACTGCTTTCTTCTCTCTGCTTTTCTCTTTTTTTTCTCATATTCATTTGGATTGATTTTAATATTTCCCTCTACTAATGTTTTTCTCTAGCTATTAGTCTGGAAATAATACACAATTTCTATCCTTTTGGTAGCTGACTTATAAATTTTATCATCCATACTTTACTTAACAAAATCTGAAGTTAATTAATATTTTTCCCTCCTTTTATACAATGTATAACGGAAAGCTTTAAATTTTCACCAATAAATCGTACAATTTTTAAAACAATTTTTCACTAAAAGTTTATTTCCTATTTTCATATGTTTCTGTTTCTTTTTTATATCAAAAGATATAATATTTTTCTATATTTACAAAATATTTAAATTTACCCATATATTATCACATTTAAAAAAATCAATATTACTTCTTGTTTCTCAGAGTTTCCATTTGGAATCAATTTCCTTCTTCCTGAAGTATATTTTGCATTATTTTTCTGTGAGTGTTTAACGACCACCTTTTAAGTTTTGTTGTTCAAAAATATGTTCACCCATATATATATATATATATATATATATATATATATATGTATGTATATTTATTTATTTATTTATTTATAGGAATATAATTTCATGTTTATAGTTATTACAGTTATTTTCAATGTCTCCTGAATTCTTTATTAAGAAGTCAGAAGCCACTATATTTCCCTTTGATGGTAATTTGCCATTTTCATTAGCCTCTTAACATAATTTGTGGAGTTTTTTTTTTAATATCCAAGGGTTAATGTATTTATAAATATCCTTCTTGGGATAAATTATGCATCCTGAATCTATGGTATGCTATACTTCTCTAGAAATACAACATTCTGACATATTGTTTCTACCTACTGCTTTCATCATTTTCTTTTGCTTTTTTTTCTGGAACTGCAATCAGATATATTTTTAAAACTTCACATTTTAGGGGTGCCTGGCTGGCTTCAGATTTCAGGGTTGTAAGTTTGAGCCCCACATTGGGTGTAGAGAATACTTAAAATCTTAAAAAAACAGAACAAAACAAAACTTCACATTAATCCTCTTTGTCTCAACCTTTCTTTCATATTTGTTTCCATGTGTCCTTCTTCTGGATAATGCACAATTTCTTCTAATCTTCCAGTGCAATAACTCCAGTCAGCTGTGTTTAACAAAACACATTGGTTTCTGTATACAATTTTCTCAACTCTCACTCTGATTCCCCTCTTATGTAGCAACCATTTTTGACTTTTCTTAAAACTATTTCTCCTATGCACTGGTCATGAGAACACAGAATGATGTGTGGAGATGCTGAGTTACTGTATTGTACACCTGAAACTAATATAACACTGTATGTTAACTAACTGGAATTAAAATAAAAACTTAAGGAGAAAGCAAACAAAAAAGCAGCAAGAACCAAACAAAAAGGGATTACAGTGAAAAAAAACCCAATTATTTCTCCTAGTCTTTACACATCTGTGTATTTCCAAATACAAGACCTGTGTTGTACCCTTTGATTTATTAATTTTAACCACTATTGGTTTACTTTCTATTATTTTAGATAATGTTATAATGATTCCATACACCATTTCCTCTTCCTCTTCTCTCCTATCTTTTTAATAAGATTAAGTTACAATTTTGTTTAAATCAATATTTACTATTTGTTATGTCTGTAATTCACAATTTAAAATGTAGTTTGCTTCCTTTCTTATCTTTAGTTTTAACTAAACCCAGTAACTGATAGTTTTTCATTTACTTATTTTTTTGTATTTATTACTTTTTTCCTCCTTGATTTCTTATTTAAATTTTTTTTTTAGTTTATTTATTTATTTTGAGGGACAGAGAGAATGAACAAGGCAGGGGGTGGGGCAGAGAGAGAGGGAGAGACAGAGTCCCAAGCAGGCTCTGCACTGTCAGCATGGAGCCCCGTGTGGGACTTGAACTCAGGAACCTTAAGATCATGACCCAAGCCAAAACCAAGTGTCAGACGCTTAACCAACTGAGTTACCTATGTGCCCCTCCCTCTTGATTACAAATAATCTTTCTGTATATATTTTTAAAATTTTAATGTTTGTTGT
This sequence comes from Prionailurus viverrinus, assembly GCF_022837055.1. NCBI lineage: Eukaryota > Metazoa > Chordata > Mammalia > Carnivora > Felidae > Prionailurus > Prionailurus viverrinus. The sequence goes on along the minus strand of NC_062564.1, from coordinate 104,631,198 downwards.
TGAGAGAGAGAGCAAGAGCAGGGGAGGGGCAGAGAGAGAGGGAGACAGAGGATTGGAAGGAGGCTCCGTGATGACAACAGAAAACCTGTTGTGGGGCTCAAACTCACAAACCATGAGATCATGACCTGAGCTGAAGTCAGACACTTAACTGACTAAGCCACCCAGGCCTTCCATAGATAAATATGTGATTATATATATATATATATATATATATATATATATGTGTGTGTGTGTGTGTGTGTGTGTATGTATTATATATATATATATATTTTTTTTTTTTTGAAACATCTCTTTGGTTGGTTTCCATTTTACTTCCATCTTGGCTGATTTCTTTCTAGGCTTTCTACACAGAAGTCATCCTGGAGTTTTTCTTTCTGATTATCTCTTTTCTTATGTGTGAGTTGCCTTAGGTCATTTATTTTATTTTGTATTGAAGTATAATTAACATACAGTATTATATTAGTTTCAGATGTACAACATAGCGATTCAACAATTGTATACATTACTCAATGCTCATCACAATAAGTGTAGTCACCATCTGTCACCAAATATTATAATCTTATCAATTATTTTCCTTATGCTATACTTTCCATCTCTGTGACTAGTTTATTTTATAACTGTAAGTTTGTGCTTCTTTATAGTCTTTATCTATTTTGCCCATCCTTGCCACCCAACCTCTCCTCTGGCAAATATGTTTGTTCTCTGTATTTAAGAGTCTGTTTTTTGTTTGTCTCTTTTTTTCCCTTTTGTATGATCATTGATTTTATTTCTTAAATCCCACAAATGAGTGAAATCATATGGTATGTGTCTTTCTCTGGCTTATTTCACTTAGTATTATACCCTCTAGGTCCATCCACGCTGTCACAAATGGCAAGATCTCATTCTTTCCTATGGTTAAGTAATATTTAATTATATATTCATTCCACATCTTTTTTATCCATTCATCTATTTGTAGATAGTTTATTCCATAGCTTTGCTTTTGTAAATAATGCTGCAATAAACATAGAGATGCATATATCCTTTTGAATTAGTGCTTTGTTTTCTTTGGGTAAATACCTAATTGTGGAATTACTGGATCATATGGTATTTCTATTTTTAATTTTTTGCGGAAACTCCATACTCTTTTCCACAATGGTTGTACCAATTTGCATTCTCATCAACAGTGCATGAGGATTCCTTTTTCTCCATATGATAATTTCAACAGGTGCAGAAAAAGCATTTGACAACGTACAACATCAATTCATGATGCAAACTCTCAACAAAGTAGGTTTAAGGGGAATTCACCTCAACGTAATAAAGGACATGGAAAACCCACAGTTGACATCACACTTAATGGTGAAAAACTGAGAGCTTTTCCTTTAAGATCAGAAATAAGTCAAGGATGTCCAGTCTCACTACTTTTATTGAACATGATCCTGGCAGTCTTAGCCACAGCAATAAGACAACAAAAAGAAATAAATGGGTATCTAAATTGGTAAGGAAGAAGTAAAACTTTCACTAGTTGCAGATGACATGGTACTATACATAGAAACCTTAAAGGCTCCACCCAAAAATTACTAGAATTGATCAATGAACTCAGTAGTCATAGGATACAGAATTAATATACAGGTATCTGTTTCATTTCTATACATTAATAATGAAGTAGCAGAAAGAGAAATTAAGAAAACAATCCCATTTGCAGTTGCATCAAAAAGAATAAAATACCTAGGAATAAACTTAACTAAGGAGGTGAAAGACCAGTACTCCAAAAACTATAAAACACTAATGAAAGAAATTGAGGACAACAGATGGAACAAACAAATGGAAAGATATTCTATGCTCATGAATTGGAAGAACTTCCATGAATTGGAAGTTAAAATGTCTGTACTACCCAAAGTAATCTATAGATTTAATACATTCCCTATCAAAATGCCAACAGCAGTTTCTACAGAGTTAGAACAAATATTCGTAAAATTTATATGGAACCACAAAAGACTCCAAATATCCAAAACAATCTTGAGAAAGAGGGACAAAGCTAGAGGTATCACAATTTCAGATTTCAAGTTACATTACAAAGCTGTAGCAATCAAAACAATATGGTACTGGAACAAAAATAGATACATAGATTAATGGAACAGAATAGAAAGCCCAGAAATAAATTTATGTTTATATAGTCAATTAATCTAATGACAAAGGAGCAAGAGTATACCATGGGTAAAAGATAGTCTCTTCAACAAATGGTGCTGGAGAAACTAGACAGCTACATTGAAAAGAATGAAACTAAACCACTCTCTTACACCATACACAAAAACAAACTAAAAAATGGATTAAAGATCTAAATGTGAGACCTGGAACCATAAAATTCCTAGAACAAAACATAGGTGGTAATTTCTTTGACATCGGCTGTAGAAACATTTCCCTTGATATGTCTCATCAGGCAAGGGAAATAAAAACAAAAATAAACTATTGCAATTCACTCAAAATAAAAATATATAAAGAACTAGAGTTCAACACCAAAAACCCCCAAATAATCTGATTAAAAAACGGGCCAAGAACCTGAATAGACATTTATGGCTTGGGTGCAGTTGGAAGTATTGAATTTGATGGGATTGTCTTATTGTATTAATTCCTGTGCTACTCCTGGGTACTACTCTCAGACTATCTGATTTCTTATTAAGTGTAAAGTAACCTCCCCCACCTCATCCCAGTGCTGTGAAATATCACAATGATAGGCCTTCAAGAGGGTTTACTTTCCTTCTTTCACCCAGGTACTTTGTGAAACTTCATTCTAGAAATTTATGTCTTTCAGTTTTAAAACTTTTTCTTACATTATTATATTAATGGCTTCTATACTTCCATTTTCCTTCTCTCTGTCTCTCATCTCTTTTAGCCTCTATTTTCAGGTGTTAACTATCTTGTCTGATTCTCCAATTTAACTATTTTTCCTTGCTTTCCAGTTCTTTATCATTTTTCTCCCTTTCTTGGAGATTTTCTCAACTTCCTTTTCAGGTTTTCTGTTGAATTATTCATTTCTGGATATCTATATTTATTTGGAAGACTTCTCCATTAGTTTTTGAAGATTCCTTTTTTAAAACTACCATTATTTTCTTATTTTTTACCTTTCTGAGGATATTCATGATGAATTTTTAAGTTTTTTTCTTCTATACTGTCAGTTTCTTCAAAGTTATTTTGTCTGTTTGGAACCATGTTAAAGACTTTACTCACATCTCTGGTGTCTTTGATTTCATCTTTGTAATTAAGAGTGGGAAACTAAAATGTTAACTGAAAACTGTGAAAATATAGGTGGACATTATTGACGTTAGCTACTCTAGAATGATATGAATGGGATTTTTGCTGGAGAACCCCAGTTCTTTAGGTTTTCATAAGACTATATTATCTTTTCTAAGGTAGTTTTCTGATAAAATCCCAGGGCTCTGGCAGTTGACAAGGAAACCAGGTTTTGTGTCTCAGCCTTCAACATTTAATATGTATCCAGTCAATATTAGTCAGTCAATCCTCCTATACTCCAGAAAATAATTCTCCAGCCTTCAGTCAGGACTGAGGAGGGACATCATCAGATTATGAAGAGGAAAGCATATCTAGGAAACTCTAAAGCCCTATGTTATCACACATCTTTTACCAAATCCTTCTTCTTTTAATTTTCCCTGGCCACTACAGATTCCAGACAAAGCTGATGTTACAATTTCTGAACCTTTTGAGGATTCTTCTGTGCAAACCCAAGTTCTTTTATTTCACTACTGTTGATTTTATACTAGGTATTCTGTCTCTATTTTCCAGGTCCCAAATGTTTGTTACTGTTGTCATCTCCCTTGTTTTATGAATTTTTGTGCTTGAAATATGTATCTATAGTGACAATTTTTCAAAAATATCTATCTATTTATCTATCTATCTATCTATCTATCTATCTATCTATCTATCTATTTAGAGCAAGCAGGGGAGGGGCAGAGAGAGAGGGAGACAGAGAACCTCACACAGGCTTTGCACTGCTAGTGTGGAGGCTGATGCAGGACTCAAACTCATGAATCATGAGATCATGACCTGAGCCGAAATCAAGACCAACTGAACCACCCAGATGCCCCTATAATATAGTGACAATTTTTGAGATGGTGAAATTGGGTGTGCTTTTTTAACTCAGAAGATGTTTTTTTCCTTGACTTCAGAGACTGATGGATGAAAATTTGTCCCACCATTTGTGAGAATACTTACTATGACAATTAAATGTATAAAATTAGAAAATATGTAGTGAACTTTATGTATTTCTTAATTTATTTTAAGCATTATTTTGATGGATGCAGAATATTTTCATGACAAGCAAATTACCTTTGACAATAAAGTGATTAAATTTATTGATGACTACTAATTATTCCAGTGCGTTTGGCTCCTACCAATTATTTAGAATTTAGTCACAATAGTGGTGGTATCTATGCTGTATATAACATTTAAAGCATTTTCCAAACTTCTCTCCTAATTGTCACATTCATTAAAAAAAATTGTCTTTCTCACTATTGTGAACTCAGTAGAACCCATGATAAGACTGTTATTACTGTGGGCATTCCCCATATGTCTGGTGAGAGCACTGGCTTTATTTCATTTAAAGAGGGAAAGCCAACAAGACTGAAGGGCATTGTGCTCCAATTACTTGTGTTTTATAATTTAATAACTGACAGATGGATATCTAGAAAATACACTTATATAACATTTTTAAAGCTAGTAAAATGTCATAAAGCCTTAAAAGAATCACTTTTTGTTTATTTTATGGAATTATTATTAAAATTATCCATCTGATTATCATCTGTGCACTTGGGCGGAATAAAAGCTTACAGGCGCTGTGTGTGACACAGTTGGTTCTAAGCTCTCAATTTTTCCAGTGGTTGTGCCAAAACTATTTTAAAATGGTACCTGAGCCTAGTATTGCTTAATATGTTCCTTGAGCCTTACTTGGTAAAAGATAAGTTTATGTTTTCAAGGCTATCCTGTGATTTCTGTTTTTAGTTCAGTGCAATACAAATGTTTTAAATTTGCGTGATTCTGACAAGAAAACAATGTTAAAACCTGAGGGCTTTTATAATTTGTAAAAATGAAACCAAAAACAATAAAGAAGAATAAAACAAAATGAAGAGACTGACGTCACATTTAAAAATTTTTTCCCTAATTTTTATCAATTAGGCTTGAGGTCAATCAATCCATGTTTGAGAAAATTTTGAGCCATTTAATTTTTACAGAGACAACATTTAAAACTTTTTTTCAAATTAGAATAGATGGATATTGTAACGGCAAGTATGATGCAATTCAGTTTTGTAACTTTTTGTATTTTTCTTTATTAGACTCAATTTTTGTTTGAATAAATAACTCCCAAAAGAATTCTCCTACTCAAAGTGGGGTCTGAAAATGTATTACATGTTACCTACTTTTCTCATTATTTTAAAACAAGATCAGTTTGATTTTATTGTTTTTATTTTTATTATTTTATTATTTTTTTGGTGCTTATTTTTGAGAGAGAGAGAGAGCATGAGCAATAAGGGGCAGGGAGAGAGGGAGACACAGAATCTGAAGCAGGCTCAAGGCTCTGAGCTGTCAGCACAGAGTCCCACATGGGGCTCAAACTCATGAACCATGAGATCATAACCTGAGCAGAAGTCAGACACTTAGCTGACTGAGCCACCCAGGCGCCCTGAGATCAGTTCAATTTTAAATAGTGGGTTAAAAGATTTGATTTAGTAAGCTTGTTTTTCCTCAGAGAAGTCTGTCTCTTCTAAGAGATCGAGTTGTTGATTTTTGTCCCCAAGAATTGTAGCTATGTGTGAGGTGAAATTAATGTTAATAATGAAAATAATGTTTATTTGAAAACAACTAATGTGAGTGATAGCCTAGGTGAGACTTCTGCTTTCACTGGCATATAGGAGTCAGAGGTATGGGATGGTAAGAGTAATAAATAATGTTATAAGCACTGTGTGTCAGACACAATTTTATGAGCTTTATGTACATTAACTCATCTTTACAACAGCCCTGTAAGGTATATAAAATTATTATTCACATATCATAGATGAAAACACAGAGGCAAATCATGTGGCTAATATGTGGAAGCCCACAAGCTTAACCAGCACTCTAAATTCCTGCTACTAAAAGAAAATTCTCCAGAAAAACACATGAGATTGTTCCCAAAGTAAGAAAAAGAGGGGGAAAAAAAGGACATAGTCAAGCCAAATGACTCAAATTCACTGTAGTTCTAATTTACCAAATAAGTCACTAATCAGTATTATTGTGAGATTTTAACCTTATTTTGCTTATATCGAGAAAAGTATAACTAAAATAAAGATGCTTAATGTAAATTTGTGACATTAAAATCAAGAAGAAATACAGCTCTAGTGTGCCGGTTCTCAATGTTTTTGCATTATCATTGAAATACAATTTTTTTCTTTTATAAGCATCTAAAACAGGGCCATATAATAATGTGTATGTGATTAAATATAGCTTAATTAAATAAATTTTGTGCGTAAGATTGTATAACACAAATGTAACATTGCTCTGACCTTAGGACCCACAGTGACACATCCAAAATATTTACATATTCGACTCTAAGAGCCTTGAAGTAAGATGTAGACCTTCAGAGTTGTTGTCAAGAAGCAGTTAAGAGAGTTTAGCCCCCACATAACACACTCAATGTTTCCACAGTCCCGTATCACATAGCAGCTACTGTTCCTATGATTTTCTTCCTGTCCCTTTTGTCTATTTCAGAAGAGACACGCTATGTCCTTATTTATATAGGGCCATTTACCTCCTTTTCTAGGCTGTCTTCGAATCTTGGCACATTTCTCCACCACCAGTAGTACATCAAAGGCCTTATCTTATCTTCCCACGTAGGAAAGGACCTTCCTTCAAACAAAAGAGTAGGGAGAAAGACTGATAAAGGTCAAAATCATAGCAATGCCAAACTCTAGGCCAGTGCTTACTCAATATGGTTTCAAAAAAAATTGCCAGCAGCTTCCCTCCTTGCATAAATGATAAAAGTATTGGAGCAAAAACCTATTGATAATTTATTTTCTTATGGCACCATACAGCAAAAATAACAGTCACCGATTTCACAGATCTTTATTGTGAAACAGAAGAGGGAAAGGGAAAGAGGAAAATCATGATCAAAAAGATATGAAGCAACAGCAATAGTTACATTTTTCTTAGCAGACCATGCAGAACAGGAAAGGGACGCTGGAAATAGGAATTTAAAAGAAGAAGAAGAAACACAGTATACCATTTAAAGTTAGTAGTTTTGGGGGCGCCTGGGTGGCTCAGTAGGTTGAGCCTCAGAGTTCGGCTCAGGTCATGATCTCGCAGCTCGCGAGTTCGAGCCCCACATCAGGCTAGCTGCCATCAGCTGGAGCCCGCTTCAGATCTTCTGTCTCTCTCTGTCTCTGCCCTTCCTCACTTGCACCCTCTCTCTCAAAAATAAATAAATCTTAAAAAAAATAAAATAAAGTTAGTAGTTTTTCCCTCAACTATTCTATGGATATTATTGTGATGGTAGAGGGAGGATAGAAGTGAAAGGAATTTGAGAGTCACATTAATTTTGAAAGGCTTATTAGACATCCAAGTAGAGGTGTCAAGTAAACTATTGGATAAATGTAACTCAAACTCAGAGGAAAAGCCTAGACTGGAGATATAAATTTAGGGGGGATTGTCAGGAGATAATGGTGTTTAAAGTCATGAAATTGGCTAGTATTACCTCAGAAGAGGATAGAGAAAGAGAAGGAAATATTATGTCAGGGTGAGAGGAGAAGGCAATAAAGGAGACAGAAGAAGACAGAGGAGACAGAAAGAACAGCCAATGGAAGAAGAGGAAATGCACGAGTACGTGGGTGCTGAGAAAGCAGGGAGAGTCAGAGTGGTCAAACATGCTTAAGGTTAGATCATGTGGAAGAAGAGTTTCACTGGCTTTGGCAATGTGAAAGTCGTTGGTGAACTTAGCAAAAACAGTTTCAGTGGAATGTGGAAAAGGAATTTAGATTGAAGTGGATGGAAAAATTAAGGGGAAGTGAGCGTGAGTAGAGAGAGCCTTCATAGGCTAATTCCATTGTACTTCCTATAATTAGTCTCATCAGACAAAGCCCAACTTTAATTACTGCCCTCCTTAACTCTGTGGAACCATCAACCACATGATGCGGTCATCTTATTCTGTGTTTGTTTACCTCTTATTTATCCCTCTGCTTCATCTTTCTTTTCAAAATTTCTTCACTGTATCTCAGGGAATTCACTTTCCCTGGTTAAAAGACTTTCCTAATATCCTCAACCATATTTTCAAATGTTATCTCTACCTCCTTGTTTTATTTTTGCCTTGACTGGGGCATTGTTTGTCTCCCCTCACATGCCCTAGGAGCCTAGGACCCATTATTCTTACTCACTATTGCTATTTCTATGCAATACCCTTGCTCTTTTGAGAGTTTTCGCAAAAAGTTGGATGGGGTTTTGATTATCTTTCAAGTAGCAAAGCTGTGAGAGAATCTTACAAATAGTCTTTTCTGTTGCTGATGACGTCCAGCACTCGTACTTGTATTTACTTTTTCTCCAGAATTATTATTTGAGGCTAGAATATAACTCAAAGAAATATTGTTTCAGTTATATCAGAGAGCTAAGGATTTTGATTATGAAGTTTTCAGCTTCTTTAACTCCCTCTGGATATTTTCTCTGAAAAATAAGAAGCTAACATATTTTTCTAAATATAAAATACCAAAAATAGTCTTGTATGGAAGAATATTGTGAAATAATGTGATGAGAAAATTTGGGGGCTAATACAGTGCATAAGAAAGTAGAGACTCTATAGTAGCTTTTTGATTATGGAAATATTCTATATGCTAATTTTAATTTCTAGATTACAAAGTGCTTTGACAAAGCAAAGTTTTCTCTGAATTTATTATCCAATTTGTCTTCATGAAGTATTCATATCTTTCTAAATCAACCTTTAACCCTAAGAAACATTTGAACCTAGGAAGTTTATCTTTTTGGTGCAAGAATTTTCCTATAAAATGACTCATTATTTGGTTCTTATTAACTGAATTTGATTTAAAAGATCAAGTGCCCACGAAGTTGTATAATCTGTAATTTTAGATAATATTTTACTGATCAAACACTTTCCTTTTGTATACTCATAATTAAGCCCATGGTTCAGTAAATGACATGTATTTTTAAATCTTATATGTCATTCACTCATCATCTCAAATCTCTTAAGTAGTTTCTTAGTAAGGATAACTGACATGTTGGGGCATAACTAGTTTTATTGTTTAACATAACAACTTGGAAATGAATTTACCTTCAGGATTATTTTCCACCTATGAATAGGCCCCAACGGAGATAATAAACCCTTGGATACCAGATTAATTAGTGAGATGGTCTCTGGAGGCCCTCACAGTCAGTTTTCAGCCCTGTCTTATGAAAAAGACTTCTAAGTGAAAGCCTTTCTCTGCTTTGTGAATGTAATATGGTTTTTCTTTTAGAAAGTGGCCACATATACCAAGAGTCTACTTTAATATATTTTGTTGTCTATTTGACTTTTCCTTCTGAATATAAGATAGATCAAAATAGAGACTCAATTCTTTGGCTGAATCTTTTAAGACTAGTGGTGCAATCATTAAAATAATAACAACAAATATGAAATCTATGGTTAGGTAGACTTAAAGTTCCTTGATTTCAGGTAGAAAATGATTGTGAATGTATATTATTTTCCAAGTTTTATAATAGACAATTAAAAAAAACCTTGCAGTTGCCTATCCCCAGAAAATAGCAGTGACATATTAAAACCATTTGTTGGTATTAAATACACATACTTTGTAGATTTTTTTCACATGAAATTTTTTTCACATAAATATTTACACAATATTTGCCTCCTGTTCGAAGCAAATCAGACCACTTTTCTTACACTGAATACAAAGTATTTTCCTTTTTATGAATTAAACAACCACCAGTACAGTACAGATTTGGAGACATATAAAGTGATCTCAGAGCAAATTCTCTTCTTTGAGTGTAAGAGAATTTGCAGGTCAGATCTATCTAAGTATTATGCATTAGTTTATTAGTTTTGGCAAGTCATTAAACTTATCAAAGGGCTTCATTTGCCTCATGTATGAAATTGAAACCTTGGACTACATTACAAACCCTTGAAAGGCTGAAAATTAGTTATTGTTTGATTGCCACGAATCAGCCTAAGATTAAAAATTGAAAGTTGAACAATGGATTTTTAGTAATCATGAATGAATTATTAAGTACTAAATTTATGCATGACATTTAATTTTTTCCAGAGAATTTAAAGGATAAAGTCTCTGCCTTGAATTAGCTTATATTTAAAATGGAAAAATCACATAAGCAACCAGGTACATTAAAGAAGACTTTCTATATATCTTGATTTATTTCTTCATCCAGTCTACTTACTTATGTCTCTTAGGTAGATCTTGCTAAAGCGATTGAGAGATGAATAAAACAGCTTCTGACCTCAAGGAGTTTACAGTATAGTTAATATGTTTGAAAATCAAAGTAAAAGCATGACCATAGAAAACTAAACATTAAATTTATAAATTTGTAACTCCGTTTCAGAACCTATCATTCAGAACTAACATCATTCCCTTTATTAAGTTAGTCAGTTGCTTTCAATGTAAGTGCTAAACTCTTATATTTTCATACTATGGCATTTCATAATGCCATGTTGCTCCTAGATTGTAAACTTGATGAAAACAAGAGACATCTCTCTCTCTTTCTTTTTTGTTTCTATGCATAAGTTTATTTTTATAAAAAAATTTCATGGCTTTTTAAAAAGTTTTTATTTAAATTCCAGCTAGTTAACATATAGTGTAATACTCATTTCCAGTGTAGAATTTAGTGATTCAACACTTACTGCACCTGGTGCTCATCACAAGTGCCCTGCTTATTACCCATCACCCCACCCACCTCCCTTTCAGCAACCCTCAGTTTGTTCTCTGTAGTCAGAAATCTGTTTTGGGGTGCCTGGGTGGTTCAGTCGGTTAAGCATCCAACATTGGCTCAGGTCATGATCTCATGGTTCGTGAGTTTGAGCCCCATGTGGGGCTCTGTGGGGTTAGTTCAGAGCCTGGAGCCTGCTTTAGATTATGTCTCCCTCTCTCTCTACCCCCCTCCCCAACTAGCTCTCTGTCTGTCTCTCTCTAACTCTCTCTCTCTCAAAAATAAATAAACATTAAAAAAAATTAAAAAAAAAAAGAATCTGTTTCATGGTTTGCCTCTTTTTCCCCCACCCCACCTCCATGTTTGTTTGTTTTCTTTCTTAAATTCCACATCATATGGTATTTGTCTCTTATTTAAAGTTGTAACATTAGCACTTAGCACCGTGGCTGGCATGGAAAAGATGCTCAGTGTGTTTATTGAAGTTAATTTAAGGGTGTAAACATGAGCTGAAATTTCTTATCATGGTAATGTTTTTATTTGTTTACTTTGAAGTACAGCACATATGCAGAGAAGTGCACCAGATACTAATGTGCAGCTCAGTGAGTTAGGGCAAAGTGAACACCAGAGTAACCACCACTAAGGTCAATGAAAAGATCATTGCCCCTTCTCTATTCTTACTCCCCCCTTACTTCCAAAAAGCCACTATTTGGAATTCTTACACTATGACCCCAAAAGGCTGCCAAAAGCACTCTTCAGCTTCTCCTCATCTTGAATGGAATCAGGAGATACTACAATGGGAAGTGCTTGACTCACCTCCCTGTGTTTCTTCTCCTGAATCTTGGTCCTTATCACTTGGAAGTTTATAATAACACTTTAAATCAAGACAGAAGTCATATTAAAAATAATGGCCACTTTTTATAACAGAATACAAATAGACATGTTAATTTATGGGTTTTCAAGTTATATTTATTCCCGTTTACTACTGTTTGTTCTTCAGTTTGGATCCTTAGAGCTAAATATATAAATATTGTCATATACTCAGAATGTATATACTCAGATGCACATGAAATATATGGAGGAGAATAGGTTTGAATGTGGTAGTCATGCTTTTGAGGTGTATTTTGTATGGAATTAACTTTTCTTCAGGCCAAGAGGACAAAATAGGACGTATATTTAACTGTAGATTTAGTTAAGGTTCTAATTTTGAGACAATTTTCTCCTTTCATATTTATTCTAGGTAGCCCTGGGGAAAAATTTATAATCTAGTCACACATTCAGTTATCTCAATATTATATATTATATATTATGTAATATTACATATTAACTTCTAACAAGTTAATTTAACAAAGTTTTTTGAGTATTAATTCCCTGATAGAATATTTAAAATATGATTCAGTTTGGGAAGAATGTATTCACATTTGCATTTTAAGGATTAAAAACGTAGGAAAAGTATACTCATATTTTATAATTGGACAATAATTTTGATTATTATGTCCCTTACATTCCTGGGAACTTAATTGATACATATGGGAAGAGAAGCTGGATATACAGAGTGACACTAAAACATATGTTAAATTCCTCTCAGGATCACACAGTTATGAATGAGATTTTGTTACCTACATCAATGGCAACCTAATTTTTTTTTTCATTTAGAGACATTAACTGTAATCTAAGAATAAGCAGTCTGTGTTAAATAGAAATATAAGAATAACTCTTTCTGCCTAGTCTATCTTCAAGTAATTTGAGGTACTTATCATTTTGGGGTTAAATTAATAGCAGTAAAATATCTCAGATATTTTAAAGTGGACAGTGATCCAAAATAACATTCTTTGAGGAAAAAAAAGAATTACATGAGCTGGGGAGTTTAAGAAAGCTCAGTAGTCAGTGTCTCAACATCTGGAAATAGGACTGTGGATGTGTGTATATGTGTATGTATCTATACTTTATTTTTTTTAATTAATAAACTTTATCTTTTCGAGTTTTATGTTCATTGCAAAATTAAAAGAAAGATGCAGAAATTTTCCATATATCATTTACACACACATAGCCTCCCCCATTATCAACATACCCCACCAATGTATGTTGTTATACTTGATACACTCACACTGACACATCATTATTATCCAGAGTCCATAGTTTATATTAAGGTTCACTCCTGATGTTGTACATTTTATGGGTTCGGACAAATATATAATGACATGTATCGACTGTTATACAAAAGTATAATACAAGAGTATTTTCACTGCCTTAAAAATTCTCTGTGCTCTCCCTGTATCCCTCTCTCTTCCCTAATCCCTTTCAACCACTGATCCTTTTACTGTCTCTGCAGTGTTGCTTTTTCCAGAAGGTCATAGAGTTGGAATGAAACAGTATACAGCCTCTTCAGACTGGCTTCTTTCACTTAGTAATATGCATTTAAGGTTACTCCATGTCTTTTTGTGGATTGATAGTGCATTTCTTTTTAGCACTACTAGTCTATTGTCTGAATGTACCACAGTTATTTAGTCATTCACCTACTAAAGGACATCTTGGTTGCTTCCAAGTCTTGGCAGTTATGAATAAGACTGCTATGAACTTTCATGTTTAGGTTTTTGTGTAAACAAAGATTTCAACTAACTTGGTGAATACCAAAAAGTGTGATTCTTGTATAAGAGTATGTTTAATTTTGTAAGAAACTGCCAGACTGTCTTTCAAAGTGGCTGTAACCATTTTGCATTCCCATCAGTAGTGAATCAGAGCTCCTGTTGTTCTACATCCTCTCCAGCATTTACTGTTGTCAGTGTTCCAGATTTTGGCCCTTCTGATAGTTGTGTACTGGCATCTTGTTGTTTTACTTTGCAATTCCCTAGTGACATATGATGTTGAGCACCTTTTCATGCGCCTACCTGCCATCTTTATGTCTTTTTTGGTGAGGTGTTTATTAAGGCTTTTTGCTCATTTTAAAATGAGATTATTCATTTTCTTATTGCTGAAATTTAAGATATTTTTGTAAATTTTTGGTAACAGTACTTTATCATATGTGTCTTTCGCAAATAGTTTCTCCCATCTGTGGCTTTTCTTATCCTCTTGCGGAGCCACAGTTTTTGACTGTAATAAAGTCCAGCTTATCAATTATGTATTTCATGGATTGTACCTCTTATACTGCATTTAAAATAGCATTACTATACCTGTCACCTAGATCTTCTCCTATAATATCTTCTAGGAGTTTTATAGTTTTGCAGTTTACATTTAGTTCTATGATCCATTTTGAGTTCTGTTTTGTGAAGGGTGTATGATCTGTGTTTAGATTCATTTTTTTGCATATGGATGTCCAGTATTCCAGTACCATGTGTTTAAACAATGTTTGTGCTCCATTATGTTGCCTTATTGCTGTTGCTCCTTTCTCAAAGGTCAATTTGGCTGTGTTTAGGTAAGTCTATTTCTGGGGTCTCCCTTCCATCCCTTTCTTTGTTCTCTGCTTCCATTTATTTATTTATTTATTTATTTATTTATTTATTTATTTCCAATATCCTAAAGTGTACCTTTATAGAGTCTTGAAGTCAAGTAGTATCAGTCCTCTGATTTTATTTTATTTACCTAAAAGCCTCTTTCCATTGGTTCCAATACCTTTACATCTTTCTTATTTCCGTGGCTTCATGCGTGTGTCTTCTTTTATCCTTCTTGCCTTATGAAGCCTGTCCTGACCACCTTTTCTGTCACCTCACTTTCTTTGTTTATTTAATCATCTGTATTTGTAGTTATTCACTTGCTTTTTTGTTTTAATTTGCATGTTGCAAGTTTCTTCTTTGAATATCTCTCACTCTCATCACAAAGAAGTGTCACTGGGGTGTCTGGGTGGCTAAGTTAGTTGAGCATCCAACTCTTGACTTCAGCTAAAGTCATGATTGGCCTCTGAACTGAGTGTGGAGCCTGCTTGGGATTCTCTCTCTCTCTCTGTCCCCCCCCGCTTTGCCCCTCTGCCCCTCGCCCCATGCATGTGTGCTCTCTCTCTCTCTCTCTCTCTCAAAATAAATAAGTAAACATTAAAACAAAACCAAGAAGTGTCATTGAAAGTTAAGGAAAATAAATAAGTCTGCACAATAATAGCCTGAAGTTCTCATATGTCCCACAGACTTGCACTAGTCACATTTTCTCATCCATTTCACAACACATGATATCTTGTCTCTGCCTGTCCACAGATGGAATGTTCTTCTTTCAGTCAACCTTTGAATTGGCTAATTCCTATTTAGAATAGGGTAAGATTAAGCTCAGACCTAATTTTTCCTATCTCCAAGCAGGCTGAGGTCTCCATGTGTTATGCTTCAATACCATTCATTTCCCTCATACTTTATTTATTACACTGAGCTAAATAGGAGCAATAGTTTTGCCAGTTTTTTAAGGCAAAGACAATTTTTATTAGTTTCATATATCCACTAACAATTATCCCAGGGGTAGTACAAACAGGTGCTCAATAATGTATGTATATTAAGTGCCTGATTTAAAATAGAGCTATGAAAACTGACCAAATCTGGGCGATCTCTGAATGTCTAATGCTCCCTCAGATTACTTTCTGGTACTAAAGAAGATAGACAGGTGGCCTGAGCTTTCAATGACCAACTGGAGCCTTAGCATAACCTGTCTTATTTCTTCCAAGGAAGCACAAATAAGATGGGACATTTCTTTGTTTCTTTTTCTTTTGTGTTTATGTTTCAATTCATTTTGAATTCCTGAGTAGCTTGGAGAAAGTAATTTCAAGTGGGTTATATATTTTTCTATTTTTATACTTTTATTACATTTCAGCCAAACACATTTTTTTTCTATTTTTATGGAATTAAAATAATTATACAATTACAAAGCCGAGAATTAAGTAAAGCAATATTTATTTTGACTACCTACTATGCCCCAGGCTCTTAGCTAAGTGCTCTGGTTCCATTATCTCATTTAGTTTTCGTGATAGCCCTAAGAGAGAGGCAAGATTTTAGAACAAAAATTTAGAACAAGGTTTAGAACAAAAACCATCCAAAAACCTGAAACACATCTGTGATACTCTTAGTGTAAGTGCTGTCTTTCTTCTTAAAGGAATGTGACCAATGGCAGTCATATATTTTGCAAATACAGAATTTTTTTTAGAACAATGTGGTGATTCTTTAGTATTGTCTGGTTGCAATTACCATAAAATGAGATTTCTCACAAGGTCATTTTATTTTGAGTTTTATTCATTTATGAGAATGGAATTTACTAAATTCAAACAATTCAGAAAGTAGGAGATTGAAAGAATAGAGATGGATGAAGGTGGATAAAAAGAGAGAAAACTTAATTTGTTTTAGGGAGAATAACTAGTTGGTCATATAGTACAATGCCTGATACTCAGAGTCTTATTTAGATTTAAAATTTTGGAGGGTCAGTGGTATACACACTCATATGTGCACACACACACTGAAATATTTTGGGGGAGGGATTAGTCATCTATCTATCTATCTATCTATCTATCTATCTATCTATCTATCTATCCACCTATTTACCTATCACTGGAAACCTCAACATTATGATAACAATAAACAATTGCTCTATGTCATGGAATTGAAATGCTTAAATAGGGGATAAAATCACTGTCACTGTAACCTTGGGTAAATATTTTACCTTACCTGCCATCAATTTCTTCATTTGTAAATTGAATAGTTTTAGATCCCCTCTGAGGACCATTTCTATTAAAATATTTTGTGATTTTAAAAATTTTCAGTTTTGTCCACATTTTGATCCAGTTGTTAATAAACAGGGATACGACTAGTTAATAGAAAAAAATCAGAGAAAAAATCTAGAAATTACCATAATCTACAAACAGGAAAATCAGTCCTTTAATAGACAATGAACTGTGTGGTTTCTTATGAAGTCATTTTCATTCCTTTGACATTTACATCTATTTTAATGGTCTCTTTGTTTTTGTATTTCTGTGCAGATTTCAATCATATGAAACTTTAGGGATTTTTCCACAGAAGTGCTGCAAATTCTTTTAATAAGTTCTGTTTGTGAAAAACTACATTTAAAACTAGAACTATTAAAATTAATGTTAAACCTCTATAGATATATTTCTCAGCAGATGGGAGAATACTTAGGCTATTAAATCTAATTCATGAATCACTATCTAGGGTAATGAGACTTTAATGTTCTCTTCAATTTTTCCATTAATTCAAAGTGTCCAGGGCTTTCAGATAAGTTATTTTGGTACAATCACTATGGGATAAATATGACTCTGTTGCTATGGAAAACTTATTTCTTAAATGTGTTTTCCTTTTTGTATTGAGATCTCTAATTCCTTTTGCAAACTCTTTTAATCTTACATACCAAAATATATAAGTATTCCAATTTTAATTTTATTATGATTATTTTTATATAAAAATATGTATCAGATTATGATATTAAAAATGAGAAAGAAATCAAACTTTAGCTTTGTTTCAGATATCTTAATATTGTAGCTAGCAATACTTTTATTAATTCTATAAACTAACAAATCATTTATATGTCATGATCTAAAATATGATAATGGCCTGATATATATAATTTGATGAAAAAAATTGGAAATTTGAACTTTAAACATGGAAGTCAGGGTTTCCAGTGTGGTGCATGTCTCTAAATGTTTAGAACCATGTGATGCTCCAAGAAAATTAGTCTGAGAAATACTTTCTCAGAGATTCATCATGTACATTACATATGTCTTGCAATTAAGAAATCTATTTAGGGGCTCCTGGTTGGCTCAGTCAGTTAAGCATCTGACTCTTGATCTCAGCTCAGGTCATGATCTCAGTTTGAGTCAAGCCCCACGTTGGCCTTTGCACTGATGGCCTAGAGTCTGCTTGAGATTCTCTCTCTCCTTCTCTTTGTCCTTCCCCCACCTTTGCGCGTGTGCACACACACACTCTCTCTCTCTCTCAAAATAAATAAGCTTTAAAAAAGGAAAGCTACTTAATCTAATTTAATATAATACTTCACTAACTTCATCTTAAAACACTTATTTTCAGAATTAAAATATGAGTTTATTTTGTAAATTGTTCTACCAAACACACTATGAGAAATACTGCAACATGTCACTAAACTTTTGTCACACCAAACTTTTGTCATGACATAATTTCCAATCTACTTCTATAAGTATCTATAAAAAAATTAATCAAACAGTTGAACATATCTATAAGAGGTGAACAAATAGAATTATATCTCTATTTCTTATCTGCCAATTACATAGTATGAATGGTTTCCAAAAATAAAGCCAGAAGATTGAACATAATTTTTTTGAGGATAATTTGACAATTGATGGATTTGGTAGCCTGAAATATTAACCAATAAAGATTTCACAAAAAAACATTTGGAAACCATATATCTGGTAAACACTTAATATCCATAATACATGAGGAACTCACACAATAGCAAAACAAAAACAAAAACAAACAGTGATTTAAAAGTGGACAAAGGATTTGAATTTTCCCTTTTATCCAAAGAAGGCATACAAATAGCCAACAAGCACCTGAAAAAATGTTCATCACTAATCTTCAGATAAATGCAAATCAGACCCACAATGACATATCACCTCACACCTGTTATAATTGCTATTATCAAAAAGACAAGAGATATCAAATGCTGACAAGGATGTGGAGAAAAGGGAACACTTGTGTGCTGTTGGTGGAAATGTAAATTGGTATAGCCACTATGGGGAATTTCCACTATAGATATTTCTGGAAAAATTACAAATAGAACTACTGGGTGGCTCAGTTGGTTAAGCATCCAACTCTTGATCTCAGCTCAGGTAATGATCTCACAGCCCCATGTCAGGTTCTGTGCTGATGGTGATGGCACAGAGCCTGCTTGGGATTCTGTCTCTCCTTCTTTCTGCCCCTCTCCCATTTGTGCTGTCTCTCTCTTTCTCTCTCTCTGTCAAAATAAGTAAATAAACTTTTGAAAACAAAAATAGAACTACCATATCATTCAGCAATTCCACTTCTGGGCATTTATCTGAAGGAAATGGAAGTGCACTATATTGTAGAAATATCTGTGCTCCCATGTTCATCACAGCATTATTTACAGTAGTCAAGACATAGAAAGAAACATCCTAAATGTCTATCAATGGACAAGTGAATAAAGAAAATGTAGTGAGTGTATATACATACAGACAATATACACACACTATGTTACATATATACAATGGATTACTACTCAGCCATGAAAAACCCCCAAAGAAATCCTGGCCTTTGTGACAGGATGGATGAAATTGAGGGCATTATGCTAGGTGAAATAAGTCACAGAGAGAAAGATAAATACTATATATTACTTATATGTGGAATCCAAAAAAAAAAAAAATGAACTCACACGAGCAGAGAATTAACAGTGGCTGCCAATACCTGGCAATTGGGGGAAATGAAGAGATGTTGCTCAAAGGTACAAACTTCCAGTTATAAGATGAATAAGTTCTGGGGATCTAATATACATCTGGTGACTATAGCTGACAATATTGTATCATATATTTGAAAATTGCTAAAAGACTAGTTTTTATGTATTCTCACCATAACAATAACAACAACAACAACGATAACAAAATGGTAATTATGTGAGGTGAAAGATGTGTTAACTAACCTTATTTTTGTGGTAAACATTTTGCAATACATACATGTATCAAATCATCACATTGTAAACCTTAAGCTTCTACAATGCTGTATGTCAATTATATCTAATAAAGCTGGGAAAAATACTAAAGAGTTTTGATTTTACATACCCCTCAGTTGCGGACTGAATGTGTTCTCCCCAAATTTATATGTTGAAATCCTAATCCCCAATTTGATAATATTAGGAAGTTTAATAATTTGATAACCTTTGGGAAGTGATTAGATGATGAGGATGGCACCCACATGAATGGAATTAGTGCCCTTATAAAGAGACTCCAGACAGCTCTCTTCCATGTGGGGACACAGCAAGAAGACATTTGTCTCTGAACCAGGAGGTGGTAGTCTCTCACCAGACACCAAATCTGTTCGTGCCTTGATCTTGGACTTCACAGCTCCAAAACTGTGAGAAATAAATGTTTGTTGTTTAAGCTACCCAGTCAATTACATTTTCATTATAGTAGCCCAGACGAAGACACCCACTACTACCAAAAGTTTTGGGGGATCCTCAGAGGCTCAGATAACAGTTTTAAAATCATACTTTGAGACTGAGATTATATGATTAAACTACAAAAAGCATAGCTATTTGCCATTTAAAAGAAAAATGTCTATGGGACTCCTGGGTGGCTCAATCGGTTAAGCATCTGACTCTTGATTTGGGCTCAGGTCATGACCTCATGGTCATGGTATCGAGTCCCATGTCGGGCTCCATGCTGAGTGTGGAGCCTGCTTGGGATTCTCTCTCTCCTCTCCCTCTCTGCCCCTTCCCTGTTCTCTTTCTCTCTCTCAAAATAAATAAATGAACATTTAAAAAAAGAAAAGAAAAATTTCTAAAACATAAGGGCAAGTTGAAAGTACAAGGAAAAAATTAAAAAAAAAAAAAGAAAGCACAAGGAAAGACAAATAAACATGTATATGTTAGGATCAGGCTAGGTAGGCTTTAAGGCAAAATGCATTACTGAAGATAACAATATTATAATATTCTCCAGGTACATCCAACAATCTTAAACTTATATCGTACCTAATAAAATAGCCTCAAAATATATAATGACAAATTTGATAACTACATAACCATAGTGAAATATATTAACACATATCTCTGAGTAATTGCTAGTTTCCCAGACAAGTGGACAACAAAATAAACAAACTTGTTTTAATTGTGACCTAGGGATGTGCTTGTGCTTTTATTACCAATGCCAGATATTTTGTAAAGTATAAGAGTTTAAACTTCGTAAAGCTGAAGCTTAAAATTATAGGTTCTTGCAATCTTATGTTCCCACTTCTTAATAAAGTTTGAAGTAATTTAGGCACTCTCGAGTTTTTACCTCTTTTGAGCTTGCACTGTTTAGGAAATATTGCTTGGGTGACTGCTGTAAAGATGCTATACTTAGTCAAAATGTCATGCTTGCTCCCAATGAGGAATGGTCAGGGACCTTCTCCTTTCCCAGCAACATGGAAGTAGAGAAATAAAATTGCCTCTCACAGCCAAATTATTTTTTAATTTTTTTTGACATTTATTTTTTATTGAGAGACAGAGAAAGACAGAGCATGAGCAGGGGAGGGGCTGAGAGACAGGGAGACACAGAATCCGAAGCAGGCTCCAGGCTCTGAGCTGTCAGCATAGAGCCCAAAGCGGGTCTCGAACTCACAAAGCACGAGATCATGACCTGAGCCAAAGTCGGATGCTTAACTGTCGGAGCCACCCAGGTGCCCCTCACAGCTAAATTATTAAATCAGTTCATACTGGATCAGAGAAGAGATATTCAAGAAGTTACTCTAAATGAATCAAATAATTATTATGCATGGTTTTAAATGTTATGTATACATACTTCCCAGTTAAGACTTACCCAGCGCCTAATTGAAAGTTTTAACACATTGAAGAAAAAGACTATCATGCAAAAGAATATCATGCCCCTTAGCATTGAGCAGGTAAAGCTTGCCTTGGTCAACAAATGTGATTACATAGCCCTTGCTACATACCAGTGGGATAGCTTGATAACTGGCCTAGAGGAAATCATTAACTTAGTTTGCTCTGATTCCTTGCTTTCTCTGCATATAATTTGGCTTCTTAAGTATACCCTACCTATAGGGAAACAATTTACTAATCAAGGAACACAAGTTATAATTGTATTGTCCTCTGAAAAATGAGTAGCATCCGTTTTGTTTCTTTTTTTAATGCCACTTGCTTTTCCGTTTGGTTATTGTGAGCCAGCTCCCCAGAGTGTGATTCCTTTTGGATGTACCAGGAATTTGGGGGGGGGGGGGCTTTTTAAGTTTTTACTTTAATTCCAGTTAGTTAACATATAGTGTTATATTACGGATGTACCAGAAATTAAATTCCCAGACCTCCAAAGTCCAACCAGATGAGAAGACAGCCCCAAGGTCCTACTGACTATGTGGGCCTATTGAGAATCCAACAGATTCCCAAGAGACAATCGACTGCAATGTTGTATGTTCCATTTACACTGCAATACTGATTACCCCAAGTATGGGCATGCTCAGGCTCATCTTGTTTGGTCATTGGATGAGAATAAATCAGTACCTTTTCCCTTACAGTTTTTCTTAGATTTCACAAAAATACATTGGACCCCCACTATACTTTTAGGTACAGCAGAGTATTCTAAGGTGAAATAAAAATTTCCAGACCCTCAGATAAAATTTCCATTTTAGTGATGATTAAACAACTGAGCAATAGTACAAGACAAGATTATTGCAAGGATTCTACAAGGGATACAATAAATGGCTATGCTGTTCAAAAGGGAGAGAAACACCTCAACTTGAGAGGAAAGGCTTAATGGGCTTAATGGGTTGTTTGTGAAACAACCTTGATAAATTGTGACCTCTATAGTGATATTTCCTTTTCTTCTCTTTTCTTTTCTTTTCTTTTCTTTTCTTTTCTTTTCTTTTTTTTTTTTGAGAGAGAGAGAAAGAGAGAGAGAGAGAGCATGCACAAGTCAGGGAGGGGCAGAGAGAGAGGAAGACACAGAATCTGAAGCAGGCTCCAGGCTCTGAGCTGTCAGCACAAAGCCCAATGTGGGGCTTGAACTCATAAACCTGGAGATCATGACCTGAGCCAAAGTCAGGCGCTTAACTTACTGAGCCACGCAGGTGCCCCTACAGTGATATTTTCAAAACCCAAAACTGTTAAACAAAACAAAACAAAACAAAACTATTTCTTCTCTCCAACTCATTCTTAAAACCCTTTGGTGGCCTGGAACATTTTAGGAACACTGGCTAAAATATTTAGCATGCCTGCCTCTCTAATTTTATCTTGTCCTGTACTCTCTGTACTCCAGCTATCCTGGCCTTCTTTGTCTCTCGTACAGTGCCATGCTCTCTCCTGTTTTAACGCCTTTGAACATGCCACTGCGTCTGCCTGAAACCCATTCCGTCCACCATGTCAGTTGTGTTCCCTCGTTAGATCTTACAGATCCTCTTAACGTCAGTTCAAAATATATCTTCTTAGGCAGAATCCACTTGTGCTGTGAGATCTGCTTAAATATTGTCATGTACCACTTTTCTTCCCAGTGCTTAAGTTGGACTGATTCATAGTTTTAATTGTACATGTACCTGTGTGATTACTTGACTACAGTCTGAAAACAATACTCCAGACTGTAAACTCAAAAAGGAACGGGAATTTATTTGCTTATTTTTTAAAGCATTAAATGCTTACTGCCTTGCATACAGTCACCCACCACCTGACACATGGTAACTGTGTGATAAATAGGTATTGAATAAATGAGAAATACAACAAAGAGATGCTAGTTCAGATTGCGGGCACAGAGCAGACCAAAATGCAGCAATGAAAAGAGTTGTCCAAGTTCAAGGATACAAGAAGTTGTGTTTAAATGACAGTTTATTACTAAGCTGCCTGATATACAGGAAGGAGTTAGTGCCTCAGGAAAGGGACTAATCCCCACTAAAAACAACCCCATTATTACTGACCAGATGCTCAACAAGAATGGTTTATTGTTTATCAAGTGGTTTAAGTGTGAGACAAAAGTCTAACAATAC
Organism: Prionailurus viverrinus; assembly: GCF_022837055.1. Lineage (NCBI taxonomy): Eukaryota > Metazoa > Chordata > Mammalia > Carnivora > Felidae > Prionailurus > Prionailurus viverrinus. The sequence goes on along the minus strand of NC_062564.1, from coordinate 104,607,661 downwards.
AGAGAAAAATTAGTAATGTTTCAAATATATTTCATAATTGTATAAAATATGGTCAAGACCAGGTATTAATGCAAAACCAAAAACCTTGACAGAAATGAAAAAAACACCTTGTCTGAGTGTTCAATGACATTGTTAGTTTTTAAATTTTTTTAAAAAAAATGTTTTATTTGTTTTTGAGAGAGAGAGAGATTGAGAGAGTAGGAGGGGCAGAGAGAAAGGAAGACACAGAGTCCAAAGTAGGTTCCAGGCTCTGAGCTCTCAGCACAGAGCCTGACGTGGGGCTCAACCTCATAAACCCTGAGATCATGACCTGAGCTGAAGTCGGACGCTTAGATGACTGAGCCCCCAGGCGCTCCAACAATGTTAGTTTTTCAGAAAGAATTGTGTTCTGAGAGTAAACCACGGGTAGATGTATTTTCCTTTAAAAAAAAAAATTATTGATATAAAATTTGCATATAGTGAAATGCCCAGACCTTAAGTGTATAGTTTGAAGAGTTTTGACAAATTGACATAACTCTAATCCACACCATTTTCGAGGTACAGAAGTTTTCCTTCATCCCAGAAAGTTCCTTCATGTCCCTTTCCAGTCAATCCCCTTTCCCACGGGAAACTATCATTTCCAAATCTAAAACTATAGAGTAGTTTGCCTATTCTATATTTTCATATAAATGAAATTATACAGTAAATGTATGTAATTTTGTTTGGTTTTTCTTGTTCAGCATAATGTTTTGGAGATTCATCCATGTTGCTGCATACATCAGCAGTTCCTTTGTGTTGCTAAACAGTGTTCTGTTGCCTAAAGATAACCACAATTTGTTTATTCATTTTCCTTTTGACATACATTTGGATTGTTTCCATTTGGGACTCATTGTGAATAAATAATATGAATTACAAATATTAACTGCATAACAATTTAAGAATAAATTAACTATTAACACTCTTGTACATATTGTTGTGGGCATACATTTGCCTTAATCTAGGGTAAATATCTAGGGAATCTTTGGGACATAGGTGGGTATTTAATTAACTGATAAGAAACCTCACTATTGTTCTCCAAAGTTTAACATTTTACCCTCCCACTAGCAGTGTGTGAGAGTTCTGGTTATTTCCATCCCCACCAGCATTTGGTATTGTCATTGTGTTCAGTTGAGCCACCCTAGTATGTGCGTAGTGGTATTGCATTTGGTTTTAATCTTAATTACCCTGGTGATTAATGATGGTAAGCACCTTTCATATCTTACTGGCCATTTGTAGATTTTTCCTTTGTGAAGTATCTCTTTGATCTTTTGCTATTTTTTTTTCAAATTAGGTTGTCTTATTGTGTCATTTGTAGCACTTCTTTATATATTCTGGAAGAAAGTCTTTTGTCTAATATATATTTTGCAAATATGGTCTCCTGGTCTGTGACTTGTTTATGAATATTTTTAGTAGTGTCTCTGATGAGTAGATGTTTTTAATTTGAATGAAATCAGTTTATCATTTTTTCACAGTTAGTGCTTTCTGTGTCATAAAAAGTATTTGCCTAACTCACATTGGCACAGAAGTTCTCCTGTCATTTTCCTAGATGCATTAATGTTTTAGCTTTGCTTTTAGGTTTATGATTTAAAGTTTAATTTTTGTGTGGGATAAAATCTTGTTAATTTTTTTCATATAGATTCCTATTTGTTCCAGCATCATTTGTTGAAAGATTTTATTTCCCTCATTGAATACTTTCAGTGCCTTTGTCAAAAATCAATTGACTATATAAATCTTAGTTTATTTCTAGAATTTGTCTGCTTTTCCTTTGTCAATTTGTCTGTCCTTACACCAATACTACAATAGTTTGATTACTATAAATTTATGGTATTTCTTGAAATCAAGTAGTGTAAGTTCTCCAGTCTTGTTCTTCTTTTTTTTTAAATTGGTTTTTCTAGATATTTTGCATTTCCAGTACATTTTAGAATGAACTTACCAGTTTCTAAACACAAAACAAACTTAAAAAATGCCTGCTGGGGTTGATTGATGCTGCACTAAATTTACAAATGAATTTAGGAAACAATAGCATCTTAATAATACTGAGTTTTCCAATTCATAGGTATGGTATTTATCTCTTTATTACATCAGGTATTCATTAACTTAAATTTATTCCTAAGTATATTTTTATATTTTAATTTTTTGTTATTGTGTATAGGATGGTTTTAAATTTTAGTTTCTAGGGGCGCCTGGGTGGCTCAGTCGGTTAAGCGGCCAACTTCACTCAGGTCATGATCTCGTGGTCTGTGAGTTCGAGCCCCGCGTGGGGCTCTGTGCTGACAGCTCAGAGCCTGGAGCCCGTTTCAGATTCTGTGTCTCCCTCTCTCTGACCCTCCCCCGTTCATGCTCTGTCTCTCTCTGTCTCAAAAATAAATAAACGTTAAAAAAATAAGTAAATTTTATTTTCTAATTATTCATTGCTAAAACTTAGAAAAATAACTTAGTTTTGCATTTGACCTGTATTGGTATCCTGTAACCTTGATAAATTCACTTAATAGTTCTAGTCATTATATAGATTCCTTGGTATTTTCTATATTAACAATTGTATCATATATAAATTGAGAGAATTTTAGTTTCTTCTTTCCAATATTTATGTTTTCTTTTTTCTTTCTTTCTTTCTTTCTTTTTTTTTTTTTCATTGATATATTGGTTGGGACCTCAACAAAAATGTTGAATAGGTGTGGTGAGAATGGACTTCCTTTCTTGTTTCCAATCCTAAGGCAAAAAGCATTTAGTCTTTTCCCATCGAATATAATGTGCTAAAATTTTTTTTTATCGTGAATCAGTGTTGAATATTTTTCAAATCATTTTTCTGTACCTATTGAGATGATTATATAATTTTTCTTTAGTAAAAATGTTTATATTAGTTAATTTTCTAGTGTTGAACCAGCCTTGCTTTCCTTTGAGAAACTTTACTTGGTTATGATATATTTAAAAAAAATTTTTTTAATGTTTGTTTATTTTTGAGAGAGAGAGACAGAGCATGAGCAGGGGAAGGGTAGACAGAGAGAGGGAGACACAGAATGTGAAGCAGGCTCCAGGCTCTGAGCTGTCAGCACAGAGCCCTACGCAGGGCTTTAACTCACAAACCATGAGATCACAACTTGAGCTGAAGTTGGTCGATTAACCGACTGAGCCACCCACACACCCTGGTTATGATATAGATATATTTTATACAATGCTAGACTTAAATTATTAATACTTTGTTAGAGGTTTTTCTGTCTATGCTCATGAGAGATATTGGTCTGTAAAATATTTTATATGTAATGTTCTTACCTGGTTTTGGTATCAAGCTTATTCTAACCTCATTAAATGAATTGGAAAGTGTTCCCTCCCCTTCTTCCTGTATTTTTTGAAAAAAAAAGAAAAAAAATGTATTTCCTCCTATGTGCTGGTAGAATTCATCAGTCTAGACTGGCCTGGACTTTTCTTTAAGGAAAAGATTTTATTTACAAACTCACACAGATATTGGGATATTCAAATTCTCTAACTTATATCTTTTAGCAATGTGTGTTTTCTCCAAAGGAATTTGTACATTTAATCTGAGTTGTTTAGTTTTTCAGTGTAAATTTCAAGTAATATTACCTTATTGTTTGTTTTCAAATAATTTTACTTTATTTTTTTCAAATAATATTACCCTATTATTTGTCTGCAGTTTTCCTAGTTATATGCTCTTGCATTCCTAATATTAATATTTGGTTTTCCCTCTTTTATTTTTGATCCCTCTAGTTATGGGTTTATCAATTTTATTAATCTTTTCAAAAAATCAACTTTGACTTTGTTGATCACATTTACCATTTGATTGTATTCTCTTTCATTGATTTCTGCTGTTATATTTATTACTTTCTTTGGTTTATTTGCTAAGTGCAAATAAAAGTTCAGTCTTGTTTTTATAGCCTTTGGTCTTCTTCTCTTCTAATATAGAGCTGTATATTTCCCTTTACTACTTTAGCCAGTATCACACAAATTTGAACCTCTTATGGTTTCATTATCATTCAAGTCAAAATATTTCCTAATCATTCTGTGTTTACTTTTTGAAACCATGGATTATTTAGAAATGTATTGCTTAATTAAAAAAAAACTTTGGTATCATCATTATAGGTTTGGGTTAATTAATTTTAAATTTAGTTTTAGTCTGGTTAGAGAGCACATTCTACATGATTTCAATTCTAGTACGTTTATTAAGACTTCTTTTTCTTTTTTTTTTTTTTTTTTTTTTTGCCCTACTAGTACATGATCTGTCTTGGTGACTATTACATGTCAACTTTGACAGAGTATGTATTTTCAAGGTACTGGGTGTAGTATTCCATACATGGCAATTAGATTAAATTGGTTGAGGGGCACCTTGGTGGCTCTGTCGGTTGAGCATCTGACCTCGGCTCAGGTCATGATCTCTCGGTCCATGGGTTCGAGCCCCATGGCGAGCTCTGTGCTGACAGCTCAGAGCGTGGAGGCTGCTTCACATTCTGTGTCTCCCTCTCTCTCTGCCTCTCCCCCGCTTGCTCTGTCTCTCTTTCTCTCAAAAATAAATAAACATTAAAAAATGTTTAGGTTAAATTAGTTGATAATGTCATTAAATTCTTCTATATTCTTTGTGATTTTTCAGTTTACTTATTCTATCAGTTAGTGAGCCAGAAGTGTTATGATATCTAACTATAATTGTGGAAAACTATAAAACTATAAGTGTGGAAACACTATAAAGTGTTTCCCTTTAATTCTGTCAATTTTTCTTCATGTAGTTTGAAACTCTGTTACTAGGTATATGTAAAAGAGCATTATGATTTCTTGATGATTGACCCTTTACTCTTTTGATTTGTACATCTTTATCTCTTCATTTATTTATAATAACTCTTTTAAAGACCTTATTTTTCCAATTTCAAAATCGAGACCCTCTGTGAGATTGTATCTTTCATCTGGTGTTTTCATAGTTAGATTGTTATATTTTCTTGGGTCATCACACATCTAGTATTTTTTTATTGTCTGCAGGGAATTGTGGATGCCATGCTATTGAGAATCTAGATTTCTTGTCTTCCTGTAAAGATCATTGAGTTTTGTAGTACTGGGTAGTTAGTTTACTAGAGGATCAGCTTGATCCTATTGAGGCTTGGTTTAAGACTCTATTTAGTTGGGGGTACCTGGGTGGCTCAGTCAGTTAAGTGTCTGACTTCTGTTCAGGTCGTCATCTCACAGTTTGTGGGCTGGAGTCCTGCATCAGGCTCTGTGCTGATAGCTCAGAACCTGGAGCCTATTTCGGATTCTATGTCTCCCTCTCTCTTTGCACCGCCTCCCCTCAGAAATAAACATTGAAAAAAAAAAAGACTCTACTTAGTTGTATTGGAACAGTGTTAGTGTAACCTTCCTGAAGTATATCCTTCTAGGCTCTCGGCTGAATGCCCAAGATGTTCAGCAAGTTCTTTCCACTGTGAATAGTTGAAACTCCAGTTTTTCCCAGCGCCATGTTATCTCCAGAATCATTCAACTCACAGTCACCCAGTAACTGTTATGCTCTAGTCCTTGTAAAATGTTGCTCCATATATACCATAAAATAGTATTTGGCCAAAACTGTCTCTAGTGGCTCTCTATGAAGATTTCTGATGTTCCTTCTCTGAACATGTTTCTCCTCTCTGGTACCTTCCCAGAAAATTCCAGTTACCTTGGCAGCCCCAAACACTAATTTCTGCTTTGTTCATGATTGCTGCTTTCTTGTTGTACTCTGCTTCCCTCCACTTCATTTTGGGAATAGGACTTCCCAGGAGAGAATCAGAGTGAATGTGTAGCTTACTTCATGCTTTCTCTTCTCTGAAGGATTATTTCCAGTGTTTTTCTGTTGTCTAATGCCTGAAAACAATTGCTTTACATAGTTTTTCCAGTTCCACAGTTGTTTATGGCATTATTCTATCATGACCAGAACTTAAAATGCAGATAAACTTTAAAATGTTTTCCCCAGCACAAGTCTTAAGTCTTTTATCAAACATGTGGAGGGACTATCATAGAAAATTTTTTGGAGATGGTTTATCAAAATAATGTACATCTATTAAATTTCCTGTATACATATCAACTGTGAAATGTTTTACTTTAAAAAGCAAGCAACAAGTAACAGCAAAAATCTCTTTAGGGGCTCCAGGTGGCTCAGTTAGTTATGCATCCAACTCTTGGTTTTGGCTCAGGTCATGATCTCATGGCTTCGTGGGTTCAAGCCTCACATTGGGCTCTATGCTGACAGTGCAGAGCCGGCTTAGTATTCTGTCTCTCCCTCTTTCTTCCCCTCCCTACTCGTGCTCTGTCTCTGTCTCTCTCTCTCTCAAAATAAATAAATAAAAACTTAAAACAAAACATTTAAAGAAATCTAATGCATATGTAATTTACCATTTCTTATCATCAAATAATAGTTATCATTATCTTTCTCTCTCCCTCTTAATTTCTTTCCCAGAATTTTTAACTTGTTTATCATTCTACCTCTCAATTATTTTCTCAGGGTTTGTCCTATTTGTTTCTGTCCACACCCACTCAAAGACATTAACCCCTCCCTAAGGATTTGTATCATTAGAAGCCCTTTGCCATTATTTGCAAACTCTAACTTGCTTTTGAATTATTCTGGTCTAAATGGTCTAAATGATGTTTGTACATTATATCCAAAGTGAACATAAGTGTATGGAAAATTAAGTTACTTTCATTGACTCTAAAAAGAGTCGATCTAAGACACACTAATATTTCATGTCACAATGAAAACAGTTTTTTCCAAAGCCTATATTAGAATGGGTAGATTGTATTAAATAGTATTACAGTATGTTTATCCTGGATAAATATGGAAATCTTCAGTTATATGAAAGGATTCACAGTGAATATTAATAGTAAAAATAAATAAATAGTAAAAATAATTTTTACTCAATAAAAATTAAGTATAATTAATTTACTATTAACAAATTAATAGTAAAATAGTAAAAATACAAAAAATAAAATAAAATTTTTTATTTTAAAAATAAAAAATAAATAGTAAAAATAAACCAAAAAAATTTAAATTGACATTAAAGACAGCACACAGCAAAACTACAAAATTTGAACAAAGAAATTCTAATTTGATAGATTTATGGCTGCAAAAACACATTCAAAAACTCAAAAGCTATAAAGTGTAAAAGTGAGTATGAAAAACAAATCGATTAATCAAAGAAAAGCTTCATGTAAAATGTTTACAGAAAGTAATTTATACCTGAAGAATATTTTCTAACAAAATTCCAATGCAGATATAATTCTTGTTTAAATATTTACATCCATAAACACACTATCAAAGCATCCGTAGCATTAAAACAATGGTAAAAAAAAGGGGGACAGGCAAAGCATCTCATGCATGTGCAAAATCTACCTAAAGCAAGTTACATTTTTTATAGAATAGTGATAGTTTCTAACATTTTTATTATCAATAATCACTCAATCTTTAAAAAAAATTTTTAATGTTTATTTTTTGAGAGAGAGAGAGAGACAGAGAGACAGAGTGCAAGAGGGGTAGGGGCAGGGAGAGAGGGAGACATAGAATCTGAAGCAGAATCTGTCAGCGCAGAGCCCGACGCGGGGCTCAAACCCATGAACCATGAGATCATGACCTGAGCCAAAGTTGGATGCTCTACCGACTGAGCCACCCAGGAGCCTTAATAATTACTCAATCTTCTCGGAAAGGTAAAAGCCATAGCTATTAAGATAAATTCTGTTAAAGTTGAAAAAGATGAAGCCAATGTACAAACGTTATGGTAGTTATATCAAAGTGCATTTCATCTCCTGCTGAAAAATTCCTTCCATATCTGGTATAACTTTACATTTTATGGAATCATTTACATTTGCAAATATTCACTTGCAAAATGTATTCGACTCCAAATCAAATTGACCTGATAGGTCCTCCACAGAGAAAATTGAGGTCACTTCATACAAGTAAGTTCCCAAGACTGGTAAGTTTCAAGATGCAGGTGAGCTTGAATCCAGTTTCGGAAAAGATGTTTGCCACTTCTCCTATCCCCTTCCCCATTCTACTACAATTTTCTAAAGTAATTTTCTATGAAATTAACATCACATGCATACAAAGTACCAACATTCTCAAATTCAGGTAAAAGTTAACCTGATGTAAGCATTTAGCGGGAGAGACATGGCGTGTTTGGGATGGTGCTGACAGAAATGTGTAAGTATTTGTGTGTCTGAGAGTTAAGCTCTTTTAGAAGAGAAACCATATGTTGCATATGTATAACAACAGGACCATGAAACTAGAAAGATTCTAAAGGATATGATGTACAATTACTTTTTAATGTATATGTCAAAAAGTAATTTAGTTCTGCCTTCAGTTTTGTACTCTCCTCTTAAAGCTAATAAGCAATAATGAGATGTTTGTTTAAAAAGGTATTTGTCGTCCCATCCACAGGATCACCTCAATGGAGTAATTAAATGGCTCATACCCCAGTGAACCAGAAGATAAATAAAATCACGTCAGTACATTGAATAAAGTGTGCTTAATCTGTCTAAATTTCTAGTGCTAACTCTCTCATAAACAAATGAAATAAAAATTTTCTTTAACAGTTCTGTCAAAAAGCAGCACGTTTTTAAAAAGATCAAATAAATCATTTTATTGTTACACTGACCTGCAGAAACTATTGACAGAGAAATAAAATGTATATATGAAACTTTATGCCTATCAAAAAGAAAAAAAAAGGGGGGGGCGCCTGGGTGGTGCAGTCGGTTAAGCGTCCGACTTCAGCCAGGTCACAATCTCGCGGTCTGTGAGTTCGAGCCCCGCGTCAGGCTCTGGGCTGATGGCTCAGAGCCTGGAGCCTGTTTCTGATTCTGTGTCTCCCTCTCTCTCTGCCCCTCCCCCGTTCATGCTCTGTCTCTCTCTCTCCCAAAAAAATAATAAATAAATGTTGAAAAAAAAATTTTAAAAAAGAAAAAAAGAAAAAAGAAAAAAAAGGGCATGAAAAGTGTGCAGAAGTCTTCTTTACAAGTGGGAACAATAAAATAGCCCATATAAAATTTGCACAATATTATCTTTGATGAGGGTATATAAGAGAAAATGGAACATAATATTTTGTTCAGTCCATTTACCATTTCACAATATGGGCTAACCCATTTGTTTGTGCTGTTAATATTTTAAATTTCTGCAGTTACTTTTTATACTTTTTATGTGTTTGTTCCCTATAGCTCATAAATGATTATTTCTCCAAGAATAAAACTTTCTATGTTTAATTTGGTTTGTATCACTCTTACATTAGTAAAGAGCCTGATTTTGATTAGTTTCTCTACACTCCCATGTTGTAGGAGGAAAATTACACCCTTTTTTAAATGCTCTGTAAATACAGTAAAAACTGTGTTTCTCAGCAACTACTGAGAAATAGCAGCTGAGAGGTCCTGAAAGTAAATCGAGTGAAATTAAAGCACCTGTGCGTCATTTGGCACAGGTAGGCAATTATTACGTTGGCTTTTGCTTTCTTAGGTAATGGTGTTAGTTTCATAATGCTTTATAATTCCAAATGGAGAACTGTTTGGTCTTCTGAAATCTAAACTTACAAGATTTAAGACAGTGATGAAAGGCCAATGTAACTTGGCTGACTTCTTAGCTTTTCAGTGTAATGTATGGTGTTTTGTGATGAGATGAGAACACACTATTAAAGAACTTTTATCAAGATTGGCTTTAACTGTTGGTGCCGTTGGAAGATGTGAGATGGAGAGATGAGGGCCCAAGCTCCATATTTAGTGACACTCAGGTTCCTTTAGTGTATGTGCGATTAGGAAGTACTGGGATGAGCAAAGTACTGTTTATTTTACTTTTGGAATTTTTGCAAGTGAGGCCACTTGCTTCAGCCTCCATTTTTATGAGAAGTCATAAAAAATGTCAATAATTGCTATTAAATATTATAAAATTAAGCCTGAAGCAAGGAATTAATAAAAACAATGGTGAGCACCCAAAGTGGCTGAAGGGTGATTCACTTGGTAAGAAGATACGGGATTTAATATTAATTTTTACTCTTTGAAAATTGGAGAATTTTATTCTCCTTTTCTGAATCAGGAAATTCTCATTGTTGTGACTGTTACTACTAAAATATGAAACAATGGAGAGTCAGTCTTCTGTGGAGGCTGAACATTCTTCATGGCTAAACATGGCCTATCATTACAGATTAGGAGTGGGAATAATTATAAAGGATAAAGGATAGTATTATGAAATCCTAAACACCTGCACCCCCAAAGTAAGCATTTATTCTGGGCTACACTCAGCCCATTTCCCAGACTCCTGAGCAGAAAATGGCATCACTGGTCTAAAGGAAATAAATATTCATTTGACCCGTACAGGAGCAGAACAAGACCAGGAGCACATACGATCCGATAGAAGTTCATGCAAAGACAACTTCTGCAAAATCTTTTGAAAACTTTAGATGAGAAGCTGCAACTTTTTGCACTGGATTCATGCTAAGCTCATTTAGTCTTGGGGCACAAATATTTGCACGTGTGCCATCATTCCCATGTCCTACAGACACGGCAGATACTGCCGTGCAGACTTTATCCACACAACTCTTCAGGTAGCCAACTCCAACACATTGTGTAAATTAAAATCTCCTGCCTTTTTCTGATCCAGTCCAATGAATTTGTTGAAATTGGATAACCATAGGATCAACTTAATGTAAACTTGAGTGTTTAATTATCAAAATACTTTGTAGGGTTACATGGGATCCCAACGAGGCATAAAAGACAGTGTATGCCCTCGAGGAACTTTCAATCTAGGAGAGACAAGATACAGACTATCATTCTGAGATGTAAGTGACATTTGGACAAGATGCCCAAGAAGATTTAAAACGGGAATCTGGTTGGGAGAAGAGATTTTTATGTAAAAAGTTTAAGGAGACAAAGAGTAACCTTCAGGAAACTTGGCTGAAGTGAGGGAGGAGTAAAGTCCAGATGCAGAGTGGAAGGGGTCAGAGAATTGCTAGGAAGGGCTCCCGGGCTAGTGAGTGCTAACTAATCCTGAAGAGCAGGTGTTTACTTCCCACTCCACCTTACGTTGTCTACTGGATATAGGTATCTACTGGTCCATGGTGATTGCCTCCAGTTAGAAAGCAGGATTGTTGAACCCACGGATGCTTCAGTGACTCTGTAATGCCTAATAATATAAAGAACATGTCTGGAGGGGCGCCTGGGTGGCGCAGTCGGTTAAGCGTCCGACTTCAGCCAGGTCACGATCTCGCAGTCCGTGAGTTCGAGCCCCGCGTCGGGCTCTGGGTTGATGGCTCAGAGCCTGGAGCCTGTTTCCGATTCTGTGACTCCCTCTCTCTCTGCCCCTCCCCCGTTCATGCTCTGTCTCTCTCTGTCCCAAAAATAAATAAACGTTGAAAAAAAAAAAAAAAAATTTAAAGAACATGTCTGGATTATTTGCAACTATCTGTGTTTCCTGTTTTTATGAATAAAAAACAGTGAGATCAAACCCATTCTTGAATATTAAATTTTATAAGATTGAAGGACAGTAAGGCATCTTTATAATATTGAATTAGATACTGGACATAAAAATGTACCTCTGGGGGCGCCTGGGTGGCTCAGTCGGTTGAGCGGCCGACTTCGGCTCAGGTCATGATCTCACAGTCCGTGAGTTCGAGCCCCGCGTCGGGCTCTGTGCTGACAGCTCGGAGGCTGGAGCCTGTTTCAGATTCTGTGTCTTCCTCTCTCTGACCCTCCCCCGTTCATGCTCTGTCTCTCTCTGTCTCAAAAATAAATAAACGTTGAGTTGCGGCAAGATGGCGGCTTAGGAGGACGCTGGGCTCACCGCACGTCCTGCTGATCACTTAGATTCCATCTACACCTGCCTAAATAACCCAGAAAACCGCCAGAGGATTAGCAGAACAGAGTCGCCGGAGCCAAACGCAGACGAGAGGCCCACGGAAGAGGGTAGGAAGGGCGGCGAGGCGGTGCGCGCTCCACGGACTGGCGGGAGGGAGCCGGGGCGGAGGGGCGGCTCGACGGCCAAGCAGAGCCCCCGAGTCGGGCTTGCAAAAGCGGAGGGGCCGGGCGGACTGTGTTCCGACAGCAAGCGCGACTTAGCGTCTGGGAGGTCAGAAATTAACAGCTCTGCTCGGAAAGCGGGAAGGCTGGAGGACAAAGGGAGGGAGAGCTGCTGAGCCCCCTGACAACAGAGCTCAGTTTGGTGGGGAACAAAGGCGCTCGCCAGCGCCATTTCCCCCGCCCATCCCCCAGCCGAAATCCCAAAGGGAACCGGTTCCTGCCAGGGAACTTGCTCGCTCCGCACAAACACCCAACTCTGCGCTTCTGCGGAACCAAACCTCCGGCAGCGGATCTGACTCCCTCCCGCTGCCACAGGGCCCCTCCTGAAGTGGATCACCTAAGGAGAAGCGATCTAAGCCTGCCCCTCCTGCCCCCGAGCACCTTGCCTACCCACCCCAGCTAATACGCCAGATCCCCAGCATCACAAGCCTGGCAGGGTGCAAGTAGCCCAGACGAGCCACACCACCCCACAGTGAATCCCGCCCCTAGGAGAGGGGAAGAGAAGGCACACACCAGTCTGACTGTGGCCCCAGCGGTGGGCTGGGGGCAGACATCAGGTCTGACTGCGGCCCCGCCCACCAACTCCAGGTATACACCACAGCACAGGGGAAGTGCCCTGCAGGTCCTCACCACGCCAGGGACTATCCAAAATGACCAAGCGGAAGAACTCCCCTCAGAAGAATCTCCAGGAAATAACAACAGCTAATGAGCTGATCAAAAAGGATTTAAATAATATAACAGAGAGTGAATTTAGAATAATAGTCATAAAATTAATCGCTGGGCTTGAAAACAGTATACAGGACAGCAGAGAATCTCTTGCTACAGAGATCAAGGGACTAAGGAACAGTCACGAGGAGCTGAAAAACGCTTTAAACGAAATGCATAACAAAATGGAAACCACCACAGCTCGGCTTGAAGAGGCAGAGGAGAGAATAGGTGAACTAGAAGATAAAGTTATGGAAAAAGAGGAAGCTGAGAAAAAGAGAGATAAAAAAATCCAGGAGTATGAGGGGAAAATTAGAGAATTAAGTGATACACTAAAAAGAAATAATATACGCATAATTGGTATCCCAGAGGAGGAAGAGAGAGGGAAAGGTGCTGAAGGGGTACTTGAAGAAATAATAGCTGAGAACTTCCCTGAACTGGGGAAGGAAAAAGGCATTGAAATCCAAGAGGCACAGAGAACTCCCTTCAGACGTAACTTGAATCGATCTTCTGCACGACATATCATAGTGAAACTGGCAAAATACAAGGATAAAGAGAAAATTCTGAAAGCAGCAAGGGGTAAACGTGCCCTCACATATAAAGGGAGACCTATAAGACTCGTGACTGATCTCTCTTTTGAAACTTGGCAGGCCAGAAAGAATTGGCACGAGATTTTCAGGGTGCTAGACAAAAAATATGCAGCCGAGAATCCTTTATCCAGCAAGTCTGTCATTTAGAATAGAAGGAGAGATAAAGGTCTTCCCAAACAAACAAAAACTGAAGGAATTTGTCACCACTAAACCAGCCCTACAAGAGATCCTAAGGGGGACCCTGTGAGACAAAGTCCCAGAGACATCACTATAAGCATAAAACATACAGACATCACAATGACTCTAAACCCGTATCTTTCTATAATAACACTGAATGTAAATGGATTAAATGCGCCAACCAAAAGACATAGGGTATCAGAATGGATAAAAAAACAAGACCCATCTATTTGCTGTCTACAAGAGACTCATTTTAGACCTGAGGACACCTTTAGATTGAGAGTGAGGGGATGGAGAACTATTTATCATGCGACTGGAAGCCAAAAGAAAGCTGGAGTAGCCATACTTATATCAGACAAACTAGACTTTAAATTAAAGGCTGTAACAAGAGATGAAGAAGGACATTATATAATAGTTACAGGGTCTATCCATCAGGAAGAGCTAACAATTATCAATGTCTATGCACCGAATACCGGAGCCCCCAAATATATAAAACAATTACTCATAAACATAAGCAACCTTATTGATAAGAATGTGGTAATTGCAGGGGACTTTAATACACCACTTACAGAAATGGATAGATCAACTAGACACACGGTCAATAAAGAAACAAGGGCCCTGAATGTGACATTGGATGAGATGGACTTGACAGATATATTTAGAACTCTGCATCCCAAAGCAACAGAATATACTTTCTTCTCGAGTGCACATGGAACATTCTCCAAGATAGATCATATACTGGGTCACAAAACAGCCCTTCATAAGTTTACAAGAATTGAAATTATACCATGCTTACTTTCAGACCACAATGCCATGAAGCTTGAAATCAACCACAGGAAAAAGTCTGGAAAACCTCCAAAAGCATGGAGGTTAAAGAACACCCTACTAACGAATGAGTGGGTCAACCAGGCAATTAGAGAAGAAATTAAAAAATATATGGAAACAAACGAAAATGAAAATACAACAATCCAAACGCTTTGGGACGCAGCAAAGGCAGTCCTGAGAGGAAAATACATTGCAATCCAGGCCTATCTCAAGAAACAAGAAAAATCCCAAATACAAAATCTAACAGCACACCTAAAGGAACTAGAAGCAGAACAGCAAAGGCAGCCTAAGCCCAGCAGAAGAAGAGAAATAATAAAGATCAGAGCAGAAATAAACAATATAGAAACTAAAAAAACTGTAGAGCAGATCAACGAAACCAAGAGTTGGTTTTTTGAAAAAATAAACAAAATTGACAAACCTCTAGCCAGGCTTCTCAAAAAGAAAAGGGAGATGACCCAAATAGATAAAATCATGAATGAAAATGGAACTATTACAACCAATCCCTCAGAGATACAAACAATTATCAGGGAATACTATGAAAACTTATATGCCAACAAATTGGACAACCTGGAAGAAATGGACGAATTCCTGAACACCCACACGCTTCCAAAACTCAATCAGGAGGAAATAGAAAGCTTGAACAGACCCATAACCAGCGAAGAAATTGAATCGGTTATCAAAAATCTCCCAACAAATAAGAGTCCAGGACCAGATGGCTTCCCAGGGGAGTTCTACCAGACGTTTAAAGCAGAGATAATACCTATCCTTCTCAAGCTATTCCAAGAAATAGAAAGGGAAGGAAAACTTCCAGACTCATTCTATGAAGCCAGTATTACTTTGATTCCTAAACCAGACAGAGACCCAGTAAAAAAAGAGAACTACAGGCCAATATCCCTGATGAATATGGATGCAAAAATTCTCAATAAGATACTAGCAAATCGAATTCAACGGCATATAAAAAGAATTATTCACCATGATCAAGTGGGATTCATTCCTGGGATGCAGGGCTGGTTCAACATTCGCAAATCAATCAACGTGATACATCACATTAACAAAAAAAGAGAGAAGAACCATATGATCCTGTCAATCGATGCAGAAAAGGCCTTCGACAAAATCCAGCACCCTTTCTTAATAAAAACCCTTGAGAAAGTCGGGATAGAAGGAACATACTTAAAGATCATAAAAGCCATTTATGAAAAGCCCACAGCTAACATCATCCTCAACGGGGAAAAACTGAAAGCTTTTTCCCTGAGATCAGGAACACGACAAGGATGCCCACTCTCACCGCTGCTGTTTAACATAGTGCTGGAAGTTCTAGCATCAGCAATCAGACAACAAAAGGAAATCAAAGGCATCAAAATTGGCAAAGATGAAGTCAAGCTTTCGCTTTTTGCAGATGACATGATATTATACATGGAAAATCCGATAGACTCCACCAAAAGTCTGCTAGAACTGATACAGGAATTCAGCAAAGTTGCAGGCTACAAAATCAATGTACAGAAATCAGTTGCATTCTTATACACTAACAATGAAGCAACAGAAAGACAAATAAAGAAACTGATCCCATTCACAATTGCACCAAGAAGCATAAAATACCTAGGAATAAATCTAACCAAAGATGTAAAGGATCTGTATGCTGAAAACTATAGAAAGCTTCTGAAGGAAATTGAAGAAGATTTAAAGAAATGGAAAGACATTCCCTGCTCATGGATTGGAAAAATAAATATTGTCAAAATGTCAATACTACCCAAAGCTATCTACACATTCAATGCAATCCCAATCAAAATTGCACCAGCATTCTTCTCGAAACTAGAACAAGCAATCCTAAAATTCATATGGAACCACAAAAGGCCCCGAATAGCCAAAGGAATTTTGAAGAAGAAGACCAAAGCAGGAGGCATCACAATCCCAGACTATAGCCTCTACTACAAAGCTGTCATCATCAAGACAGCATGGTATTGGCACCAAAACAGACACATAGACCAATGGAATAGAATAGAAACCCCAGAACTAGACCCACAAACGTATGGCCAACTCATCTTTGACAAAGCAGGAAAGAACATCCAATGGAAAAAAGACAGCCTCTTTAACAAATGGTGCTGGGAGAACTGGACAGCAACATGCAGAAGGTTGAAACTAGACCACTTTCTCACACCATTCACAAAAATAAACTCAAAATGGATAAAGGACCTAAATGTGAGACAGGAAACCATCAAAACCTTAGAGGAGAAAGCAGGAAAAGACCTCTCTGACCTCAGCCGTAGCAATCTCTTACTCGACACATCCCCAAAGGCAAGGGAATTAAAAGCAAAAGTGAATTACTGGGACCTTATGAAGATAAAAAGCTTCTGCACAGCAAAGGAAACAACCAACAAAACTAAAAGGCAACCAACGGAATGGGAAAAGATATTTGCAAATGACATATCGGACAAAGGGCTAGTATCCAAAATCTATAAAGAGCTCACCAAACTCCACACCCGAAAAACAAATAACCCAGTGAAGAAATGGGCAGAAAACATGAATAGACACTTCTCTAAAGAAGACATCCGGATGGCCAACAGACACATGAAAAGATGTTCAGCGTCGCTCCTTATCAGGGAAATACAAATCAAAACCACACTCAGGTATCACCTCACGCCAGTCAGAGTGGCCAAAATGAACAAATCAGGAGACTATAGATGCTGGAGAGGATGTGGAGAAACGGGAACCCTCTTGCACTGTTGGTGGGAATGCAAATTGGTGCAGCCGCTCTGGAAAGCAGTGTGGAGGTTCCTCAGAAAATTAAAAATAGACCTACCCTATGACCCAGCAATAGCACTGCTAGGAATTTATCCAAGGGATACAGGAGCACTGATGCATAGGGCCACTTGTACCCCAATGTTCATAGCAGCACTCTCAACAATAGCCAAATTATGGAAAGAGCCTAAATGTCCATCAACTGATGAATGGATAAAGAAATTGTGGTTTATATACACAATGGAATATTACATGGCAATGAGAAAAAATGAAATATGGCCTTTTGTAGCAACGTGGATGGAACTGGAGAGTGTGATGCTAAGTGAAATAAGCCATACAGAGAAAGACAGATACCATATGGTCTCACTCTTATGTGGATCCTGAGAAACTTAACAGGAACCCATGGGGGAGGGGAAGGAAAAAAAAAAAAAAAAAGAGGTTAGAAAGGGAGAGAGCCAAAGCATAAGAGACTGTTAAAAACTGAGAACAAACTGAGGGTTGATGGGGGGTGGGAGGGAGGAGAGGGTGGGTGATGGGTATTGAGGAGGGCACCTTTTGGGATGAGCACTGGGTGTTGTATGGAAACCAATTTGTCAATAAATTTCAGAAAAAAAAAAAAAAATAAATAAAAGATACAAAAAAAAAAAAATAAAATAAAATAAATAAATAAACGTTAACAAAAAAAAATTTTTTTTAAATGTACCTCTGTAAACTACGCCTTATAATTAATTAAATATTTAATGGATAGCCTTTGTGTGAGTATGTCTTTCACAGCTTAAACCAACTAAATATTCTTACTGTATATTTATGAGAGGAGACTAATAGTTCTTTCTATAATTTGTAGAAATGACTTTTGCCATGGAACGCTTCATGAAGTCATCTTGTAATTTTGTTCTATAGCACATCCTGCTTGTGTTAGATGAATATTTAATAATGCAGCATAGACAGCCTTATTTCAGCTCTGGGACTAAATTTATTAAAAGTAACTCTGATGATGGGGCGCCTGGGTGGCGCAGTCAGTTAAGCGTCCGACTTCAGCCAGGTCACGATCTCGCGGTCCGTGAGTTCGAGCCCCGCGTCAGGCTCTGGGCTGATGGCTCAGAGCCTGGAGCCTGTTTCTGATTCTGTGTCTCCCTCTCTCTCTGCCCCTCCCCCGTTCATGCTCTGTCTCTCTCTGTCCCAAAAATAAATAAACGTTGAAAAAAAAAATTAAAAAAAAAAAAAGTAACTCTGATGGGACACCTGGGTGGCTCAGTCACTTAAGCCTCTGACTTCAGCTCAGGTCATGATCTCATGGTTTGTGGGTTTGAACGCCACATCAGGCTCTGTGCTGATAGCTCAGAGCCTGGAGCCTGCTTCAGATTCTGTGTCTCCCTCTCTCTGCCCTTCCCCCACTTATGCTCTCTCTCTCTTTCTGTCTCTCAAAAATAAATGAACCTTAATTTTTTTTTAATTTACTGAAGTAAGTATGTTAACTTATGTTAATTCTAAAGAATTATAATTGTCTAATATTATATCCAAAATTGTATTAATTCTAGGAATGTACCAAAGCCAACTTCTGTATTTATTGAACATAACTTTTCATAATCCCTATTTATGGATTGATATCTTCAACTAACTTCATATTTTTCCAGAAATCACAATGTCAAATTGTATGCATTTGGATATAATCTTTCCAAGTGCTTTCTTGGATCATTCTGCTTGAAAAGGAAATTTCTCCCAGTATAACCAAAGTTTCCTTTTTATTTACTTTTAAAATATTTGAAAACATAAAGCACTGGGTGACCTGAGGAAGCACATTTGGACAGATTTCCTACTGGGATCTCATAGCTTAAATACTGTTACCAGGATTGCAGATGGTTAGTCTATGTGACAAAGCCTATCAAATTACTGATTTCTTCTACAGACAGATGGCAAAGAGGCCTAACAGAAGCTCAGTTTTCAAGTTGTAGATGTGTGTGTGTGTGTGTGTGTGTGTGTGTGTGTGTGTGTGTGTGTGTGTTTCTGCTGAAGAACAAAGGTCTTTTACTCTGAAAGCCAAAAATAATTGTATATGTTACCTAAGCCATATTTGTCAGTACAGTACTGAAGACTAATTCTTGAGTTTTAAGGAAAGAATACTTTACCTAACCAAAGCAAAACAAAACAAAAAATTGTAAGCTATTGCTTACCTAAAGTGTTGCCTAAATTTTCCTGTGAAAACCAAACATAAAAAATGATGAGCACCTAAAATAGCTGAAGGGTAATTCAATTGAGAAGTAAATTTGGAATTTACTATTAATGTTTACTCTTTGAAAATTGGAGAATTGTATATATCATTAGTAAAAGGATAGTTTAAAATTAAAAAGTAATTATTTACATCTTTCCATTCATTTATAAGAATCTAAAATATTCCTTTTTATAATCTCTCATTGTATCTTAAAAAATACAATTATTTATTCAACTTGAGATCATCATTTCTGAGAAATAAATGGAAGACTTTGAAGGAATTGTTGGCTGCAGAGCAGAACTTGAATTCGTTGTGCTCCTTTGGTGTATCTGTGCAGGACACAATCATTTCATTAGTTCCTGGAGCTAGTGAACCTTCTGGAAAGCCTCCATGTCAAAAATAACTGTTTAACTTTTAAAATTATTCTGTCATCTGATATATCTCAATCATTTATCAAGATGAGGTATTTTTCCTATGTTTCTTCTGACCTCAGATGTGGTGAGTAAGCAAGCAAATTTCCAGCCTAATTTCTGATGGAACCTGTCCCAGGGAACAAGATATTTTGGGAAGAAAATGAGTTGGCTCTGACCTGGAGGTTAGATGTTTGGTAAACCATCCATCTCCTCCAGAGATAGAAGACAGTCACACATTTGGCAGGGAATGCTCAGTCAACTGACAGATCAGGCAATTGACAAAACAAGAAAAGTGCATCTGGTGCATTATTAAGTATCAAGATGGTGAACAGAGGTCATAATTAAGCTTGTCCTTAACAGCTCATTGACTTGAGTAATAAGAACAATGACTTTATAAAAGCACCCTCCTATCTTTTCCCTCATTGTTCTCACAAAGAAATTTAACAATGTCTATGTTGTCATCGCCAGAAAAATATATCAGACTTCTCCTTAATTAAAACCTTCCCTCTCGTCTTCATATTAAAATGTTTATGTTTTCCATTTAAAAAAAATTACTTCAATTGCTCTTTGGAGATAAATCAGTGTGTAAATCCTCACATACAAATAAATAAGTCAGCCCAATTACATGTTGCAAGGCAGTTACTTCATTTTGTCTATGTCTGTTCACAGGGAGAAAAAAATTATTAGAGAAACTTTACATGAATGCTGTATTTTGATGGATGCAAACAATAAGATGAATTATGCAATAGAAACAACATATAGAGTATTCTATATGTGTATCATCACATATCTTTACATAATGATTGAATTATTATATGATTCACTTGTCAGATGAAGGAAGGGAGAGGAATGTACTAGCAGATAATCAGAAATAATATTTTTACAAGACTAGTGTGTTCTAATTTATATTAAAAAAATTAAGGCTTGAGTTAAGGTTAAATTTTGAGTTAGAATTTCATATTCAAGGAAAATAAAATGTATGTTTGATTAAATAAGAAACCAGCATACATTTTTTTAAAAGTAGCTGACAGAGGGTGATTTTAATATAGCAATTAGTCCCTGACAAAATGGACAATAAAAAACTGGGTTCTGTGAATCTCATTGTATATAAATTTCAGATGGATTTTCAGGGAAGAGTTTTTGATCTATATATACCATAGACCAAGCATTGGACAACAGACACATCAGAGCTGTGGACCTCACATTTCTGGACAAGTTAGTAAGCAAATAAATCCATAGTTGTTAATATTACTAATTTTTGCTATTATTATTGTTATTATTTAGTTGAAATCCCATTATAACTGTTCCTTCTATAGTCAAGTAATTTATTTGCTCTGGAACAATGCCAGTCTAGTGAAGCATGTGATGCAGCTTGAGTTGGATCTCCTCCCCTGATCATCCTTAGTTCTCATACAGTGGGAGCAGGTGTTGGAAAGAGCACTAGTTTTACTGGCTCAGGGTCTCTTTCTTTTACCCAAGATTCAAGAGAGCTGTAAAAAGAAATGCGTTTGCCTAGACATGGAAGGGGGATGGGGGAAACTATTCTCTATCATGCTCTTTTATTAAAAAATCACCATTGTAGGGAAAGTTTTCTAGCAGGTAAAAGAATCCCCAGAAGACCCCCACAGATCTAAAATGGAAGATTTTTTTGTTTAAGTATAATGGTCTTGGATGAACATGTGAGTGAAAGGTGGAAGCTAGAATATTCTTCTGTCTCTCATAGTTTATACTGGTCTCCTCTTTCTAACCACAGCATACTCTTGCCTATGCATATGATAAAGGTTAAGAGCAAGGACTTAGGAAAAAGTTCTGGATTTGAATATTGGTCCTTACCATAAAGGGCCAAGTGGCTGTGGGTGGATTAGTTATATTTTCTGGGCTTCAGTTACTTCATGTGTAAAAAAAAAAAATAGGGTCATGACCATACCTACTTTATAGGCATATTGAGATGAGTAAATCAAATAATATATGTAAGGAATCTAGTATAGTCTGACATATGTAAACACCTAGTAGATGATAATTATTATGCTTGGGTAACATGAAAAGAATTTCTCATTACCAAGAAAAGGAAAATTATTTTTTTTTACAAAATCATTTACTCTGCCAATTAACAAGGTGTTTGAAAAAGATAAGGTATTAATAATGGATCCTCCTGGACAAATGATAGGAAAAAGAACTGGTTTTTTGGTACTCCTAGAGAACAATGTTAGTCACTCAGTCAAATATGCTGCTATGGGAACACTTATCCCAGCTTTGAGGACACACTGGCCAACCCAGATATTTTGGAAATCCCGCTCCTATTAAGCTGGTCCTTAATCTACTATCAAAACTGAAAGCTGTCCTGTAAGCCAGGAGAAGAGAACTGAGTTCAAGATTCTTCTTCTTTGGGACGGGGCTCTTCATGTCTTCGCCTCTTTATGGCTAGAATGGACCATTCTAGGTCTATATTCAAAATGCATTTTTAATATAATTACTTTTCATCATCTACTCAGCTGACACTCTGGCTCAGTTCATAATCATTTTTTTTAATTTTTTTTAACATTTATTTATTTTTGAGACAGAGAGAGACAGAGCATGAACGGGGGAGGGTCAGAGAGAGAGGGAGACACAGAATCTGAAACAGGCTCCAGGCTCTGAGCCATCAGCACAGAGCCCGACATGGGGCTGGAACTCCCGGACCATGAGATCATGACCTGAGCCGAAGTCGGACGCTCAACCGACTGAGCCACCCAGGCACCCCTCATAATCATTTTTTATTTAGACTACCTAACTTGTCTCCCTGTTTCTACTCTTGGTTTTTCTGCAGTATGTTCTCCACATAACAGCCTGGATGATGTTATTAAAATTTATATTGCATCATGTTACTCCTTTGTTTAAATCTTGCTTAGTAAAATTAGAATACAATTCTAATTTCTTACCATGGTAAACAGGGCCCTATATGATCTCATCCTTACCTCCTTAATGAACTTAACCTGCTACTTACTCCTTTTTGTTACTCTGCCTCAGCCATAACAGATTTCTTGCTCTTCCCTCAACGTGTTGTTGCTTCGGAGATATTTGCTATTCCTTCTGCTTAGAGTATACTTTGCCCAGGTCTTCACATAGAATATCATCTCTCATTCTTTAAATACGTATTCAAAAGTTGCGTCCTCAGAAGGTTTTGCTTAATGAGACCAGGAGCTGGTTTTTTTGTTTGTTTGTTTGTTCTTAAAGATCAACAAAATTGATAAACATTTAGCCATCAAAACCTGAGGGGACTGAATGAGAAAAAAATGGAAATTTTGAATAGACTGATTATCATGAAATGGAATCAGTAATCAAAAAACTCCCAACAAACAAAAGTCCAAGACCAGATGGCTTTCACAGGCGAATTCTACCAAACATTTAAAGAGTTAATACCTATTCTTCTCAAACTATCCCAAAAAATAGAAGAGGAAGAAAAAATTCCAAATTCATTCTATGAGACCAGTATTACCCTGATACCAAAACCAGATAAAGAAACTACAAAAAAAAAAAAAAAAAAAAAAGAGAGAGAGAGAGAAAGAAAAGAAAAGAAAAGAAAAAGAGACAGAGAGAGAACTACTACAGGCCAATATCTCTGAGGAACATAGATGCAAAAATCCTCAACAAAATATTAGCAAACTGAATCCAACAATACATTAAAAAAAATCATTCAACACAATCAAGTAGGATTTATTCCTGGGATGCAATGGTGGTTTAATATTTGCAAATCAATCAATGTCATACATGACAAAAATAAAAGAAAGGATAAAATCCATATAATAATTTTAATAGATGCAGAAAAAGCATTTGATAAAGTATATCCATTCATGATAAAAATCGTCAACAAAGTAGGTCTAGAGGGAACATATCTCCTCTCTCTCATAGTTTGCTGGCTTTCTTTAGTGATATAATTGGATTCCTTTCTCTTTATTTTTTGCATATCTATTACCAGTTTTTTGATTTATGGTTACTATTACGTTTACCTTTAACATCTTATACATATAGCAGTCTCTATTAAATTGATGGTCCCCTTAAGTTTGAACCTATTCTAAAGGTGCTAAATTTTTCTCCTCTCTCCCCCCACATTTAAGGTATATGGTGACATACTTGGCATCTTTTTATTTTGTGAATCCCTTGAGTGCTTTTTGTAGATATACTTGATTTTACTGCTTTTGTGCTTTCTACTTTTCTTGCTCCTGCTTATGGTTTTTCCTTTTCACTCAACGAATCCCCTTTAACATTTCTTATAAGGCAGGTTTAGTTGTGATAAATTCTTTAACTTTTGTTTGTCTGGCAAAGTCTTTATCTTTCCTTTTATTCTGAATGATAGCCTTGCTGGATAGAGTATTCTTGGTCGCAGGTTTCTTTCTTTCAGTACTTTGAATATACATCATGCCACTCCCTTCTGGCCTGCAAAGTTTTTGCTGACCATCAGCTTATAGTTTAGGGGTTTTCCCTTGTATGTAACTGTCTTTCTTTTCTCTTACTGCTTTTAAAATTCTCTTTATCACTATTTTTTTTGCCATCTTAATTGCTGTGTGTCTTGGTGTAGACCTCCTTGGGTTGATTTTGTTGGGGATTCTCTTATGCCTCTTAAATCTGGATTTCAGATTTGGGAACTTTTCAGTTATTATTTCTTCAAATGCACTTTCTTCCCCTTTTTCTCTCTTTTCTTCTTTTGGGATCCCTATTTTGCAAATGTTGTTACAGTTGATGGTGTGTTATTGAGCTACCTAAGTCTATTTTAATTTTGTGTTAGTATTTTTCCTCTCACCTATTCAGCTTGATTGCCTTCTCTTACTCTGTCCTTCAGGTCACTGATCCATTCCTCTGCCTCCTCTAGTTTACTATTTATTTCATCTAGTGTATTTTTTAAAAGTTTGTTTATGAGAGAGAGAGAGAGAGAGGAAAAAGTGGGGAAGGGACAGAGAGAGAGAGAATCCCAAGCCGACACCATCCACACTGGCAGCACAGAGCCCAACGCAGTGCTTGATCCCATGAACTGTGAGATCATGACCTGAGCCGAAACCAAGAGTTGGATGCTTAACCGCCTGAGCCACCCAGGCACCCCTCATCTAGTGTATTTTTAATTTCAGTTATTGAGTTCTTTATCTTGGATTAGTTCTTTTTTATTTTCTATCTGTTGAGGGACTCACGGAGTTCTTCCACGCTTTCCTCAAGTTTAATGAGTATCTGTATGAACATTACTCTAAATTCTCTATCAGTCATATTAGTTATCTCCATTTCATTTAGCTCTCTTGGTGTGATTTTGTACTATCATTTGGGGCATATTCCTCTATCTCTTCATTTTGTCTAATTCTCTGTGTCTGCTTCTATGTGTTAGGAATGTCAGCTACATCTCTTGCTCTTGAAAGTAGTGGTCTTATGAAGAAAAGTTTCTGTAGTGCCCTGTAGTCATTATCCCCTATTCATCAGAACCTGATGCTTCAGAGGTGTCTCGTCTGTGTGTTGTATGTGCCCTAGTGTTGTGGCTGAGCCATGTTTGCCTTTAGTCCAGTCATCTGCAATGGCTCTCTCTGCCTGTTTTGGGCAGGTTTTGGTCCCTGTGTTGTTAATGGGCCACCATAGGCTTAAGTTTACTCAGACCAACAGTTTGCCAGAACTTAGTCTCGTGAAATTCAAGGGACTTTCCTTGTGTTGTCCCTAGAAGCTTTCATTGATGGAGGGGACCTGCACTCAGACCAGATGTCCACCCCCAGTCTGCTGTTGGGGCTATAGTCAAACTGGTGTGTGTGGTTTTCGTCTCCTCTCCCCCAGAACAGGAGTCATTTTGGAGTGGTGCTGACCCCTGTTGGGGCTGCTTGCATGCTGCCAGACTTGTGACACAGCTTTGGATTGACCTCTGCTGAGGGTATGTTGAAGCAGGCAGGTCTGCAAGAGAATGTGGGGGTGGGGTGATCATGCCATGCTAGCAAGCTAAGTAGAAAGTATTCATGCTGCGTCCTGCAGGTGTCCAAGTTTCTAGGCTGGGCAGGGGGGCGATGAGGGGACGGAAATTGCACCCACCAGCTCTTTTGTTCTTGGAGAAGTCTCCTAAAGATCCTACACCCCCAGCACAAGTTGGGAGATCAGGAAGTCAATCTCTTTCCAGATGTCTTTTTGAACTGCTGCTTTTGTGCTGTATTGT
Organism: Prionailurus viverrinus; assembly: GCF_022837055.1. Lineage (NCBI taxonomy): Eukaryota > Metazoa > Chordata > Mammalia > Carnivora > Felidae > Prionailurus > Prionailurus viverrinus. The sequence goes on along the minus strand of NC_062564.1, from coordinate 104,581,825 downwards.
GAGTCCATTTTGTGAAGCATCATTAGAGTTCCTGGTACAATCCTTTTCATGAGGCTCTGAAAATGTTCTACCTTGTAGAGGACTCAATGTTTGGCCTCTGCCTCATGTCAGAGCTTTTGGACAAACAGGAAAGGAAGTCAGAATTATGAGTTAAGGATAAGGATGAATGACTATGTTTAATTATATCAGTAACCAACAATATCAGAATGGAGGAAAGTAAAATCCTCTTCTTGGTTATAATATACACATGTTACATAAGGATTAAATCAGTTTCTGTTTTGGGTACTAAGATATTATGTATGATATGTGAGTACTTTCCTAAAAAGTATATGACCTCTGAAATATATTTAGAATAATAACATTTTTACCAGAATGTGACAACCAATACAGGTGAAACGACTCTGATTTCACAATTCTTCCCTTGCAGCTTTTATGATGGTATTGAGCTAATTATGAAATATGGAATATACTTAAAAAATTACTTTCAGTAGTGTTTCCTTTGTAAGGCAAGGAAAAAAAAGGAAAACAAAATGGTTTAAAAAGACATCTTGAATTTGTTTATTAATTTACCTTTGATTTTGCTGAATTTTGTGGCTGACTTTGAGATGACAAATTCAAAAGCATTAGCAGAGGAGATTGGTCACTTGATTTTTAAAGAAAAATTAATGTTTATTTATTTTTTGAGAGAGAGAGAGACAGAGTGTGAGTGGGGAAGGGGCAGAGAGAGGGAGGGAGACACAGAATCCAAAGCAGGCTCCAGGCTCCAGGCTCCAGGCTCCGAGCTGTCAGCACAGCGCCCGATGCGGGGCTGGAACTCACAAGCTGTGAGATCATGACCTGAGCCTAAGTCAGGTGCTTCACTAACTGAGCCACGCAGGCACCCCGGTCATTTGACTTTTAACTTGGATGCATAGGTACCTGAGAACAATGAACAGTCATAGCTTGGTTTCTTGCTAATTGAAATGACAGCACAATATTTATAAATGAACATAAGCAGAAGTTAGGATAACTTTAAACAATCTTAGCTCTCTCAGAAGTAAGGAACTTCTGGGTTTTTTGTTGTTGTTGTTTGTTTGTTTTAAGCAATCAGGGCATAACACAGTAGCATAAGCAAAATTAATCTGGTGAGAAAAAAATCTCACCTATCTGGGCAGATTACACAGATGGTAACAAATAACTTTTACTAATTCTTTTTTTTTTCTTAAAAAGACTTCTTTTTTTAATGTTAATTTTATTTTATTTTATTTAAAATTTTTTTAAAAATTTATTTTGAGAGAGAGAGAGAGGAGAGCATGAACAGAGGGGGGCAGAGAGAGAGTGAGAGAGAGAATCTGAAGTAGGCTCTGTGCTCTCAGCACAGAGCCCAATGATGAGCTCAAACCCACCAACCGTGAGATCATGACCTGGGCTGAGATGGAGAGTCAGATGCTTAACCGACTGAGCCACCTAGGTAGGCTTACTACCTTACTACCTATTTTTAAGATCAGACTGAATACTCTTATGCCAGTTTGTTATCTTAACAAACAAAAACTATGTCTAGTCCTCTATTAATGTAATATTTTCGCAGTAAAGAATTCATGAGTTTTTTTTTATTTTATAAATTAAGAAAGCTGAGCCTACTTTGCCAACATTTTCATGGCTTTCATTTCTTCTCTTCAGACTCATTATATGCCATTATTATAAACTAAGACAAAATTTATTTTCTGCAAATCTTCTAAACTTTCTCTGTCTATACATGTTTTTTTCTTCCACCGTCTCCTTTAACTTTCTGTACAGAATCTTTGCTTTAAGACAAAAGTATCTTCTTTTCTTACTGATAAATAAGAACACAGTCCATTGCTTTGCATACACATTTAGTCTTTTTTTGAAACCATTGTTTCCAGGGTAGCATCAACACTCACCTTTAATCAAAATATCAACTTACTTTTCAGAGAAAATCGAGAGGTAAGTGAGAACTGTTTCCCACATAGTCATGTTTACATACCAGCAAATTTCATGAGTACACATAAAATGACAACCTATAGCTATACACACCATTTACCCTTTAATAAAGTGGTAAAAATGTAAATGTTCAATAATATAATCCAAAAGAAAAGCATTTCATAATATATGTAAATAATAAGCAAAAATTAGTGATCAATATTTCAGTATTCTATTTTATGTGGAAATTATCCAAATAGTCAAAAAGTATGCATTAATTAATCCAATATAATATTAGTACCAGGTCCTAAGGTTATAATATATATCAATTATACATTATACATGTATGTTATATAATAAATTATATATAAATATATATAAAATGTATAGTCTTCTAATCTATTTTTCACATATATAAGCCTAATATGTATTTATGTGTGTATTAGATATATATCATTAGATCTTAAACTTCTTATGTATTATATACTTATATAATCAATATACATATATTAGATGCATATTATACATAATAAGATTTATAATATATTTTGTTATATACTATACATGTGTAGTATATGTATACTATATGTCTTTATATACTATATTATATGATATATATCATAGGTGATATATAATATATATCATAGATATCATATAAATACATAATGTGTATAATAATATTGTGTCATATAATACATAGTATATATCTTGTAAAACATATTATATAACATAAATATAATTATATTAATACTATAACATATTACATGACATATAATATATATTATATATAACATTATATATTATAGCATACATTATATATTATATACATATAATATGTAATATATTATATACATGTAAGTTATATATGTTATGTATGACATACATTATATAATATATATTATATGACATATATAAAATTATAATTATACTAATTATATACATAATTATATATATTATATATGTAAATATATAATGCAGATAATATTATGTCATATAATATAATATATAATATATAACATTATATATGTTACATAATATTGTATATTAGATTATATATGATATATATCATATATTAGATATATATTATATATTCATATATTAAATATATATCACTAGGTCTTAAACTTCATCAGAAAATAATTCTACTTTAAGATATATTTTGCCTGATATTAATATAGCCAATATTAGTATACTAATTATATAATATATTAGTATACACAATACAGAAAAAAGTAGATATTAATAAGAATATATAAAAGATTGATACTATATAATAAGAATGCTATCAATATACTAAGATATACATCTAATGGTATATAATATATAAATATATGTATACATACATACATATACACACATATATATATACAAATACAGAACGTATTAAATCTGTATGAACCTAAGCATTCAGTATAAGAAATTAGAAAAAAGCAAGAGTGTACACAAAGAAAGTAGAATGAAGAAGATGATCAAATTAAGAACAGAAATGAATTAATATAATCCAACTTCATTTATACATATTAGAAACACAATGCTAAATAAGATGTCAAATTAAATTAAGCAATATGTGTGTGTGTGTGTATGTGTGTGTGTATGTAAATATAATATGAAAACACTAAATGTTGGTAAGGTATGGAACAACTGGAACTCTCATACACTTGCTTAAAATAGAAATCGATAAAACTACTTTGAAAAACTCTTAGCAAACTTTAATAAAATCATAAATTGAAAAAAACACATTGAAACCATAAAGGGCCCTAATACTGTATTTAAGAACATTTTAATAACTCTCAACCCCATTACTCTAGGACCACCTGAAATTTTCCTCACATTTTTCTGAACTGAAATTTCTTGTTTACAATAACAAACATGTATTAAATGTCAGTTATCAATGAGAAATGGTCCAATGTGCTAGCAAAACACAATTATGAACAAGATCAAGTTTGTTGCTATAAAGGGATTCACAGGTAACTTGGGGTGACAGACCTGAAATTACTAATAAAGCAGCAGATCATAAAAATACTGGATGTTTTTACAAAGTGATATGATAAAAAATAAATGGAAGTAAAAAATTGGTTCTGCTCAAAGAGGTATAGACAGAAAGCTCACAGAGAATGCTTGCCACAGGTGGTGATGTTTAAATAGGGCCCTGAAGGATAAATACAAGTTTTCCTTGCAAATTAGCTTTGGGGGGAGACGTGGAGATAGAATTTTAAATAGCATCAACATCATAGAAAAAGTGCAGAGATAAGAAAGTGTGGTATGTTAGAAGGGTATGTGTAAAAGTCGAAGAAGAACCTGAGGAAGTATAGTGGGGATGAATTTCCTAACATATATATTACAAAAAGAAGTAAAACAGCTACTGTGACTTCCTAGTAAAACTTTGCTTAAAATCTGCTGCCAAAATAAATGATACACATTTGCAAAAGTGCATCGTATCACCACTTAAAATTCTAGCGCTAACATACATTACTAATATCACAAGAATATTGAATATTGAGTATCATAAGAAACTCCTCTTAAAAACTGAGAACAAACTGAGGGTTGATGGGGGGTGGGAGGGAAGAGAGGGTGAGTGATGGGTATTGAGGAGGGCACCTTTTGGGATGAGCACTGGGTGTTGTATGGAAACCAATCTGACAATAAATTTCATATATTGAAAAAAAAGAATTCCTGAAAAAGAAAAAAAAAGAAACTCCTATTATTTTAATTCAAAAGATTAAGGTCATTTTAATAAGAAGATAATTGTGGTGAGGCTATAATGAAAAAATCTGAAATGCTGTGTGTGTGTGTTTTATAGGTCTCATTACTTTGAGAAATTTACTGAATAAGAGAGTTTTTCTTTACTGATATTTTTAGAGGTAGTTAACCTTACCTGTTGGCTGTTGAAACAAGTAGTGAGTTTTATAGTAAAAAAAAAAAATATGTACTAAGTCATACAAAAGTCTAATATATTGCTGACAAGCTTAATTAATATCCTTAAAATTTTTTTAAATTTCAGTTTTAAATTTGGATTTTTTGGGTTATATGTAGCAGATCTCCACTTGTGCTTGCTTAAGCCAAAAGAGGTAATTTATAATAAGGGTACCGCGGTGTGTTGAGAATCCAAGGAGATTTGAACAATTGAGCCTCAGGATAAGTAAACGCCAAGGTAACGAGTAAGAGCTCTGTGGTCTCTCAGTTCCAGTTGGCTCTCAGGAAGCCAATTGGCTGTTGAATCAGTCAGCTTGAGCCAGACTGGCAGGGCCACAGAAAAGAACATTTATACTCAGCATACACAACTGTGAAAACATAACATTTGGGAATGATTCTTCCTCTGAATAGATAATCTAAAGAATTAAAACATTTTGTTCTATACATAGGTGAATGAGTCCAAGGGCCTTATATACTCTATCTCACTGAACTCATACATCAGCTTTATCATAGCACTTGACTATGAAGAAATGGTATGCAAAAATAGCACAGGCTGAGTTCAAACATTTTCTTTATGTTTTGTTTGGGCAAATGTTTGTCAGAAACAAAATGTAAAAGTTTCCAGGGAGCAGCAATTAGTGGCTATAAAAAGATTAGGACAAGCTTATTAAATGTTACTCTTAGCCAGCTAAAGAAAAGAATGGCAAATGAGAAGGATGTTCGGGACTGACTGCAGAAGACATGGTGAAGGTCACCTCTCTGGAGAAATCAAAAAGTCCCTGTTTTGAGTTTTAACACAGGCTTTCTCTGGTTGTAGAGCAGAAGGAAAGAGATTTGAGTCACTGAGGGAAGTAGTGCTTCAAGATTCACTCTTCTGGCAAGGGAGGCAGAGGGGGGAGAGAGAGAGAGAGAGAGACAGAGAGAGAGAGACAGAGAGAGAGAGAGAGAGAGAGAGAGAGAGAGAGAGAGAGAGAGAAAACTTGTAGGAGCTGAGGAAACAGCCCAAAATCACATGTGTGAAGCTTGCCTGGAGCACTGAAGTAGGTACAAGCACAAGACAGTAAGATTAAAAGGCTCATGTTTCCTGGAGGGCTCTGGAAAGCCCAGAGGAAACATTGTATACTTCCTAACACAGGCTGATAGTAGTTGATGGTAATTGAGGTCTTATGTGCCAGATACCCCGCTGAATATTCTTTTGCTTTTTTTCACTTCATTTTCATAATCACCTAATGAGATTCTTTCACCCAATTTGCAGATGGAGAAATTGAGGCCTAGAGAAATGCAGCCACTTGCTTAAATAAATGGGAAAAATCAGAGTTGGAATGTTGTGTCTGTGCTGTCAGGTCCCGGTTCTCCACATTACCAGATAGCCTTTTCTGAAGAAGAGAGCAGCAGATGTCCTGTGAAGCTTATACATTTGAAAGCTGTTTGCAGAAAGTAGCAAGCGACTGACAGGTGGCCTCCCGGAAAGCCCAAGCTTTTGGAACACGTGAATTTACTCTAATACTCCCTATAAACAGATGTCAGCATAAAGAATATAAGAGGAAAACCAGTCCCTTCATTGTTAAACGTTTATGTGAGAGCATATTCAGTGATGACAGTTTCTTGGGCAGCACCCTATCTTAATGAAGCACAAACGTGGTGCTGTATTAAAGACGTGGAAGATTTACCAGGTTTATGAGTTTGATTACTTTTAAATGGCTGGCAATGTAGCAGGTCGTGTTTGCCAAACCCACTGAGGCTTTTCTTGAAATAATAAGACAGAGTGCCCAGCAATTTTGAAAGTGGGAATATTTCTTATTTGTATACCCATCTAAAATGAAATTACAAGCTATCGGTTCTTATTTCTCTTTATATATTAGAATCGGCAAGGATATTCATTATTATTCTGAGCACACACATTAAGTAAATTAATTTATAATATTTATATAAGTTATATATTATAACTTTAAACAAAAGGTATAATTAATATAACTATTAACTATAATGAACAAATTTAATGATAACGGGAGGTAATCAACACTGTAGAACTATGATTTCTCACATCACCTGTGTTGTTTTCTTCTTTTGGACATTATTTCCTAACTTGTATTCTGATTACTTTTATATGTCTACCACCGTATTTTTGGCACCACTAGTCAGGGGCTATAACTTAATTGTACACCCAGCAATTATATGTGGTATTTTCCCCAGTTATGTCAAGTTAGTTTTTTGTATTTTAAGCACATCACTTTTTTTAATGTTTATTATTATTATTATTATTATTGAGAGAAAGAGCATGAGCAGGGGAGGGGCAGAGAGAGAGGGAGACACAGAATCCAAAACAGGCTCCAGGCTCTGAGTGGTCAGCACAGAGTCCAACACGGGGCTCGAACCCACGAACCATGAGGTCATAACCTGAGCCAAAGTCAGGCGCTTAATGGACTGAGGCACCCAGGCGCCCCTAAGCGCATCACTTTTAAAAACATTTTGGAGATAATTATGTTATGTGTCTTGAGTTTCCCTATCGCAGCAATACTTTCTATTGCTAGTTTCTATTTCAGGGCCTTGTAAATTTGCTTTAGAGCAGGGTTTTCTAAACCAGACATCGTGTGCCACCTCCACAATTTTTGCCAAATATATCGCCTGTGCTGTTAAAATATTACTTAATATTTTCCTTGAATAAATTCAGGATTCTTATCTAAAATTTTATTGATGAAGGCACTATATAACTATTGCAAATGGGCAAGGAGAACCACTTGCCTTAAATAAGTTGTGAAAACATTGATACACTGCAAATGACACTCTGCTAATATTCTTACCTGCCCTTCAATGAAATAATAGGGAGAGTAACAATTACTGAGAAACCATTGAATACGTCACTGGCACCAATCTGAGATTTTGCCCTTAATGTAATAAAATTAATTGCAAAGAAGTTTTAAAGGGACTAATTTTTATGGTCTAATGCTGTTGTTACTTAATGCCACTTTGTTTACTTCCCATGATCATTTTGCTTACAGCCAAGGCCCACTTTGGGAAACATTCCTTAGAACATGGTCCCCAAACCATGAACACATATCAGACCTAAATTCGTAACTGTTTGATTTTTGATGTGTTACTTGATTCCTCACAAGATGACTTTGAGAACTATAGGAGGTAATGTCCACAGTGTGTCTAGTTTAGGCCTGGAGTTTATTAAAAAACATAAACACCTACTGTGCACCAAGCACACCTCTTGGTGCTCAGGATCTAGAGGAGCAAATGACAGAGAAGGTCTCTGCTTTCATGGAACTTACATTCTGTTCAGGGAAAATCAACCATGAACAACTCAACAAAAGAGCAAGGTCATTCCAGGCAATATTGATAGAAGCTCTGAAATAAATAAAATGTGGCACTATAAAAGAAAGTGGTGTTCAGGGAATGCTAATTTCCTTCCCGATTTTCACCTCTATATGGTTGGTATTTCATATATGTAGAAAAAGATGAAGACTATTGAGAATATGCTTGTCAGCTGAGATAAGCAAAGGGTGAAAGACCGAGAATGAGTAACAATTGCAATTTAAAACACAATTAAATACATGGCCCAAATTTTAAGCGTCTGTACTGCTCTAAGTAGTAGAGACTCCTCTAAGATTTGCCTTCTTGTTACGTTCCAAAGAACTTATGATCCTCTCAGAAACAGAGACTGTTTCGTGGTTCATGTCATGGAAATTAAATACAGTTGAGGCTTTATCACTTACTTTTGTCATGGTTGTGCTTTTTTTAAAAAACTTTTTAAATATTTATTTATTTTTGAGAGAGAGAGAGAGAGCATGAGCAGGGAGGAGCAGAGAGAGAGGGAGACACAGAATCCGAAGCAGGCTCCAAACTCCGAGCTGTCAGTACAGAGCCCGATGCAGGACTCAAACCTACAAACTGCAAGCTCATAACCTGGGCCGAAGTCAGACACTTAACTGGCTGAGCCACGCAGGCGCACCATGGTTTTTCTTTCTTTTAAAAAAGTTTATGGGGGCGCCTGGGTGGCGCAGTCGGTTAGGCGTCCGACTTCAGCCAGGTCACGATCTCGCGGTCCCTGAGTTCGAGCCCCGCGTCAGGCTCTGGGCTGATGGCTCAGAGCCTGGAGCCTGTTTCCGATTCTGTGTCTCCCTCTCTCTCTGCCCCTCCCCCGTTCATGCTCTGTCTCTCTCTGTCCCAAAAATAAATTTAAAAAAAAAAAAAAAAAAAAAAAGTTTATGAATTTTGGGAGAGATAGAGCGTGCATGTGAGGGAGGGGTAGAGAGAGAAGAAGGAAGAAAATCCCAAGTAGGCTGCATGCTCAGTGAGCAGAGCCTGACCCAGGGCTCTATCTCATGACTGTGAGATTGTAACCTGAGCCAAAATCAAGAGTCGGATGGATATTCAACCTACTGAGCCACCCAGACACCCCAGTTGTACTTTTTTATAAAAGAAAAAAAGCCAACAACTGTAGAAGTTACTGTATTATGCATAATGAGTTTGATTTTGGGAAAGTTAAGAATATTTTCCACACAATTCAGGCTCTTAAATATATTTTCTTTTTTTTTTTCAATATATGAAATTTATTGTCAAATTGGTTTCCATACAACACCCAGTGCTCATCCCAAAAGGTGCCCTCCTCAATACCCATCACCCACCCTCCCCTCCCTCCCACCCCCCATCAACCCTCAGTTTGTTCTCAGTTTTTAAGAGTCTCTTATGCTTTGGCTCTCTCCCACTCTAACCTCTTTTTTTTTTCCTTCCCCTCCCCCATGGGTTTCTGTTAAGTTTCTCAAGATCCACATAAGAGTGAAACCATATGGTATCTGTCTTTCTCTGTATGGCTTATTTCACTTAGCATCACACTCTCCAGTTCCATCCACGTTGCTACAAAAGGCCATATTTCATTCTTTCTCCTTGCCACATAGTATTCCATTGTGTATATAAACCACAATTTCTTTATCCATTCATCAGTTGATGGACATTTAGGCTCTTTCCATAATTTGGCTATTGTTGAGAGTGCTGCTATAAACATTGGGGTACAAGTGCCCCTGTGCATCAGTACTCCTGTATCCCTTGGGTAAATTCCTAGCAGTGCTATTGCTGGGTCATAGGATAGGTCTATTTTTAATTTTCTGAGGAACCTCCACACTGCTTTCCAGAGCGGCTGCACCAATTTGCATTCCCACCAACAGTGCAAGAGGGTTCCTGTTTCTCCACATCCTCTCCAGCATCTATAGTCTCCTGATTTGTTCATTTCAGCAAATTTCCTGAGCTGGGCAGGGCCCAGAAGTCACAGTGCTGCTGATGACAGAATGGGAATAATTAGGTTTTGTGCCTAAAATGAAGGATGGATTTATATGGAGAGAACAAGTTCTGAAATTTCTGAGACCTATTGTCTGGCCTGTGAAGGATAAATGAACTCATGTGAGGCCTTGCAGATTAACCTTGGAGGGTCAGGAAAAAAGTTGCCTCTTTTACGTTCCTTCGTCAATTCTGGTTCCTCTTTGCCACTGTAGTCATTTGCAGTGACTTTGAATCCTGTTGCTCTTATTGGACTCTGTTAACATCCTTCCGATGTCTGAATAGCTTAATTATTGGAATTAAGATTTTGAAGAATCAATTAAAATAATATCTAGTTGGAGACAGGATACCCAATTAGGAAGTATTGAAAAGGCAGCTACTTTGTTTCCAGCGTCCTTCTTCTCATGTGTAATTGAATTCTGCTTTTCCTTCTCAAGTAACAATAAATCTTTTGATCTCTGTGGAAGAAGGAAAGATCAAACTGGACCTCAGAATCCACAAATGAATCTCCTCCCTCCTCCACTTCTTCAAAGATCCAGTTAAATTCGAATTGCAGGTTTTTTTTTTGTTGTTGTTGTTTTCCAGTGTGATTAAGAGGCACAAAAGAAAATTACTTCCCTTATTATCATAAGTAGAAAACACCATTTCTTTTTACTTCCAGCTTTTTTAATGTTACATTTTAAATCAATGATATTCATGTAAATTTAACTTTTTTCTCTGACATTTCACAGTGAGAGGCTTTCGTAGTAATGCTTCAAATAGTTGCTTTTTTTTTTCCTGTAAGAACCCCTACCTCTAAAACAAGTAGTCAGTGCTGTTGGTTCATAATTTACTCTAGAAACATAATGATTTTTATTTCCCAGAACAGCAATTAAGAATGCTTAACAGACTCGATGATGTAGTGGAAAAAGCTGTGATCTAGTTCTGACCCCAGTATTTATTATTTGTCCTTCATGTCCTTCATGTGTGTGGAACAACAATATTTTGGCCATAGTGCTATTGGGAGGGAGAATCAAATGTGGAAATGCATGCATGCTGCTTTTAAACCACCAAGAACTCTATAAATAAGTTTTATTATTACCATGGTGCTAGAAGAAAAACATGCAAGCACTCATAAGGCATAGCACTGGTTAATCTCATTTTTTAGTGCTTACTTTATACAGCCATTTGCACTCATTTGAATGCATTCAAATGTCATTTTGAAAGCTTGAAATGTGCTGTATACCCCAGTTCTGCTGTAAACAAATCTGGGAGATGACCACTGCAATTCCAAATGTAGGATTGAAGAGCAGTTCAGATCCACCCTTATTTTCCCACACCCCATCAGCCTTGACATAACATATCTGGCCAAAGGACTGCTTTAAAGACTTCACGAAAATTTCCTTCTGGCAATAATGACACAAATGGTACACCATCCATAATGTCAACTCATTGACAAATCTGTATTAACATTTTGAGATCAACCTGCCTCACAGGTTCCACTTCTCTCACTCATTGTGTCTTCTACCAAACCTACCATGCAGGAAAGCCTCTGACACACAAAGATGCTGGCGATTTGGTCTTTGTGGTTGTGTTATCTAGAGAGCTCTCCGAAGTCTTGATTAGTTCAGGGATTTCAGGTCTGCACCAAACTGTAGACCCTTACAAAGCTGAAGTCATTTGCATTTTATTTGGTGGAGCAAGGTGAAAGTGAATAGAGGTGACTGAGGAAAAGATGTGAGAGAGAAGAGTGGTTAATTTTGTGTGTCAACTTGCCTGGGCCATGGTATCCAGTAGTTTCGTCAAACACTAGTATAGATGTTGTTGTGAAGATAATGTTTATTTTTTTTTTTTTAAACTTTTTTTTTCAACGTTTATTTATTTTGGAGACAGAGAGAGACAGAGCATGAATGGGGGAGGGGCAGAGAGAGAGGGAGACACAGAATCGGAGACAGGCTCCAGGCTCTGAGCCATCAGCCCAGAGCCTGACGCGGGGCTCGAACTCATGTACCTCGAGATCGTGACCTGGCTGAAGTCGGACGCTTAACCGACTGCGCCACCCAGGCGCCCGTGAAGATAATGTTTAAATGTGATTAAGACTTAAATTAGTAGGCTTTGAGTAAAGGAGATTACCCTCCTTAGTGTGGGTGAGCCTTATCTAATCAGTTGAAGGCCTTAGGAGCAAAGACTGGTTTCCCAGAGAAGGAGTTCAGCCTCAAGACTGCAACACAGAAATCTTGCCTGGATTTCTCATCTTCCTGACCAGCCTGTGGAATTTAGGCTCAAGACTGTACCTGATTTCTAGTCTGCCAGCTTGCCCCGCCAGCCTCCATGATTGCATGAGCCAATTTCTTACAATAAAATGTATGCTGTTCTCTCTCTCCCTGGCCTCCCCAGTAAAGGGAAGAAGTAGATAACAGTGTAAACTCACTCACCGTGTAGTCTTTTTAAACCTCACCTACTTCCAGTTTTCCAACATTTACTTCTTGCATCCAAACTAGATGTATAACTTGAAATTCTGCAGGAACAGAATTTTATGTTCAAGATAAAAAGTTTCTAAATAAAGGTTGTGTTTTTCTCCTTCCAAATTCTAATCTTATCTTAAGGAGAATACCTTCTGATCTTAAATTATAGCCATTTAAAATCTATGCATGTGCTTTGGAAAGAAATTTAAAACTTGCCGTCTATAAAGACATACTAGAGCTATAATTCATGTTTATTCTGGGAGACTTAAGGCAACATTTTTTAAGAAAATGAGGACACAGACAGGAACTAACATTTAGGAGATTGGCACAGGGTTGTTTGAAAAGATTAAGAGGAATGATCACTGTGGATGTAGTCTGCATGTTTGCACACAAACCAATCAAGAACAAGCTGACCCATTTATCTAGCCATAACTGTGTCTGTCCCTTTGGGTGCAGAATCCTGTGGTCTAAGTGAGAGACACAAAGCTAAAATGTACTTTGCGTTTATGCTAATATTTTCAGGTTCACAAAACTTTTTGTTCAGCTCCATAAATAAAATAATAAAGCAAAATTTACCAAAAAAAAAAAAAAAGAGTTGAGCTGCTCGTTCAAAGTTGTAGGAGTGACTAGGTCAGGTCTCCTCTGGTTTACTTACATCTCCCACCACATCAGCCATCTTTTGGTAGCTCCAGAAGTGCCATGGAGGTCCATCTGAGAAGCATTGAGAAGTCAAGATTTTCTACTTCCTCATTTTCTATAACCCATGGATTATACATGTGGTATCCATTTAAAAGCATTTAGGAGTGGACAGAGAATCACTGAAGAACATATACATATATACATAAAGAAAGGGGCACTTCAATTTCAGAAAGTGTAAAATTTAAAAAAAAGACATGCCTTAAAGACTACATTTTATAAAAGTTATGTGAAAATGATTACAAGGCTATAGATAGTCACAAGAGAAAATGGCAACAAGACTGAACAAATCAAGACAGACTTTGTTGGGAAGCAGACACTCAATAGGTTGGATTTGGACAGGGAAGAGGACAAGAAGGGAGCCATCTCAGAGCAGCAACAGCATGAGCACAATGCTGGAATGGAAAAGACAAACTGGTTTGGGGGAAATGAGAATTTTCCATATCTTCAAGTTCTGATTTCTTTTTGTTTAATACCTTCTTCAACTCATTTCTCTCTTCTTGCAGTTTATTATAACCAGTCAGGAAGAACCGATCTTTAAAACTCTCCTGAGAAATCTCCTCAGGTAAATACCTGATTTTATTGCTTACAAGTTTGACCTTCCAGAAGACACCAGAACACTAGTCAGCCAAGTTCTTTGCCACTTTATAACAAGGATCTTCTTTCTTCCAGTTTCCAATAACACGTTCCTCATTTGCATCGGAGATCTCTCCGAAAGACCTTCAACACCCATATTTCTAACAGTTTCTGATTAGTTATGTATTCTCCAAGAAAATATAGTCTATCACTGAAGCTGTCCACTTTTATTTCTGAACACTTACCAGAATCACCTTCACCATCTATATTTCTACCAATAGTCCCTTCATAGCAATGCAGGCTTTTTTCAGCATGCCCATCCGAACTCCACCAGCCTCTACCCACTACCCACTTCTAAAGTTGCTTTGACCTTTTTCAGGTATTTATCACAGTGGCACCCCACTTCTTGGTACCAAAATCCAAGAGGAAAATGAATGAATGATATGTATTGAAAAAAAATATAAAACTATATGAAATAGGAAAAAGATCTAATTAGTAATCCCAGAAAACATATAGGCATAAAAAAAAAGAAGGAAAAGACATGAAACTGAAAGTATAAACTCTAGAATGACCAAAGATAAAGAATCAATAAAATGGAAGACAAAACTGAGAATTTTACCCAGGATGCAGCATAAGAAGAAAAATGGAAAGAGTTGCTTACATGGAATATTCTTTGAGAATCATTTTTTCATAAAATTTTAATAGGATTCTGGAAAAGATAATAGAGGAATATTGGAGCAACATAGTCAAAGAGATAATGGCTGATAAATTTTAATATATATAAATAAAAATTGATAGAGAAAACACTAAACTATAATTTACCAATCCAACAAAAATTAGGAAAGGAAGAAAAAAGAAACCAAGAGAAATCTCTGATGAAACAAAAATATGAAATAAGGTGGTTACTGGGGTGTCTGAGTGGCTCAGTCAGTTAAGTAAGTATCCAACTCTTGATTTTGGCTCAGGTCATGATTTCACGGTTTGTGAGATTGAGCCCTGGGTCGGGCTCTGAACTGACAGTGTGGGGCCTGCTTGGGATTCTCTCTCTCCATCTCTTTCTCTGACCCTTCCCCACTTGTACTCTCTCTCTCTCTCTCAAAATAAATAAACTTAAAAACAAACTAAGGTGGTCAGTGTAACTCTAAGCACGTTATAATGACAATAAATGTAAATAGGTTAAATGAATATTAAAAATCAGAAATTATCAGCATGAATATAAAAAATCAGTCATATACTGCTTATAAGAAACACTGCTACACATGCACATATGCACACACACACACACACCCTAAAACAGAAAATATAAAAAGGAAAAAAACGAAATATACTAAGAATATGAACCTTAAAAGAGCTGGTACAACAATATCTGTCAAAATAGAATATGAAGTCAAAGCATTAGTATAAATAAATCAAATAAGCTACAATTTATGAAAAGGCTATAGAAATTATAAATTTATATGTATCTAACAATACAGACTTAAACTATAAAACACCAAAAGCCAACAACTACAAAATCTCAGAATTACAAAATAAAATCAAGAAGTTCATATAAACATAATAGCCAAATTTAACACCTCTCTCAGAAACTATATATTTGGAGAATATATAGAGAATTTGAATAACACATATAACATAATTGTGAATTTACATATCCCTGCACTCAAAAGAGAACCCAACAGAGAATACACAGTCTCCTAGAGTGTCCATGCAACATTTTAAATATTTATAAAATTAACTGTGTGATTTAGTCGCAAAGAGTCAAAATTATTCAAGCCATATTATTTGATTACAATGCAATTGAATTAGAAATTAATTATTACAAATAGTAATATCCTACAGATAGAAAACTAAAAAAAACCAAAAGCTTAAACAATGAATGGGTTCAAAAATACTTCACAAGGAAAGTCATAAACTAATAGTTTTATCAAAAAACTAAAATACTAAAAATAAATTTGTGAGATATAGCTAAAGCAGTCAGTACTTAGAAGTTATGAAGTCTTAAATACATTTACTACAAGTAAATATAGCATTTAATCCAAGAAGCAAGATGAAGAAATCAAAACAGTAAGAAAGTTGAAGCGACAGAACTATAAAAACAAAACACAAATTAATGACTTAGGAAAAACATCAGTGGAGATAATTTTTAAAATCTATTTACTTGAAAGCTAATAAACTAGGCAAGCCTCTAGAAAGTTTGATAAAGATAGATGTGTACATACATAAGTGCATTATCACATAATGGAATACTATCCAGTGACTAGATTGGGTGAACCAGGTCAACATGTATCAGTATAGTGGAATCACAAAAACATGTTAAAAATAGAATTGTCGAATGATACAAATTTCTGTAGTTTACTTCATTTCAAAATGTTTTGTATGTTTATATATACAAATTGTGTGTGTGTGTGTGTGTGTGTGTGTGTGTGTGTGTGTGTATGCATGGGTATGTGTGGATATTTACATAATAAAGTTACCTATAACATTTTCTTAAGATCTTAAGAAATGTGAAACACATGGCAAAATGTTAGCATTTTCAAATCTCTCAAGAATTTGTATGTTAGCCAGTTTGACAATAAATTATATTAAAAAAATAAATTAATATTATGTGTGCTTGAAGTTTGTCACCTTTCCTCTATCCCTTTCTTTCCCTTCCTTCCACAGAGGTAACCATTATCTTGAAGACAGTGTTGTTTTTGTTTTGTTTTTTCTTTCCCAACCAGTTTTATACCTTTACATTTTGGAAAAACTCCCATTCTTAGAAAACAGTTTCTCTTTTTCCATTTTAGGAAGTTATAACTTTCCATTTACAATTTGGTTTTCTAGTCATTTCTTTTACTTGACAAAAGAATGATTTCATTCTTTAAAAAACTAAGCCAATTAAATTAATACTGATATTTAGGCCCAAGACCATAAAGAAACCAATTTTTTTTTTCTTAGCACCAATTATGCTATGGATAAGCAAAAGAAAACAAAACTGGAAAATAGAGTCACCATCCACTGTAAATCTTTCGAGTATTTACTGGATGATTCAGCTAGCATGGAAACAATTATAGAAAAATATAAAAGGTATTGCTTGGTGCTCACTGAAAAAAGGTGGCTTCTTGTACTTATACTCCATTTACTGAATTCTTACATGTTGCTTTTTTGGAATAAAAATTGAGTGATTTTGTATATATTCCATTTATTTTATCAGGCTAATTAACCCTGACCATCCATGAGAATCGTTTTCTGATATTGATAGCCTGTGAGTAGCTTTCTTTCTGGAATAAGATAGTCATCCTAAGTCCCTTTATTTTACTTTTGGAGATGTTTGACCTTAATTACATCACTAAGTGCAGACTGACTGATGATGACACAGATCTTACTTCCAGGTATGGTAAAGGCCAGTATCAGAAGTCTAATTGCCTTGTACTCATTCTAGATTAAGCAGGTAAGTCCTTTTACAGTTTATTGGTGTTTCTAGGGTCTTTCCTTAAAATTAAGAAATAAATTGCTGTGGGGTGCCTGGGTGGCTCAGTTGGTTGGGCAACTGACTTCAACTCAGGTCATGATCTCACAGTTTGTGAGTTTGAGCCCCGCATAGGGCTCTGTGCTGACAGCTTCGAGCCTGGAGCCTGCTTCAGATTCTGCGTCTCCCCCTCTCTCTACCCCTCCCCTGCTCACGCTCTGTCTCTCTCTGTCTCTCAATGATAAATAAGTGTTTAAAAAAAAATAAAAAAATAAAAAAAAGAAAGAAATTGCTGTTCTCAGAGAGATATTATGCTTGAGTACCCTGAGGGAAAAACTAACATTTATGAACTATTTCCCCATGTCAAGAATCTCCTCTATGAGTTGCATTTGACAAATCAGTTAAATTTCAGCTTTTCTTTATTTCCTGTTGTTTGTATCTCTTCTTTTCAATGTTTTTTATATCTTCCTGGGCTTAAAAACTCACAGATACATTACCTACTCATGTTTTTTTGCCCCTTTTATTCTGGATTATTGATGCTTAAAAGAGATTTCATACAAACATGCAATTATTCTCAAACATATTACATCAATATCACATTTTTGCATAATGAGTAAAAATAGTATATCTCAGAACTTGTGAATAAGGCTGTGAAGTCATGGCTAAAAAAAAATTAGTCAAACTGATGTCTTATTGCCACCCACTGAAATTTCATATGTGCTGTGTTCTACCTCTTCAGTTTAAAAATCTGCAGTTGTTACCAATCTATGTGAAATCTCTATACTTAGAGAATTGAACATATTCATTCATTCATTTTTTGAGTAGACATAAACCCAGGCATTAAAAGTTATATAATATTGGGGCACCTGGGTGGCTCAGTCAGCTAAGCATCTGACTTGGGATTTCAGTTCGGGTCATGATCTCAGGGTTCATGAGTTTAAGCCCTGCACTGGACTCTGCACTGACAGGGCAGAGCCTGCTTGGGATTCTCTCTCTCCCTTTCTCTCTGCCCTTACACCATTCACGTGAGCCTGCATGTGCTCTCACCCCCTCAACATAAATAAACTTCTTAAAAAAGTAATATTTATTTTTATTTTTGGGAGAAAGAACATGAGTGGGAAAGGGACAGAGAGAGAAAGGGAGAGAGAGAACCACAAGCAGGCTCCACACTAGGTGCAGTCTGACATGGGGCTCAATCTCACGAACCATAAGAGAGCCGAAATCAAGAGTCGATACTTAACCAACTGAGCCACCCAGGTGTCCCTAAAAGTAATACAAAACTAACACAAAATACAGTTGTTTACCACAGGAATTTGGATTGGCTGGATGATATATGAACCTACCAGCATAAATCCTGATGGTGTAAAGCAGCATATGAGCCAATGTAGTAGGGTCAAGTGCTCATGTGTTATAAAAGAGCAATTAATTTGAAATCAGGAAGGCTTTGTGAAATTTCTGGGAGTGGAGAACCCAAATGGCTACCTAGCTAGTGTGTGGAAATGTAGAGATGAGGGAGAGGTGAGAATTATAGTTAGAAAAATGAGTGTGACTTTCTCAGGGACCAGTGAAGTGTCTGACCTAGCTAAAGCAAAGGATTTACAGAGGGAAAGAGTAAGGACAAAATTGATCACTAGAGCAGGTTGCGTTGTGGAGGCTCTTTGAAAGGACATTTTTCTGAAAAAAAGAAAAAATCTAAAGATTATTTGAAGTCCATTGATGGTTTCTTAGTAGATGAGTAAAATGATAAAATCTGTGACTTAAGGAGAAATAAATTTAGAGCAATTTTTATTTATTTATTTTTGAATGTTTATTTTGAGAGAGAGAGAGAGTGGGGGGGTGGGGGGAGGAGCAGACAGAGAAGGAGAAAGAGAATTCCAAGCAAGCTCCACGCTTAGTGCAGAGCCTGATGCAGGGCTCTATGTCACGACCTTGCGATCATGACCTGAGCTGAAATCACGAGTTGACACTCAACCAAGCCACCCAGCTGACCCTAGCACAATGTTTATTAATGTATGTTCCCAGCATCATTAATTAATGGAGTTACTCCAAAAGGGTCAAGTACTATCAAATAAATGTGAAAAATGCTGTTTTTTGTTTTTGTTTTTGCTTTTACTTTTACTGTGGGTCTTCTCTAAGACTTTAATATGTTAATGGACATTTGACTGCCAAAAGGAAAATCCAGCATTTCCCAACCTTATTTGACCAGAGAACCCTTTCTGGGAAAACAATGCATGGATCAATTATTCTATATGTGTTGGTACTAATCTCGGTCTATACATTGACATATGTTAAGAAGTGTACAGTTTTGTATTTTTAAGTAACTCACTTGATATCTAGTTTGGTCCTTTGTTCCCAGATTGGTAGAAATTCAGGATCTCTTAATTTCCTCTGTGAGTGTCTGTGTTTTGGGGTCTTCCAGTGCCAAGGTTTTAGGAGGCTGTGAAATGGTGGGGTGGCATGTATCTGGTGCTCAGTGTCATTGATATATGCTAGTATCTGCTGTGATGTCCTAAATGCTATCTGGTCCTGGGGAATTGATTTATACTATTGTTGCTGAGACATGTCTTTCAAATCCAGTGGTTCTATTTCTTTCATAGTATTCTGAGATTGATGGCAATACCACTTACTGATCTGTTCCATGTTTATATACAAGAAACTGTGTGAGTATACAGGGCCCCATCTTTCTTATCATGAAATTTAGCTATTCTATGAGTGCTTCCTGCTTTCTTTAGGTTTCTAGGAAATTGGGCTGATGTCCATGTATCTAATGGTTTGGGGCTTTTCCCATGAGATTTCCACACAAATCTTTTACTCTGTGGCATGAGTCGTTTTTGTTTTCTAAAAAGCTATATTTTTAAAATTTCAGAAGAAACAAAGAGCTCCCTTTTCCTCATATTCTGCTAGGGTTCTATTCCCTAAGGAAATGTCTCTTAAGACAGCTTGGGACAGGGGGAAGGATATACTCAAGGAATACTTGAGGTAAAAATCAATTATTTCAAAGATACTTCCTACTACACTTGGAATGCCCTTTAGGAAATTCCAGTGTACAGAATTGATTAAAAGCTGATGGATAGGGGTGCCTGAGTGGCTCAGTCGGTTAAGCATCCAACTTCGGCTCAGGTCATGATATCGCAGTCCGGGAGTTCGAGCCCCACATTATGCTCTGTGCTGACAGCTCAGAGCCTGGAGCCCACTTCAGATTCTGTGTCTGCCTGTCTGTCCCTCCCCTGTTCACGCTCTCTCTCTCTCTCAAAAATAAATAAAGATTAAAAAAAAAGAAAGCTGACAGATAAAAGGATGTGAGTGGTAGTGGTGCTGCCTTGAGTTTTGATGCTCATGTGTGATCTCAATAAATAATGCCTCTTTGTCTTGAGAATCATTGTCTTCTGCATGATCCTTTGCACAGTCCTCTCCCACATTAGCTTCTTGCTTCTGGAAGCTCGTTTTCTATCATATGCAGGCCAGGCTAGCTTGTTGAAGACATGGGGACCACATGAGAGTCAACACCAATATACAGACACATAAGTTAACTCCAGATGAACTGCAAGCTTAGGTCAAGTGTACAAATGACCTTAGAGGAGACAGAACTGCTCGGATGGCCTCCACTGAAGTGTTAATATGAATCCATTAGATACATGGAATTCATAATATGAATCATAAGTAAATAGAACGGTCATTTGATCCACTGAGTTAGGGAGTGATTTTTATTGTATTAATATAAAACTATACAATGCAAAACAATACAATAAATATATAATATGATGTGGTAGGCATTGAAGATAGAAGAGATATTTTGTGGGAAGCTTACCTCAATAGGGATAAATGGGATCAAGGAAAAGAAAAACTCAAATGGGATAAACTGGGGCCTTGGAAGGGGCTCATTTTTCATTCATTGGAAAAAGAGTTCTTTATATTTCCTATTTTATATGAAATAGAGGAAAAGGAAGGATCAAGTGTCATTATGGAGATTCTAGTCTTCAGTGACTTTGAGAACTGTAGACAGGTGGCTATGTGGATCCATGCCAGATGAAGTCTTGGTATTATCCTGCAGTTGTGCCTTTTTGTAAATCACTATCACCGTCACCGGCTTGGATTCAAGAGGTTGTTGTGCTGTCTCTGATGAAATAAAAAACACACAGTTGTCTTATATAAGTACATTCTCAGACCTGACACTAGACTCATCGTAATTCCTGAAGACATGTATTTTCCTAAAGAAATATAAGAAATATATATAAAATTAAGCAGTCTTATAAAATGGACTGCTGCCAGGTAGCTGTGACTCACTAGGCTCAAAATAATACTAGCTCTAGTCTCAGGGGAACTTCTCCTAGCCCTGTTAATTCCTTATTTACAAATTTATTTTGCATCCATTATCTTACTTAATCTTTAGAACAGTTCTAGGATTTAGACATTATTTTCATACACACTTTACTTATTTATTTTTTAAATATTTATTTTATTTTGGGGAGAGCCAAGGGGGGCAGGGGCAGAGAGAGGGGGACAGAGGATCCGAATTGGGCTCCGTGCTGACAGACTGACAGTAGCGAGCCCGAAGTGGGGCTCGAACTCACGAACCATGAGATCATGACCTGAGCCAAAGTCGGATGCTCAACCGAGTCACCAGGTGCCCCCATCCACATTTTAGAGATGAATAAACTGATACTGAGCTAGTATAATTGGCCAAAGGTAACATAGTTGGTAAACAGGGGCACAGGAATTTATACTTTGGAAAGGCTGTTTAGCATCAAGTCAAGTCCTTTTTTCTCAATGATGCCAGTTATTTCCAACCTGTTTCAAAGAGCACTGGAATCCTGTGGTGCCCCAGGGATCACTGGGCAGAAAAAGGAAAGAGGAGGGAATAAAACAGGCAGTGCTCTGTGCCCCTCACTCTGGTTTTGACCAAATCACATCTATTTTATATCTACATATATATTACACATATATATACACATGTATATATGTGTAAAATATATAAATATTTTTATATTTTATATATTATAAATATAAATACATAATTATGTATTATACATAACTACATATATAAAAATATAATATATATATACGGGACCCATTTAAAATTTTGTTTGAAAAAATTCCCAAACACTATATCATACCATCATGTCTCCTAATGCTATCATGATCCACACTAGAAACTTCTTGAAGCCAGAGACCTCATCTTATCCTTTCTTTGGTCTCACAACAGGGTGAGACCTCCTTTGACCTGTGAACCAGACTTCGGAAGAAGGCGCAGATGAAAATCATTGCCCTGGGGATGTGCTCAGGGCTCCAGAACAGCACTGGCTAAGCATCTCCCATGAACCCTGACAACCTTGCTGTCTGTTTCTTACCAAAGCCAATTAAATTATTCACGGTACCTGCAGCATTCTCGCTGTTATCACAGCTCGTTGAGCTCTCTCCCAAGAGGGAAGTGATGTCTTCCCCAAATATCTTGAGGCAGTTTTCAATGAGAAATTGTACAAGAGAAACCTGTAACACAAAAAGACAAAAATGAGGCACTTTTTTTCAAATGGCATAGTTACAAATCACATTTTGTATGTGAATCTTGGATCTAACAAAAAATGTGAAAGAATTCTGAGGAAAAATTCAGACTTGATAAAAATATATAGAAAGCAGAGTTCTCTAAGTAATAACTGTGATACTTTCCAATATAATTTGGGTACAGATTTTAAAATGCTGTTCAAAAGTGGGCTAAAGTTATAATTTGTGACCTTGTTTAATAGCTAACATTTTGATATCAATGGTTACATCTTGAAAACTAGGATAATTTTCAAAGTATAACCTACCTTATTAAATTTTTCTTTTCAAAAAAAATTTTGTTTCCAGTTTTATTGAGCTGTAACTGACATATATAACATCTTATTAAAATTTATAAAACATAGACAGGGGTGCCTGGGTGGCTCAGTCGGTTAAACGTCTGACTCTTGATTTTGACTCAGTTCATGATCTCATGGTTCAGTTTGTGGGCTTGAGCCCCAGTCAGGCTCTGCACTGCTAGTGAGAAGCCTGCTTGGGATTCTCTCTCTCCCTCTCTCTCTTTGCCCCTGCCTTGCTCTCTTTCTCTCTCTTTCTCTCAAAATAAATAAATAAGTCTTAAAAAAATAAAACAATAAAGCATTGACAAAAACTTATGAAATTCACTTCTTAAATGAAGAAGTATCTTAAACTTAGGAAGCAGTGACTTCTGTGTATTTTTTTTTTTTTTTTTTTTTTTTTTTTGTGAAGGAAAACTCATGCAGCTGGAGAGAAAACATGGCTATCTGTCTAACTGCAGTACTTCCTCATGTATCACCTTGCTTCACGCTCGCTTTCTGGGTGAGCTTGGGAAAGAGCTGTGATCTTATTAAGCATGTTGTGGCTCCATTAGGATATTCTGGAATCTTTTACCAGTTTCCTTGTGACATAGCAGAGGCAAAATAGTAGCCATGTATTTTTCTAAATGAACCACAACTGGCAGAGGAAGGCCGATGTATTTGGAGCCATGGGTGCCCATGTTGCCCAAGCCACCTAAGATGTGCCAGTAATGACCAGAGGAACTGGATGTGGTCACCATTGTGTACTGAGGAAACCATGGTTTTGCCCAAGGTTACATGTCCCTCAAGGATTAGGCTAAAAGTTGAACCTTGACTTGTCAAACTCCAAAGCCCAGGCTCTTTTCTGTTGTATCATGGCACTCCTCTCTGGTTTGTTCAGGCAATCTAGTGTTTAGTCTCCTGGATGGGGACAAAGCCACTCAACTGCTCTGAGTTCCCCACTTAACAATACCCCTTGCCATACCCCACCAGAGCAAGACAATGGACCCTGCCTCTTCAGGGCAGCACGACAAAAATGTGCACTTTACGAAACTGATCCATCAGAGTTGCTACTGCAAATTTCAGGTTCAAAGTAGGGATTCTACCCAGCAGAGGATAAAAATGAAAGCTCTCATTACCTTTTTTATGAAGTTGCTTTCTAATCCCGAGCTGCAGGAATTAGATGAAGAAAGAATGCTTGGGGCTATACACACTGATAAATTGTAAGCTGTCATCTGATTGGATGAGGAATGCTGCTCAATGTTGTATAACACTCCAAAAAGGTATTGCAAGAGAACAACATTCACTCTTGGCAGCTGGTCTAACAGCCTAAAGTTAGAAAAATGCACTTTTAAATAAGGCAAGTCATTTCACTTAGGAAGCTGGAAATATAAAGACAGGGAGCAGAGTACTTCATTGTGTATCTAGAACACAACCCACTGTAACGGAGTGGCAGGCATGAACGTATGCAATAATGTTTCACGGAATTCAGTTCCTGAGCCAGATAAAACTTCTCTGGTTAAATGTTTGACAAACTGAAGTTCGTATCACTGGCAGTTGATGCTGGAGCAGCCCTTTTAGCTCAGTGGATTTTGTCTACCAGTTTCATATATTCAGAAGGTATAACATGGTCAGGGATTCCACATTAATAAGATCAGGAGAAACATAAGAATTCAATAATAGCATTAAGGCATGCCTCTGTTTTTAAGTTGGCCTCCACGGGTGTGAAGAATTGAAACTCTTTGGCATTATTTTAGTGGACAAAGCTATAACTATAAGCCAATATTTTTCTAATAGTACGTTGGTTGTATTTTTGAGACATGCCCAGAGTAGAGTAATTACTACATCATTACCTCTGGGCTGCAGTTACTTTCTCCTCCTCATTCCCTTGATCAGCAACAGCAAGCCATTTGTCATAGAGATCGGATGAAAATATGCTTCCTGGGATATTTCGAAGAAAATCCTTATGTACATAAAAATAAATAAGTAAATAAATATAATTCTTATAGAAAATATATACTGGAAAACATTTAGTTGAAAAATTGAGTTCAGTCCCCATTCCTTCACAGATACCCAAACTGTGACCCACACAGAGCTCGGTTCTCACTCTCCATTGACTTGCACACACACAAGCAGTGCTTGGATTTTTTCCCAACTAAAACTTAAGAGCATAAAAACAGAGCCTAGGCTTTGGTAGAAATGAAGATAAAGCTCCCTTCTATCATCTGTAATTTACTCTTTTGTGTACATTTTAACAAACTACTACAAAGTGACAGGTCCAGAGATAGACCATCTTAAATTCTATTTGCTTCTTGTACAGAAATACACATACCCATTTTTGCAAATAGCAAATAGCACAGTGCTAGCTCCTAATTCTAGCAAGAAAAGTACTGAAACAAACAAACAAAAAACCACACATGTGTGCTCTTGCATACATATCAGGAAAGAACTAAGTCTTCTGACTTGAGGTGTATGTGCTCCTTGGGAGAATGCTACTCTCATACTTGCATCATTTTTCGTTTTCTTAACTGTATAAAAGTAGACAGTCTAATGGCAAACTCATTGTCATCCTTGTGATATATTCCTTTCTAGTTTAAGCCAATTCTCCAGTTAGTTTGACATGATATTATGAAGGTCGAGGTTGCAAAGCCTGATTCTCCACCAAGATCAGTCAACTTTAGGAAGAAAAAACTTTAGAAATGTCTATGAACCATATCCATAAGTGGCCACCCCCTTCCTAGTCTGTGCTTATAACATGGAAATAGGAAAGAATCTACAAACTCTTGGTAGAAAAGCAAGGCAACACTCATCTTACTATTTGCATACCTGGTGTATCATAATTCTTTCCCCTGTTTCTTGATGCCTCTGTGTATATTACTGGTATATATTACTATGGCCCCAGTGTAGTTGTGGTAGCTAAGTCATTTCTGGACTATTTCTATTTATCATATGGTCAAACATTAATGGGGGATCAGGAAAGACCAAAAGTGACTGAGATTCTAAGATAATTTTAGTAACTTGTTTGTAGTCATTACTACATTAACATATTTTTGTTCAGAGCTGTTAACAAGTGTCAAGATGGATTAAGTTCATTCTCTGTTCTATTATTCCTCTTATAGAAATGTAACTGGATACTTGTGATTTAGCTGTAGCATTTCAAAATTAATCTATTTTTTGTGTAAATCCATTGAATTTTCAGAATTCCAAACTAATTTTGTCTATTGCACCCAGTTTAAAAGTTAGATTTATAAGAAGAGGCATGTGGCAGGAAATGGTTATCATGTAGTTTTAACCTTGGGATGGTGGATAAAACATGACAAATATTAACAAAGGATGCCAAGGATGGTAAAGGTGAAAGGCACAATTGGTAAAGTCGTTCCTATGCTTTTAAAGTACAACACATTAAAAAACATGGGAAAGAGTGATTAAGTGGACAGACATTTTGGTGGCCTCATTGAGACTTTTTTGATCATAAACTTATTTTCAAATGTTTAATATCAATTTTCTTTTGGAAACTTTGCCTTCATTGTTATGAGGGTGGTGAGAAAGTCATCAAAAGCAGGACATTTGCTTTGGTAAATATTCTGTGTGTGTAAGCGTATATTTTTGAAATTTATTATTACTAGTATTAGTACTTTGCATGGTGTCTTCAGGAGTGAAGGTGGGGAGGGTGGGGTGTGATGAAATATGGGGTTTTTAACTCCTAAAGTAGCTTCTTTAAATTTTGACTTTGTGACGTGTATTTCAGTTTGTCAGATACTTAATCTATTATGCCTATTATGGTTCTTGGGCAATCATGATGAAGGACACCAATAATAGCTTCAGTTACTCATGTGTAGATAATGCTAGAACTTTCCCTACCTTTAAGACAGATGCTACCACAAGAACAGATTCACTGTCCAAGTTCACTTTGTCCCCAGAATTTAGTTTCTCCTTCAGGATTCTGCATGATTTCATATTGGCTGATTTTCTGAAGATGCCTTCTGTGAATGGCCCTTTTTGATTGATAAAGCAAAGCATATCCTATAGAAAGAAATGAAAAGTACATGACATTTCATATCCATAAGTTCAAAACACAAGCTTGCCTCCTTTTTGAAAGAGCTAGGGAATGTGACCGTACCGTGTTTTAGAGCTGGAAGGACTAAAGTAAATTTGGATTTGTTTTTTCAGCGTCTTTAAATATATTGTCTACCCAAAAATACGCTTTACAGTCATACACTAAACCATTTGAAACACTTGTTTTAATCAGATTTTTTCCTTTTCAGTGAATTTATACTTTTAAAAAGTTAGTCTCTGTGTCAAGGCCTTTGTAGAATCACCCTTCTCTCTCCTACCCCTCCATTCTTCTTCCATTGTTCCCTTACATACATGCTATTCCCCAAGTGTGGGAATCTCTTTGCCACGCTCATTTTCCATTTGCTTATTCCTCTTTAAGTGACTGTATACTCCATTCCTACTTCTTCTCCTTCTTTCCCTCTTTTAAAATCAGGCTCAAAAACTCTCTCCTCCTTCTCTGATTACATTCCCTTCCCATGAGTCTTTCATTGCCTTTAGTTGTACCTTCATGTCCTCTGTCTGCAGTGTAGAAAGATAATAGGGGTTGGATCCAGGTAATATAAAGGATCTGAACTCTATTATGCTACTTATCTGGTGTGTGACCCAGGGCACATACATTTTTACTGAGGCTTTTCTAATTCATTTGTGAGTTGGGATGATGATATTCATAGCTACCCCCTAAATTTGCTGTAATGCAGGGACTGGGGTAGTACCTAGCATGTAAGTAACATCATAAATTTCTTCATATGTAGCATAACATTCCCTACATCTAGTATAGTGCTCAGAGAAACCCTGGATACTCAATAAATGTTAACATTGACAATTCAGTACACCAATTTGAGATAGGACAGGCCAAAGTCTGTGGCTTTCATTTGACATATTCTGTTAGTATTAACAGATTCATATTTGCCAGAAGATGAGTCACTATGCTTCGTGAGATATTTTGAGTTGTACGATTGAGTAGACTCAGCTGAAGGAGACTAATATGAGCTCAGGAAGGCAATGAAAAGAGAATATAAAGATGAGATAGACTCTCAGAGATTCATGCACACAGTCCATATTTTGGCTGGTCTGAACAGGCCTATGTGGGTCTTTGTGGAAACAAGGAGAATGGACAAGAGTTATCTTTTCCTGTTGTATTTGCCTCATGACTTTGCAGTACCTAAATCAGATTTTATTCTTTGAAGTAATAGAAACAAAGCTTCTCAGCCAAATCCAGGAACTGGCTAATTATTTTTCCATTTGGTTGTAGATTTAAATGAGAACACTTGGCCTCTCAGGGCTCCCCCTCCTCAGGAGGGCTAATAAGAGACCAAAATGAGACCTACCAGAATGGGGGAGGGCAGGTGGTCATTATCACACACATCCATGAGGGAAACTCCGAAGAGCTGTGCTGGCTTTGCAGAAGGTGGAGCTGTGCACTGGCTGTCCTGGCAAGCTCTGGGGCCCCACCTAAGGGCCCAGTTTATGAAAGGATTCCTTTTAACTGTCTTCTGGCCTGAACCTAAGGAAGAAATGAGAGTAGTAGTAGTAGTAGAAGTTAATTAACCTTAATTTTTTCCATTTATGTTTTACTGCATGTTCATTGCTATGGCTAGAAGAGGGAAATTGAGTCATTTGTGTAGTATTCCCCACATTCTGAAATTGGCTAATACCATCCTTATGGTGCTACTGTGTTCTTCCCCATATCCAGCAAACTGATAGTTAAAACTGGAGACTTGATCAGACTCAGGGTCAATACTTCTGGTGCCATTTACTACCTATTATACTGCATCATGAGGCACTTAGCCTGTAGTTGTTAGTGTCCTCTTGTTAAGTATGATCGGTGGATTCAAGTGTCAGATCCAGTTTTAAAAGCTAAAAAGATTGAGTATTCAAATCAAGCAGAGTTTGGTAATCATCTGCTTTCACAGTGAGTTTTCTCCCAGACTTAGATTTCCTCTTTGGTTTTCTGAATGTTCCACTGTCTCTGATCAAAAGGATCTGCCTTTCATGACACAATCTGCCTGACCCCACTTCTCAGCCAGCCTGAGGCTCCTCTACTCTGAGCCATCTCCATGGATGACTTTATGTGGGGGTGGGGGGTATGAGAGGGGGTCCATGGGAAGTAGTCTTTACACGCTGGCTATGTGGGAAGATTATCCAGGTGGCTGTGTTTGTTTGTTTGTTTCTTTCTTTCTTTCTTTCAAGTTTATTTATTTTGTGAAAGAGAGAGAGAAAGAGTGTGTGTATGCAAGTGCATGTGAGCAGGGGGAGCTGCAGGGAGAGAGAAGAGAAAGAACTCCAAGCAGGCTCCACGCTGCCTGCACAGAGCCCAGCTTGGGGCTCGATCTTCCGAACTGTAAGATCATGACCCTGAGCCGAAATCAAGAGTCAGCCACTTAGTCGACTGAGCCACCCAGGCGCTCCCAGGTGGCTGTGTTTCTTGTGACACCCCACCAAGCTACCTGGAGATGGTTTTTTAATTATCCAACACTCCCTATCAAAGGCATGCAGAAGAAGAGCTTTACAAAGAAAAGGTGATCAGCAATGGAAAAGCTGAGTTCAAAGTTTCTACTGCTCAGCTATCAATGTTTTCCTTATAAGGTACCTTAACATTTGTTTAAATAATCTGCTTAAATAACTGAGCTCTTTAAAAGTCCAGAGAAAAGTCAAGTTACAACTTGGATAAACAGATGAGCAACATTTCACCAAATACCTTTAAACACCCATCCACTGGCTTCTCTGGGATGTAGTGAGGGCATCACCATGTCCACTTACATGGGTGGCAACACTCCTGGTGCTTGATCAGAGAGACCATATCTAAGAACCAGAAGTATCCTGGTTCTGCCACTTAGACAAGTTGCTCAAAAATCTTTAAGCTTCGGGTTGCTCAAATTTAACGTAAATGATGCTACCTACAACTCATTGAACTAAATATAATGTACTACTCAGCACAAGGCTTGGCTCATGGCAGCCTTAATAAAAGTAATTTCCTTGCTGAGAGGGCCTAGGGCAGTCTAGATATCAGTCTCTTCCCCCCAAAGGAGACCTCACTCCCATTCTCGGTTTCATTTTGCAACCTCTAGAAGGTATGCAATCATGAAGGAATGCCACCACTTTGCCTAACTAAGGCTCTCTCTTCCCACCCTGAAGTCCATACCCCTGACATTTTAAAAGGAGTGAAGGAAGAAAGCAAATAAATTCTCAAATCTGGAAGGAGATTCCTGTACATCAAAACGTACAAATGTTTGCTTAAGATACAAGTTAATATATAAATTGAGTTGTTGTATGCAACCTGGTTTCCCTACTCTTACCCTAGTTTTATTATTTGGAAAACTATCCAAATATATTCCATTATGGAGCTTTAATTAAGAATGCTTTTAAGAAGAGTGTCGTATCCCTTGATACAAAGCCATAAATCTAGCTACTCCATGAGTATATACAGAAAGCAAATACATGGGGAGTCTGAGTGGCTAAGCATCTGACTCTTGATTTTGGCTCAGGTCATTTCATGGTTCATGGGACTGAGCTCCATGTGGGGTTCTGCACTGACAGTGTGGAGCCTGCTTGTGATTCTCTCTTCCCCTTTCCCCTTGCCCCTCCCCCATTCATGTCACTCTCTGTCTCTCTCTTTCTCTCTCTCTCAAAATAAACAAACATTTAAAAACAAAAAAGCAAGTATATCTGAAGTCCGATACTTTCTCAAAGACATTTTTGGGCTTAGCTGGACCTTTTGTAATGTACATTATTTGGTGTTAGAGTTCATGTTGCCTCTGTGACTAATAAAAATATATGCTATAGACATGAAAAATATGGGAATGATTAAACAAGCTAACTCGATAGAAATCTATCCTTTCTCAAACAGTACTGGCAAGATTTGGGTTAGCACTTCCTAATGATCGAGTTAGAGTATGAATATTAAAAAATAAAATTTTTGAAACTTTGAGGTTATAAAATAATGATAATAACAATAAAAATACTTCCTGTTTTGACCCCAGTGCTTCTCAGGTTAATATCACATTTTCATCAGAGAATGAAATATCAATGAGGGAATATTGGCATGGTAGGGAAAAATAGTAAGACAGAAGATTAAAAAGCCCTAACCATAAAGATCATCTAGTTCCAGTCTTGGCATGGGTCTGAAACAGACGTGGCAAGTGGGGGTAGAATTAAGAGTTCAGTTCTAACTAGAACCCAAGGCCACTTCAGCCTAAGCCCAGAATAAATGCAATTCAATTCTGTAACTCTTTACTCCACTGAAGTTCTTCTGTTCCAGGTGTGTTTAAGCCACATAGACTAGACATCACACCTCCTGTGATGGCCTGAGATACTAGACAAAACCCTGGAATAGGGAAAACATGTTTCTAGACCATAAAAATCTTGTGCTCTAAGAAGACACACAGATGTGTACACACACAATACTATGTGGAAAGTGCTCTGGGGATACAGAGAAAAGAGTAAGGGTCTACCTAGAAGAATTAAAACAAACGACCTTCCGAGAAGTGAGTCAGGTCTTGATTTCAGACCTTTGGGAGTTTCTCTAAGCCTGATTCTGGGTGGGTATTGGGTTCTTGCCTATACTGTCCCTCCCCACCCCCACACGGAGAATAAGCTCTGTGTCATGAATTTGTGTTCAAGAGTGGAGATACGAGCTAAAAGAAGGCACTTGAAGGAAGGGAAGGGGCTCACCTCTCCCTTGCTGGTTCTGCACTGGGTGCCTGGGCTTCAGGATGAACTGGCCTTGCATCTCTGGGAACCCCTCCTTTGGAAGGAGGGGCTCCTGCAGGGTGGAAGGAGAGATGGAGGCCTCTGGTCCCTGTGGCAGCAGTAGAGTAGATGGAAGATGGCTCATTTTAATTCCATAGGGATGTTCATGTCCTAAATGGAGAAAAGTCTAAATGTAAATTCAGGCTGGTGCTGATGGCTGTCATCAAACCTACCTTAACACGAGTGTGTGCATCACATTGGCATATGCTGCTATTCTCCTGGGGATTCCTCCCCCATATACCCATATACACCATATACCCTCTTATGGGGGACACGCTGCAGAAATCAGGTGCTCAAGGAGAAGATTTTAAAAAGAGAAAAGAAAAGTTAAATCATGTTCCTTTGCTTGGAATACATAGATTCATCAGTGCATTACTCTGCACAATGTTGGCTTTTGCTGTTTCCATCTGAGAATATTTAAGGCCTTCTAGTTTCTGCCTTGACACTAACTAGATCTGTACACCTTAGGCAAACTACTTGACCCCTCTGAGTCTTACATTCATCCTTTGAAATGCTTACCCACCAACTTATAAGGAAATGAGTAAATATATTAATAAAAATTGCTGATTAATATTTTTTGAACAATTGAACATAGTATTTAAATTTTTTTTAACATTTATTCATTTCCTGAGAAAGAGAGAGAGAGAGAGAGAGAGAGAGAGAGAGAGAATGAGCGGGGGAGGGGTAGAGAGAGAGGGAGACACAGAATCCAAAGCAGGCTCCAGGCTCTGAGCTGTCAGCACAGAGCCTGACGCGGGGCTCGAACTCATAAACCACGAGATCATGACCTGAGCTGAAGTCTGACACTTAATCCACTGAGCTACCCAGGTGCCCCAGCTGGCCACAGTATTAAGACTTGCTATGGTCACTATTCTCTCACACATGATATCAGTCAAACAGATTTTTCATTTCCTTTTGTCAGTTCTAGAGCCAGAGATACTCAAGGGTGATGGGATGGGATGGGTGGCCTTTATGCTTTGTGCTTCCCTCCCACTGCCACCCTCCCTACCAGGGCTGTCCTGCAAGCAAGGATCAGAGGGAAGGCTGTACTGTGTTGGAAACTCAGCAGCAAAGTGCAAAATGGTGTTTACAAAGTGGAAAACCACACCCCAAATCATGAACAGTTGCCTGCCAAGTGATTTGTTTTGCTCTTTCATGTTTTAAATTGTTTCCTCTCCATAGAACTTTCAAAAGACCCTGTGCTGTGATACGGATTTCAGTTTTTAAGAATAGAATGAAAGTTCTCTTTCTGTCATTTCTGATTTATTATTGTATGTAACTTGGGGAGCCTTTGCTGCTCCTTTTCATCTGGCACAGATGAAACGTCAATGCTCGGTTCACGAGAACCACAGTGACTTCCCTCCTTTAAGGCAAAAGAAGCTTCTATGACAGCAGTACAACCAAATCACCAAGATAGCTAGGAGTTAATCCGCAATTGAGAATTGAGAGCATGTTAAGAAAGACGTTTCAAATGCTGCTAAAGGATCATCATGAATGACAGGCTCTTCAGATTCCTTAGAGCTGCCTTCATGCGTGAAGCTGTTCCAAGTCTCAAAAGTTATCATCTACATTGTTTTATCTAAATCAATGCACTTTATTAAGATAAATATATTTAAGTATTTAATGTTTTCCCCTTTTATTGCTGAACGACTTTTGCAAGATGTCAACGGTAACACAAAAACATTAAATGGTGGAGTCAGCTATGTGGTTGGTGATTCTCTGAGAATATATGTTTCATAGAAAAAATTTGTTTGTTTAGATTTCCAGGTCAGTTGAAGATATTCTTTAGATCACTTGAAAAAGAGTAATAGCCTCACAGGATTATTAAAAGGATAGAAAATGCATATAAGAGGGAATGCTCTAAGATTTCGAGCAGAAATCATTGTCACTATTACTATACATTACTGTACTTCAAGGTCTGCTACAGATCCTGTCTTCTTGTTTTAATTTTTCTATTTCTGGTAAACACTGAATAAATTTGCTAATCCAAAGATTTTTTTTCCTTTTCTTTTTTTCTTTTTTAAATCACTCATGCTAATCACTATTTTAGGAGAGGTGCAATGTGTTTATCAACAACCTTAAGAACCATGCTGGAAAAAGCTTGAGAAACAGCAAAGTACAGGTGGTTTAGTCAGTGAAGACTGGATGAGTTTAAATGTGATTATCTCATTTTCTTTATTATGCTGAAAAACTTATGGGCACAGGAAAAGTGTTTGGTACATATTTATACCTGGATTCAGAGACATGACTGGATTTTAGAGGACTCTCAAAATAGAGGCTACTTAGTAGTTAGGAAATGGAATTCAAGACTGAAATATGAAAAATAAATGTATGGGAAAAAGAAATTCCAATCCATTTTGATTTCATACCTAAGTAAGTGGGTAAATAAGTGAGTAAATAATAAATAAACAAAAACTTTCAATACATGTCTATTTGTCAGGTAAAAAAAATGATAGAGAAGAAAAATTTACATTTCTCTCCCCAACTAGACCATAAACTGCTGAATGAAGAGATGTTATCAGTGCCTGCTAAAGAGTAAGTACCCAGGAATTATTTGATAAATGTATGAGTGAATACTGCAAGTGATTTTCACTTTTAAGGGTATTTAAGCTAAAGACAGAACAATCATTACCTTGAGACTTAGAGTTACAATTCTGAACCTACCCATCTTAGATTGTCCCTGACACTTACCAATTAGTGGTTGTGGGGCTTCTCCTTTGCCAGAACTGACCCACAGCTGATAGTCTTTCTCAGAGCCCTTGGAAACAAAAAGATTATGCATCACAACAAATCTTTCACAGTACTTGAAGAACACATTTTCTTAGCATTTCTATGTTTTGAAAAAGAAAGAATTAGGGCCAGTATAAATGCTATTTGGTCTATGGAGGTAGCTGCAATTTTTGAGTTAACAACACTTGTTAACTTGTTCCCTTCACAGCCTCCAGTAGACCTTCTCAGATTCTTGTCATTTCTTGATAAAGGCTGGAGAACCACAGTACAATCCAGCCCTCACTTTGTGGGTGGCCCTTGGCATAAGAAACCACAGTTGTGCCCCTTCAACAAGGAGGAAAAGTCTAATCTCAGAAGTCCTGCCTTCTGCTGTCTCTAGACTCCTTGGATAATGTTGGCTTTTGCCTCCAAATGTCCCTGCACAGACAAGCATATTGTCCAGAGAGCCACACACCCTGCCATGACGATTCCCGAGCAAAGTAACTTGAAAGGCCATAGTAGCTCAACAGCCCTGAGCAGACAAATGCTCAAGAAGCTTTGAGGAGATAGGAAGTGAAGTCAAGCCCCACTACAGGGAGAGAAGGGACAAGAACTCTAACCTAGAGAACAAATCAGATGCAGAAAACAATTACTCTATGAAGAATTGTTGCCCAATAATATTGGAAATCCCACTTGAAACTAACAAGTCTAAATTATAAAGATTGCTGAACTATTTTAAAGAGTCTTCTAGGAGGATAAAGTAAAATATGTTTGAAATGGAGTTGTTGGTGATAGGTACTATGCTTGTCCTTGACTTCTGATTAAAAATCATGGCCTTGCCTTGAGGAGGGTCAGAGGTATGGAAAGAATCACAAGCACACACACACACACACACACACACACACACACACACAGCTAAATCAGCTCAAAATTGTATTGCAAATAGGAAGTAAGAGCTAATAAGAATCTCTTAAGGTAGGGTTCGGAAACACTATGTTGGAATCCCTTAAATCAGACATACATAAGACAAATAACCCCAGTTCTTCATTAAAATGGAAATTGTTGTCTAGTGAGATGGGTCACTTCAAGCAAAGGAAAATCATAAACATGAAATAAAATGAACAATATCATTAATCAGTCTTCCCAACTTCATCTCTAAAACCACTCACTCTCTTTCCAAGATTTAATTCTTATGCAGGGTGTATATATCATACAGAGATGTGTATGATATACAATCATAAGCATTGTTAGAAATCAATGTAGAGATGTGTTTTACTCACTACATATCAATTCAATTTTATTTCAAGTGTATTATTAAATTTTGTTTTTACAGAAATAATTGAGTTCTTATGCCAAATTCTGGTTGCCCTGAATTTTTAAGGGCCTTTATTATACCATTGGTTCAGATAGAATTTCAATACAAATCTTGTAATTATGTCATGTCACAATAGCAAGACACTTTCACATTTACAGAGGATTTTATATAAGAAGCTGTGCTTTATAAGTGCTCCCTCAGTTTTGTCAACCTGTCACCCTCTCTTTTCCCTTACAAAGCATCCCCTCAAATATACCCTGGGGTGCCTGGGTGACTCAGTCGGTTAAGCATCCCGCTTCAACTTAGGTCATGATCTTGTGGTTTATGAGTTCGAGCCTATGTCAAGCTCTGTGCTGACAGCTCAGAGCCTGGAGCCTGCTTCAGAGTCTGTGTCTCCCTCTCTCTGCCCCTCCCCTGCTCATGTTCTCTCTCTCTCTCTCTCTCTCTCTCTCTCTCTCCCTCTCAAAAATAAACATTACAAAAATTAAAAAATATATATG
The DNA here is from genome assembly GCF_022837055.1 of Prionailurus viverrinus. Lineage (NCBI taxonomy): Eukaryota > Metazoa > Chordata > Mammalia > Carnivora > Felidae > Prionailurus > Prionailurus viverrinus. The sequence continues at coordinate 104,545,412 of NC_062564.1, read as the reverse complement.
TACCCATTTCTTTCATCAAAAAAAAAAAATCAGCAACTCATACTAGCCCCATCAAAACGTAAGGAGCTGAAACCAAAACTGGATGAAAGTGATGTGTACACAGATGCCCCCAGATCCATGGTCTCAGTCAGAACTTGTCTTCTTTACCAGTTCCGAAGGGGCATGAGCAGTCTCATCCTTAGGACCTATGTCAAGGGGATGTAGCTTCTAGCCATGTGGTCTTCATGTCAACATTTACAGCAAAACATGTAATTTAAGACTCATTAAAGTGAGATTGAGTCTTTGGGTGATGACCAGGGTAAATAGTGATGGGGAGGAATCAGGAAAGATGACACAGAAAGAAGAGTCCACTAGAGAAGGAAATATTTAGAAATTTTGAAATATTTTACTGTCTATGTATAGAATGTATACAGTGAACTGCATGTTGTTATTAGCACTCTAAAATTATAGCCCAATTTTTTGCTCTGATTTTGAATTTGCACAAAATTGAAAATGGAAATACCAGAAGAGCGCCCATGTATATAGCTTCACTGCCTTCAATTTCTCAGTTTGGGGTGGGGGGCAAAATATGGCTATGATATCTTTAATAATAAGCTGCTTTATAATGGGAGATGCACAACACACACTCACATATACACACACAAATCTCAAAGGTCAAGGTTGGTTTTTAACTAAAAATAGTTTGCAGGCAACTTACAGTTATTCCTAGCATTGGTAGTGACATGTTGATAATGTCATTCGCTGTGTCTGAATTTGCCACTGTTACAGTTACAGACTATAGAAAAGAAATAAAGAAAAATTGCTATAAATTGAAAAAAATTGAAACCATGTAACTAATTATTGTCAAATTATTACCCATATTCTAAAGGCAAAGCTTGCTTTCAGGTAATGACAAAATAAAGCACATGAAAAGCATACACTCTTAATTATGTTTTCATTTCTTTATATAACATGAAGCTAGTGGGAAGCAGTAAAACATATATTTCTCTTAACGGATTTGTGGCACACAAAATACAGCAGCTTAAGCAACAAAACAAACAAAACACTGAGAATCCCAAGAAGATGCATGGGCTGATCCTCAGCTCCATAAAGCTAGTTCCAAAATGGAGCAGAGGGGATAGTTTAAAAAAGAGGAGCTGGATGTTTTTCTCTCTTCCTGAGTTGTGTTTTTATAGTATGGCTTTATTCATTTGCAATTACACACTCAGTTTCAGCAAAATCAGAATAAGAACTAGCTATAAAAGACATTTTTAAAAAATTACTATTTGGTCAGTACTTTCTTTGTGTCAGGCATCATAGTTACTAAGGTTTTCATTGTTGAAATCTGTTGAGACAAATAAAACCAAGGAGTCTAGGAGATGAGATTGAAAAGTTTAGAAATTTACATTCCATTCCCAACTCTGCCAGTGAGTGGGTTATTATTTATAATAGCTCTCTACCATACCTTACATTGAGAAACTGCTCTACAAAACTAGGAAAACAGTTTACAGAAAATTACCTGAAAGGGATTAATAGGATTCTGAGATATTATCTATAAGACTATCTGAATTCCAAAAGACATTTTAAAATAAGACAATATGAGGGGCGCCTGGGTGGCTCAGTCGGTTAGGTGGCCAACTTCCGATCAGGTCATGATCTCATGGTTCATGGGTTCGAGCCCTGCATCGGGCTCTGTGCTGACAGCTTGGAGCCTGGAGACTGCTTCGGAATCTGTGATTCCCCCTCTCTCTCTGTCCCCTTCCCCAGCTCATGCTCTGTCTCTCAAAATAAATAAATAAATAAATAAATAAATAAATAAATAAATGTTAAAAAAAATTCTTTTTAAAATAAGACAATATGTAACCAATAAGACAATATATAATATTATTAGGCAATGAGGCCTATGTCCTTTGATAAAGAGTGCTTAAAGAAGGCAAACAGCACAAGTGGACACTCATAGGCCTTAAAAATACTAAGAACAGAGTTAAAAGAAACCCTTTCATAATTCATTACTTGGCCTTTCATTGTATTTTTCTTCTTATGAATGGAATGCAATTATTTGATATGTCAGATGGCCATGAAAGTTGATAATCAGACTTTTATAAACAAAAGCATTCATTGATTTCAAACTACCTGTAGCTTTAAGGAGTATAAAAAAATGTTTAGAACCCAGCAGCAGAGATCAGAGCACTCAAAGTCAGGGATGTAAGGGGCTTCCTATGCTAAATTATCTAGGAGGATTCAAAAGTCTGACTGGGTCTTAGCTTGAGATTTAATTAGAAGTAATGGTTCTGCTATTTTTTAAGATGTCTGAAAACCTTTCAATACAACTTAACAAGTCTCCCATGAAATCTTTTTAATGTAAAAAAAAAAGATCTCTTTTGAAATGCTAATATCACTCCTTAATTTATTTGGTCTGCCAGATAATGGTTTTCAAGGCATAAGGAACACACTGTGTTCAAAATAGTAATTCCAAGGATGTATGTAAATTTTCCTGCATGTCATATGTTCTCCAAAACACAAATTTCAGTAGATAGAGCTCTTTATAAACAAATAACTTTTAAAGAAATAAACTGTTTTTTGAAATTATTTAAAAGAAAGGGAAATGTTGCCTTCTTTTCTCATATGAAAAACCAGGAAAATGTGATCAATTCTCAAGAGCTAAAGCCAACTCTGAGGTGATCTAGATATTCAGATTGTTAGGCAAAAACAGCAATTACAATAATGCTCAATGATACAAATGAAAATATGCTCACAATACACAAAAAGGGATGCATCTTAGCATAGAAATTGAATATATTTAAAAATAGAAATTTTTTTATCTGAAAAATATATTAAAGAAAAAATTTACTGGCTAGGGAACATCATATAATGGGGACGACAAATGGCAGTCAGTGATTTTGGAAAATAGATAATAGAAATTATCCAGTCTGAGGAAGAAAAGGGGAAAGAAAGATTGAAAAAAATTAACAGAGTCTGAGGGACCTGTGAACAGTATGAAAGGGTCTAATACACATATAATTGAAATCTCGGAAGGAGAGAAGAAAGAAAATGGGGAAGAAAATATTTGAGGTAATAATGACTAAAAGTCCCCAAGTTTGATGAAAGACAAGTTTATAAATTCAAGAAGTTCAGAATATGCCAAATAGGACAGATTCAAGAAAACCATGCTTTGATACTTCGTAGCCACACTACGAAAAACCAAAAATAAAGAGAAAATCTTGAAAGTGGCTAAAGAAAAATGACAAATCCCCTTCAGAGGATTGGTGTTTGAATGACCCCAGACTACCCATCAGAAAGCACAGAAACGAAGAAAAGAGAGTACAAAACCTTGAAAGGGCTGAAAGGAAACAATTTGCAAACAATTTGTATCCCCAAATCTATCTCTCAAGAGTAAAGGTGAAATAAAGCCATTTTCAGATAAAAGAAGGAAATCTGCCTACACCACATCTGCACAACAAGAAATGCTGAGGATCGTTTATTTCTCTAGGATGAAATGAAACTGTGTTAGGGGGAAACTTGGATCTTAGGAATGAATGAAGACCATTAGAAATGTTTCTTTTGTGTAAATTATACATAAGTTGATTTTTAAAAAATTTCAAAGTAATTTTCCATGAAGCATTCTGAGTGTAACCCACTCCCACAGTTGAAATCAAAGCGGGCAGAGACGAGAATGTGCTCTGCTGTGTCTCTGCTCTCCTCTCCATTCAGTGCATCTATCTGGTGCTTGGAAACAGATCAAAATATTTGCATGGCCTTTCCTTTGGCCAGGAAGTAACTGTCTTCAACTACGTCTTTTTCCACCTTCAAATACTATTTTGTGTGATCTCGAGCTACTGTAAAGTGTTACAGAAAAAAAAAGTGTCATTTAAAAATACCCAAAAATATCATTGTAAATGTCTTGGCTACTGCACTACAATTTCAGAAATCAAACTTTATACAAATAACTGGGGCAATTGGTTTGATTTTTTTTTCTCCAGTAGCATAAAAAAAGTGAGAAAGAAATATGCTGATCCCTTAAAAGTGTCATCCCTCTGAGCTCAAGTCAAACCTGATATTCCTTGGAATGAAAGACCTTTCAAAGCTCCTTTGCATTTGACATAAGGACTGAATGTAATACCTGACCCTTGAGTGGATCCTGTACTAGAAAGGAGACGTTATCAAGGTCGACTGACAAAATGGGAACACTAATGGCGTGGTAACGCATTATACCAATGTTACATTTACTAAAGGTGATAACTACAGGGTGGTAATAGAAGAGAATACCCTTATTCTTAGGAAATACTTAGGTTTAAGGATAAAGGGCCATGGTGTTGTATGAGCCTCAAAAATAAGGGTATACATACACATAATAGAGACAGAGAAAGAAAAGAAATGGTAAAGCAAATGGAGTAAAGTGTTACGGATAGGTGAATCCAGGTAAAGAGTACAGGAGGTGTTTTTTGTACTATTTTTATTTTTGCAACTTTTCTGTAAGTTTACAATCATACCAAATAAAACATCATGGGGAAAAAAGAACTGTGGAAACAATCCAAACCATTCTGTACATAAGTAGTGACCATTGGAACAAAATGTTTTAATTCTAGTAAGATATACCTGCGTGTGAAAATCACTTTACTAGAAGCCCCTGTAATTGCTATTAGAAGGATTCAGAGAAATATTGTGGGCATTTAACATGCAATATTTTCCCATGCTTACGCACTGTAGCTAGCATGGATTCCTCTTGCTTCATATTACCTAAGATTCACTTTTTATGTATACAAAAACATACGTGTAGACAGGGAAATCCATTTTCCCACATGGCACTTTTTTAAATACTCTCTCTTCCTCTCTTTTCTTTTCTCCTTTCTACCTCATTTTTTTTTTCCTTCCCTCCCTCCCTATCTACCCCTCCATCTCCATCTCTTTCATTCTGTCTGAATCAGGAACTTGGAATTTAATTTTTAGTCTTAAAAACACTTACACCACCACAGTTCTCGATGTCTCCAGTGAAGATTTGGAGGGGAATGCTTTTTGGCTGGTCCTTCTCTTTGGCTAGATTGATGTACCTAATCAAATTCAATAATAACCCAAATTGAGTAGGATGAATTAGCTATTAGCTTACTTTCAAATCAATCTATGTTGCTAATATTTTCAACATACTGTGTCATTTTTTAAAAGCATGTAGGGGCACCTGGGTGGCTCAATTGGTTAAGCATCCAACTCTTGATTTTGGCTCAGGTCATGATCTCATGGTTCGTGAGATCAAGCCCTGCATTGGGCTCTGTGCTGACAGCATGGAACCTGCTCACGGGATGCTCTCTCTCCCTCCCTCTCGGCCCCTCCCCACTCACTGTCTCTTTCTCTCTCTCAAAATAAATAAACATTTAAAAAAAAAGCATATAAATAAATAGCCAAATCAAATTATGGGCTGGAAGAAAACATGCAAAAATATTTCAGGAAAATGAGACATGACTCAGAAAACAACAGATCACTGTCATGATGTGAGATCTGAGCAGCAGATCCAGTGGTCAAAGCTTTCCTACCTAGACTGGAGGGCCCAGCCCCTTCCTGGGCTCCAGGGCAGGAATTAGCAGTTGCTTTGACAATCAGTGAGTAATCTGCACTTAAGGAATGTGTTTTGAGAATAATGTTAGCTCCAATCATTAGGTTGGAAAGAAGGGGAAGATGAGAGTGATAACCAGAACTTCATCAAAAATAAGCAAAATATACATAGAAATGAGAGCACATTATCTGCAGTGGCAGCCAGGGTAAATCTAAATAAGAAATTATTTGGAATAGTCTAATAATACTAAGGAGAAGGAGAAGAGTTTGAGGGCATGATTTTGAAGAAATTTGCATTCTCTTATCATGGGTTAAAGATTTAAAATATGTATACTGACAAAATACCTTTGAAGGAAAGAGTACCATTTTTCCTTTAGTTCGGAAGACCTGCAATTTAAGAAATGGGAATAAAAATCAAACTCAAATTATTAAGATCACCATTCAGACAAAAATAGCAGCAGCCAGTTATTATTGATGTGGTTGCATGTGTAAGTTGTACTCTCCTCACAATCGAGCTTTTGATGGACCCTGCTCATTTACGAGCAGTATTACAATAATGGGAAATAGATCCTAAAGGGGAAGAAAGGTTGGTTTCTAATCTAAATGCTTAATTGTAACTATGTGATGCAAGCTATGCGATCATGGGCATGTTGCTTAACCACTCTGAGTTTCAGTTTCCAGAACTGGAAAAAGTTAATTTTACCTCAGAGTGTTCCTGCCCCTGCAAGTGCTATTCAAATATAAAGAAACATTATCATTCAAATTAAATCGTACTTAAGAAATTTGGCATTTGGATGGAACTATCTTGGCCTAGAAATAAGAATATCTTTTTAGGAAAAAACACCCATAATATTTTATTTCTTTATACATATTAGCATATTGTAATATGTTAAATTAGTTCCTAGAAAACTTATTCTTCATTACTATGATCCTCTGAGCAAAATCAGTCCGTCTACGGCTAAATTACTAAAGGTTATTTTCTGTGCTAAAGTTTCCCTAGGATTTAGTAGCAAAAAAATGCGAATGTTTTAAACCCCATTCATATGTGGACTTATCACTTACTAGCATTTTTTTTTTTATTGTGGTAAATTACACATAACATTGAACATTAGTGACCTTTAGTACCTTCTCACTATTGTGCAACCATCATGACTATCTAGTTCTGGAACATTTTAATCACCCAAAAGCAAACCCAGTGTCCATTAAGTAGTCGCTCTCCATTTCCCACTGTCTCCAGCTCTTATACCACATTTTGTTTATTTGCTGATACACACTTGGGTTGTTTCCTTTTTTTTTTTTTTTTTTTTTTTGCTTATTATCGACAATGCTGCTATGAACGTTTGTGTATCAATTTTTGTATGAACATGTTTTTAATTGCTCTTGGGTATATATCTGGAAGTGGCATTGCTGGGTCATATGATAATTCTGTTTAACTTATTGAGGAACCTTCAAACTATCCACAGTGGCTGCCACATTTTATACTCCTACCAGCAACACTGCTCCCCACTCCCTCCATCACGATTTTCAAGACCTGTTTCATCAGAAAAATGGAACACCCATTTAGCATCCCAACCTGCATGGACATGGCTTCTAAATATGTATGCCAATCTGCAGAACAGTAATAATAACAAGTAAAAAAAGCACTAGGTGCCAGGCATTCTTATAAATGCCTTATATATATTCATACAGCTTTTTAACCTAACGTGCAAACCTGGCTTCCGCATTTTCTCTCTCATTAGGAAAAAAAAGTTTCTTGGAAATTCCCTAATCAAAGACTTTATATATTATCAACTGAAACTATTTCCTCCCATTTGCAACATGGAGAGGCCATTAAGCAATAGGAACTGATAATCTTTTCAGAAATATGCCATGGAAAAGAAGACATGCCGAGATGATATACATCCATATTTCTTCCCAGTAGGTTTTGAAAATTTTTCATTATGTCAACAGCTGCATTACAGAATTTAATAAATTAACAACTTGTAAACATTTTCGTTGTCTCATCTTTATGATGACACGTGAGATTTTGGTGGAGTGGGGCGAGGAGAAGAAAGAAGGGTGATGTGTTCATGTGATGAACACTCATTGTGTAAAGCAAGAATGAGACTTGGGGTGTGGTTGTTTCAAACAACAGATGTAAATGTTGCATGACCCCTGTAAAACCAGGAATGTCTCTTGGGATGCCACATTCCCCATCCTCATGTCAGCCTGAAAATGTGTCTTGCACAACTAATCCCTACTCCATGAAATCAAACTTTTGCTTTAGACTGTCACCTCTCTATAGATACCAACTAAGATAATCTGTACACGGCAATTCAGGCAATCTCATAGTCGATGGCATAATTAATTTATTTGTAGTAATTACATCTTATTTTTAAATGAATTAACTTGGGAATATAAAAGCAATTTTTCAAATTTAATTGGACTATTTAATAGTACTTGCTCAAGAGAAACATTCCTGTGATTTACAAACACAGAGAACTCCCTGGGAATTAGGGGGCAGGATATTGGAGTGAGGCCCTAGAACCACACTCTCTTGATTCTCTTTCCACATACCCAGAACACCCAACTCCTCAAGTGGCTCCTAGAGCCCACTTGAAAGACCACTGATCAAAACCAAAGGAAGTGACTCCAGTAGTCCCCACTCTATGTTATCTTATTCCTTACATTTGCACATAAAAACCCTTTTGGAGAAAGTACAAGGCAAACAAGTGTCATTGATGGAGGTTCAAAAGTGAGTCACTGGCTTGATATACAATCAGGTTAAAATGTTTTCCTTTCTAACCCATGTAAATACAAGACCAAGCTGTAAGTCTTACCTGAAGGTGGCCACAAAGTTCACCGTGGGCCAGCCCAAGATGAAGGACCTCTCAGCATTGATGCTGGTATCTCCCACCTTGTCGGTACAGTTGGTTATCCACATGGTGCTCAGTGGTATTTGATTTTTTATCTTAAAGGTGTTTTTATAACTAGAAAGAAAGATACCCACACAAGACGTCTGTTAGTTTGTTTCATAAATGTGATGGGGGCAGCTGTGCTCGTGAGACACAAGGGCTCGTTGCTCCAGGGCACAGTGTGCCTCCCTCATCTCTACTACCCTCTGTGCACAGCCCAGCAAATGGTTACATGGGCTTTTACAAAGCGTGTGTTGAGCAAAGTCTGGCCTAGGAAGACCCTCAAAACACTTTCCCTAGCCATTTTTCTGAATGTTGAGTATTAAGTAGAGAGTATGTATTTTAAAGCACTTAAAGAAAACCCTTAATTCATTTATTATTGTTAGATTTGTGACTTATTATTACATATAATTTTATGGTTATTGTTACAGTTAATTATTCGTTTGTGTCTTGCTTACTTCAAAAAGTATTTGAGGGCTGAACAAAAATACACAATACATTATTTTTTTTTTTTTTTGAGAGAGAGAGAGAGAGTGCACAAACACAAGTGGGGCAGAAGGAGAGGGAAAGAGAGAATCTTAAGGAGGCTCCATGCCCAGCACAGAGCCTGGCTCAGGGCTTGATCTCATGACTGTGAGATCATGACCTGAGCTGAAATCAAGAGTCGGATGCTTAACCAACCGGGCCACTGAGGCGCCCCAGATAAAAATAGTTATACAGTTTTTTCCTACAAGAGACAAACCAAAAACAAAACATAAGCTTGCATCAGAAAGATTTAAAAGTTATTTTCAACCTTAAATAAAAATATATATTGTCAGGGTGCCTGGGTGGCTCAGATGGTTAAGCGCCAGACTTTGGCTCAGGCCATGATCTTGCAGTTCGTGACTTCGAGCCCTGCATTGGGCTCTCTACTGTCATCACAGAGCCTGCATGGGATCCTCTGTCCCCTTCTCTCACTCTGCCCCTCCCCTGCTTGCTCTCTCTTTCTCTCTCACACATGCACACACGCACACACACACACACCCACACACATGCATGTACTCTCTCTCTCTCTCTCTCTCTGTGTGAAAAAATAAATAAAAACATTAAACAAAAAATCTTTTGGGATAATATTTCTACCCTTTGCCATGGCCTGTGTAGACCCTGTGTGACTGGATCCCTGAATACATCTGATCTCATGCTCCATACTTTAGGCTCCAGTCAAATCCACCTTCCCTGAGCCGCTCCCCCCAAGAGACCAGGTGGCACCCACTTAGGCCCGCTTAGTCCCTCATCCTAGAAGTTTCAGTCATCTTGTCCAGGAATGTGACTGCTTCTCATCTAATCTAGTTTAAATGCTGCCATCTTGGAGAGGCCCTCCTAGACAACCCCTCACTAATACCTTCCCATCTTCTCCACATGGCACCCTTCTGCCGGAAGCACTAATCACAATCTATACATCCCCCCCTCTTATTTTTATCATTTATCTGTAGGTCCCAGGCAAGAGAGACACCACCTGTCACGTTCTCAACTGTCTTCTCTACAGGGGCACAGTACAAAACAAGACTTCCATAATTGAATGAATGAAGGATCAAAACACTTGCAAAAACAAAAGAAAAACACAATGTTTTCTTACAGTAAAGGCTAATGGAAATGTAACTTTATGATAATCAGAAAGGTGTATAGCATAGTATACATACTCGGTATTAGACATCAGCAACAAATCATTGAACAAGAAGAGGTGCCGTTTCTGCCTCCTCCAGCCTTGCTTGAGTTCAACAGGGCCATGGATAAGCAGGGTATGGGTGGCACCCTCAGATGATGTAGTGTTTTCGCTGTGGGCGTCCATGTCAACAGAAGAGCTTTCCCTGCAAATACATCAAACACCATGGAGCAGCTAGTTACTGAGTCAAATACATACAATATAGTTTTATGCTAAATGTCAGGGTTCACACAACACTAAAAATTAGTCTCAACCTCCAAAGCAAGACTCCAGAGCTCAAACTCAGGAATCACCAAGTTATAGGAAGCTATCAAAAGAGATAAGATCACTTGGGGAGTTGATACAGATGGAGACAGTTTCAAGGACAAAGCCCTTGGGGCATGCCAACTTTTAGAGGTGGGGAGGAGAAAGCCACAGAGCTAATCACGAGCTGTTATTTGGGAGGGGAGAACCAAGAGGCCAAAGGTAGAGAGTATTATAAGAAGGTAGACCACTACCAAAAAACAAGACAATTTGTGGCCTAATATAAAATAAAATGATGTTTGTGAAGAATTAAATACAACTTGGCTTCATGTTAACATAAAATGTAGATAACTGAAGATCCTGGAAAATTGACCCCAGTCTTATCGTAATCAACATTTAAACTTTGGGGGGAAATTCTCAAACACCAGCAAAAATCACAGAAACATCAAAAAGTTTCTAAACATAAGAGTTTAGCTACTACTTGGCTGAGCTATGACTCTGACAGGACTTTCTGGTCATCATGGGTAAAACAGCTAAATTGTACAGAACGCAAAAATTCTTTCATAAATAGGATAGATTATTTCACAGACCAGAAAATTTTCTCTCATGGAGCCAAGAAAGTGTCTTCCCCCCAGAATGTAAAGCTGCCTCCCTTCTGCTCAGCAGCACTGAATCTTATGAACATGAGTAGCTTTTCATGAAATCAGTGCTGAAGTTACGAATTAGTCCATATGCGTTAGAAGAAACAAAAGAGAACAACACTTCCAGTTACTGTCGGTCTGTTTTGATGATCAAAAATAGTATATTAAAAGACTACCTTATAAGGTGAAGCCTTGAATGGCCACCTAAAAGTTCAGCATGCTTTCTGATTGGCGTGAACATCCTTTTTTCTTCAGTTCTTGGCACTGAAAATCGAAGTGAGTCTACAGCACGTGGCAGAGTACTGTAAAATGCTTGAAGCCTGAGGATTCCACAGTAGTCAAGATCACTGCCATTATGATGTCACGGTTCTAAGGCTCAGGTCATAACTGACAAACTGACATACTTGTTTCCCTGATTTGGCCTCTACCTTTTGATTTTTTATTTTGAGCTAACTGTGGATTTATATCCAGCTGTGAGAAATAATACAGAGAGATTGCATCAGTTTTTTACTCATTTCCCCCTAATGGTAATATCTTTCTAAACTATAGTACAGTATCATAACTAGGATATTAACATTGATACAATCAAGATACAGAACACTTCCATCACCATAAGGGTCCTTCGTGTCACCTTTTTACGGCCACACAGACTTCCTTCCATGCCCACCACCTCTTTAATCCCTGGCAATCACAAATCCGTTCTCCATTTCTGTAACTGTGCCAGTCCAAGAATGTTATAAAAATGGGATCATATAGTGTGTAACATTTTTAGATTTGCTTCCTTCCATTCAACGTAATTGGAGATTCATCCAGATGGCTGGAGGCATAGTTCATTTCTTTGTGTCTCTTAGTAGTATGCCATGATATGGATGTACCACAGTTTGCTTAGCCAATTGGTGAAGGAGTTCTGGATCGTTTCCAGGTTTTGGCTATCACTAATTCAGCTGCTTCACTAGGACAGCGGGGTACTCAAGGGCACAGCTAAGGTCTGCGGGGCACAGGGTAAGCATCCCACGTCACGACTGGTATTACAACTGGTTGCTGGAGTCAGAGCTATAGCAAACCTCCACCTGCCATGAGAACCCTCCCCAGCTGCTGGGGGCTGCTCAGGTCTCCGGGTTCTTTGAACCCTGTATCCCCTCCCCCTGCCCTCTCTAATGATGCTAATGATGCTAAACATCTTTTCATGTGTGTATTTGCCATCTGGACATCTTGAGTGCCGTAAGAACCTGTAGTTCTAAATTTCAAAAACATTTTATGAAAGATGGTGTTCCCTTTCCACTAGAAAACTGACCATTTTACAGGTGAGGAGGCTGCTGCACAGACAGGTTAGATACTTTAAATCCAGGCAGCCATGATGTAACATGAGGCATTCAAATCCAGCTGACTCAGGAGGTCACACAGTTTCCTGTAAGCTCCTCCTCCCCCAATCTCTTCTCACAGGGACAGTCTCTTTCCTTTGACAACTGTGGAAGACTGCAATTTGATCCTACTGACAAAGTTTATGGTTTCCCTTACAGGGTCTTATAGCAGGTATTTGAATACATGTCTTTTATTCCCCACTAGACTCTATGGACCCCAAGGGAAAAGTCTATGTCTGATTTATCATTTACTTCTCACGAGCATTGGTACAGTGGAGCAATGCAAGCATTTTATTGAATGAGTGAATGAAATAGTTTTCTGGCACCGACGGAGGGGGAGAAAGCATGACCTAAAATAGTCTGTCTCTCATTTACTTCATTCATTCAACAGCTAGTGTTTGTGTACTAGGAGAAAGGCACTTGATAAGTCTGGGCAATAGGGACCAAGGCCCAACTTTCACAAAACCTGGATTTAAATGAGGGGGCAGGGGAGCAGAAATTAAACAGAGTCCCAACAATAATTGTGTAACACCAGACTCTGGAAAGTACCACAGAGAAAAAGAGTGAAATGAGAAATTAAAAGAGGGACTCGACCCACCTGATTTCAATTGTGGAGAGGGCAAGCAAGAGCTCTTTGGAATGGAGCTTTAAAGAACAATTTGGAATTACTCAGTGAGAGGACAGGGAAGGGGAAGGAAGGGGGAAGGGAAGAGGAGACAAGAGAAGTATGTTGGAGGGTAAGGTTCATTTTTCAGCTGAAGGGACAGAATGCAAATATATGCGTTTCAGAGACACGAAAGAGTTTGCTAGATTGGAGACACAGGCAGAAGGTACAGGAGAGTGAGACACGCCTGCAGAGGTAGCTCGAGGCCAGAGCACAGGTCCTTGTGGTCCTTCTAGACTGTGGTAAGTCCTCTTATCTTAAAACCAAACTAGCAGAGAACTGGCACGTAGATAGTGGCATCCAGACTTCTCACCACTTTTACAGGCAACAAGTGCTAGTCTGGGCATGCTTGGCTGTATTTAGACCCATGGAGGCTCATTGGGCAACACTTTCTGGCCTTTCCTCGAGCATCTGTCAAAATCTATTTAAGGTAAGAAACGTAGGCAGACTTACCTCTGCACCTTCCCCAACTCCCAGATTGCGTCCCATTTCCTGCTTCTCCCCTTCAGAGATTTTAGAGATTTAAAGACCAGGAAAACTTCTCTCCTCCTAGAATCCACTCTCTGTTTATCAATTCTGATATGCATTAGACTCGCTTGAGGGAGCTTTTCAGGCACTTCCCCCCCAGAGATTCTGATACATCAGCTCTGGGAAACCTGTATTTTTAAAAACTTTTTTTGAGTGATTCTTTTATGTAACCAGGATTGTGAGTGACAGTATTTTAGGAACTCATTGAAACAGATGTAATGTTCTGATACCATCTCCCCCTTGTAGTGGCGCAAAGGCGAGAAAAGTTTTTCTTAGAACGATCGAGGGAGTTTTCCTTAGTCACGTAATAGTTACCTGTACGTGGAATAGTTAAAGCTTAATTTCTTCCAAAATACCATTGTTATTTATTTTAATGTGTGACGAATGAGCTCTAAACAGAATAACATTGATAGGGTCTGTTTTCATTTATTTCCTCTAACACTTAACTTTTCATCTTAAATATCAAATAGAAGACATAGTATAAGGTGACCCTGTGCCAATAATTACATTTTTAAGCACTTTCCAAAGACAGGACTGTTTTCTTAATTTACTTTCTTTCTTTTAAAATTTTATTTTATTTTTATTTCAATTCCAGTGAAATTAATATACAGTGTTATATTAGTTTGAATTGTACAATATAGTGCCTCAACAATTCTCTACGTTACTCAGTGCTTATCATGAGAAGTATACCCTTAATCTCCTTCATCCATTTCACCCATCCCCCCACCCCTCTGGTAACCATCAGTTTCTTTTCTATAGTTAAGAGTCTGTGTTTGGTTTGTCTTTTTTTCTTTATTCATTTGTTTTGTTCCTTAAACTCCATGTATAAGTGAAATCATATGGTATTTGTCTTTCTCTGTCTCTCTCTGACTTATTTCACTAAGCATTATTCCCTCTAGTCCATCCATGTATTCTGCCATTACCAAAGCCTGGGAGAGACACCAGGTGTTAATATCGATTGAATAACTACACACTGCCAAGTTCTTTGCCAGGCAGTTTAGGGACATCATCTCATTTCCTTGCAGCAGATTTATGAGATAAAAATCATTATTTCCATTTTTTATGGATAAAGAAACTGAAGCTCAATAAAGTTCAGTAACTGAGAACCACATACCTAATAATTCATAGAGTCAAGTTTGTCTAATTTCAAAGTCATATAGTTTTTCCATGCCTAGACAATGTTTCCCTTTGGAGGAGGAAAGAAAATATATTTTAAGCCACATCTTAAAATGTAGGTTGGCTCTCAAATTACTTAATTGACACATATGTGTTTTCATCAACTGCCTACATTTGCATATTTATGGTGTCCCTAACCCATTCAATCTCTCCTCCCTGAAATGGCTAGTTGTGAACTCTTAACCACTGCCCGTAGCATGTATTAACTCTCAGACAGGAAGTGTGCATCAGTTTCAAGGTGGATAGGAGATTCCTGTTACTTGAAGGAGAGAGACCTTGGGTTTTAGACAGACTGGGAGTAGGATCAGGACTGTGAAAGTGCTAATGGTTCTCCTCCAAATGTCTAGTGGTTCTAATCTCTATGGTAGATACCAAAGCTGTGAATTGTGGCTAAATCTTTCCAGTGCCTCCTCAGCTCGATCCCCATCCTGGGTCAGTATCCCTATAGGTAATTTCTCTCCTGACTCTGGCACCCTGGACTTTCTACTACCACGAATTGACTTTTACCTCTATAAAGAAAGGGAAAAGAGGGATGCCCAGACCTTAGCAGAAAGCGCTCACGCCACTACCCTTTGCTGCCCTCTACTGACCATATCTAGAAATTACATGTAACCATTCAGGCCCCTGGCCCAAAGCAGACACTACAGTGAGTGAAAACAAGCACAGAAAATTTGAGGGTGCACCAAAACAGTAAATAAGATATGATATTTTAAAGTAATATTTTTAAAAGCCAAATTTCAAACAATACATGATGAAGAAAATATCTAAATGTACCTGAAATAGTACCCTAAAATAGCTCATATGTACAGAGACCCTGTCATTCATCATTTCATTCAAGAAAGAAGTCAAATACTACAGTGGAAAATCATGCTACTAATATTGACCAACCTTTTTCATCATTCACACATACGGGAAAAAAAATCCCAGAAAATTTATATTAAACCAACAACAAAAATGAGAAGGTCCAAGTGGAACAGATTTAACAATTAACTCCTGAAGGAAACAGGTAAGAGAACAGAGGGAAAAAAAAAACCCAAACAAACAAACAAACCAATAAACAACAACAACCACAACAAAAAAAACTAACATCTTCAGAGTCAAGAAGCCAAAGAATAGGTGGCTATGAGACAAGAACAAATAAAGAGAAAGAGTTCTTGGAAATTAAAGGTATCATTGACCAAATTAAATTTAATAGAAAGTCTTGAAGATGGAGTTTAAGGAAGCCATTTGACCTTGACACTTGGAACATTCATCTTTCAGTTTTAATAACATAAGATTACCCTTTCTTTGTCAATAAGTAGAGCTATTCAGTTCTTCAGTAAGAAGTAATTTAATAATTGGAATAATGTAAATGCTGTTTTAATTTGTAGAATCAACATATAAACAAAACTTGGAAGACAACAAGACAACAATACAAGAGAATCTGACTAATATTACCACTGATAATATAAAAAAAATGGAAGTCCGACTATTGAGGCAGCAGAGAGATGTGGAAGAAAATGTCACAGATCTTTCTCACTTCAGTATAGCAAAAAGATCAAGATATACTGCCTAAAATTGATGGAACAAAATATAGAGTTGAAGCATACTCTTTAAGATTATACATGATCACCAGAAAAACCAAAACAGTATCAACTGGGAAAACTGAGAAGTGGATGGATAAAAGAAATAAGTTTCTCATCTTTCAGTAGATACTATCTCAAGTTGATAAACAAGAAATGAAAGTATCAACATATGTTTCAGAGGATGGCGATAACCATCCGCTGAACAAAACCTACTTAAAAATAGAAGGGTGGAAATGGGGAGTGGAGGAACGAGTTCAGGTAGAGAATTTACTTTTCATGGTACCACTGTCTACTGCTTGGTTTTTAAAATTCGCATATGCATTAATTTTACACTCTGAAAGTTAAAAGAAAACAACTTTCTGCAGCTGCAGCTCTTGGCACCATTTCCTTCCCAGCTGCAGTCTCTCTCTTTAAACCGACGGTCAGATCCTACTGAGACAGGAAGGAGTAAAAGCAGAAAAGTTTCTGCTCTGAAATTTAAGTGTTCTGGAATATTGTTTGTTTGTGCTTGTGTTCTATCTTTGCAATGGCCCAACTCTTTGGAATACTAACTTTTGACTAATCTGTGATATCTAGACTCTCCTTAAAGTTTTGCTAAACTTTGTTATCCTTCTGTTCTTGACAAAGAGTAATCCTGACTCGTTGGCTGTTACTGTGATCGTGGTATTTTATTTTCTTAGAATCTTGATTCTGGTCAACTGCTGCCTAGCTGGGTCCTACTCAACCTGCCTAGGTAGGAATGAAAAGTTTCCTTAGTGGTTATCCTCTGAGACTCAGCAGGCATCAGCAGAATTGTAAAACTTGTGTTTTGAATCCAGTCCTTCTCTCTCCACCCTCTGTCCCTTCATGGCCCCGAACTAAGGTATGGGGGGTCTGTTCCTTACTCCAGAGGTCTCATTTGGGGACTCAGCCTTTATCATTTTCCTTGCTTCCTCGCTCTCCCCACGTCCCATCACCAGTCTAAGATGATAGGCTGTGGCCCAAGTTTCCCTCATCCCCACCAACCCCCAACCCCCATTCACTTAGAAGGAACCAGGTTGAACAGGTATAACACACCCAATTGGTGCTTGCCACTCAGTAGATGATCGTTACCCACAAATTTCCTTTCCCAGTCCTGGAAGCTGTGACTCTGTTTTTGCAGAGTTGTATTGGCTATTATGATTAAGTACACATGGGATGCCTGGGTGCCTCAGTTGGTTAAGCATCTGACTCTTGATTTTGGCTCAGGTCGTGATCTCATGGCTTCCCGGATTCAAGCCCCACGTCGGACTCCGTGCTGGCAGCATGGAGCTTGCTTGGGATTCTATTTCTCTCCCTCTCTCTGCCCCTTCCCGACTCGTGCTGTCTCTGCATCTCTCAAAATAAATAAATAAACTTAAAAAAAAAAAGAATTTTTATGATTAAGTACACAGTTATCCAAGAACTGTATTTTTGACATTAAATATTTTGGACAGCACAGACTCAATCTTTAAGACCATTAACTCCTAGACTTGGTCAGTGAGACTGCCATCCATAAAGAAATTCCCATCTGTATGTAGGTATCCACTGGGTATGTCCATATCTAGATAGTTTTTAAAGAGGCTTGAGATCTTTCCCTTGCATGGAAGTGGAGCACAAGTGGTCGTGCTTATACTCAGAGGCCTTTTTTAGCACAGATAAAATGTCAAAACAATAAAGATTTTGATCTGATGTAAGTTCCTTTGTGCAAACAAGCTTGCATAGCAAAATGGTGCAGATAAACGCAGATGAAAATGGACTTTATACAAATAAATGAAATTATATTATGTTTCTCTAGTATAAAAATAGATCAAATAGTAAGAGCAAAAAATAGGTGAAATGGTAACATAAACGGACTTGTGTAATCAGAGGGTCAACTCCTGACATTTTCCTCTCCAGGCCTTTTCTAATAGTTTTGTTGCTAAGGCTACAATGTTTTTGCCAGATTGGAATAGGACTGTCAACTCTAATGAAGATTAAGTAGCTTTCCCAACTAGACTTTTTTTAATAAGCATCAGTTAATACTGCTAGTTTTAAAAGCCATATTCATGAAGAATGGAAAGATCTTTAAAGATCTGTTCTTAGAGCATATAACTAATAAAGTTTGAACTTTAGTAGCATTTCTATTCCACAGTTATGCCAACACAAATTTTTTATCAGTTACATTGGGCAAAATAACTTATAATTTCACATATTTAATGAAAAAGGAATAAGAAATTATTTGCAACTTTAGCCCAAAATTAATTCCCTAAAGAGTAAATGAGGTCACTTAATAATTCTTTTGATTGACTGGAAAACTGTTTCACAACTGCTTGCAAATTCACACTTGATTTATTCTTTGAACTATATAGATTAAGTTAGAGGATTAAGCCCTCTATCTTTTGGTTCCTACCATTCATTGGTCACTCATCTGAGGAAAGTGTAAATACAAATACACCCAATGAAACATGGAGTTTTACAAATGAAAACCAATTTGTTCTGGACACTCAATGGCTAAAGGGATGTAAAAGGTTAAGAGCTGGGGCACCTGGGTGGTTCAGGTGGTTACCTCAGCTCAGGACATGACCTCAGTTAGTAGGTTCGAGCCCCACATCAGGCTCTGTGCTGACAACGCGGAGCCTGCTTGGGATTGTCTCCTCTCTCTGTGTCTCCTTTCTCTCTGCCCTTCCTGCACTCGTGCACTCTCAAAAATAAATAAACTTAAAAAATAAATAAATGAAAGGTAAGAGCCATTCGGTAAAGGGTGAAGGAACTCCTTTTGATGTGCTTGCTGAGGGGTCAGCTGAGCTTCCTTGGTCATGGTCAGAAGAGACCACCTAAACTTTTAAAGGTAGTGGTTTGCTTGCTCATTAAACCCACAATTCTACTTGTGCACTAAATCGTCAAAATTAAATGAAAGAATTCATGTAAAGTGCCTAACAAGTAACAGATACTGTGCTTTCTTCCTCTGATGTCTTTATATTTTTGTAGCCAGAAATCCCAATGTTAATTTCCAATAAGAAAAGCTGAATAGTCTAGTTTTTTAGAGTCAAAAGATATTCACCTTGAGTATTGCAGCATTAGTGACATCTGGTGGAAAACGGGAGTTACAATATAGGATTATTATAGCTATTCTGATCTTTGCTGTATAGTATCACTTTCATCAGGTTTTCACACACCCTTCTCTCCAACTCCATGGGAGTATACTTCCCTGCCCTATTGAAGTTTGACTTAGCCATAAGACTTGCCCATATAGTGGAACGTGGGAAAAAATGTCAGCGTTAAAGTTCTGAAGCTAAGCTTGAAGAATCCTGGATAGCCATTGCTCCTTCACTAGTTGAGTAAGACATGTGACCTGCAGATTTGCCTGAGAATAAGATAAGCACCCCAGATGACCCAGACTTACAGGGGAAAAAGTGCTTATCATTATTCTATGGTTATTTGCCAAGCAGCAAAAGTCAACTATTACTGGAGATTGTTACCTCTATCGTAAACATTGTAATCACGGAAGCTTGATTTCCCTATCCAGCTGGGGACACTGGGAGAAGGATCCTGAAGACCAGGTGTGGTTCAGTCCCTTCTGAGGCTCTATTTCAGACCCTGATAGGCTCAACTAGAGCATGCTGTTTTTCATTCCTCTATGGTAAGCAAAACTGAATCAGAGTCCAGGCCAGGCCCACCCAGGCACCCCTTCTTCCTTTTTAAAGCTGAATTTTATTTCATTGCACGTATACATCACATTTTGTTTACCCATTCATCTGATGGACATTTGGGTTCCTTCCACTGCTTGGTTACTGTGAATAGCACCGTTATGAAAATGAGCATCCAGGATTGTTTCATTCATCCTGGCCACTTGGCACATTAACAGGTCCACACCATAATTTTTGAATGAATGGATGCTATGTGTATTTACTTAATAGTGGAAGTTAATACATGTAAAGAGTTAGACTAAGCACTCACACCAATATAAAAATATTTTAAGACAAATTTAAAACGTACACATTTATTTCATCATTTAAACCTTGATTTTATAAACCATAAAAAAAAACTTTTTAAGAGTTCTGTATCATAGGAATTTGAAATAGAAATATTCATACCTTTGTAGGCTCAGGTTATATAAATTAAAATCAAATAATTGGAAATGTTTTCAATATGGAAACTATACAAATGAAATAAATGGCAAAAGGACCTAATAGGAGCAATATTTCATTACTTACAGATTCTTATTGGATAATTTCAGAATCTAAACAAAGACTTTGAATATTCAGACTTATTTTGCTATATTTTATATTTAAACATCTCCCTACCTATATTCTGAGTCAAGGTACTTGACCAAAAAAGGTCTGATTTAAGAAGGCATTTAGCTTTATAACAAAAGTTTGCCATCTATGGTTACCACTCTCAAAGGAATTGACATAACAATGCTGATGTAATCTCCTAGTCCCCTTTTGAATAATGTGCAATAATGTAGGTCAACCCTGTATAAAGTCATACAGGTACCAAAAAATGGAACAATTATGCACAGTTCAGTGAAAACGTAATGTTAAGTTTTTCCCATCTAAAAGTTAACCAATGAAACAAAACGTATCAACTATAGTTGACTCGGTTCCAGGAAAACCACATCTGAGAATTACAAGTACATCACAGTCCTTATCCTCAGTCATTGACAGGAATTTTGTAGGCCACTGTGCTATTTACTTTGTGGATTGTAGTAGTAAACGAACGAAGACGGACTTCCTCAGAATTTGTAATAAACTGTGGTCCCGATTCTTCCCATTTTTCAGGTACAACCAAGTCTTTGTCTGTATAAATCAGTAGATCAAATGAACCTAAATTGGGGACAAGATCATTAAAGTACCATTATTTTTTCAAAAGTAAAAGTACTCTCCGTGTTCCTCTCACATTTGAACCACCTATAGTGTCAGAAAAGCTACTTTAGTCGGATCTCTAATCAGTTAATTGTTAGCTAACTGCTTTTCCTCAATGGAAATTTTACAGAAAATATTGTACTCCTTTTACTTTATCTTATGAAAAAAAATTGAATTTTTTTCCTTTAATGAGAAAACCATTAAAAATATTTGCAGAAAGAATTAATCACGAGGTAGCATGAATGTAAGCCATAGAAAAGATAGTAACATCTTGGTTTTGTGACTAATGTATCCCAGTGCCCAGAACAGTGTCTGGCAGATAGCAGGTATGCAGGATATATTTGATGAATGAAAGAGTAACTAAGTTAGGAAAAAAAGACACAATTATAGCTAAAAGTCTTCATTATATACACAGACATGTGTAGAAAATAAAAATGAACGGAATTACATCAAAATATTTTAGAGTGAGTAGTGTAGACTACTTTCATTCCTTTACCGCACTTCTAAATAAGATGCATATAGCATTACTTTTGCTTTATAACATTTTTCTCATTTGTATTACAGGACACTGATAATTAAGAAAAAATTTAATAAAAGGATGTGAAATTTGTATACTACTTACAAGAAACTTCCAACAGTGGCAGAAATGTCACTGTAGCTGTGATCTGTCTGATCACTGAACGGATTTCATCTTGGATAGCTTTCTGAGACTTTTCTCTGGGTGCACTACCAAAGAAACCAAATCAATTAATTTAAGTTTTAACAAGTTATTTAAATTTTTTTTTTCAACATTTATTTATTTTTGGGACAGAGAGAGACAGAGCATGAACGGGGGAGGAGCAGAGAGGGAGGGAGACACAGAATGGGAAACAGGCTCCAGGCTCCGAGCCATCAGCCCAGAGCCCGACGACGCGGAGCTCGAACTCAAACTCACGGACCGCGAGATCATGACCTGGCTGAAGTCGGACGCTTAACCGACTGCGCCACCCAGGCGCCCCTTAACAAGTTATTTAAAACATTGGTAAGATTATTTAACTGATTAAATATTTCCCAAATCAAATAAGTAATGCATTCAAAAGGTTTTTTTTTTTTTAAAATGTTTAAATATACAGGAGTATAATATGTATCCTTAGAATCTCTAACCTAGTAGGAACAGTATTATCTCTGTTATTTCATTTATCCTCCCAATCGTTTTTAGGGCTGATCTTAGTATCAAGTTATTCGATTAGAAAACCTGTCAAGTGCTTCAAATTAGAAAAACTTCAGTACTTCCTAAAATAAAGATAACAAGTAGTATCTAAAATATTTAATCAGTATAATCATTTTGGCATTTTTAGTATTGCCTAAATGTCTAATTCCCTACTGCCTCAAAAAAGACGTTAATCGGGCATCAAATTATTTGTATAAGTTAAAACTTTTCTAAAATAGACCAAAGGTTTCAGAAACAATCTATATTTCATTATGAGAAACAGTTCTCAGTTTATAGATAAGCATGCTTAAGACAATGCTAGAAATTAGCCTATAATGATGGGCACTTCCCATTTGGGGGATCCGCAAACTTCAGTTTATGAAGTGTTGCAGGAAGTTTGTGGCATTAAATGAAATACAGTAGAGCTGCATCTTTTATTTATTTATTTTTTGTTTATTCATTTATATTGAGAGACAGCATGAACGGGGCAGGGACAGAGAGAGAGAGAGAGAGAGAGAGAGAGAGAGAGAGAGAGAGAGAATCGCAAGCAGGCTCCACACTGTCAGCGCAAAGCCAGACATGGGCTTTGATCTCACAAACCATGAGATCATGACCTGAGCTGAAATCAAGAGTCAGATGCTTAACTGACTGAGCCACCCAGGCGCCTCAGTAGAGCTGCATGTTAAGCTGGGAGAAAAGTCTAGGATAATACTTCCCGGTCTTAAAAGTACCTTTAAACAATTCATTAAATGGCCCACCTAGTCCATCATGTGTAGCTTCTCATATAGCATCATAAACACTAAAGTCTGTAATTCATGGATTTAGACTAAAGGCAATTATGTCCATGATATGCACAATTTTTTTGTGAGCAGTTTATGAGCCCTATTCTTTTCCACAGGGGATTAGGTCAAATCAAGCATACTTAGAAACAAAACCTTATATAAAACTAAGTTCAATATAATTAGAACTCCTTTAGTAAGGAAAAGAAATTTTGCAAAAAATATATAAAAGTGGAAGTAATTTAATTCATACTTACCTGTCATCTTTTGCAGTCTTGTCACACTCAATATCAAATTGCCACCTTTCAAGGACCTCACCACTCTCAATATTTGAGATGACTACCACCAGTTTCTGAACTGAACACTTGTATAACCAATCTGGAATACATAACAAGGCATCTTTTTTTGATCCACTGCATCACAAAGCAGTTCTCTTCTCAGGTCTCACTTCCTATTGTCTGCAAATTCCTACGCCTAGTATTTTGGAACTCCTCCAACCTGTACAGGAAACTTGCCCCACAATAACCTAGCTCCTGTTTTTGAATTCTCCGTATTTGTACCAGATACAGTACTGAGTGCTGAGAACACAGTAGTGAACATGCAGTACTTCCATCCTAATCTAAGGTAAAATGTAGGAGTGGAGGATTAATCTAATCATTGCGCCAATAAATGTAAGATTATAATTGTGATGAATGCTATGAAGGTGCGGTATTTGATGCAGAGTGAATACAGGAAAATTTGGTTCATTCAGGGAGTTCTCATTTGAGTTTAGTTCTAAGAATAAATACTATTAAATATGCAAAAATATACAGAAAAGGGTATAGGTCTTAAATATTAAAAAGGGAAGAGCATCTGACTAGAGGACTTAAAAAAAGCCAATACAACTGCAGTTATGGGGAGAACGAAGGCAAGTTTAGCAGGACACATAGGGGTCAAACCATTCAAGGCCACGTGGGCCAAATTAAAGAAGTTGTATCTCAAGAATGAGGGAAGTCATTATTGTGTTTGAAGGAGGGTGTGATGTAGTTAAATTTATATTTCAAAACTATCCTTCTGGCGGTGAAGTGGAAAGTAGACTGGAGGTAAAGAGGGGATCTAGGGTCACTAAAATTAATTAGTAATTCAAGTAAGAAGTAATGAAGGCTTATAGAAGGATAAACTGGTAGAGATGGATCAGTAGATACATTCAAGAGATTTCATGGTTAAAGTTGTTAAGATTTATTGAATACTTGAGAGTAAGGAAGAGGAAAGACTCAGGGATACCTCCTAAGTTTCTGGTTTTTATCACTAGTTGGATTACTGATACATTCACTGAGATAACCCCAAGATCAAGAGTCCCATGCTCCACTGACTGAGCCATCCAGGAGCCCCATTTTTCATATGCTGAGTTTGAAATATCACTGGGATAGTCACATGAAGATATCAAGGGACTCATTTAATATATGAGCACAGAGTTAGGAGAGTTGGGCTAGATGTACGTTTGTGAGTCAACTACACAAAGATTAGTGAAGCTATCTATGTATGTCAGAGATCTAGAGAGGTTATAATGAGAAGAAGGCCTCAGAATGAGCCCTGAATTAATCTTAGATATTGTGGCAGTATACTCAGGAATCAGCAGTTTGTTGTTGTTTTTTAAGAGACAAAACAATTTAGTAGTATCGAGGGCATGTGGGCCACCTAGGTCTCTGTTGCATACTCTTTTAAAAAACATCCCTTTACAAATTTGAAAATATTCTTTGTAGGCTGTACAAAAATAGGCCACTTGCTAGATATGGCCTGGCACCATTGCTGACCCCTTGGCATATATCAACAACTTTTTATCAATTTAGTTCTGAAAAGGAGACTGGTTAGTAAGTTAAAGATGTGGAGTAGGTGGAATTATTTTCTTTTAAAACTAAAGACTGACTAAACCAATGAAAGTAACTCAAAACAAAGGAGTCAAAAATATCAGAGAAGAAATAGGGTAAAGTCCTTAAGAAGGCAAGAGGGATGGGATTCAAATAGACAGAACAATTTGCCTCTAAGAACAATTCCTCCATGTTAATTAAAATAAATGGGAAAAGTTAAATAGAAAGGTCTACCTGCATCTGAGGTGAAATGTCATGAGTGTAATCTTAAAGGAGAAAACCCAAAACCATTAGCTTAGGCCAGGCTTGCTTCTCTATCAAATTAAGATGACATAGATTCATACTTACTTAGAGGTTTCAGGCTAAATAATCTGAGGGCAGCCCTAATACAGGATTACAGATGATTTAGTTCTAAAGGCAATAAAAATATAATTAATGCTATTTTAAAAAAATTTTTAATGTTTGTTTATATTTGAGAAACAGAAACACTGTGCAAGCAGGGGAGGGGCAGAGAGATGAAGACAGAATCTGAAGCAGGCTCCAGGCTCTGAGCTGTCCTCACAGAGCCCGATGCAGGCTTGAACTTACAAGCCATGATATCATGACCTCAGCAGAGGTCGGACACTTAACCGACTGAGCCACCCAGGCTCCCCACAATTAATGTAATTTTAAAAATAAAGCTACTTGAAAAAACATAGATGGCTTATGAATTAAAAAGAAAAAAAATAGGTGACTAACTGCAGTGTTTTTTGGAACTATTATTTTGGGAGGTCAAATGGGGAGGTAGGGAGAAACATCTTACAACACAGAAAAATTAGAAATGAGAATCCTAAGCGGAGAAAAACAAGATTAAAAAAAAAAAAAAAAGGAATAGATGGAGAATAAGTATTGTGATACAATACAGTAACTTCTTGAGCTAAGGAAAAACAATGAGTGTTCAGATAGAAAAGGCTTACTGACTTACAGGCAGGATTTTTTTTTTTTAATGTTTATTTATTTTTGAAAGAGAGAAAGACAAGAGTCAGAGGATCTGTAGTGGGTTCTGTGCTGACAGCAGAGCCCATTGCAGGGCTCAAACTCAGGAGCCGAGATCATGAACTGAGCCCAAGTTGGATGCTCAACCAACTGAGCCCCCCAGGCGTCCCAGGATTTAAAAACAAAAACAAAAACAAATGGAAATAGGTAAAAATAAGAAACTTCTACTGGGTGTACTATTACTTAGTAGTTGTACTTTTTTAAGTTTAATTCCCAGGTTGGATCTAATTTTATTTTCCTTTATTCTAACATAACGATGACTTTAAACTCCAGGCAGCTACAGAAAATATATCATGTTAAAAATACAGTGGATTTCTCTCAGACAATGAACACCATCATAAGTACATTAAATTCTAATTTGTTCCATCTGGCCACATGAACTGCAAAAATCATTTCTAAGGGACTTGATGGAGATTGTTTTGTGAAGCTGTATCAGATACCTAACATCAAAATATTCAACTCACTCAAAATGAAGGGTAAAAGTGGAATTTCTTTCAATTTATATATTTTTTGCTTTCTTCCAATTGAGAGTCATATTTGAGATTGTAGTGTTTTACACTTCTATATACAGAGTGAAAAAACGACCACCAAGATGCCCAGAAGGAAGGGTCATAGAAGGCCTGCAAAACTCAAAATTGTTTCCAACAGTTAAATACCTTTTAGTTGTTCCACCACATTATTTAGGTATTTTATGAGCTCAGGATCAGTTGTTACAAGCAAGGTGAGTCCATATTTCTGCACTCTAGTAAAGGTTTCAGATGGATATATGCCACGCTGATATAAAATGCTGTTGATACCAAATGCTGAAAACAAAAGGAATGTTAAAGAAAAGTTATTATCACTTTGTAATTCTGTAAAATAAAACATATTTAGCTGTGGCTATGGTTTCATTAATGGTATAAAACTGTAAATGCCTAGACACGTGTTTATGGGTGTGTCGCTGAAATCAGAATAGGTAAAAAGTGGAATTAAAAATCCTTAAAATCTTGCTTCTAAGTAAAAGAACGCGATACCTGCACTAATGTGGCAATAAAAGAAAAACGCCAAACTATATTAATCTACTACCGTCAAATTTCAGCTCACTGTAATCCAAGTCCAAATTCGGGCTAGAGGATGTCAAGATCGGCTTTTGCGTCTGAGTTAGCAACTGATTTACTGGTCCAATGCTCCAGGAACCCTCTCCTTTCTTTTTCCTCCTTTTCGCCTCACAAATCCTGCCAGATTCTATCAGAAGGTACAAGTGGCCTGGTCCAGAACAGCGAGCCTCCTAAAGTCTAGTTCATCACCCCCACACCAGAATCAAAGCGTGAAGATCGGGTTCTTAAAAACATACACGGTCTCCACCCCGGTCGTGTTCTGTCTCAAGTCGCTGAGACCTGGGTGGTGGTGGGGTGAGAGGGGCAGGTGAGGAAGTGCGTATGATCAGCAGTTTAAAGCAATTCGG
The DNA here is from genome assembly GCF_022837055.1 of Prionailurus viverrinus. Taxonomy (NCBI): domain Eukaryota; kingdom Metazoa; phylum Chordata; class Mammalia; order Carnivora; family Felidae; genus Prionailurus; species Prionailurus viverrinus. The sequence goes on along the minus strand of NC_062564.1, from coordinate 104,517,977 downwards.
CAGGTGACGGGGCTACGACAAGACAGGCCTCGGTTCAGCAGTACCTAGGCCTCCAGCTCCATTAGCAACGCATCCGGAAACGGTGCCTGCATGCGCCTCCTCCTAGATTCTCCAGCCGGGCAGGAGGCTGGGGCAGAGAGGGCTTGAATTCCGGGCCTCTCGGCACCCCCGCAACCTCGCCCCCGCGCTTACCCCGCCTCCGTGGCCGAGCCGTGGCCTACCGGGCGGCCTGGCCTCAGTTCTCCCGCCCTCCGGCCTGCGCGAGGAAGACTTACAGAAGAACTCAGCCACGATTTCGGCGCTGCCGCGCAGGGTGATGCCTTGCTCCCGGGAGAGCTGCAGCGCCATTGCCAGGCCTACAACGAAGGACCGCGCTTCCACCCGGCAGACAGCTACAGCAGGGACTTCCACAACACTTCCCCGCCACTCGTTTCAAAAGTAACGACGCAGCATGCCGTCGGGTCCTTTGCGCAGGCGTGACAAACCTCTAGGTCCCGCCCCACGGGGCGGGGTCGGGCCTGTCTTCGCTCGCCTGAGCTGTTTCCTCGCGCAGGCGCAGTAGGGAGGCGTGGTCACGCATTTCCGGGTAGTCCGGGTCTGGAGCGTCCAGGTTTGGCTCCTCTAGTTGTGGGAATCTAGACTGCGTGCAGGAAGGAGGCGGGCGATATGGTTTTAGTTGCTAGGCCTGCCAGGGAGCACAATTTCTGAGTTTCATAGATATTTTCAAAGCGATATGAACCGTTCGCCAGCTGCACCTTAAGTGGCCCCAGTGATCCCTAGTGGGCGCTTGAAACTTTTGCTAGACGCTTTGGCAGTTCGTAAAGAAACCGTGTGCGCGGTAGCCAAGCCACAGCCTTGGAGAGCCCGATTACTGTATGAGAGAGCGGCTTTTCCCGAGAAATTAGGTTAGGGTTAAAGGGATGAGCCGCAACCTTTTTGTCCTGTGTCTAGGTCTGTCCTGGGCTCAGCCTACTTCCACCCGGCCTCACTGTAAGGCGGTCAGGAGCGGCTGGAGGCTGCGTCTGGCAGTCTAGCTTGTGCTCCGTCCATCCCGCGCACTTTGCACCCACAGGCAAGGTGGTGAGGAGTAAGTTCATTGCACCAAAAAGGCCCATCTACACCTAAGAACTTTCAGGGGAATTTTGACTCACAAATTCAATGACTTTACATTAGGATGAGAAATATTTCAGAGAGTGCACAATTAATGTTCGTGTCAATTGTGAAACAATTTTTGCAAAAAATTTATCCGCCTTGAAGCAGCTAGCAAAATTATTTGTAAAATGAAGTCTCAAAAACTTTGTTCCAGACATACTTTGCTATTTAATTATATGAGAAGTGCCTGAGTGTGTTGCTTTTCTATTGTTCTGTAACAAATTACTACAAATTAATGGTTTAAAATATCACCCATTTGTTATCGTAGTCGTGTAGGTCCGGAGTTGGTATGGTATAGCAGAGTGCTCTGCTTAAGGGTCTCACACTGTTGAAGTAAAGGCGTCTGCAAGTGGAATCTCATTGAAGATCTGGGTTTCTCTTCCAAGCCCCTGGCTGTTAGCAGAATTAATGTCCTTGTGTTTCTTAGTCTAAGGTTCTCCTTGTTTTGCTAGTTGTTGGCCAGAGGCTTTTGCCAAATAGCTCTTCTATAAGCTTTCTCATACTTACAGTCTCTGACTTCATGGAGATCCCTTTTAAGGATTCATCTGTGTGTTTAAATCACCAACTTTTCACTCTTTCCACCAGGAACTTAGAGTCAGAATTCTGGCATAAGACTGGTAGAGCATGATGCCCACCTTACCACGAATAAAAATTTGTCTGTCTTTCTAAGGAATTTTATATTAATACTCAGCACTTCAGGTAAGACTTCCTTCAGTTTCATAGTAATATAGTTTTTAAATTATCTGAAGATGCAAATAATTGTTGGTATAATTTTGGAGATTCCAGAATTCAAATGGCTAGAAAATGTATGTTTTCCATGTATAGAAGTATTTATTAAATACGTTTTTTGTGCTCTATGAAGAGATGTAAGAAATAATTAACCTTTGAAGGTAAAGTCTGTGGGGCACTGGGTGGCTCAGTTCTTTGAACGTCCTACTTCGCCTCAAGTCATGATCTCACGGCTCATGGGTTCAAGCCCTATGACAGGTTCTGCACTGACTGCCTGGAGCCTGTTTCCCTGGCTCATGCTGTGTCTCTCTCTCCAAAAAAAAAAAAAAAACAAAACAAAAAAAAAAACAGGCCAGGTCTGTACTTTTTGAGGACTTTGTAATCTAGTTTTGCTTAAAAATGCATAGTTGAAAAAATAAAGGCGGCACCCGAGTGGCAGTTGTGGCAGTTGGTCCGACTCTTGATTTCAGCTCAGGTCATGATCTCACAGTCACAAGATTCTCTCTTCTCCCTTAACTTCTGCTCCTCCCCACCACCTCTCTCTCTCTCTCCTGTCTCTAAATAAATAAAAGAAAGAAGGGAAGGGGAGGGAAGGGAAGGGAAGGGACGGGACAGATTGAAGTCTCATAAATTTGGCCTTATCAGCCTTCTGCCTAACTCAGCAGCCCCTTTTCAGATTATTTTCCCAATCTGCCTCTTCTGTTAGTCACTTTTCCACCTCAGGGCTTTTCATAATGTGCTTTTCTCTGCCTAGAAATTTCTATCTGTTCAGATTTCTAATTATATTTATATTATTTTTTTTATTTAAATGTAACTGTATTCTAGAAATTTTCTTTGACCTCTCTATAAGGTCCTGCTCTATATTAGCATCTCATTAGCACTATTTCAGAGCATTGCTTTCAGTGTTACAATGAAAACAGTGGAATTGTAATAATTATGTAACGATTTGTGTTACATCTTCCCTTTTACCATGGAGGATCCATGTTGACATTTTATGGGTATTTCATCAATATTTGTTGATTGAATGATCATTTTAATATTTCCCTAGGAAAATTTCATGGAAGAGCCCAAGACATTTTCAAATTGGAGAACTGATTGGATGAATGAGGTGAGGCCACATTTTGGGAGATTTGAATATCCACATGAGTTGTTTAAATTGGAGGTACCAGGGATATGTAGTTTCTTAGAACTGACATAATTAAAGGGGCATTTCTCAGGTGTAAATTTCAATAGTGGTTGTAGAATGGATTATGTACAGGACAGTCTAGAGTGGTGGCCCTCATACTTGAGAATGTGAAAGAATCACTTTTTGCTATATGTACGTTCCTGGCTTTTATTCCCCCTTCTCCAAATCTAATGCAGTCCAATACCATAACCACTAGCCACAGATGGCTCTTAGGCACTTGAAGTGTGCTTGTCCAAATTGAGATATGCTATAAGTATAAAAATACCTGATTTCAAAGACTTAGTATAAAAGAAAAAGAATGTAAAATATTATGTTTTTCAATTGATTACATATTGAAATGATATTTTTACATGCATTGGATTAATTTCACTTGTTTCATTTTAGCTTTTTAATCTGACTACAAGAACATTTAAAATTACATGTGTGACTCATGTTAGATTTCTGTTGGACAGTCTACTCTATGGGCTCTAGGAGATGACATATGTTAATCAGCATCCCAAATGATCCTTATGTTACTTTTTGAAAAACAGTAGACCACAATGGATATTTTAGTAATGCAGGCTTAGGAAGTTGAGACCCTGGACTAGATGGATGTGTAAGAGTTTGAATAAGAAGATCTATATCAGAGCAAGGTATTTGGAGGCAAGAATTGGGAGTATAGATAAATCCAACAGGATAGTGTTGGTCAAATCTATGGAGATATTAGGAAGAGCTGCCCAAACTCTGAGCCTATTCTATTTATTTAACACAATAACACTTAAGATTCTAGAAGCTTTGGAGAGATTTATTTCCTATTAATTTTTTTTAACTTTTTAAAAAAATTATTTATTTTGGGGATGCCTGGGTGGTTCTGTCGGTTAGGCGTCCAACTTTGGCACAGGTCATGATCCCATGGCTTTGGATTCTCTGTCTCCCTCTCTCTCTTTGCTCCTCCCCTGCTCACATTCTGTCTCTGTCTCTCAAAAATGAATAAATGATAAAAATAGTTTTATAAAAAAGTTTATTTATTTTGAGAGAGACAGCATAAGTGGGGGAGGGGAAGAGAGAGAGGGAGACAGAGAATCCAAAGCAGGCTCCACACTCAGTGTGAGCCAGATGTGGGGCTGGAACTCCAAAAACCATGAGATCATGACCTGAGCAGAAACTAAGAGTCAGACACTTAACCCCCACTGAGTCACCCAAGAGTCCCCCTATTAATTTTTGAGTGTTTTGTTTGATATTGACCTATTTTATTTAAACCATCTTATCTTTACAGAATGTTTTTTTTAAAAACTTGCTTTTGGGAGTTGCCTGGGTGGCTCAGTTGGTTAAATGTCTGACTCTTGATTTCAGCTCAGGTCATGATGTCACAGTTCATGAGATCCAGCCCTATGTAGGGCTCAGTGCTGATAGCAAGGAGACTACTTGTGATTTTCTCTCCCCCTCTCACTCTGCCTTTCCCCCACTCTCTGTCTAGTGCCCCCTCTCTTTCTCTGGCACACACATGCTCCCTCTCTTTCTCTCAAAATAAATAAACTTAAAAAAAAAACCCTTATTTTCAGTTACTTGAGTTTAGTTTTATTTACAATTCAATGAAGTCTTTCTGATGTTTAGAGGAAAGCTATTTGGACAGTGAGAAGTATAAACATAACTTAAGATTTATTTCTGAAGAAAATTCAAGCAGAGAGCATAACCAAACACATGTTAATAAAAGAGATACCTATGAAAAAGTGTGTCATAAACAGGCCTATAGTCCATATTAGACTGCTAAAACCAGAAATAAACATTTCTAAAGCTAGAATCAAATGGAACCTTAAACTGAAAGTAATTTAATGATTTAAACAATCTACTAGTTGAGGAAACTGAGGTCCTGAGTGGCTACATGGTTAGTCTAAGATTCAATATCTAGTTAGAAGATTTAGTGGTAGAATCTAGGGTTCTTAGTCTTTTTTAAAAATTTTATCAGTTTGAAGACATGCTAATTAATACTCTTGTTTTTAAAGGTTATTTTTACAAAAATCAACTGATTTTAGATTAAAGGTTTTTATTCAATAAGCTGTACACATAACTTGTCAAGAAAATGGCAATTACAATCCATAATGAATTTTATGTCAATACACATAGTTTCAGCTGCCAGAAGATGGCACTGTTTGCATATGAAATAATACCTTTTAAAAATTCAGTGTAAATATGCTTCAATTTGTGCTTCTGTTCAAAGTAAAATAAAAGAAAAATGTATTCAGTGGCTTGTAAGGTATTTGTATATGTGGAATACATCAGAATGAAGTGTTAAATCATATATATTATAGAATTCATATCTTTCTTTTAAACATTTAATATATCAGTAATAAATAGTAACCAGTAATAGTAATAAATCACTATTCATATTTACATTTAATTTGTGTATTTTTATACATGGAAAAGAAAACATTTTAAATAGTTGAATCATTATTCTTACAGACTTATGAGTGTTTTCCTTCAAATCACTAGGTGTTATTTTATTCTCGAGGCCAATATCTTGACATAGAACAGTTTATTCTAAATCTGATAAAACAGTGAGGGATACTTATCTTTATGATAATTTTAATAAGGAATTCATTTAATAAATTTTGGGGAAAACTGGGGCACCTGGGTGTCTCAGTTGGTTAAGCAGAGGACTTTGGCCCAGGTGGGTGAGTTTGAGCTCTGCATCAGACTCTGTGCTGACAGCTCAGAGCCTGGAGCCTTCTTGGGATTCTGTGTCTCTCTGTCTCTGCCCCTCCCCTACTTGCGCTCTGTCTCTCTCTCTCTCAAAAATAAATAAACATTAAAAAAAATCTTTAAATTTTGAGAAAAAATTATTGTGTACATAGGTAATAATTATTAATTATGTCAGTTTGGAGAACTGGCTTTTTTTTTTTTTTTAAAAGGATATTGTCATAAAGACCCATTTTCGTCACATACTTTCCTCCTAAGGACTTTCTTTGATTGTTGGCTCATATATTCAAAAAGATAGCACAACAATTTGAATTATGACATTTTATTAATAAGCAATGGCTTAATAAAGTGAACATATATATCTCTATACTGGTGTAATTTATGATTTTTAATGATCCAGTTGTACATATAGAATATTATAATCTTATCTTTAGTAAAAGGAAAACATATTACTGAAACATATTAATAATTCCATAAGTTCTTGTAATGAAAATTATGAGCAGTTTTTACCAGAAAGTATTACCATGTTTTGTTATGATTTTGTTTTGGTATTTTATTATAATTCTCTAATGATAATGGCATATAGTCACTTGGAAGTCTTTTCATGGCTCAATCATGATTAGGTAACAAAAGGTGTAATTTGAAAGGTAGGTGATAATCTTACTCATATTTAATCCCCAGAGACTGTTTGATAGAATATGTGTGTGTAATATATATATGAAGAATGGGTTCTGCAATCGGTTAGATTTGATAGCACAGTGTATTTTAAAATACAATTGAGGGGCGCCTGGGTGGCGCAGTTGGTTAAGGGTTCGACTTCAGCCAGGTCACGATCTCGCGGTCCGTGGGTTCGAGCCCCGCGTGGGGCTCTGGGCTGATGGCTCAGAGCCTGGAGCCTGTTTCCGATTTTGTGTCTCCCTGTCTCTCTGCCCCTCCCCCGTTCATGGTCTGTCTCTCTGTGTCCCCCCCCCCCCAAAAAAAAAAATAAATAAATAAAAAGTTAAAAAAATATATATATAATTGAAATTCAAAACAACTTAGAACAATTTCAGATATAAAACTACCAACACAAAGCCTCTGTGAAGAATTAAAAAGCCATGGTTGCTATTAAATTAATAAAAATAGATTTAATTTCTTAAATGATTTTATAATTATATATTAAATTTGATTTAACATTTTATGCCTATTGTATATTTTTAGTTTGTTGTTTCTGAATATTCTGTATGTAGGGTTATTTGTATTGTTGTCTAATATGTAAATAAAGATGAATTAGTTGTGCTAAATCTATCAACTGATAATTAGACCACGATGTTACTTAAGTAAATGGAAGATATTTTTTTGAAGAGTGCTATAAACAAAATAAAATAAATAAACAATAAGTTTGGATCTTTCTTAAATATTTATGAATATCAATTTATGAAGCATTTATGGGAAGAAAAAGCTTTGTGAAAACATGAAAAATCACCTTACTTTAAATTTGGTTATATTTTTCTATTTAGATAAACTGGCTTTTTAAATTGGAACAGTTCTTTTATAACCTGACTTGTATCTTGTGTCTATAGCTCATTCAAAGAATATAGTAGTCAAGCCATATTTATCAGGTTACAGATCAGTCATGCACATTAATTCTATTATTTCTGCTGGGATTTCCCACTTATAAATTGAGTATGACAGTGTTTTTTATTCTTGAGTAAGGTACATAATCTATTTAACATCAACTGACAACAAAAAAGCTTCCTGAACTCTAGAGTTGCAGGTTTAGTGTTAGAGACCAAGTGGATTAAAAATCAAATGGTGTCTTTTTATTATTGCTTAGTCTCAGTATAGTTGTAAATAAAGGTGCTAACTTTTCACACTGAAATAGATGGCAATTATCTTTTTTAGTGTAGTCTTTTGGATGATCCAGAATGTACCTTTTTTTTTTAAATTTTTTTTTTTAATGTTTATTTATTTTTGAGACAGAGACAGAGCATGAATGGGAGAGGGTCAGAGAGAGAGAGAGGGAGACACAGAATCCAAAGCAGGCTCCAGGCTCGTAGCTGTCAGCACAGAGCCCGACGTGGGGTTCGAACTCACGAACCGTGAGATCATGACCTGAGCCGAAGTCAGAAGCTCAACCGACTGAGCCACCCAGACACCCCCAGAATGTACCTTTTTAAGCTTGTGTTACATTGATATCAAAATAAGAGGAAACTTGAAGTTTCATTTAATTTGTGTATCTCCAAGAGTATTCTTGCAGTCCTAGTATGAGAAACAACAGACTAGCATTTAGATATTTTAAAATGTATTCACAGAATTTTGTTATTCTTAAGTGAGGTGTGGTTATGAGTTTGTATAATTAAAGAATTATTAATAAGATATGTTCCTTTTTATTTCTGGAATTTTACATTAAGAGTTTTATTAAATTTGAGTTATCTTTAGTTTCCATTAGGTTAATAAGAAATTATAATATTTAACTCATAAAAGCAGCCAAATATACTGTTGTAATATGGTTGAACATCTTAAGGACTTACGAAGTTATGTGTTTCTATACCTAGGATGGTTGCCACTTTAGGAAAAAGATCAGGAGTGTGGGAAGGGCAGGAAGTTACCTAATGCCTCAAGTATATCTGAACTTGAAGCAAGGTTATTTGAAGGACTCTGGAAATGTGCATGTACCCTCCTCTTTCTCCAAGATCTTGTTGTTTATGGTGTATGGCATCAGTAACCGAAAAAGTGATGAATACTCATCAATATAAGTTTATTTATCTCTAAATTATAAACATTTTCTAAGCTATATTTATATTTTATGTATATAAGCATAATAAATATTTATATATATATAAAACATACACAGATGTTAGAAATTAAGAAAGATGAGATAAAGAAATGTTTATTTTAAACATGATTTTTGTAGGGTTTCTGGGTGGCTGAGTTGGTTAAGTGTCTGAATCTTGATTTTAGCTCAGGTCATGATCTCACAGTCATGAGATTGAGCCCCATGTTGGGCTTTTTGTTGAGCATGGAGACTGCTGAAGATTCAATCTCTCTCCCCCACTTAAACACGTGCACTCTCTCTCTCTTAAAATAAAATTGGGGCGCCTGGGTGGCGCAGTCGGTTAAGCGTCCGACTTCAGCTCAGGTCACGATCTCGCGGTCCGTGAGTTTGAGCCTGGAGTCTGTTTCCGATTCTGTGTCTCCCTCTCTCTCTGCCCCTCCCCCATTCATGCTCTGTCTCTCTCTGTCCCAAAAATAAATAAACGTTGAAAAAAAAAAATTAAAAAATAAAATAAAATTATTCTTGTTATATCACTAGAACATAAATTATTTTACTTTCACTAAATGTATTAATGACTTAAAATTTATGTGGTTAATACACCTCATTATTTTTTTAAAATTTAGTTTAATTTTTTGTAAAGAATGATTTAAAAGTCTGATACTTAGGGGCACCTGGGTGGCTCAGTTGGTTGAGCATCTGACTTCAGCTCAGCTCATTATCTCATGGCTTGTGAATTCGAGCCCTACATCAGGCTCTCTGTGCTGACAGCTAGGAGCCTGGAGCCTGCTTTGGATTCTATCTCCCTCTCTCTCTGTCCCTCCCTTGCTTGCTCTCTGTCTCTCTCTCAAAAATAAACAAACATTAAAAACAATTAAAAAATAAATAATAGTCTGATACTTAGTTCAGCTTATTTTAATACTTGGGGTTTTGTTTGTTTGTTTTTGAGCTTGTTGTTTTTGGCTTTTTGATCATCAGAGCTAAAAAAGAATATATCACAAAAACATGAAGACGCAAATGGAAGAAGTTCATTGTTGACTTACTATTTATTTTAATTTGTATTTTTATAATTTTAATAAATGGGTCTAAACAAAGGTTTAAAGCAGTTTTGACCCATTTCTTAAAAATATGAAAACTCATTTTCCTATTAGTTTGGAACTAATTGAACTAATTGTTTCTATCTTTTAATAGCCTTCGGAACTAATTTGTAGTTTAGAAAAATTATAAATAGATTAGAAAAATTGGTTTCCAAGTTTTTCAATTGTATAGATTTTTTTAAAAAAATTGATACAAACATGCTCTCTCAGCAGTGTGACTGTCTTTTGAAAAACATTTGCTTATTCATGTAAAAAAGTCACTCTTTCTTCGAGAGAACATCCTGAGTGTTAATTTTTCTGAAATTGTTGTTAGCACAGTACTGAGTGCTACCCACATAGGGAGGGCAATTAAATTTGAACTGGTTGGCCTTCATTTCCTCAAGATATACCCGTAGTGAGTGATCTGTGACTTTCTGATATGTAGACCGTGTGAAGGTAGTGGTGCCAATCCATTTGCTACATTTTACCACAGCTCATTTTCTTAGATTAAAAAAGTCAATGTAAATAGAAGTTCTAACAGTTCTTCCTGCCCCCCAACGGATTGTTTTGTGCACACTTTCCACTGGAAATCATCAGTTAAAAGTATGTATGCAGGGGGATGCCTGGGTGGCTCCGTGAGTTAGGTGTCCAACTCTTAGTTTTGGCTCAGGTCATGATCTCACGGTTCATGAATTGAGCTGGTGGGCAGAGCCTTCTTGGGATTCTCTGTCTCCCTCTCTCTCTTTCTCTCCTGTGCTTGTGCTCCTCTCTCTCTCTCTTTCAAAATAAGTAAACATTAAAAAAAAAAAAGTATGTGTGCATAAACCCTATTGGTTGAAGGATAAGGCACCCTGAATTGGGTATGATGGTGTTCCTGGCTTGCCCTCTCTCCCAGGTAGATATGGAATAAATGTAGCTTGGATGGCTGACTTGCTTGTGTGGTGTGTGGAAATTTGAACTATCATTTCCATGCTGGCTTCTGCCACACCAATCCTGTGAGGAAAATACATTATTTTCATTGGGAAGGGGTGCCCCAAACTTTTGAACACCATTCATTTTCCACTTAAACCTGCTGAAGGCACAGAATAAAAGTGCTCTAAGGAGTTTCAACAAATTCTTATATGGTAAAAGTCCCCTTGGATCACATGAAAAAACTTTACTACTGGTAGCATAGAGGTGGAGAGTCATGGAATTGTCTGAGGAAGCAGCAGTCTCCAACCAATCTACCATAAGCAGAGTTCACAGACAGGTGTGCAAGAAAAGGACATCATCCTCTCATGTTCTAGAGAAACATTTTAGAGGCAGAATATCTGGACAATTTAAGAAGGATTATATAAGGACTTTTTTCCTCATCTGTAAACTGGAAGTAGCAATAATACTTGTTCCATAAAGTTTTTGGAAGATTACATGAGATAATATAACCAAAAATTTGGTTTATGGTTAATATATTGTTATTGTTAAATTAGTGTTAATGATTATTATTATAATTATTTAGATAGCTTTCCCCCACTTTCCCAAGCACCTTTCTTGAGTCTGGTACATGTTTGGGTTAGGATAACTAAAGAAGCCCTTAGTTAATGCAGCTTAAGGAAAAGGTGAGGACAGACAGACACTCTGTTGACATTAGGGCAAGCAAGAAATAATTCTAATAGCTAACATTCATTGAGCACTTATTTTCTGCCAGGCACTGTAGCAGGATGTGAGTTCTGAAAGTGTAAAAGACTGGGCTATATTTTAGATAATCTACCTTGAGGTAATCCATAGTGGGTCCTTATGTCCTGACCCTCCCTCCATTCCTGATGTGAAACTCCTAGGATTCATCTAACAGTGGAATACAATGTAACTGAATGGCTGGAAACCTAATGGATACTCAACGTAGGAGGGAAGACTGTCAGTTTAAGATAAAGGTTGAAGCAAGGAGAAGAGGCCAAAAATGGAGGAAGAGAGACAAGAGGTAGGGCCCAGGGTAGAGCACTGGCTCTTCTGATTAAGAGTAGGCAGCCAAAATGGGTACCCTGACTAGGATTACAACGATAGAAGTAGTTTCATATTTTGTGCACTTTATAAATGCTCTGGCCAAGAGACAGAATGGTAATTGAAATCCAGCCCACTGCTCAGCTTACCAACTCTGGATAGTCCTGACAAAAGGAAACAAGAAAGAATATCCAGTACTGTAAGAATGCAAAGAGATGACAAATCTGAGAGGCATTTTGAAAATGTGATCAGATGTGTTTGGTTGATCTCTGAAGAATAAAGTCTGGAATCTTAGAGGTCATAGAGGAAGTGTATACATGGAGATGATAACCAAGTTTCTGCAGTTGGATTAGTTTTCCTTCAAGTGAGTTTACATCAGGAAGAGAAAAGACTCCGGGAAAGATCTGGGAGTAATGACTAATAAAATGATATGTGGAGAAAGAAGAGACAATGAAAGAAACTCGGAAGTGGAGAAGTGGGAGGCAAATCATGAGAGGAATGAATGCTGTAAAAACCTGGGATACCTATTTGAGTTAGTTGGGAAAAAAATACTATTTTAGTAGTCTAGTACACAAACCACAAATAATGACTGGGAAAACATCAGATTTTATACTTAGAAGATCTTTGTTGAACTAAGAGGAAGTAATTTGGGTCACATGGTAGGGGACAGAAGTCTTTCACCAGGAGTTTGGAAGGGATAAAGAGACAGCAGCAAAAGGTCTGTTGGTAAGAACATTGCAGAGTGGGGAAATAATATGAGTGATTGCTGGGTGTGGGGAATTTTATTTTTAGGAATAAAATAAAGAGGAAGGGAGAGCCAGAGAAATATAAAAATTGAAGTTGAAAGTTGGAAAGGTGTAACTAATAGAGCCAGACATTGGAGACCACAGAAAGCGGTAGCATCAAGAGCCCAAATGGAGAATAAACCTTAAAAGAGACATTTCCCTCTTTCAAAATCAAAATATTCAAGAAAAGAGAGTCAGAGTATAGGTAAATTCTTATTTTTCATGGAACATTAAGTGAAGTGAGAAATAGCCTTCAGTTTCTCAACAGATGAGGAGGCAAGATAGGGAAGTGGGGAAGAGCAAAGAGAAGCAGACAAGAAAAAAGGGTTGGAAAGATTTTTGGAGCAGCCATTATGGGGAATTGAAAGAGAAATCAACCAAGGAGAAATAACAGTACAGAGCCTTGTTCCTTGATGGATGCTTTACTGAGTACTACTTACCTCATGTAAGTAGTACTCAGATGTAGAATTGTATGGAGACAACGGGGAAAAACAGTCTTTTCCAGGCAAATCTAGTTGCAGAGCCAGTACACTAAAATAGCTACAAATAAGGAGGTATAAGATAAATCAAGTGAATGTATGCAGTAAATAGAAAATGAATTCAAAGATAACTATGGGAATATTTCTTGAAGGACATAGAACTTGAAGAGTACTTGGAACTTCATCAGACAAAGACAGGTGATGGTAAGGCAAGGTTAAATGGAGAACATTAAGTCTGATGTGGGTCATAAAGAAAACGTAGGACAATAACGTTTTTGGATATAGACATCTAGGTAGACATTGGATGTAGACATTACAGACACAGTACTTAATAGACCAAAAGTGTGTAAGCCCCAAACTAGCCCACTTTACCCAGGACGCAGTCTTCATGTACTTAAATCACATCTGGGTTCTAGGGAGTCTTGTGTGGCAGGCTGAGAAGTTGAGGCTTTCCCCAGGAGACATGAGAAAGCCACTGGAAGTTTTTGAAGTTTTATATTTTGGGAAAAATATAATTAAAGTCATGTTTTAGTAACATGATGGTAGCTGATATGAAATACACATTGGAAAGCTATAGTAACAGTCTAGGCAAGAAGAACTCAAGACTGTTTTCTTCACTGTTTAAATTGCAGTGAGTACTCTAATTATCAGGAGAATCCCTGGATTTGCCTCATTTTCTTAGATTCATCAGTTTCCCGTGTCTTTTCCCCTATTTTTTGTGACTTTGATTTCTGGTTCTTTAATTCCCCCAAACTTTCAGTCTTCTTCTTAGTTCCTACTCTTTCCTTTTGGCCTTGTTTAGTTTGTCTCCCACTGCTCTTTTTGTGTGAGCCCTGCTAAGTTCTGACTTGATTCAAAGAGTAGGCCTGCACATTTCAGCTTTACCATGGAGGATTCCAATAAACTGATGTTATTCAGTTCCTGAGTCATTCCTGAGTCATTCAGTTCCTAATTTTACTGCCATATTTCATTGTATTTGCTAAGGTTTAATGGTTACTAATGTTTTATGTCATTTTATTATATAAATTCCGTAAAGTATTTCTGCCTTTTTCCCCCTTGGTATTATAACTGACAGATGAGCATGTTAAATTTAGTGTGGTTGTATTTGTGAGTAGAAGGTAAGGATAGTAGTAGCTCTAGTAACCCTCCAGATTTCTTATCATTTTAGTAAGTTTCACTCAATTTTATTCAAATTGAAACTCTTTAAAGTCAGAATATCATATATATTAACTTGATCTTGATGCTGCCCTTAAAATACTGAATATTGCTGTTGGTTCCTATCTGGATACATTGTTTTTCTACTTAATAAATTACCAGTTTCTGCTTTCTCTTCCAGTGACTTCGTATCTAAAACATGGTGAGCATTTAAATATATGAGGTGAAAATATATAAAAGGTGGAAAATGAATGGAAAGAAGTCTTGAGCCTGAAATATGGATGTATCTACACACACACACAGTGTGTTGCCTATGCCGTTTGAATCCCTAATAATCTTCCTTTAAAGGCAGAATTATAGTAATTTTTAAGTATCTCAAAATTATTTTCAAGTTACTTAAGGCTTTAGGAAAGTATAAATTTTGAGTGATTAATGCTTGATGCAAATTATGCTGAAGGCAATAAGAAAGCATCAAGTACATAAGATTGACTTTTCAATTAAGGGATATTTTGGAAATGATTTAGCCCTGCACTTCTTCTTGGACACTTCTACATGAAAAGTTTTTTATTCAGTGAAAGAGGACAATCAAACTTAGTTTCATCTTGAGAGCTCAGGAAAGGTTAAAAAGTGGATAGAAAATGTCTTCATTGTGGAAAATGAATCCCCATCTTGAAATTCAACTGAAATAATCTTTTTTTTAAATTTTGTATGGAAAATCTATCTAATTTCAGGATTAACTTGATTATTTGACTTATTTTGTAAACAAAGTATAGTGTTCCTTAAAGCCTATAAAAACCACTTTTTCCAACCACGAAAGATTGAGTGAAAACAAAGGGAGTGTACAAAAATGGGAGGGGGTCACAGATCTGTATCCGCATGGAGGAAGAGGGCAGTACTTTTGGGGAGTGCAATTTACATGAGCATCTGGGTCTTTTGTAATGTTTTGGATGGATGACCTGAGTCTGATATATTGGTGAATAGCATTAACAAAGGTCTGGTTGTCAAAGACTAGAAAGAAAAATGCAATTAGCCACAGCAATGAGGTGATGTCTGTGTTTGGGGGAAAAACCGACACCTAACTGGCAATAGAAAACACTGAAATGATAGCATCAGTAAAAGGCCAGATTTTGTGTGAGTGTGCGTGTGTGTGTGCTATATTGTATAATGATCTTAACTCAGTAGGATATGACCAAAATGACATTTTTTGGTAATGTTTGGTTTCTGTGGTGAAAGTGAATGTGTACCTGTTACTAAAGAAACAACACAGTAGACTCAATGAATTTTTAACTCATAACACACTAATTTCACCAACCTGATACTCACAATATTGTTTGTTTCTGTTTAAAGAAAATTAGAAATAAATAAAAGTACACTGGAGTCCAAAAGAAGTTTGCTCTTTTTTGGGTCTAATTTTTTTTCTTTATAAACCATGCCATCCATAGTAGAGAAGCATATCTAATCTCCCAATTAGGTCAGGCCCCAGGATAATCAATCTCTTTAACAGCAGATGCCTTGTTTTAGCAAATGAATGCTTGGTTTCAAAAGCAGTTTTGTGTTGAGAGAGGAGTGCAGTTGGCATGGGTGATTAGAACTCTTTTAAACCCTATAAAAAGCTTCTGTAGATTGTTTTATGCCCACACTTTGTGAACTGAAGTAAATGCTGTATATATCCATCTTAAAATGAACATGGTGGGGACTTTATACAGCCTGTGAGAACATCTACATGCATATAAATGGCATTATTTGAAGTCCAACATTTTTATGTCCATTTGGATTAAACTGTGATTTTGATAACATCTAAAACAAGTGAATGTTTTTAGTAAGTGCTCTTCATATTAATTAAATATGCTCCTTAATGACAATAATTTAGTTATTAAGTTCGCATTTTTTAAGCTGAAAATACAATGGCAAGTTAACATGATTCTTATTTTATTGTTTACATTAGTCTGTAAATGCCTTTCTTCATGTCTGATGCCTTTTCGGTTCATATACATATCATGTGTAAATGAGCAATGTGCAAGACAACTTTGAAATCAAGAAGAAATCATTTAAAATTTTTTTTTAATGTTTATTTATTTTTGAGACAGAGAGAGACAGAGCATGAACAGGGGAGGGGCAGAGAGAGAGGGAGACACAGAATCTGAAACAGGCTTCAGGCTCTGAGCTGTCAGCACAGAGCCCGACGCAGGGCTCGAACTCACGGACCGTGAGATCATGACCTGAGCTGAAGTCAGACGCTTAACCGACCAAGCCACCCAGGCGCCCCAAGAAGAAATCATTTAAAATTAAAGTTTATAAACTTTGTATTCAGTTAAAACTATGAATTGAGTTTATTTTGCTCAAAACAACTCATTTAATCTAAGATATATTGAAGTACAATGATACTTTTTACTATGGTATAACCAAAAAATCTCTTCAGTAAATTATTTCAGATAATTGTTCTTCAAAATCTGATTACTGGAACTCATCAGTAATGCCTGAACGTGATACATAAAATAATTCAGAAGGCCACTTGAGTATTTCCTTTTTTAGGAGTGCAGTCCTTGGGTTGAAACATTTGCCAGGTAGTTAAGAAAAAAGGATTCACCTGCACATTTTTGGATGTTATCATTTCGGCTTTAGTGTATAATGGTCAGTTCTACCAGTTTTTCTCCTTCTTAGAAATTGTTTCAATCATGCTTAATCTGTGGAAAGTTAATGTTTTCCATAGTGAAGGTGGATAAGACATCTGAGGAAAAATTAAAAGCAGATGGTCTTTAATTTAAGAAACATTTGATACTAATTACTTCCTACCTTTCACATGACTTAAATGTCGGTGAATGTATAGGGTTACATTACTTTTTTAAGTAAGATTTTAAAGCTAAATTTGGTAGATAAGGTAGAGATCCAGTGAGACAAGATTTTTAAAATAGAAGCATTCTTTTTTTTAATATATGCATTCTTAATAATACCAAATACCAGAATAGTACTGTGACAATTCACTTGTGCTTATTCTAACTTGTAATAGCATTTAAATATGATTAGAATGGCTTCTGTATACTAAGATCCCTAAAGTTTTTTTTTTTTAATGTTTATGTATTTTTGAGACAGAGCATGAGTGGGGGTGGGCCAGAGGAAGAGGGAGACACAGAATCTGAAACAGGCTCCAGGCTCTGAGCTGTCAACACAGAACTTGATGCAGGGCTCGAACCCACGAACTGTAAGATCATGACCTGAGCCGAAGTTGGATGCTCAGCTGACTGAGCCACCCAGGCGCCCCTAATTGGAAAGTAGTTTCATGTCCAGATATGTTACTCAGCTACATTTTAGTTTTAAAACTTAATTTTATTATTGTGGCATTTAAGGCAGTTTACATTTGATTTAGTGGAATTAACACTTAACTTTATATGATAGCTTTCTTACTCAACCCCCCGTGATTTTCAGAATCCAGAGATTTCCAAGCTGAAATTTTTTATCATAGAACTCTTATAGCTAAGTTTACACATGGATTATTTCTTCCTTAGACATACACACACGTTCACATGCACACACAAACACTATAATATGAAAAACGTGTCTGAAAGAAAAGATACTAAAATGTTAACACTGTCTTTGGGTGATGGATAAATTCTTTTTTTTTTTATGGAATTGGCTTACATTTTTAATGATTGTTTTTATAATTAGGAAGAAATATAGCTATTTTCAGTTTCAAACAACATATACTTTACAATCCCAGCATAGGTAATGTGTAGTTTGACAATGATTTTTCCCTGTCCTCTGAAATCTCTGCAAAGGCAAATACCTGCAAGGACAAATCCTCTGTCCTTTCCTTGGCACTACTAATTTGGCCATGCTGTTGAAGTAAACCACTCACTGAAAGTTACAGTTTCATCCTAAACTGTGAGAAGTATGTTGTGTTTAAAGCATCCCAAGAATGATCCCAAATAACGAATAGTAACCATGTATTTATCCAGGATCTCAGCACAACTTTAGTCTCAAAAATTATTGAAGACTCTCAAAGGCCTTTTCTTTATATTACATCTATGGTTATTACATTAGATGTTAAATCTGAGAAATTAATTCATTTAAAAATAACGATGAATCACCATTATATATTAACATAAGTAATATAGTTTTTCCAATACAAAACAAGATCTGTTGAGGACAGCACAATTTTCTATTAAAAAATTTTTTTTTAATGTTTATTTTTGAGAGAGAGAGAGAGAGGCAGAGAGCAGGAGACACAGAATCAGAAGCAGACTCCATGCTGTGAGCTGTCAGCACGAGGCCCAATGCAGGGCTCAGACCCACAAACTGTGAGATCATGACCTGAGCTGAAGTCAGATGCTTAACTGACTGAACCACCCAGGTGCCCCACAATTATCCATTTTTGTAAACGCCTTTTGTGTATGGCATAGCAGAAGACTGCTGGATTCTTTTATTTGTTTCTACATTCAATTTGTTACAATGTGCTATTTTGGTTGAAGTATATGAAGAAAACTCAGCTTCCTACAAATGTATAGTTAGGAGAGAGAGGAACATTTTAATAACCTTTGCAGGTAATTGTTGATATTCTTCTTTAATATTACACCAAATCTCAACAAGTAGTAGTCTGTTGAATATCACATGCAATGTGAAATCTGAAACTCCATCAACAAACTTTTAATATCTGTTTCTCAAGAAAGTTTCTAAAAGGAGTCTAACTTTGCTTTTAAAAAAATAAATTATAATATTGCAATACTAAGAACACAATCTTCAGCACATTCTGAGGGTAATGGTATAATTCGCATCAAAGTTGTTTTCTGACAAGTACTGCTCAAATTTCTGAACCTGATTTCTTAATTTTTAGGTGAATCAACTTTCAGTACTTTTACTGCATGAATGAGGTGTTACAGCCTTTGCTTTTCAAATTTTGTGAGATAACTTTATGAATTAAACAGATAGGAACTGCATGGGAATATCAGTGTTTGGTCAATGGTTGTTGTCATGGCACTCTATGTTCCTAGATTTCTGTCCTCACAGTAAGTATAAAAGAAAGTAATTTCCAGGGCATCTAGACAGCTGAGTTAGTCAAGCGTCTGACTTCGGCTCAGGTCATGATCTCACGGCTCGTGGGTTCCAGCCCTGTATTGGGCTCCGTGCTTACAACTCAGAGCCCAGATCCTGCTTCAGATTCTGTATCCCTCTCTGTCTGCCCCTCCCCTACTCTCTCTCTCAAAAATGAACAAACATAAAAAAAAAAAGTAATTTCCAAGCAAAGCCTTTGCTTTAGCCCTAAGAACCAAAATATTGATTTCCAAATGAAAATATCTGTTTCAGTGGTAAATTTTTATGCAGAAATCAAAGCCAAAATACACCTTTCCTTTTATGGCACTCATATAATATGTCACATATTATTAAAAAATAATTTTGAATGTTCCCACACATTGCTTTTCATGATGTGTCTTTTCCTTGTAAACGTCGGTGCAAAATGTCTTAACAATGAATGAATTATAAAAATTCTTTAATATTGCTTTTCTTTCAAAATGGAGGTCTAGTTGTTTCCACTAGGAAATGTATATATGTTTTCATGTTCTTTTTTTTTTTTTTAATGATGAGAACAATGATGTCACTCTTTGCCTGCAAGCCCAATAGCAGTACCAGAGGATTCCTGCACATGTGGGTATCAAATATATTCAAGATCCTAGGAAACCATCCTTTATCTTTCTTACTCTCCCCAAGTAGATAAGGTTCCCCTATTGTGCACACTCATTTCTACAGCCTTGGATTTCCATACATTGCACTCATTGCAGTTGGTAATTATTTATTTATACCGTCAAGTTGATTAATAGCCATTTCTTTTACTACACTGTAAGATCTAAGAAGGAAGAGTTTGAGGCTTTTCTATTTTATGCCCAGGACCTTGCACAGTGTTGGGCACCTGTTAAGAATTCTGTAACAGTTGCTGATCACATGGCTAAATGAATGCCATTGAACATTTGATGCACTTTAGATTCTCCAGAATATTTTCCTGCACCTTTTATATTTTGAGATTCTCCATCCTTCTTAATTGGATTTTGTGACAAATCTTAGTTGTTTCTTTCTCATCTCTTTGACTCTTCCTTTCTTGTCTTCTTTCATGGCTTTTTCCCCCTTATGCATATATTTTATTATTTTATTAATTTTTAAAGTTTTTATTTAAATTCCAGTCAGTTAACATACAGTGAATTGTTAGTTTCAGGTGCACAATATAGTGATTCCACACTTCCGTACATCACCCAGTGCTCCTCACAGCAAGTGCATTCCTTAATCCCCAACACCTATTTCACCCATCCCCCCACCCACCTCCCCTCTGGTAACCATCAGTTTGTTCTCTAGAGTTAAGAGTCTGTTTCTTGGTTTCCATGGCCTTTTGTTCTAATTTCTAGTTCCTTAAGGCCAGCAGGAAGTTCTGTCTTGTCTTTTACTATTTTTCTCTTTTTACATACTTTCTCTCAATTAGCCATAACCTCTGTGATTTCCATAGCTAAATTTCCAATCCCAGTCTCTCCCTTAGACTATGGTTCTGCATTTTCCAGGTATTCTCTGTACATTTCCAATCAGATGGCTATCTTTATGAAGCCCATAGGTCTATGGCATCTTCTAAACTGACCCCTTGTGCTTGCTCTTTGTATCATGGAAGCACTGCTCTTCCAACTTTTGTTCTGCCTCCCTCCTTGCTGTCACTGAGTCTTATCAGGTCTCTCACTCAGGATGCAGGTTTTCATCCCAATTACCATCACTCTAGCTCACACCTTGGCTGTTTTATGTCTGCTCTGTTGTGATGGCCTTTCCACTCCTTCCACAATCTAGTTTTCTTGTCTTCAATACATCATGCACACTAGTACAGAAGTAGTCTTTCTAAATCACACAATTCTTAAAAACTTTCAGTCTAACGGGACACCTGAGTGGCTCAGTGGGTTAAGTGTCTGACTTCGACTCAGGTCATGATCTCACGGTTTGTGAGTTTGAGCCCCACATCGGGCTCCCTGCTGTCAGCATAGAGCCCACGTCAGATCTTCTGTCCCCCTCTCTCTGCCATTCCTAATTCTTTCTCTCTCAAAATAAGTAAACTTACACACACACACACACACACACACACACACACAGCCTTTTAGTCTGACACTGTAAGTAGTCATAATTATCATCAAAGAACTCTCCATAACTTCTTCTGTTTTGCTTACCTTCATCATTTACTTGCTGTGTAGGCAACAGAACCCTCTGGGATTCATTTGCATCTGCTGCTAGAGACCCTTTGACTGGAGTGGACCATGTGAAAAGATGCAGTTTTTCTCTCTAGAAAGGGCTTCCTCCACTCCCCACATTCTGCAACTATATGGTGCTCATCCCAAGAACAGTGACTATATACTTGAGGGTCCTAGAGCTGGTGACACACATCTCAGAAGCAGAGAAGGCCCAGCAAGCAGCCACATGTTAAGGCCATGCCACACATCTGCCTTTGGATCTTAAAATGCAAGCTTGAATTGTGTCTTGACTCAAAGACACAATAAAAGCTGCAAATATTATTACATCCAACAATGCCTAAAAATATCTAATCCCTGCTTCAGCCACACCTGCAAGTTCAGCCAGCACTGTCAAAAGAATCTCAAGTTACCTGCCTGACTCCATGTCTCACCCAGGATCCAAAGCTCACTTAGCTCAATACACTAAATCCCAGCCCTGATCAAAACACTGATTTCCGGTGTAATTTTGCCCCCTCCCTCATCCATCTCTTACTTAATTCTCAAGGTTTCCTGCCCATTTACCAAGGTGTTGGGGTTTACTGGATCAATAAGTACTACTCCTTTGTCCTTACCCTAAGTCTGGAACCAATCCAGAGACAGATGCAGGATTTTGAAAGAAGAAAATAATCACTTAATATATCACTTTTATTAAAGAGAAAGCTGAATTTTAGAATCAGAGTATTCCAGCATAGGCATTTTAAATTGACTCTTAGGCTCTGGATTCCATATGTTCATTGAGAAGTATTTCTACCTTTCTTAACCCCAAAATGTAATTTATTCTTCTCATAGTATAAGCTTTCCCTAATTGTTATTTATTCATTCATAAATTGTTATTTATTCATTAAACTACTTCTACCTGGGTAAAATAACAATTTGGATTTCTTACAATCTATGCCAAACAGGTATATGCACCTCTAATTTAGACAGGCACAAACTCCTTCTTATGGCAGAAAACTGTCTATCACAGAAAGTTGACCCCAATGTATACTTTCCAAGGTCAGGTCGCCTCTGAGAGAGGAGTAGTCTATATTGAACCAATAAATTCATTCTCCTAAAATTTTCAATCAGGTAAGTCACTCTTCATCTGGTTGGAACAACAGTCAGGTTCCTACAATGGATAAATTTCCACATGCAACCTAAACCCAGATAAATGGAGCTCTCCTCCCGATAGATATATTCTCTATCAATATGTGAGAGGTAATTTCAGCAACCTTCCCCCAATCTTAACTCTGGGATAATCAGCATAAAGGTAACTAATTCAGTAGATTGAGCAGACCTCAGAGGAAGGTACCAGGAACACATCTAGTCTCATCCCTGAAAAGAAATGACAGTTGATGATATTCTATATATATATATATAACCTACCAGTCAGTGGAAAAGTTCAAATTTATGTAACAGAAGGTTTAGTTAGAAAGGTCAAAGCAAATTTCCTGCCACTTGACTCTCATTTGTTTTCTCCAGTTTGAATTCCAGAAAAAGAAATGGGAATAACCAGTTAGCATTCTTCATGCCACTAAAGAATCTTCTTTCCAAATTATGTGGAAGGTAGGTGTAACTTGGAGAAAATGTTCTTATTTTATGAGGCATTGACATATCTATCTTGTGTTTTTCATTTTCTTTAGAGATAATTTAAGAATTGTTTAAGAATGTTTGAAAATCATGACAAAAAGAAGAACCATTGGTTATACTTGGAAAGAAATATTACAATTTAAAATATAATGTGGCCCATAACAAGATGTATTAATTTGCATTTTTAAATAACTGATTGTGGCATTTGAAGTGATTGTAATATAACAGGTAAAGAGAAAATTATATTATTGTAAATATAATTCAGTCTATTAGGAGCAGGAAATTAATATCATAAAATTCCAAACTTAATTGGTTATATCAGATATATACAATTCCTTTTCCCCATTTTTAAAAATCTAATAGATTGTTACTCTAATAGTTTAATTTATTGGAATTTCATTTTACTTCCTTTTGTCAGTTTATTATAACTCTCTGCTATTTATTTTTGGGGTTACTTCAGAGTATATATTATACATCTGTAACCTCTCACAGTCTACCTCTAAGTGATATTCTAATACCTCACATATAGAATAAGAACTTTGGATATTGTGTCCTTCCATTACTTCCCTGTGTGTCTTTGTGCTATTGCTGTCATACATTTTACTTGTACATATGTTATTAAGCCCCCAGTACATTGTTGTTATTTTTTACTTTGAGTAGTTGATTGTATTTTTAAAGTATTAAGTAATAATTTAAAAAACTTGAAATGAGAGTGACCTGGGAAAAATCCTGAAAGGGGAATAAAGCTTGATATTATTCAATGTACAGTGTGATTAGTACAGTGATGTGGGATTGTGTCGCAAAATGAGATCTCAGATATAGGCAGGAACCAAATTGTTATGGACCTGTGGGTTTTGTTTAAAAAATTTGACCTTTTATTCTGTTTCTGATGACAAATAAAGGATTTCTGTTTTTAAAAGATCATTTGGGGTACCTGGATGTGGCTTAGTCAGTTAAGGGTCTGATTCTTGACTTCGACTCTGGTCATGATCCCAGGGTTGTGGGATGGAGCCTCAGTCTCCACGCTCAGCGAGGAGCTGATTCATTCTCTCTCTCTCTCTCTCTCTCTCCCTCCCTCCCTCCCTCCCTCCCTCTCTCCCTCTCCTTCTCTCCCTCTGTTCCCCCTGCCCCCCACTTGCACACGTGTGCACCTCTCTAAAAAAATAAAAAAATAATAAGAAAAGATCATTTAGGCTGCTGCATAAAAGAGATTATAGAAAGCAAAAGCAGAAGCTCATGGACTATTGAGGTAGTTCATAAGATGGTGTTATTACACTAGGGTGGAGATGAAGTGAAGTAGATGAACTTGGGGTATATTTTGGAGACAGAACTCAAATTTTGATATTAGACTGAAGTTAGAATTCTGCATCTTGTCAGATGACTTTGGAAATTTTTTTTAAAAAGTTTTCTTATATTTATTCTCACCTGCAGAATGGGGATTATAGGAAGTTTAAAACAATGCATAAAATGTAAGATTTATACCACGATGTCTGGCATGTAGTAGGTACTCAGTATGTAGTAGCTGTCATTCGTATCATGTCGTCGTAGTCCATAACTGATTTTCCTGTGTCCCGTGCTCTCTTCACACAAACATATCTCCACAGGGCCACTGGAACTATATTTTTATAAGTTACAGAAGATAGCAATCCTTTGCTTAAGATGCCCCTGCAGTCCTTCTGATTACTATAAACTTCGTGGCACACACCAACGACATTATTTGTCTTTGCATCCTCATTTCTCACACCATTCTTCCCCCAGTTACTCTTGGCTCCAGAGCAGTGCTTCTCAAATTTTCATGTGGCTACAGCTTTCCAGGGCATCTTGTTAAAATGCAGACCCTGATTCTGGAGATCTGGGTGAGGCTTGAGGTTCAGCATTTCTAATAAGCTCCCAGGGATGCTTTTCTGCTGGTCTCTGGACCACACTTTGAGAATCATAGCAGTAGAGTACATAACGTTCCTGCAAGCTTATTTTGGGTTTCTGTAATTTTGGCTTTTCTCATCAGTCTGGTCTTACTGTCTCCAGAGTGACCTTTCCTTATTTCTCAGCTTCATGAAATCATTCTCATCTTTCAAGGACGATGTAGCTCAAAGGTCACTTCCTCTATGAAATTTTCTTCAAACACCCATTACATTCACCACTACAGCTTCCCAACTGTTTGCTTTCCCCCTTCTCCATAGTATTTTGTAAATAGCTTTTATCACAGCACGTATTATTTTGCACTGCAGCTGATATTAGATTGTCGTCTTCGTTGTTGGACAGAGCTCTTTGAGGTCAAGCGCTGTGACTCTGTTTCTCAATAAGTTGCACAGCTCCTTGAACAAAGGGCACCTGCTCACTAGCTATTTCTGGAGTAAATTAAACTGTGATGTGTACTTCTGAAAAGTGGTGAATCGCTCTGTATAGCAAATATTATTCCAAGTAAATAAAAAAGTTGTTGTTGTTTTAGCTCAAACTACTGATCTTGCATTTCTTTATGTAAAATAATCCTACCCTTCTTAGATTTTCTTCCCTGTTGTAGCTGGTCATCCAAAGCAATTATATATCCACAATTTGTATCTATTAATTCTTAACAGAGCAATCTATCTTTTCCAGGTTGGAAAGCCTCAGACTTTTTCTTAGCTAATGTCAAGCTAAAAATTTATAAATATTATATGCACTATGACTAATAATTTCATGATTTCTTTTAACTGTGCTACCAGAGGGTAACATTTTTGCCTGAAGCTGGTAAGGAATGAGAAAAAGAATGGGAATATAACTGCCTTTTTAACATTTAAATAAAATAAAGAAAGAGTAGGAATGCTATTTATCTTTCAATATTGATAACCAAATCCCCCCCAAAAGTTCATTTCAAACTTTAACAAAAATTCTATTTACCTTATGGAAAAATTTAGAAATCACAGTGGATGAAAAGTGTCTTCTGGGCATGCAGGGCAGTGTAATTACTTCCATTTCTCAAGAATTCTTTAGCCTTTATGAAATTTTCTCAGAGAGAAATCAGGTTTGTCTTCTGTTCCCTGACACACCCTCACCCCACCAGTTCCCAACCAGGGAAAATCTCTTTGAAGTCAATTAGATCTCCTTGCTTACATAGTAACATAAAATGGGAACAATTCCTAAAATGGCAAAGCTACAGATAATGTAGAGCTCTCAGCAGATTGGACAGAGGAATTGTGTTTTCCATATGCCCAGCCCTTGGTGTTGCTGATTTCAGTTAAGTAGACTTTCAAATTTTAATTTACATAACATTAACACTTTTCCCTGAGAATCGACAGTTTTATGGAGACATTTCCTTGTCTGTTCTCATGAAATTAAAAAAAAAAAAATCCACAGGGCATTCATTAACACTTCTAAAAGTGACAGGCTGTGTCTTTATGCCATTTTCATTTGCACTGCTTCTGATCTTGCCATCACTAATTAAAAAAGGGAATTTAGGGTAATGTAAACAATGCTTTTTGGCCATACTAACAGCTATTTCTTGTCTGATAAAGGAGAAAAGTCTATAAGGCCTCTTGGATAAAGGATAAGGATATTTTCTTTATTACTTGGTTCTCAAGAGGCCTTGTAGTCTATGATGTTTGAGATCACACCCTTGGGAAACTTTCTTTTAAGTGTAGCTTCTATTACCTGTCATTCTGTGGTTGCCTCAGACCAGGAGGATACCCTTAAATCAATCACTTTGGAGGGAAGGTAGGATTTAAATTGGGTCTTGAAATAGGATTATAATGTTATTATTTATATATTTATTTACTTATTTATTTATTTTTGAAAGAGAAGGTACAAGTTAAGTGAGGGCGAGAGAGAGAGAGAGAGAGAGAGAGAGAGAGAAGCGGGGCTCACCCAAAGTGGGGCTTGAGCTCACCCCATGCAGGGCTCAAGCTCAGGAACTGTGAGACCATGACCTGAGCTGGAGTCAGATGCTTATAACCAACTGAACCTCCCACCGCCTCTGAATATAATTTTAATATAAGAAGGGGAGGTGGTTGGTTATGCTTGCTTAAGAAAGAATTGTCAGCTGAAACCTCAAAGGTATGGAGAAGTCAGTAATATTTCAGGAGCAGCTCAATGATCAGCTTTGTTAGATAGTGATAGATAATTGAAAAAAGAAGCTTGAGACCAGATTGTTGAGAAACTTCAATTTGGAGCAAGTTGTTTGGACTTTATTCCGTATGTATTGAGGCTAATAAAGAGTTCTTTTAAATGGCAGGATAATAGCCATATTAAATTTGGATGGGCATAGGTATGACATATCCTGGGACAGCAGTGAGGCAAGGAGGAAAATGCAGTAGAAACAGCTTTGGCAAGCTGACTCCCATGTATTGTCTGGTCCATGGAAGCATACAAGTTCCATCAGTAAATGGACAATTGTATGGATTTTGTGTATTCTATATGGAGAATTAATGCGGTTTGGAGAGGTGAGGTTCAAAGCCCATGGCCAAGAAAGAATTCTTGAGACGTCTTCAGTGCAAAAAGGAGGTTTCATTAAAGCATAGGGGACATGACCTGTGGGCAGAAAGAGCGCGCACTGGGGTTGTGACTGGTGACTGATTATGTACTTTCAGGTTGGGAGTGGGTTAGGGATAGTGTAAGTCTCTAAGGAATTTGGAAACAAGGGGAAACTTGAGGGGCTAGCTGTTGTTAAGATAAGGTCACTTATTACTGTAGTAAAACCTTAGTCATGAGTCCCTTCAGATGTTTATTAGTGGGCAATATGTTTGTAGGATGATTGCTAACATGTACCTTGAGGAGGTAGAGATAAAGGAAATTTCCAAAGGAATTTTCATATGCTAAAGAAGACTCACAGGATCCTGGGGGGTCTGGTTAGGATTGCCTTTTGGGACATCTGGGTGGCTCAGTGGGTTGAGCATCTGACTTCAGCTCAGGCTCAGGTCATGATCTCACAGTCTGTGAGTTCGAGCCCCACCTCAGGCTTGCTGCTCTCAGAGCATAGCCCACTTGGGATCTTCTGTCCCCCCTCTCTCTGTCCCTTCCTCACTCATGCTTCTTTTCAAAAATAAATTTAAAAAAATTGCCCTTTGCCCTTAGCAAAGTGCCAACATGGAGGCAGCTGAGCTCTCAAAGGAAAATCAGTCTGCCTGCCTCAAGGACTTGTCAAGGGGCTGCCAGTTGTAAGGAAATTTAATTTTTTTTCTTCTGCCTTTGTTTCCTACATCAGAGTAGCAATAAAGAATATTAAATAGCAATTTAGAAGTCAGGAAGATCAGAGTGCATGCCTCCACATCTTCCCATATCCTCTGCCAGGGGCAGACAAGTTCAGAGTGTAGTAATCAGGTAAAGAAGAGGGCTTATCATAATTGAGGCAAAGGACTAAGGAACCCTTGTGACTTGCTGAAGTTCAAAATAGCATCCCAATTCTACAGTTTGTGTGGGGGGTGGTATGAAATAGGGTAAATGTGGGGCTGGAATTCTAGGCCAGTTAATCTGACAGAAAGTAGAGAGGGAGATAGAGCCAGACACTCAGTCTAATGGATTAGACCAACAGGATCTGGCTACCTGATCACCACAGGCTTATTACTCATTCGTTCATTGGACCCTAGGTTTGGTTGGTGAAGAAGGTTATAGGTCAAGGAAATCCAGCTGTCAGTGCTAGATCATTAGATCTGGAGAGGTCAATCTGATAGTGGTATTGAGGTTTCAAACTGCTATGGAGCAGTCTAGTTAGACTGGTTAGGAAAAAAAAAAGAGAGGAGACACATATTGTAAATGTCAGGAATAAGAGAAGTGACATCACTATAGATTATACTGATATTTAAAAAGATAATAGGGGAGAAGACATATAAATGGCCAACAGGTAATGAAAAGGTGCTCAACATCATTAATAATGAGGGAAATGTGAACCAAAACCACAGTGACCTCACACTTGTTACAATGGTTGTTATCAAAAAGACAGGAAATAACAAATGCTAGCAAGGATGTGGAAAAAAGGGAACCCTCATGCATTGTTGGTGGGAATGTAAATTGGTGAAGCCATTTTGGAGAATAGTGTGGAAGTTCCTCAAAATATTGAAAATAGAACTACCACATGATCCAGCAGTTCTAATCTCTGGGTATATATCCAAAAGAGATGAAAACACCAACTTGAAAAGATATATGCACCCCTGTGTTCATTGTAGCATTATGGAATATGTGGAAATTTCCTAAGTGTCTATGGAAGGATGAATAAATAAGATGTAGTGTATATGTATCTATATGTATGTGCGTGTATATATATATATATATATATATATATATATATATATGGCATATATATATATACATACATATATAGCATTATGTAGTACTATACATTATGTAGTAATGGAATATTACTCAACCATACAAAATAATGAAATCTTGTAATTTGCAACAACATAGATTGACCATGAAGGCATTATGCTAAGTGAAATAAGACTGGCAGAGAAAGACATACACTGTATGATTTAATTTATATGAGGAATCTAAAAAGCAAAACAAAAAAAACCCTAAACTAAATCCATAAATATAGAGAAAATATTGGTGGTTGCCAGATGTTGAGGGGGGGGGGGGTGGAATAGTTGGAAGTGGTTAAAAGGTATAAACTAGTTATAAGATATATAAGCCCTGGGGATGTAATGTATAGCATGGTGACTGTAGTTAATAATACTATACTGTTTATTCGAAAGTTGATGAGAGTAAATCTTAAAAGTTCTCATCACAAGAGAAAAATTGTACCTAGGTATGGTGATAAACGTTAATTAAGCTTATTGTGGTGGTCATTTCACAATATATGCATATATCAAATCATGTTGTAAACCTAAAACTAATACAGTGTTATATGTCATTTTTATCTCAATAAAGAAAGATAATAGAGGAATATTATGTATAATTTCATGTTAATAATTAAGATAACTTAATTGATGTAGAAAAATTTCTTGAAAGACATAAACTATCAAAGAAAATTTTAAAAAATCAATTACAGCAATATAAAGAAGTGATACTATGTCATGACCAAGATAAACCCAGGAATGCAAGGTTAGTTTAACATTTGAAAATCTCTCAATGTAATAACCAAAGATAAGCTCAATATATGCAGAAAAACATTTGACAAAATCCAATGTCCAATCTTTTAGAAAGCTAGGAATAAAAGAGAACTTCCTTAACCTGCTAAAGAATTATTAAAAAACATAATTAAAATTATATTCCATGATGAAAGACTGGGTATTTTATTCTCTAAGATCAGGAAAAAGTGAAGGTTGTCTGCTTTCACCACTTATATTCAATATTGTAGGTTCTAGACAGCACAATAAAGGGAGAAAAAAACCCTCCTCAAATCCAGAGGCCTACAGAATGAGAAGAAAGAGGTAAAATTGTCTTTATTGACAAATGGCAAGATTGTCTCCATAGAAAATCCAATTGAATCTACAAAAACTTATTCAAACTAGTAAGTGGATTTTGCAAGCTTATATGACACAAAATCAATACACAAAAAATCAATTGTAAAATGGCCTCTACCAGTACAGTTTTGCTAAATTGAATTGTTTTAGGATTAGTTGAAAGTCAGGTACCTCCCTATTTGTATATATCACTTTTTCATGGATACCAAGCTGTTAACATCCATATAGAGACTAAAATCTACTTTGTTTTCTGTCTTGAGTTTATTGCTTGTCCTCTAAAACAGCAGTGATTGAAGTTATACCTAGGAAGGACTCTTCAGTTCTTCAACTTTGTTCCATTTATTCTATTCTTCTTTTATTATACTTAATTCTTACATTCCAGGCTATTTTATTGGCAAATATATTACCTCACAAAAATCAAAGACCTCGTCTGATGTGGAGTTTCATAATTTCCTTCAATCTTTTGTCTTAACTTGCTTACTTCACTCAAATATTCTAAATAGCAATATTCCAGGATTTTTTATGTCAGATATTTAGATGTAGAATAGAATTCTAAGAAGTAAATAAAAATTTTATCTGCATTGCATAATTGTTACCTCTAGACCAATTCCCAGGGTCTGATTTGACACAGGTGGGCCTTAAAAAGTTGGCTGATTTCCAAGACATCTCCTACACAAACATTGACAAAGCAACTGGTTTCAGTGTCATTTATGGTCCATACAAGTGATCATGCTTAACTGACATTAAGAATGTTCTTTTTCTGTATTTCCATCCAAATGGTCCATAAATATGTGACACCCTATCCATGCATTTGAGTGAGAATAGCACTGATTTATTTGTCTGTGTTTTTTAGGATGAGAGAGGAGGGTTTTTTGAGGTTTTTTTGATGGAAACATTTCATATTGTGAAATGATAAAACATGGTGGAAAACAATGAGTCAAAGATATGAGTAGTTTAGAAGTGTATTTTTCTGAAAGAATAGAAATAAGAAAAGCAATATTTATACCAAGTAATTCATAAATATACCTATTCTGAACTTTTTAATTTATTTATTTCAGAGAGAGAGAGAATGTGAGCAGAAGAGAGGGGCAGAGGGAGAGAGAGAGATAGTCTCAAGCAGGCTCTACACAGTCAGTGTAGAGCCCAATGTGGGGCTTGACCCTGGGATCATGAGCTGAAATCAAGAGTCAGAGGCTCAACTGACTGAGCCACCCAGGAGCCCCAATATACCTATTCTAAAATAGTTTTTCACATTCTTCGACACTGAGAAGAAACTAATGACAACCATTATTATATAGTAAAATGTTATGTAGTGAAGCAAAGGTGTCCCAAGTACTCCAGCTTTCTGATATCACCTACGTTTATTTTTTTTCTATATCCAAATGTAATAGATGAATTCCCATTTTAAGTATTGTGAGAGGCATACTGCCTTGCTCAGTATCTCTACTGATTCTTGGTTTGGGTGGGATAATTTCTAGTCTGCTCTAAATTACTGCTCTTGTATATTTCTCAATTCCTATCATTTTCTTTAGATTCTGTCCTTTTTCTACTCTGCTTCTCTCTTAAGTGTAGGACTCAACCTTGGTTTTTAGTTTCCTCAAGCTATAGTACAACAAGGGTATATATGTAAGTGGCTTAGGTTTGATGGTTAATATAGGAGGATTAAAGACAAAGAATTAAAAAAGCAAATTAAATCAGGCCAGTAATTTTTTTTTAAGTTTATTTATTTATTTTGAGAGAGCGAGTGTGCACACACAAGGAGGGGAGACAGAGAGATAGAGATAGAGAGAAAGACAGAGAGAGTATTGGGGGGAGGGGCAGAAAGAGAGGAAAAGAGAGAGAATCCAAGTAGATTCTGCACTGTCAGTGCGGAGCTCTACATGGGGCTCGAACTCACAAACCAGGAGATCATGACTTGAGCTGAAACCAAGAGTCAGAAGCTCAACCAACTGAGCCACCCAGGCACCCCCAGGACAGTAGTTCTTAAAAGTCCTCTGGCCACGTTGACTACTAGAAATTTCTCCCTGGCCATCTTTCTTCTTTGTTGTCAGTTTTCTGAATTCCTTTTTTCTCCCTCTGTCAGATCCTTCTGTCATCTCTAGTAATTCAAGTAACTGGCCTCCATATCTCTATCATCTCTTTCCTACCAATGGAAAAAGTGCACAATTTTTTTCTAAATAAACAAAATCAAGATTCCCCCCCCCCCCACATTAACTGTTTAGTACAAGAAAATACAGAACTCTTCTAGTAAGTAAAACAAGTAATAGAAATGTTTCATTATTTTTTCACAGATTGAGATGTTGAACAATTTGTGGAGCACACCACATACTGACTTGCTGGCTTGGTATCCAGTTGATTGGATGGATGTATGGTTGTCCTTGTTGACAACAGTGTCGTCCTAATTGATTTGGGTCCGTGCCCAGCAGTTATTATATACTTTGAATATCATCTCAGGCTAAATTATTTTCTTATTTGAACTAAAGGTACACATTAATGTAATTTTATTTTTAGTGTTTTGTAGTTATTATATGTATTTTTCAGTTGACCCATTTTAGGTTGCTTTTCTTTCATGCTTTTAACTAAAGTTTGATAAGACTTACGTTTCTTAAAGAAATAATAAACATATGCATGAAGAAAAATGCCTAGTAAAATGTATTGTTTGCTCTTTCCTTTTTTCCTAATCTTCCTTATTCAAAATCTAGTTGCAAATGATGTGATTTGCAAATGGATCAGAGTCTAGCATTTAAAAACATTTTACATTGAAATTCTCAAAACCTTTTGCCATTTCTGCATTTCCTACTTTATGAGATATTTGGTAAGTTAAAAAAAATCTCAAAGCTGACCTGAGTAATTTTGAAATCTGAGAAACTAAAATTTCAGTGTACATATTTAGGCATACTATTTGTTTAGATTCATCTTGTAGCTGATTTTCTCTGATTTAGGTATAAACTTGCAAAAGTCAGCACCACAATGCCTTAATCATATGTATCATAGTAGTCTGACTGCTAGGGTGTTTACTTCAAGAGTATTGCTTGACTCAGTGTTTGTAGTCTCAAAAATTTTGAATCTAATTTCCAGGAATCAGTCCATAACTTGAAATAAGAAGACAATATTTTCTCAAAACAAGCAAACAAACAACCCCAACAAAAACACCATCTCTCCTAGATTTATTTATAACCTCTGAGAAGCAAGGATTTTTTTTTTCTTTTAATCTTGGGGCTATGGGAATAGGATGAGTTCAGTTCTCTGTAAATTTAATAGCTCCTAAGGTGTCAGTAAGTAGATGGTTTTGCTGTAGCTGGTAAAGATGCCAGTCAGTGCTGCCTCCTTTGTGGGTGTTGACATCACTACTACAGTAAAAGAAGCAGCAGGAAGGCCACTGTTTACTTTTTTAAAGTTCTAAATTAACCCTTTGAAGTGAACACTTTTCAAACGTCAGATTTACAATTTAAGATGAACAGTGCAGAAATTCCAAGAGCCTACAAGTAATTAGAGCTGAGTGGTAAGCACAGCATAATATATAGGGTTGTCCAGTCACTATGTTGTCACCTGAAACGAATGTAACAGTGTGTCAACTCTGCTTCCGTGGAGTGGAGGGGTGGGGGGGTGCTTAGATCTGAAAACCAAATTTCTTTAGTATATCTTAGTTCTTAAGATACATCATATTTCAAAGATTCTACCATTTACATCTCATTTTACATTTTAACATTTCTGGAAATAGGTTGTGTCTTGTGGTTCTGATATAGTTGTCATTGTTTGTTCACACGCATAAAAACCGGAAGAATAGGGGGACTTGGGTGGTTCAGTCAGTTGAGCATTGGACTCTTGATTTTGGCTTGGGTCATGATCTTATGGTTTGTCAGATCAAGCCCCGCATGGGTTTCCGCACTGGCAGTGTGGATCCTGCTTGGGATTCTCTTTTGCTCTCTTTCTCTTGATCTGCCCCACCCCTGCTCACACGTGTGTGCACTCTCTCTCTCTCTTTCTCTCAAAATAATAAACATTAAAAAAAAAAAAAGAAGACCTACGGAATGAAAGTCAGCAACTTGGAATAAAATTGCAGAGACAGTACTGTATCATCAATACTCTCTTGATGGCATAGATGATAATACTATGTGGGAAAACATGGTCACCCATGAGTCTAGTTGAAAATATTTGGAAATGTTGGACTTAGGACATGAGTAAGCTTTAGGAATACCCTAACCAACTTGTTTTGTTTATATTTGTTTATATAGACTCAAGAATGACACAAGATAAAAATCTAAGGAAAAAAAAAAACTTAACTAAACTTACTAAGGTTAGTAAGTATTGAAAAGCCCTTTCAAGGGGTGCCTGGGTGGCTCAGTTGGTTGAGCATCCAGCTTTGGCCTGGTTCATGATATGGCGGTTCATGGGTTCGAGCCCTGCATCGGGCTCTGTGCTGACAGTTCAGAGCCTGGAACCTGCTTTGGATTCTATGTCTCCCTCTCTCTGTGCCCCTCCCCCACTCACACTCTGTCTCTCTCAAAAATAAATAAACATTTAAAAAAATTTTTAAAAAAGCCCTTTCAATAAGTATGTAGTTCAAGTTCTGAGTTACAGAAAACATTCTTTTATAACTTGTATAGCAGTATTTTTTTCCTTTCTTTGTGGCACATCCTTACAATCATGGTATTATGATTGTGAAGTGAACATACATTATGAAATGTTAGAATATTTGAGTTGCTAATTTTAAAGAAGTTTTTATTGTTGCTGTGTCTTTTAAAGGGGTGATATGAATCATATCAAAGGAGGCATTGAAGCATTTCTCAGAGAGATTGAAAAATAAAATTTTAAAGGATTTAAATTTCCTTTCATTCTCATAATTAACATTCTTTTGGAGAACTGTTTCCAAATACATTCTTTAAAAGTGAACTTCAAAGTCTAACGTTGGGCCATAAGTAAACTACTCTGTCTTGTTTATTATAGACAATCATCTTTGAGGGTTTTGAAGTTTAGTTTGGAAGAGGATTTAGCACTCTGCAAGTTTATATTTAAGATTGCAATATTGACTGATTATCTTTTAAAAAATGTCATAGGCATAATAAATTGCTTGCAACACTCAATATTTTTCAGAGTGTTTGCCATTACTGTACTTGATGATTGTTATTAAAAAAATCTCTCTGATCCCCCTTTCTGAAGAGGAAACCAAAATTACTTCTCAATCACTTCACTGTCTAGATATAATCTGTGATTTAATATTGCTAAACCAAGACAGCAACACCTCATTTTCCCAGCATTGCCCAAACAAGATATGTTTCATGTCAGTAAATTTCCCAAATAACTGAAGCATATACATTTAAATGGCAAACAAATTTTTTTTTTACTATTTCTGATAGAAATATTTCTACAGCACACCTTTCTGTTATTCCTATATACAGAATACTGAAAAAAAATCTCTAAAATTTTGTGTTATGCAACAATATCTAGAGAGAAACTGCTTTAGTTGTTGATAGGTCTTTTAGCATAAGTAAAAAATGGAAAAAGAGGAATCAGTTGGGAGAGGTGGACTACACTCAAAACTAAATGGACTTTTGCCTTTGGTAGAACATATGAACCCATTATTGCCACCATCAGTCACAGCAGAGGGCCTGCTCCGCCTGGCCCCCGGCTCCCTCTTGGTTGGGAGCAGGGTGCGGGGGGAGGGGGGGGGGACAGCGGTATCACCTGCTCAGGTGCCGAACTCTCTCAGATGTGCCCTTTTTTTTTCCTCCAGAGGGGCGGGTGCCTGAGCTTGCTGCCCTATTTGATTGACAGTTCCAACGTATTCTCATCAATAACTGAATTTTAAGCATCACCTCACTCTATGTTAGGAAACCCTACATTCTTCTTTCTATTCACTTGGCCATCAAATTTTGAGACCTTGGCATTGTCTGTGATTTTCTCCATTTTCTGTCTTCAGCTAGGTCGGTTGTTCCTCTGCTTTTCCCTTTACATCTCTACTCTTAATCCCCTCTTTTTAAACTTTAATTTGTATTTCTTGTTCTATTACTGCTTTTGCCTAGGATATTCCAGTTTGTCATATGCTTGATCTTTAGGCCTCCAGTCTCTTCAATTTCCAGTGAATTAGGTACAGAACTGACTAATCTTCTCAAAGTGAAGTTCCTGTTCAAAAATCTTCAATGGTTGCCTATTTTTGTTTTTTTGTTTTAAAATTTTTTTCTTATTTTTTTCTCTTTTTTACTAAATAATGAAATACAATTACCAGTGGAGGCTGAATTCTGTTTGGTCACATATGGATAAAAGGATTTGTAATTATTTTAACATTAAACGCCTAAATCCTTTCTGACCAATCATCTATATGGCAACCTGCTCTAAAATCCCCTTAGGCATTAGGATTGAATGTATCAAATACATCAATTTTAATTTCCATGATAAATTATTGGAAAATTTTCTCTACACACTCTTCTGAAACCATTCAGGAGATTCGTTGACCTTTTGAAACTTATCTACAAATACTGAAGACATACTTGTACATTTTTTGAGCAACTTGAGATATCTCTGAAATTTTTTTTATAAATTCCTTAATCCTTTTTTAAAAACATATTTAAGAAATTAAACATAGTTGAGATGTAGTTCACTTATAACATTGTGTAAGTTTAAGGTATATAGGGTGTTGATTTAATACACTTATATATTGCAAAATGATTATCACCATAGTATTGGCTAACACCTCTGTCCTGTGACATAGTTACTATTTCTTTTTTGTAGTGGGAACACTTAAGATCTACTCTTTCATCAACTTTAAAATATATAATTAACTATAATAATATAAATATAAATATATATAAATAATACAAAGTATTATTAGCTGTAATCATCATGTTCTACATTAGAGTCCCAGAACTTGTTAATCTTGTAAGAAAAGTTTACAGCCTTTAACTAAAACCTTTGTGTTTCCCCCAAACCCCAGCTACTGATAACCACAATTTTGGGTATTTCTTAGAGTGTATTCACTTCTATATTTGTTTGTCACAATTTTAACTGAGATGCTACTATGTGCCAATGTACCAGGTGTTATAGGTGTGATGGTACACAAAAATGGATATGATTTTTCCCCTTATCTAGCCTATGGACTAGCCTTTCTTACCACTTTGGGTTGAAATTTATGTTTTCACTGTATATTCTATTTTTAGAACTTGTAGCTCGTTTCCTTTGCTGGAGGAAAAAAAATCTATTGTCTGTTAGCCAATTGCTCTCTTCCTCAAGAAGTAGGGCTCTTCTTTTCCTGCCTTTTCTTTTCTCGTTGCCTAAAACATGATGGATACCTTATATTGTCCTAAGTATTTTTCACAAGTCTCAGCTTATTTTGAATATAGCACTTTTGACACTGATTTAAAACATACTATGTATATAGCTGTGCATGTTTTTTAACTTTACGGTATATCATATGTGTTTTTCCATTTAATTAAATATATCTTGAAAACATAATATTTAATATCTGTTTAATAGTCCATCTTATTTAACCATCCCCTATTTTGAGCTATTTGGTTTGAGTCCAATTTTTTTTTTCCTGTTCTGCAATTTTAAATAATGCTTCCATGAACATCCTGGTACATAATTCTTTGCCTGTGTTTCTGATTATTTCCTTATGTTGTACTCTTGCCTCCAAATACTGTCCATTTCTTGTGCCCAGGGACTAAGTAGACTGGCTGTTTTTCCAATCTATGTCCCGTGAATATATTTTTCACTCCGTGATCTTCAGAACTTTTTTGATGACTGACCAGATGGAGTGTTGCCCATCTGTGCCTCAAGATCTTCCACAAACCCCCTTAACTTATACTGTTGCAGCAGCCTAAGACCCGTGTAAAGACAGGAGAAGGAAGATAAGGGCCTACACACCTTGAGGGGTGATGGTGATGGTAGGAAAGATAAACTCTAGTCGTTTTTCCTGGAGCTGTGCCTGTAGTGTGTGTGTGTGTGTGTGTGTGTGTGTGTGTGTGTGTGGTGGGAAGAGAGCAACTGTTGCTGCTTGATATAGACTGAATTGTGTCCCCCTTTCACCCCGGTTCATATGTTGAAGTCATAACCCCTGATATGATGCTATTTGAAGATAGGGCATTTGGGAAGTAATTAGGTTTAGATGAGTTCATGAGGGTGAAGCCTTCATGATGGGATTAGTACCCATATAAGAAGAAACACCTGAGAGCTTGCCTCCCCTCTCTCTACTGTGTGAGGACAGTGAGAAGTCAGCATCTGCAAGCCAGGAAGGGATCTCTCACCAGGAACCCAATCGGCCCACATCTTGATTTTGGACTTCAGAGCCTTCAGAAACGTGAGAAAATAAATTTCTGTTGTTTAAGTCACCCAGTGTATGGTATTTTGTTATGGTAGCCCAACCCAATGTACTGTTGCAGTCAATTTGTTTATGATTCCCTTTGAGTTGGGAAAATGGTGATACACAGATGTTTTAGACTGCTACTGAAGATTAGCCTTAAAAAGCCTGAAACCCCAAACCAAAAATCTTAGTCAACTACAGTGAAATATTTTGCCTCATTTCTATTAGTACTTCTTTAGTCTTGCTACTTTTTTCTTATTCTCCTTTTCCTTTGTGTAGTGTTACAGATGTTTAAACTACGTAAACTGTACACGCTATTTCATCTTCAGTCTTTCTGTATGGATTTAACCTGTAGTTCAAATCACAAAAGAATTGACTGATAATCATTTCAAAGAGAGTCTTTTTAAATATCCAGTCATTATATAGGCTATTTTCAATTCTTGCTAACTGAAAAAATAATTGAATATGGAACATTCTTTTTAGCTCCTCCTTTTGGTTATCAATTCCTATTAAATTATAATATAATTTTTCATTTTTATGCAATTTCTAGAATTTAATGTTTCAGTTTTGTTTGTGTGGTGATTGAGGAGATTACATACATATTGTCAGTGGATTGTAAAGAAGAATTACTTATGTAGAACCATGTTTCTGGCACCTTGTGGCATGGGGTTTTCTTTGTCCGTGTTGACTGTTTTGCCTCATTAGGCATGCTGTTGTAAATGAATTGTTGGATGTAATTCATACCAAGAAATATTTGTCTTCTGTGGCCACTATGTGTTGTGGGGATGTGTGAGCTCAGAAATCTGTCGGGCTGTAAGTTTTCCTTTAGAATGTTTGAAGAGCCCTCAGGTGCTGTTGAAAGTGAAGGATAGGACTATTCTCAGGAAAACAAAGGTTTTTATTACATTTTCTCATGTAATGAGGATATCCAGAGAAAAGAAAAAAACAACAACAACAAAGCAATAAATTCACACATGTAGTGCCATATGCCAACAAGAGAAATGACTGACCAAACAGAAAAAAAGTCCCCAGTGGGTCTCCGCAAGCCTACGTTTATTTCCTCATGCTGCTTGTGGATCTTTCAGAGGGGAAATCAAACACCCCAACTCACACCAAACAAGTACATGTTCCTGGGGTTTGTGTGTGTCCCGCTATGAATCCAGAACATTTTCAAATAAACAGAGTAGGCTGTAAAGGTAGGAAATTAAATCGACTAGCCAAATATCCCTGGAGATTATAGTAATTATGTGTGTTAAATATTTATACTTATATATTTAGTGTGATTCAATAAAGATCTAAGAGTTGATACCAAAGCAGATGCTCCTAAATTGTTTGGCATTTTTATTACATGAAAATGTCTGATAGCCTTGAGATAAACTGTCATGCTACTAGGCCAGTCAACCGTGTCTCTGTTCCTCTGGCATGGCAGGCTGAAGGAATTGCCAGGGATGGAGGTGAAGAGTCCTGGCTCTGATATCTTCCAGAGCGTGGAAGCAGTAGGATTTCTTAAGATGCCAGGTTGAACATTTTGGATATACCTTAAATGCCTGTGAAATAAGGAGCATATTCAGGATTCTGCTGGATGGTTTCTATTAACTGAGCTCCATAAAGATCTTTAGTTTTATTTGTCTCCCCTCACTCCTACACTGGGATGAAGATGAATTTTTTTTAATTCTTCAGTTCTGTTGGAGAAGTAAGGTACTTTGGGCACTCAAGGAGAAGTCTGATGGGTGGCGTGCATACTTGTATCTGTACTAACTGCCTTTGGTAGCAATTACATTGAAATAAGTGTAGATGAGATGAAAATTCTAATCTAATTTAACTGAAGACTCACCAAATCTCTTTTCACATCACAGTGTAAAAAAACAACTTGTGACTGCCATATCAAATGAAACTTGTTTTCCTGCCCACTTGATTGTTTTCTCTAAAAGAATCTTAATACTTTTTTTTAATATGTTTTATTTATTTTTGACAGTGTGTAAGCAGGGGAGGGTGGGTGGGGGAGGGAGGGCAGGGAACAAGGTCCTAAAGGGGGCTCTGTGCTGATAGGCTGACATTGGCAACAAGCCAATGTGGGGCTGGAACTCAGAACCATGAAATCATGACCTGGGCCAAAGTCTGACATTCAACCAACTGAGCCACTTAGGCACCCCTAAAAAAATCTTAATTCTTCATGAAATGTAATAGGAGGTGGGTTATTTCTAGTTTCCGGCACTTTGGCTAAGATAGCAGAGTTGGTATATACATTTATGTAGTTGCCTAAGGGGAGTTCTCAGAGGATGGGTTCAGACATTCTCAATAAAGTCTCAAGTTATCGAGCACTACCAGTTATCTTTTTGTATACATTTGACCTGCTTTGCTTAAGAAAGCACACGCTTTAAGCCCTGAATCTCATCAACGGTTTCTAGCAAGGTGCTGTTTTCTTCTAATATCCTTTGTAAATCTGGTTGTTCTTTTTATGTGTAATTCTGGAATGGTTTAGGTAGGAGAGGTTTTGGTCTTTCACTTGAGCACAGTAGCTTACTGTCTCTGAAGGTTGTGGGTCTCTGTCAGGCTAAATATGTATCTGAGTCATGGTGGTGGGAGGGATACTTTAAAGTCCTTTTCAGTGGGACTCACTTTATATTTGACACCTAACCTGAAATGTCTTCACTGGTGGCCAGGGCCATGACAATATCTGTGTAACGGCAGTAAATCTTCAGGAGACAACAATGATGGGCAATATGATTTCAATGCCTGGTGACCACATCATACAATGTCCCTGTTAACATTATGAAGAAGACACTGGAATATGCATAGCATCTAGGTGCCCTTGCTTAGGTAGAAAAAAGCTGGGATGAAGACTGATGTAAGAGTTTTAGAAAAGGTGTCTGGGGCCATGTATGGACAATAAAAGAAGTAGGTAGGGAGGCTCACATTTCAAGATTCAAGAGACTCTTTGGAATGACCAATAAGAACAATAAGAGGCACTTACATATAGAAGCAACATTCTGGATTTTTTGTTCCAGGGTCAAGCAAAATTTGTTATCAGATAGAGGAGCCAGGTACCAGACAAGAACAAATCCCAGGGAGATAAGTGAAATCTGCATCAGAAAACTGAGTGGGCATCCACGTGTATTAAGAGAAGCAGGCTAAAAGTAGGTGAGGATGGCTCTGAGAAACTTGTCCGAGGGTGTGCTGCCTTACCAATAACTTTTGTTCATGGGAGATGCTTCTGCAGTGAGGGAAGCAGACCACTCTGATGTAACCACTTTTAACATTCATATTGATGCAGTTATTTTGACTGAGAAACATTTCATCAGGTAGTTTTGGTGAAGCCACATCAAAATGACTCTCAAAATACAAAAATTCCATCTTTTTATTAGCAAAAGTTATCCCTTTTATTTCTTCTATCCCTATCCATGCTTTACTTGCAAGAAAAATTTTACTTTCTCCTTTATTGTTTTATTTGCAAACTTTTTTTTAAGTTTCTTTATTTATTTTGAGAGAGAGAGAGAGAGAGAGAGAGAGAGAGAGAGAGAGAGAGAGAGAGAATGAGCAGGGTAGTGGCAGAGAGAGAGAGAGGAAGAGAGAGAGAATCCCAAGCAGGTTCCATGCTGTCAGCACAGAACCTGATGCAGGGCTGGAACACACAAACCATGAGATCATGACCTGAGCTGAATCAAGAGTCAGATGCTTAACTGACTGAGCCACCCAGGTACCCCTTATTTGTAAACATTTTATTATGTAAAACATTTATTATGTTTTACTTGTCTTTCAAGTCTCCAACATGTTTTATACTAGAGAAGTAAGATGTGCTTCTGGAGGCAAATTTAAAAAATACAAAAATATGTATATTACTTTATAGTAAAGAAGTGAAGATTCTCTGAT
This sequence comes from Prionailurus viverrinus, assembly GCF_022837055.1. Classification (NCBI taxonomy): domain Eukaryota; kingdom Metazoa; phylum Chordata; class Mammalia; order Carnivora; family Felidae; genus Prionailurus; species Prionailurus viverrinus. Next base: position 104,475,661 of record NC_062564.1, on the reverse strand, counting down.
CCTCTCCATTCCCACCTCCTAGAGTTAACCACCATTAATAATTTACCTTGAACTTCTCAAGAATAGTCAGGTAAGATATCTTGTACAGCAGTGGGAAAAAAAGGTTTGGTTGAGTCCTTAGGAGGTATTAGTCAAGTCTTTAGTAAGATGCTCAGCTGTAGCAGTATGCAAAACAACTAAAATTCGATTGAAATTTTGGCTGAGGCACTGAGATAAAAGGTTTATGAGAATTAAAGATTAAGAGGAAGATTTTGATCGGGGAGTATTTGGGTGCTGTAACTCTCCTAACCTATGGTGGGCAGGATGTAGGTGTTTGCCCCTTCATAGTCAGTGGAGAAGGGCTTTGGAAAGACCCTTTGAGTGTTGGTTGTTTGCTGGGCATGGCAGGCTAGGTCAGGTCTGACCCGTGCCTGAGCAAGCTAGTGGGTAAGGGGTCAAGTCTGATAAATCGGTTGAAGATGTCCTAGGTGACTTGGAGTTAGTATATACAATTGATTTTCAAGATGATATGAAAACTAATGATTTCATGATGAATAATGAATAATATCACATTCAGTATTTAGAAATTAAATACAGAAGCTACATTTTATTTTTTTAATGAAAAACAATTTTTTTTTTTTTTTTTTGCTTTCCTACCTCCTCCATGTATCTTATCTTTTGACTATTTCTCTGAGGTAATAGGGAAACCTCTTAATAGGGAAAAGACCTATGTGGTTTTGAAAATTCACTTTAAAAAGTAATTTTTGATATGAGAGACTTAACACTCTTAGTTTTATTTGAAAATATAACATTTATGTTCAGAGTAAGGTGAAATAAAAATGTATACACACATCTTAAATAATTTTAAATAGAATGACATTGTATAATATACATTTTTCTTTTCCATGAAATTTGAAATTTTAGTTGGAATAAAAAATATGTCAAAACTATAAGTCATTGAATTAAACATTTAAAATTGGTGAATTTTACTATATATAATTTATACTTACAGAACCTGATTTAAAAAATACATTTCCTGGGGGAAAAAATCTGTTAAAAAGTTATTAGACAGAGTAGAATAATTTGAGTTCCTGAAGCATAATTCAGAAGTGCCGTGTAAATGTGTGTTCATGATATTCGTATATGAAAGCCTTGATAACCAAGTTACAAAATATAAAATATTCTCTTGCTTTTGGTCTATATTAATGATTTATGTTTGCTGTCTTTTATGTTTACTTTCCCACTCATTTGACATTGAATCCTAGCATATTACATTTAGAAACTGAGCAATCGTTTTCAAAAATATATGTTCTGTGCTTGCCAGATGGATTTGGAAACTCTCCCAGTAATGCTTTCATTGTCATAACCCACTTCACAATTCCATCATGAATGAGGTCATTAGGGAATGACATCATTTTCAATACCTCCCAGATTGCAAACCTTAAAAAAACACAATTACCCTTGTATTTATTTGTTTCTGTTAACATTATCATGTCCTGATTAAGCAAGACATAGTTCCTAAATCACACACACACATACACACACGCACACATGTGCGTGCAAACTCACCCAGATGCACAAACACACAATGTAACTTAAAGTCATGTAACTGGAGGAATTTCTAAGGATGTATTTGGTCATGGGCGGTCATGAAGTGCTAAAAGTTCAGAAAATAAAGGGTATTTAAAGAAAGTAGACTGACAGGAAGAGACCACCACATTCAGAAGGGAAGTAAGAAAGCTCTTTGGAGCTTCACTTCAGGACACTATATAGAAAGTTGCTGCTCTCTTTAAATAGAGGAATTATGTGGCACAAAAACAGACACATAGACCAATGGAATAGAATAGAAACCCCAGAACTAGACCCACAAATGTATGGCCAACTCATCTTTGACAAAGCAGGAAAGAACATCCAATGGAAAAAAGACAGTCTCTTTAACAAATGGTGCTGGGAGAACTGGACAGCAACATGCAGCAGGTTGAAACTAGACCACTTTCTCACACCATTCACAAAAATAAACTCAAAATGGATAAAGGACCTGAATGTGAGACAGGAAACCATCAAAACCTTAGAGGAGAAAGCAGGAAAAGACCTCTCTGACCTCAGCCGTAGCAATCTCTTACTCGACACATCCCCAAAGGCAAGGGAATTAAAAGCAAAAGTGAATTACTGGGACCTTATGAAGATAAAAAGCTTCTGCACAGCAAAGGAAACAACCAACAAAACTAAAAGGCAACCAACGGAATGGGAAAAGATATTTGCAAATGACATATGGGACAAAGGGCTAGTATCCAAAATCTATAAAGAGCTCACCAAACTCCACACCCAAAAAACAAATAACCCAGTGAAGAAATGGGCAGAAAACATGAATAGACACTTCTCTAAAGAAGACATCCGGATGGCCAACAGGCACATGAAAAGATGCTCAACGTCGCTCCTCATCAGGGAAATACAAATCAAAACCACACTCAGATATCACCTCACGCCAGTCAGAGTGGCCAAAATGAACAAATCAGGAGACTATAGATGCTGGAGAGGATGTGGAGAAACGGGAACCCTCTTGCACTGTTGGTGGGAATGCAAATTGGTGCAGCCGCTCTGGAAAGCAGTGTGGAGGTTCCTCAGAAAATTAAAAATAGACCTACCCTATGACCCAGCAATAGCACTGCTAGGAATTTATCCAAGGGATACAGGAGTAATGATGCATAGGGCCACTTGTACCCCAATGTTCATAGCAGCACTCTCAACAATAGCCAAATTGTGGAAAGAGCCTAAATGTCCATCAACTGATGAATGGATAAAGACATTGTGGTTTATATATACAATGGAATACTACGTGGCAATGAGAAAAAATGAAATGTGGCCATTTGTAGCAATGTGGATGGAACTGGAGAGTGTGATGCTAAGTGAAATAAGCCATACAGAGAAAGACAGATACCATATGTTTTCACTCTTATGTGGATCCTGAGAAACTTAACAGAAACCCATGGGGGAGGGGAAGGAAAAAAAAAAAAGGTTAGAGTGGGAGAGAGCCAAAGCATAAGAGACTGTTAAAAACTGAGAACAAACTGAGGGTTGATGGGGGGTGGGAGGGAGGAGAGGGTGGGTGATGGGTATTGAGAAGGGCACCTTTTGGGATGAGCACTGGGTGTTGTATGGAAACCAATTTGACAATAAATTTCATATATTAAAAAAATAAAAAAATAAAATAAATAAACATTAAAAAAAATAAATAAACCAATTTGCATACGTGGTAATAAAAAATAAATAAATAGAGGAATTATGTAACAAGAGTCCCAAATCCCCATTTATTTCTTCATATAGTCATACATTCATCAAATATTTGTGATACATGTAATGTGTAACAGGTAGAATAACCATTGGGCATACAGTTGTGAAGAAGTTATGTATGGACTCTACTCTTACGGAGCTAAAACTCTACTTGGAGAGATAATCAACCACTAACCAATTACAGAGATAATTTAAAATTTTCAAGTATGTTCAGGGTTATGAAAAGAAGTACATGTTTCTGTCAAAGTTTACATCAGATGGTCATAAACTTATCCAGCGGTAATGAAAATCTTCTCTTGGCTTTGCTTTCTAAAATAACTAGGAATTAACTACTTGAGGAAGTGTGGTGTGTGGAGGAGAATGCTCTACAAAGAAGAACTTCATGTACACTGTCGAAACAGAAACAAACATCCTGTACTGTGAACAAGTTGATGGGACAGAACTCTGCAGCTGGGGAGGGAAAAGCAGCTCTCTCTCTCTCCAAAATATTTCCTTTACCAGGAAAACATATTTAAATAAAAAGATTTCTTCCTTTAAAATCAAACATCTTTTGGGGCATTTGGGTAGCTCAGTCGGTTAGGCATCCGACTTTGGCTTAGGTCATGATCTCAACAGTTCGTGGGTTCGAGCCCCACGTCGGGCTCTGTGCTGACAGCTCAGATCCAGAGCCTGCTTCAGATTCCGTGTCTCCCTTTCTCTCTGCCCCTGTCCTGCCTGCACGCACGTGTGCGTGCGTGTGTTCTCTCTCTCTAAAAAATAAATAAACATGGAAAAATAATAAAATAAAATAAAACATCTTTTAAAAGGATGAAATGAGGAGTCCCTGGGTGGCTCAGTCAGCTAAGCATCTGACTTCTATTCAGATCATGATCTCACAGTTCATGGGTTTGAGCCCCACCTTGGGCTCCATGCTGACAGTGTGGAGCCTGCTTTCTCCCTCTCTCTGCTCCTCCCCTACTTGTGCTTTCTCTCTCAAAATAAACAAAAAAAAAAAAAAAAAAAAAAGGTGAAATCAATTATATATTAAAGTGAATTACTTTTTAAAATAAACAATATCAAATTTAATTAGAGTTTTAGACAATGGTTTGGGACTGAAGGGGATGAGTGCCATGATAGAACTATGTTGCTTATATACTCAAACCAGCAGATTGGCATTATGGTGGGGACTAGTTAAAGATTTGATCCCATACTCTGGTAATGTTAGATAATTTAATAGCATTCAACAGATAGTTCTAGAATGTCTGTTTTATCCCAGCCACTGGCTGGCCTCAGAGGTCTTGGCATGTCTTACTGCAGTGCCCATGTTGATAATGTCAGCAATAGTTGCAAAGACATGAATGAACAGCAATGACAAGATATGACCGCTGAACTCCTTTCTATTTCCTTCTGGGTGGCCCTAGTCTTCCAGATGTGTGCCAGAGATCATTGCAAATAGGAGTAATTACAGTCTCAGCTATGCTGACCTGCCCTGATGGAGATAACGAAAAAGGAGGTTTTATTACACAGAGAAATAATCTCCTCAACAGTGCCTACTAATGATAGAAACTTAAAACAAGACTCACTACCATTTTTGAAAACATAGGCTATTTAAGAGGCTCCATAAACAATTTGCTTTTCTGGGAAAGTGGCATGTGTGTATTTTTTTGTTTTTTTTAACTGTTTTTATCGAAGATGCTTGCATCAAAGAAAAAAAATCATTGGAATCATCTGAAGAAGTTGCTAAATATGCATTTGGTAGGTTGTATTACTGTATTACAATTGTACATGGTGCCTGCTCCTTATAAGTGGTTTATTCCTCCCAGCTCATTGCCACGGGACTTGCCCGCTTCTTGTTGTGAGGAGTATATATGTTCGCTCCTTTGCCGTATGATTTTGGATTTAACAGTGTAATTTTTTCTGGCCACTGGGATATGAACAGATATGACTACGTTACATCCAGTTAGAAGCTTTAAAGGAAATTCTTTTTATTTTTTTAATAATGTTTATTTATTTTTGATTGAGACAGACAGAATGTGAGTAGGGGAGGGGCAGAGAGAGAGGGAGACACAGAATCCAACACAGCCTCCAGGCTCTGAGCTGTCAGCACAGAGCCCAATGCGGGGCTTGAACCCATGAACCATGAGATCATGACCTGAGCTGAAGTTGGATGCTTCCAACTGAGCCACCCAGGTGACCCTAAAGGAAATTCTAAGAATTGGCTCAGCCTCTTGCTTTTCTTCTCAGCCCCCCAAATGGTATGCTGCACCACATAAGGGTTTCAATCTCTGCCTGTGTCTATGAATAAGATCCATACAGCTGAGCCAAACAGAGCCAATGTAGGTACATCTGTCTACTAGCTGCCTATATGAAACATTTACAAGAATGAAATGCTTATTTTTGAAGGCCTATGAGATTTTTACAGCTGTTAGACAGCAAAGTTGAATTTGATACTTAGAGGTGGAGTGTGTTACCATAATGCAAACTTAAAATATGTGGCATTGATTTTAGGGCCCAGACAGCTAGCAGTTGGGAAACTTGCTGGAGGCTGAAAAATTGGTGACACATTTTATGCAGTAGCAAAACATTTGGTCAGACTGTTACCTGAGATAACTTGGAAGGCATACACTTACATAATAATGTACTTAACGCTTTCTGTAAAGAGGATTTGAAATGTTACTAATGTGAATTGGTTGTTAGAAGCTGCATTTGATAAAGTAATGCAAGGAGGAGAATGAGCTCAAGCATAAGTGACTTGTTTCACATAAAAGATGAAAGGAAACTAAAGAGCTGAGAAAGTCCAGGACCTAAGGGTTAGAAAATCAAACTGTTTCTCATCTCTGACTGGTTAAAAGATAAATTCTGTGAGCCACCAAGGCCAATTAAGATGCAGATTAGGACTCAGTTTAGGGACAAAGACCAAATTACTGGCTTGTGCACAAAACCTGATTGGATTAAGGTGTCCCTCAGTAAATCCTTTCAATTGGACAAAATGGCTCAAAAAAAAAAAAAAAAAAAGAAAAAGAAAACCGAAGAGTGATCTCATGAAGCGTGATAAGCTCAAATACCTATATTTAAGTTTAGAGAAACAGATTTTATTTTTTTAAAGATGAGTGTGTCTATTAGTACATGGAATACAATAGAACAAACAAAATAAAGATATAGATCTAGATAAAATGTTGAAAAAAGTTTTAATGCCAAAATTATTGCCAGCCTGAGATGGCAGATGTGTGGGGTTTTTTATAGCTTAAAATGACATGTGGACTCCCAGCTCTCTCTGGGCAGGAAGTAGGCCAAAATCGCTGCTCAGCTCTAAGGAGGGCGTATTTTCCAAATTTCTATTCACATGTGGTCAGTAGGGTAAAGGAAAAGGAATGAAGAAGTTGGCATCAGCTGCCCTGGAAACAATTCTCTGAGGAGGTAATCTCAGGTTATAGACTCCTAATCAAAGACTTTCTTAAAATAGTTTTCCCTATCCCCAATGCCCTTTTGTTTGCCCAGTGGGATTTCAGAGCTTTTATGGGCCAGCGAGGGCTGTGTGTTCTCCACTTTTCCATCCTTCAAATGGGAATGCTTATGTGTTTATCTTGCCTCTCTTCCACCATTGTATGCTGAGTGCATGTGGAGAAGATAATTTGTCTACTTAGTTCATATGTGTCCAAATCAAGAGGAGCTATTTCGACTTGGTGTAAATAGAATCATGAATTTCAACAGGGCGCCGGAGTGGCTCAGTCAGTCAAGTGTCCCACTCTTGATATCAGCTCAGGTCGTCATCTCAGCGTCGTGGGATCAAGCACCCCATCTGGCTCTGTGCTGACAGCATGGAGCCTGCTTGGGATTCTCTCTCTCCCTCTCTCTCTGCCATTCCCCCACTCACTCTCACTCTCTCTCAAAATAAATAAACTTAAAAAAAAAAAAGAATCATGAACTTCAGGACAGATGTTTTGATTTGCTGAAGCTTTTAGGATGCCTTCCTTATAGGTGTGAGTGAATTTTGTATGCCGAAGTGTAGAAAGTGAGTATCTTGACCAAGAAGGTGAACTGAGATAGATCATATTCACAATTACTCCCTCCTTCCAAGAAAGAGGATTATATATCATTGTCATTACTGTGTGACTTGCTTGCTCTTGTGGGAGGAGTGTACATCCTTCCCCCGTGTTCTTTGGTGTTGGCCATGTCGCTTACTTTGTCCAATGTAATATGATGTTTGCCACATAGAAACTGAAGCTTTAAGTGCAACTGTGTTGCTTAAGTTAGGCAGGCCTTTTGTTTCTCTCTTCTGCAAGTATATATGAAATTGTTTCATAAAGTGCTGCTTCTTTAGACTGGCTGCAGGAATAGGGACACACATGGAGCAGAGACAAACAGAACCAACAGTTAACCCTAGTCATTGACATGTAAAATGAGCAAGAAATAAATGTTTATTTAGGAAGCCACTGAGATTTTGGAATATTTGTTATGTGGCAAAACTGGCTAGGGTAATGTAGCACTTAAAAAATTAAGAGATTTTTCAATATGGATTTATTTATTTCCATGAATTTGATCTTGATTTATAAATCTAAACTATTTTTAAGAGAAGAATGTCAACGAATGCTTTCATCATGTGGGCTTTTCAGAATAAGCCCAGAAATAAACCCATGCTTGTATGTTCAATTAATCTATGATAAAGCAGGCACAAATATACAATGGGGGGAAAGACAGTCTTTTCAATAAATGGTGTTGGGAAAACTGGAAAGTGACGTGGCAGAAAAGAGAAACTGGACCAATTTCTTACATGCCACACAACAGTAAACTCAAAATGGAGTAAAGATCTAAATGTGACACTTGAAACCAGAAAACCCCTAAAAGAAAACATAGGCAGTAATCCCTTGAATATCAGCCTTAGAAACAGATTTATGGTTATGTCTCCTGAGGCAAGGGAAATACAAGCAAAAATAAACTACTGGGTCTACACCAAAATAAAAAGCTTTTGCACAGCTAAGAAAACCATCAACAAAACAAAAAAGCAAACTACTGAATGGAAGAAGATATTTGAAGACATACAGATGGCCCACAGAAACATGAAAAGAAGCTCAGAATCACTTATCCGGGAAATGCAAATCAAAACTACAGTGAGATATCACCCTACACCTATCAGAATGGCTAAAAGCAGAAAGATAAGAAATGACAAATATTGGTGAGGATGTGGAGGAAAGGGAACCCTCATGCATTGTTGATGGGAGTGTAAATTGGTGCAGTCACTGTGGAAAACAGTATGGAGGTTCCTCAAAAAACTAAAAATAGGGGCTCCTGGGTGGTTCAGTCGGTTAAGCATCTGATTTCGGCTCAGGTCACGATCTTGTGGCTTGTGGTTCGAGCCCCACGTTGGGCTCTGTGCTGACAGCTCAGAGCCTGGAGCCTCCTTCAGATTCTGTGTCTCCCTCTCGCTCTCTCTCAAAAATAAATAAACACTAAAAAAATTGAAAAAAACCCTAAAAATAGAAATACCCTATAATTCAATAATTCTACCACTTGGTATTTACCCAAAGAAAAGGAAAACACTATTTAAAAAGATATATACATGCCTATGTTTATTGCAGCATTATCTGTGATAGCCAAGACATGAAAATAACCTAAGTATCTACCAGTAGGTGAATGCTTAAGGAAAATTTGATATATATATATATATATATATATATATATATATATATATATAAATGAAATGTTACTATTTGTGACAATATTGATGGAGCTGGAGGATATTATGCTAAGTGAAAAAATTCAAGATAGAGAAAGACAAATACCATATAATTTCACTTATATGTGGAATCTAAAAAATAAAACCAAAAAAACTGACAAATACAGAAAACTGGTGGTCACTAGAGGAGAGATAAGTGGGAGTAGGTGAAATAGATGAAAGGGATTAAGAGGTACAAACAGGTATAAAATAAGCCATGGAGATGTAAAGTACAGCCTAGGAAATATAGTAAAAAACATTGTAATAATGTATGGAAACATATGGTTATTATTCTTACCATAGTGAACATTGGGCAATATATAGATTTGTTGAATCACCATGTTGTACACCTGAAACTAATATAGCATTGTCTGTCAACTCTACTTCCAAAATAAAAATAAATAAACAAGAAAAAAAAGTAAAGGGTTTTTCAATATTGATTTGTTTAGCCCCATGAATTTGATCTTGACTTATAAATCTGAAGTATTTTTAAGAGAAAACTATTGATATAGACTTTCACTGCTGTTTTATAAAAGCTTGCATATACTCTTATGTTTTTTCTTTTTTTTTACCATAAAGTTTAATAATGACAGGCTATACACAGAGCATTGTTTCTAAGGGCAAAACACAGTCTTATGGTCGGAATGGCTATCCTCAGTCTTTGGTTGACATTAAGTGTCAGACTGCCTAAGGCTGTTTAACATCTCTAGGAGCCAGTTCTCACTGAGTTGTAGTAAAGGGTGAAAGGACTCCATCTGACAGAATGTTGTTGGTAAAACTCACTTAGAATCTCTGTAATTGCCACTATTATCTCTGTGGCTTCCTTCAAAATCTCTGGGCTATCTACTCAGGAGATATACCAGAATAAAAGGGGGTGAAGAAATGAATGTGAGATATAGCAATAGAGTGAGTACTCACTGAATAATAAATAAAATATTTATTTGGAGTTAGCCAAGAGATCACCTGATCATCTATAATTTCAATCTTTTGCTTTATGTTTCCAAAAGACAAGTGCCATTTATATTCATTTTCTTTCACATTTCTAAAGTGTATTTTGTGATCTCCATCAAGTTGCAACTTTTAGAAAACTTGTCAAATAATCTTGAAAATTCTCGAGTTGAGGTTAACTCTTCATTTCTTTTCACAATCAAGCATAATATTTACTAAAACAAATATACAATTCATAATGTGGATCTTTCTTAAAAATAAGAAGACCTTATTTTATTCAGAGAAATGACATTATCATTCTAATATATTATAGTATCATTATTATAGTACAGTTCTAAAATAATATTAGAGGTACAGCATTATTTTGAATATTCAAGATAACTTGAAGTTGTTAGAAAAAGTTGATAAATTAAGGAAAACAGATACCATCTTTTCAGTGATTCATAGAAGAAAATATTTCCATGGTCACAAAAATCGATTCCTAAAAGGGAATATCTACAGATTTCAAGGGCTCAGTAAAAAGATATCTATATTTAGAGACAGTATTTAGTGAAATTTTTACTCTTGTGTCTTGGATGAAGATCTTCGTAATATTTGACCATATCCAAACTTATCAGAGGTAAAATGCTGAAGATTCTAAAACTAAGAAAGCTATTACTTACCTTTTGTCATTCTAAGAGAAATATCTAGGGTTTAAAATATTATTTTCTAGGAATTTGGGGTCTTGGCTTTTTAGAAATACAGATGTGGAAAATTAGTGTGATGATAATTTGGTTATGAAATCAATAGGGCATGACCTCAAAAAAAGATTTTTAGGAATCTTCCATAACTTTGATTTATTTGGTATGGAGGCTAAAAATATTTTTTCTTTTTCTTTTCTTCCTTTGTTTTTTTTGTTTTTGTTTTTGTTTTTGTTTTTGTTTTTGGAACCTTAGGAAAGAATTATGCTTACCTTTGACATTTATTTCATTCAATATAAAGTATGTGCATTAGATAATATGCTTAATTTAAAAACAAAGTTTAAATTTTCCAAAGACTTCAATTTCTACTACGAAAATCTTCCATGAAGCTGTTTTACTATTTGTTTCTTATAGGAAAAGATACTTCTGGAATTGTATTTACTATACTGAGGCTTTCTTAAATATGGTTGTTTCTTACCACTGGTACATCTTATACTAAACTTAGCTACAAAAAAGCACATGTCACTGTGGTCCCAATTATATGCTATCCATGAATGGTGTTGTGTAAGGGCTCACATTTTTTTTTTTTTTTTTTTTTTAATGTTTATTTATTTTTGGGACAGAGAGAGACAGAGCATGAACGGGGGAGGGGCAGAGAGAGAGGGAGACACAGAATCGGAAACAGGCTCCAGGCTCTGAGCCATCAGCCCAGAGCCCGACGTGGGGCTCGAACTCACAGACCGTGAGATCGTGACCTGGCTGAAGTCGGACGCTCAACCGACTGCGCCACCCAGGCGCCCCAGGGCTCACATTTTGAGGAACATTTCTAAAGATTTCCTGAGGCCTCTGAAGAGATCTGAAGACCTACAACTACCAAAAATGGGCTGATATATTTTGGAGATTACAGCACGGTAGTGAACAGCTTTGGGTATTGAAAGATGGAGTTCGACTACCAGCTCTGTCATTTACCAGCTTAGTGGCCGCAGGTAAGTTTCTCCTTTTCTTTAAATCACAATTTCTTCATCTGAAAAAGAACCGTAAAAATATGTAGCTTACAGTTTTGCTGGAAAGCTTAAATAAGGTATTGAATGCAAAAGTACCTATTGTGTCTAGCACATTGGTTGAAACTCAATAAACAGTGGGAATAATTTGTTTTCTCATTTATGTCCCTAGACCCCATTTGCTTGTTCAGTGCTTGTGGTTCATTGTTCAAAATCTTGGAAGAATAATGTATAAACAGTTAACTTTTGATAGCTAATTAGCATGCTGCCCATTAACATGTGTTCTGTAGCATAAAATATTAATCTGATAAACTATTTGTGTGTGTCTTCTTTAACTACAGGATGGGCTTCCTTATGTTTGTTTGGCTGCCAGAGATTTTTGCTCTTGTATCTACTAACTTTAAACAGTGAGAGAGGTGCTGGGCAGGAGCAGGTGCTAGGAATTGAGGTTAGTGAATGAAGTCAGGCTGGGAAGAATTAGGGTGGTATAGAGGTTGGTGGTAGCTTCAGAGGGGAGGAGCAGAGCCCACCCATCAGGGGGCAGGGACACAAAGAATAAGGCTTATCTGGGGGAAAAAGGATTGGGGCCATCACAGTAGTGAGTAGGAAAAGAAGGCGAGGTCAGCTGCCAGTGGGAGGTGGACAGCAAAACAAAAGATGTTCCTGTTAGAACAGAGAAAACTCACCGTGGTCAAATATCTCTGGTTCTGAAGTTAATCATTTTTACTGGAGTGCCAGAAAAATTCCCTCTTATCTTTGTATTTAAAATACCATACACAGATTATAGAGCCAAGTATTTTATTCCCTTTTTACAGATGGATAGATACATCAAGTGATAAAAAATTAATAGATTATTATATTTTTGTAGCATAGTGAAGTAGAATCCAATACCAAAATTAAATGCTTTTATTATCATCTTATTTTTTTGGCTATAGATTTTTAACTAGATCTCCCACCATGACCCTTGCTGCCTTCCCAGTTCAGTAATGCTGGAACTACAATGTATCTGTAGACATGTGCTTGCCTCCCAAAGGGAGGTCTAGACAATAATAACTGTGTTCAAGTATGTAGAGAATTTTTATAAAGAGAAAAACGACCAGCCTTTACCCCCATTTTTCACCGAAACCAACCTAACAGGAATAATACATTAAAAAAAAAAAGATTTAGGCTAGAAATCACATACAAGTGCACATGTGTGTGTGTGCCCCCCCCCCCACTCCCCGCCACACCCTTGGTACTAGCTAAAGTTTTGAAAGGATAGTAAAAAAAAAAAGTTTTTCCTGGAAATTTTAAAGATTTGGTAGATAATTATGGGAACAGCCATTACCTAAAATCAAATTAATAATATCATTGAAAAATATGAAGACATTTGGATACTTTATGTTGTTTTAGTTTATGCTGTCAACACAATCCACAAAAATATTTGAAGGCCACCTACTCCTAGCATTGTTATACATTGATATATTTTGTTAGAGCATCTGTTTGTTGACTTAGTGTTACAGATAGCTAAGATGATTTGACAGAAAAGAATGTTTTACCTCTGGTTAATTATAAAATATATCTCAGATGTTCCTGTAATACATAAAATACCTAAATGTGCTTTCTGATGATTGAAAGATTTCCTTACCAAGATGATGGTGTAGAGAATGTGACTAAGAACACAGACCCCATGTCAAATAGCCTTGGTTCGTACTCAGTTCTATCACTTATTAGATAGGTGACCTCAGGTCATTTGATTTTTCCCACTTCAGTTTTCCCATGTATCCATTGAGAATGATAATAATATTGATGCTACCTTCTAAGAACAGCGTGTGTTGCAAGTAACAGAAGGTAAAACACATGAAATTACTTGGCATAGAGTAAGAACTCTATGTGGCTGTTTTCATTATGACTGTTAACTGATTTCCTAACCTTGGGAAAGACTCTTGATTTTTATGAGCAGCAGTTTCACATGTGTAAGGGGCAGATAAACCCCTACTTTGTAAATTTGTCTGTAGGAGTACATCAGCTTCTAGCACATGATTCAGTATTAATAAAAATGTTTCTCTTATTATCATCTTAATAAAAAGTATTCATTTTCATCTAAGAAAATGAAACTAATTGTCTTTCAGCAGCAATTTGTCTAAATTTGGAGACTTTACCAAGGGTGAGTAATATATGCATAAGTCCACCCAACCCTTCGACCTGTCTAGGTACCAACACTGTCACTCTGTAGGATGTGGGGGCTGTTATGAACCACTTCTTTTTGGACAATTAGCGGGGAGGTTATGGTCCCAGGAGTAATTCAAATGGGACCCTGCAAAGTTACATAGCACAGGCTGACTTCCTTTTATGGATGGTCCACAGATGGCTTCTGTGGCTGATCCCTTCTGTGGATGAGGAGCTGTGCATGCCAGGAATGGTCTAGGGCATTGGCTTGGTTCCCACACGGCTGGCCTCTTGGCTGGCCATCTCAGATACTCTACTGGCACCCTACAAGGCATCTCCCCTCTCCCTGCAGCTTCCTTCCCTGGGTCCCTAAGCCCTCAAAGGCAAGGCCCCATCTCTTCCATCCATCTCTCCAGATTGAGGTACCAGGACGTCTACTTTTCCCTCTATTTTCTCTCTGGTCTTTTTTTTTTTTAAGTTTATTTATTTTGAGAAAGAGAAAGAGAGGACTGGAGCAGGGGAGGGCAGAGAGGGAGAGAGGGGAGGGAGAGGGAGAGAATTGACCAGGAGAGGAGTAGAGAGAGGGAGAGAGGGAATCCCAAGCAGTCTCCACGCCGGCAGGAGCGCAGATCCCCATGTGGGGCTTAAACTTGCAAACCCTGAGATCATGACCTGCTCCAAATCAAGAGTCTGACACTTAACCTACTGATCCACCCAGGCGCCCCTGGTCTCTACTTTGGTATACAATCCATACTCTCCTCACCTCAGGGACTTCCCTTTTAAAATGTAAAAGCCCAATTTGGAAATCTTTTTCTTCTTAAAAGACCCGATGTTCCTGGAGGCCATGGGGATGTTGCTGCCTATTAGGCAGATGTCAGAAGGTGCAGGGAGGAAAGAAAACCCCAAGATGAAAGGGAATTTTCTAAGAATTTCTCTCACCACTCACATAAGATTAACATGGTGTTTCCTGGTCCTCTAAGTATGCAGGAGTGTGGACCTTTGCATCTACTTGACCACAAACACTGTTCTTCAGAAATTTCATCAGCTGTGCATTTTAGGAAGCTGTATGTCTTAGATTGCTGTAGCAAAGTACCACAGATTGGGTAGTTTAAACAACAGAATTTATTCTCTCACAATTCTGTAGGCCAGAAGTCTGAAATCAAGGTTCTGGTGGGATTAATATCCTTATGGAGGTTTAGAAACCATTTTTTTTAATTTAACAAGTTATTTTATTTATTTTAGTGAGATTAAAATTGATTTGGGCACACATTTTAACATTACTTTGCAGCAAAATATTAACCTACTATCTGCAAGCTTTATGCCATCAAGCAATGTCCTATTATTAATCTTCAGTGCCATTTCTGTTGATGTGAAAGGCTCCCTTTACGGTCTACATGTCACAGTGCTTGTAGAGATATACTATTCTACTTGATCCATTAGGACTTTCAGTGCTGCAAAAATCATGGTTGACTTTAGATATTCCTGTGAGCTATGAGTATGTTACCTGATTTGATCTCTGTAATAACCCTAGCAGGCAGGCACTGTTATTTCTACAATTCTATAGAGGAAGAAACAGAAGCTGGCATGAGTCACATAGCAAGAAAGGCCAAGATTGAGACTATCAGGAAGGTCTCCCTGTAGAAAGCAAGCATTCTGTGTTAAACCACTTGAAGTATGCTGTCTCACTTGATGAAGGACTTTCAACTAGTTATTACATGAGGAGGTAATTAAGAAAGGTCTCAATAGCTATATATATTCACATAAAATGGTTCATATTTTATATGGAAAGGTCAGCCCCTCATATCCTCATTCTTATATATTTGGCTATGTGCCTTCCCAAACACATGAACGATTACAAACAGCAAGTTTAGAGGAGTTGGGGCAAAAGTACTGTCAGAAGCAAGCACACAGTTACAAACAAAGTCATGTGATATGTAGCAGTGAGGGGGGAAAACAGAGACTCTACCAAAAAAGTAAAGGAGATAAAAACAAAGCATGATAAAATGAAACAGAGCATGTCTATAAGGGAAGGGATCCCATCTGTCCTGTGCACCACTGAACACCCAGTATGCACAATAGCATCTGATATCTGGTAGGTGTCTGATACATCTTTGTTGACTAAAGGAATAAATAAATTCATGTTTGCAACACTGTGAAAGGGTGAGGAAGTGGTATGAAGAAAATTATTTCTCAAAGCATGTTCCTTGCAACCGTAGTTGCAAAGATACTTCTAGGAAAGAATAAAGATCATGTGGTCTAGTTAGTTATGTATGCACTTCATATTATCTTCCTATCTTTTTTTCGGCCATACAAATAGCTCTGGTTTCTGCCATGCAAATTGCTCAGTTAAGAAAACTGCTTAACTTTGTTTAATCCCATATTGTCCCAAAAAGCCTTTCTCATGTAGCACCTGAAAATGTGCTTGTTACTTGTGTTCTGAGGAAATGGGAGGGTATGCTTTGTGAACACTAGCGTAAGGCCAATGGTTATACAAGTTTGTTATTCCTGAGGGTGCTACCATTTTAGAATTAGTACAAAAATGTATTTGTGCACTATGTACTTTATTTTAGAAGACAAACTGTTATAAATTTTAAGAAGATATGTGATAAGATAATACAAAAATATGTTAAGTTTTGATACTTAAAATGTTAATATTTTAGAAATCTAGAAAAATACCTCAACTGGCCTTCTTTCTGCTCCCTGACCCAGGAGGTTGACTTGTAGAGACAATATCAACAAGATTCTTTGACTTCTAGTTGCCAGTGAGGGGTCTGGTGGGAGATCCTCAAGAAGGATGTATAAGGTTAGGGTGTCCGCTCCCCTGCTTCCCTCTCTGCCCAGTCACTTTGGGATGGCTGCCTCTTCTGACTCAATAATTTTACTACTGGGTGCTTCCCTACACAATATCCTTTTTCTGGGTTCCAGTAAAATTCCCTCCTTTTGTACTTTCTGATCTACACAGCCTCACTGTTTCTAACCTGAGATATTGTACTCTTCTATGGTTTCCCTATGGCCAGCTCACTCTTTTGTTAATAGGTTTTTCATTTAAATCCTCCTTGAATTATCCTAATTGTGTATCATTGGCCTCCTGTATATTGTTTATCTTCTACTTGAGCAATGGGCTATTTGAAGTATATCTATATAACTAGACAATATAGTTTCTAATCATCTTGACATAATTTTTGAAAATTGGATTAATATTATTTTGTTTTAAAATATCTAAGGGAAACCTTTAAAATAAAAGTTTTGTCAGATAGTTCAGAGTCAACCCTGACAGTAGAGCTTACTGGTTAGATGAAGAAACTCTAGAATGAAATTGCCTGGGTTTTAATTTTATTTCTGTCTCTATTAACTGTGTGATCTTGAGCAAATCATTTTTACATCTCAGGTTTTCAGTTTCTTTATCAGTAAAGGAGAGACAATAATAATGGGTGACCTAAGGATTGTTATGAAGATTTTAAACGTTCGTATTTATAAAATATTTAAAATAATGATAGGCCCATGTTAAGTGCTAATCATTTGCATAATAAACATTATGATTTTATTGAGTGCCTGTTGTGTTCTAGGCAGTTTGTCAGATACTTTTTCACACTTTATCCCATTTAATCCTCACAGCCATCTTGTGAAGTAGATGTTATAATATAATTCATTTAATAGAAGAAATTAAAGTCAGAGTAGTTACGTAATTTGCCCCTGTCCACCTGGTAAGCAATGAAGTTGAGATTTGAAGACAGTTTGGAATATCGTTATTGAGTTAAATCACACACACACACACACACACACACACACACACACACACACACACTATATATATACATAGACACACAGACATATCTTTACATACTATATATACAGTATTGAATACTCAGTATTTACATTTATAGAAAACTTGTGCCTGGCACATCATAGATACTCAATATATGATTGTTCCTTCATCTCACTCCTGATTTCAAATTTTCTGCTTCTTTTTACTTTACCACACTTCCTTCCATCTTATAGGTAAAGGAGTGAAATGAACTTTCCACAAGTCTTGTGAGTATTAACTAAAGAGAATGCAATTTATCCCTATTGTTGAACCTCCCTTCCCCTTCCAAGATAATAAAAACATTAACAACACACTTGTAAAGATACAAAATTTGGATTTTCCTGAATGTACTAAGCTGTTAACTTGGAAAGCCATGGAAACCTGTGATTGCTGTAGTGGATGCATCCCAGATAAAAAGATCAAAGGTTATCACGGGACTAGCCAGATGTCACCATAAAGAACTCTGCCTGTTTTCAAAGTAATTGATGGATGATGTGAGAACTTCCATTGGAATGCCTTTGAATGTTCTACACAATGTCATAAATATTAGAAATTTTATCAGTGGGTCAAATGGGTTTGAGGCAATAAAACCTTGTTAAATCACCATTCACTTATAAAACATTATCTCATTTTATACAAACGTAATTAGGAATTCAGTAAGAAGGGGCCTTTTCTAGACATCATTGTAAAATTTATCCATACCACTGCTATGGCAATCTTCCACATTGAATTTGAAAATATCTTTTGAGTTAAAGATCTTTTTTCATTCTAAAGTATTACCCTCTTGTGTTATTTCCCAAAGGGTTTAACTGTCTTGCAAATGTCATATAACTAGTAAGTGGCAGAGAATGGATCTAATATAATAATATATATTATATATATATATATATACACACACACACACATTTATATATATATACACACACATATATATGTAGAATATATATAGTATATAATGTAATTTATATATGTATAGTATATATATACATATATATGTGTGTGTGTGTGTGTGTGTATATATATATATATGTTCTATAAGAGTTACTAGCTCACAGATCTAGAGTAAGCATTTATTAGACATAAGTTTTAAGTTTCATTATTTATTAGCCACTTCTGCCCTTCCCCTTAGAATAGATCATCTATCTATCTGTCTATATATCAGTCAAGATTTATCTTTAGTCTAAAGGCTCATAAATGATTTGACAAGGTAGCCTCTTGTGTCTCCCAGCTTTATTCCCTCCCCTCACATTTGTGATATTAAAAGGTCTTTTCTGATTAATAAACAGGAAGAAAAAAGAAAAGTTTTGTTTTCTAGCTTCTAAGTTATCTCATTGGAAGATGTCTTCAGCATCTACATTTTATTGTATTTTCAGTTTCTTGACTAAATGTGTTTATTCTAACTTCAAGGTTAGTAATTATAGTAGTGAAACCCTCTTACTCTTTGACTTCTGACTTTAATTGGGCTTACTTTTAAACAAAAATCAACATGTATATCTTTTTCATTCCATACAGTAATTATGGACACTATTTTTAATCTTTAACGGAATCACTGTGTTATATGGCTATTTGCTAATAAACCTTTTTTTCCCCCTGGGAATAGGGGCTGATTCAACTATATTTCCAAAAGAGACCAATGATTGATTCAGCTTCTGGCCCCATTGGATACTTGAACAGCGGATGAGAAAATTTCTATTCTCTTCCGGATTCTAGCCAGAAACAGGATCTCTGTCTGACCTCCAGCCTGGAGCCTTCCTGGTCACCTTGGTTAAAATCTAACTGTAAGTGCTGACAGAATTATATAACAGTTGCTAAAGCTATGTGAACTTATGGACTAACAAGTCATTTGTCATATATTGGAGATACGTGGGAGCCTCAGCACCAAGGGGAAAGGCAGGAGCCCTTCGTCCTGTGAACCATGACCCAGACACTGGTTGGGTTTCTTACAGTCACGAATATTGAATAAGTCTCTGTAGAAGCCTGAGCCTTCTGCTCAGTTCCAGGTGGACAGTTTTTTGTTTTTGTTTTTTAAAGTTTATTATCCTTGAGAGACAGAGAGAGAAGACAGAGTGCAAACAGGGGAGGGGCAGAGAGAGAGAGAGAGAGAGACACAGAATCCAGAGCAGGCTCCAGGCTCTGAGCTGTCAGCACAGAGCCCAATGCGGGGCTTGAACTCACAGATCACAAGATCATGACCTGAGCTGAAGTTGGACACTTAACCGACTGAGCCACCCAGGGGCCCCTCCAGGTGGACGGTCTTATCCCTTTGAGGGATAAAAGCATTTGGTAATTTCTCAGTGATAATCTTAGCATTTTATGGTGGGGAAAGTGCCAAGACTCTTTAGATTTACTATACACTATTGTTGCAAAATGTTGTATATTCTTTTTCTTTCAGGATAATTTCTCTCTTTCTCAGAGACCCCATTTAGTTCATTTCTGGAAAGTCAGAAAGTACTTCTGAGGAATGATTTTATTAGAAAGGCAAACCATTTGATCATACCTCTAAAGATCATGGCAGAAGAGGGGATATTACTTTCAGAGCGAAGGACAGTATATAAATGAACTCACCCACATTAGATAGGACATTTTTTAAATTAATTAATTAATTTATTTTTAAAGGTTTATTTATTTATTTTGACAGAGAGAGTGAGTGAGCATGTGTGTATGAGCGGGGGAAGGGCAGAGGGAGGGAGAGAGTCCCAAGCAGACTCCTCACTGTCAGTGCAGAGTCTGACTCAGGGCTCAATCTCACAAACTGAGATTATGACCTGAACACAGACCAAGAGTCTGTCGCTTAACTGACTGAGCCCACTCAAGAGCCCCTAGATAGAACATTTTATTTCATTATTTTTCAAATATCAGATTGCTATTCCTGACAAGTTTCTATGTCAAATGTGTAAGTAATTAGCCAAATATTAGAGCCTCAGAGAGTCAAAGAAATTATGTGGATCAAAAGAATTAAGACTGGGAACATATTAGAATTAAAAAAAAAATTTTTTTTAACGTTTATTTGTTTTTGAGACAGAGAGAGACAGAGCATGAACAGGGGAGGGGCAGAGAGAGAGGGAAACACAGAATCTGAAACGGGCTCCAGGCTCTGAGCTGTCAGCACAGAGCCCGACATGGGGCTTGAACCCATGGACCGCGAGATCGTGACCTGAGCTGAAGTCAGACGCTCAACTGACTGAGCCACCCAGGTGCCCCAAGACTGGGAACGTATTAGAATTTTAATGGTGATGACACAACAGCAGTTGCTGATTTGAGCTTCAATTACTGGATGCTACTGCTCTTCATGTAAGCAGCATAGCTGGTTTGAAGTGGGCTCAAGACCCAGGTCATTTGGGTTTGAATTCCAGCAGTGCCATCTGAGAGCTGTGTATCTTGGATAAGTTACTTAGCCTTGCCGTGACTCAGTTTCCCATATTTAAAAAGGGGTAGTGGGGTGCCTGGGTGGCTCAGTCGGTTGAGCTTCTGACTTCGGCCCTGGTCATGATCTCGCAGTTGACGAGTTTGAGCCCCGTGTCGGGCTCTGTGCTGACAGTTCAGAGCTTGGAGCCTGCTTCTGTTCTGTGTCTCCCTCTCTCTCTGCCCCTCCCCTGCCCATGGTCTGTCTCTCTTTGTCTCAAAAATAAAGACAAACATTAAAAAGGGGTAGCAATAGTACCAACTTCAGAAGAAATATTATAAAGATTAAATTAGTTATCAGTAAGTACTTAGCACTAATCTTACACAAAATAAATGTGTAAATGTTTGTTAGGTTGTACCATATTATCAGTCTATTTACAATGTTTATAGGTCTACTGTGTTCAGAGATACTGTACTACCGGATGGTCCTGGCCTACAAGGTATGTTTAGTCAGAAAAAAAAAAAAATGATGCCATTCAGTATAGAAAAGTGGAAGCTGGATATATGATCTTAAAGATAGTGATGTAAAAGTTTAAACTTTAATTTTAACTAGAAAATTTGAAGTGGTTACTTTAAAAAAAATTTTTTTTTTCAACGTTTATTTATTTTTGGGACAGAGAGAGACAGAGCATGAACGGGGGAAGGGCAGAGAGAGAGGGAGACACAGAATCAGAAACAGGCTCCAGGCTCTGAGCCATTAGCCCAGAGCCTGACGCGGGGCTCGAACTTACGGACTGCGAGATCGTGACCTGGCTGAAGTCGGATGCTCAACCGACTGCGCCACCCAGGCGCCCCTGAAGTGGTTACTTTTTTAAAAAATGGTTATTTATTTATTTTGAGAGCTAGAGCTAGAGAGAGAGAGAGAGAGAGAGAGAGAGAGCGTGAGCATGCAAAAAGGGGAGGGGCAGAGAGAAAGGGAGAGAGAAATCCACGGCAGGCTCCATCTCATGAACTGTGAGGTCATGACCTGAACCGAAATCAAGAGCCAGACAGACACTCAATGGACTGTGTCACCCAGGCATCCCTAAAGAGGTTACTTTTTATTGTTAACTCTCTAAGGACATAAACTACCCATATATAATAATTCACAGGACATAACAGAGAATTAGATACAATGGTAGAAACCAAGTAATACTTACTTTTAAAAATAAATTAAAATTTACTCATGTAGATATCAAGCTACTATATTTTATCTTACAGTAAACCCAGCCCTTGGAGTACAGACATGACCCTTGAGTCTCACATATCTCCATTTGCTGAATTACTCGTGTAAAATTCTTGCTATAGTTCATGTTATGGGGGACTTGTTAAAAACTAAAAACAAAAAGCTACATTTACACTGTCTACAAGGAATAAAATGTAAAAAATTTATTCATAAGTCACATTTAAATAATCTATGTTTGTAAAAAAATGTCTTAAGAATTATATCCTACTTGGGCGCCTGGGTGGCTCAGTGGGTTGAGCTTCTGACTTTGGCTCAGGTCATGATCTCACTGTTCATGAGTTTGAGCCCTGCATTAGGCTCTGTGCTGACAGCTCGGAGCCTGGAGTCTGCTTCAGATTTTGTGTCTCCCTCTCTCTCTGACCCCTTACCCCCCCCCACGCCCCCGTTCATGCTCTCTCTCTGTCTCAAAAATAAATAAACATTAATTTTTTTAAAAAAGAATTGTATCCTACCAAGCTTCAGTATAAGCAATTGCATATTCACTTAACTAACAGCAATAAAATGAAAAGGGGAAAATTTCAAGATGGTTTAAAAAGACAAAGTAAATTTAAAATGGAAGCAAATTACTCTCAGGAATCACACTTAAATGTTCTACATTAGTAAAGTATTACCCGAATCATACTTCTATCAAGCTTTCATTCGAGTAGTAGTGTAATCACTCAACAGAAATGAAGCTAAAAGAGAAAGTGCAAATTTTCTTTAGAAAAGTTTTGTTAGAAAGGAATTTTGCTGTAGTTCAGGATCTTCAGAAGTAGGCTCAGTAGAGGGCTGGATGCTTCCAGGATGTGGGAGAGAGGAAATATTTCAGTGCTTAGTGTAGAGACATTTTTTATGTTAATGGAAGATGTGTTAAGCCAGGGGCATCTCTCAATGATGAGTATTCTTCTGGATGTTCATACTTACTTGGCATGAACTGTCCCCTGGAATTGTCCTTCAACATCTGAATGGAGGATGAAATAGAGGAAGAAAGGCTGAACTTGAATCAGGTGTCATCTTTAGTGTCCTTTCTACCGGATTCCGTTTTTGAAAATGCATGATCCTATGGTGTTAACAAAAGAAGGCATAGTAAATTTTTAAGTCTGCTGGTCCAGAGAGAGTCTTCTAAGTTCAACAGGATAAATTATAGATCTCTCTTGTAGAGAAATTATTGGAAACATATAGTGACTTGATGCAGGGAACATTCCATGATTTTGATCACATGGTGATGACATTTGGTCCACAGAGGATACATTTAGATACTTTATCCCTCAGCCATCACAGATTAATGCTCCCACTTTCTTGGTGATCTGATAATCCATATGACTTGGTGGTCCTCTCAGAACTTTGACATATGTGCCACTTTAAACATTGGGCATAAGAAGCCCTTTTCATCTAAAAGATTAAATTTAAGCTCTGCTTTATTGAATTTTCTCCCCTTGTCATATGCATTTTCTTTTCTTAATTCGTTGAGTTTTCTCTTGGCCAATAAAGTTTTGACCGATTATTATGAGCTTTATCCCTCATGGGAAATCATTTGGCTTTAATAAGAACAAATACTTCTTTTTGCTTTTTCTGTAAGAATTTTTGCTTGTTTTCTGAAGGTGTGCAGCTGTTCACAATTATGGTTGATTGTTTCATCTGTTTTGGACAGTTTCTCTTCTGTCATTAAATGGTAAATTCCCTATTAAATGAATATTCCAGTGTATTTTATTTCATTTTTTCAATGAAGGTCAGAAATGACTAAGTTTTTGTTGAAGATTTCAAATATCACTTTCAAACTGTGTATTTTCTGTCTTCAATGAAATCAATTTTAACTTTTAAAATTCTCAGTTTGGAAAATTTTATTTTGATATGTTAATTCTTTATGTATAATAGAAACATGTTTGAGGAGGTGAAAGTGTAGAAGAAAATAATTTCAGTAAATGCTGATTTTTCAAAGAAAAACTTTGAGGTTTTAGAGATTTGAAAAATTAGCTTTATTTTTAGCATGAAGACCTTTCAAGTAAGTATAGCTGAAGATACTTTCTCAAACACAAACAAGGCTTAGATAATTTTTGCAATGTCTGCTGGTATAAAATATTGACTGTGGTTATTAAGATATTTTTAACATCACAGTGAGAGTTAAATATGTGACTTTATCTTCCTGTCTTTGACACCTGTAGGAAATGAATGAATTTCCTTTTTGGTATTTGTAATATGAAATATACCTGCCATTGCACTGAGGTCACAAAGTCACCAACTTAAGTCCCTAGTTTCTCCTTCCTATTTTGCTAAGTGGTTGTTAGGGTATCAATCTCAAATGACTTAAGTTTATATGCCTTTGTGAAATAGCTCTGTGAATGTGTGTATTTGGGGAAAGGCTTTAATAGCTTTTTATTGATCTTACTGTCAGTTGATCTGCTTGTTCTGACAAATAGTGGCAGTATTATTATTTATTGCTAAATCTGCCATGAGAACCCAAATAGTACTGCTTATCAGAGCTTAGAATTGCCATAAGATTAACTTGTTTCTCTTCAAATATGATGAAAGATGGCAACAATAAAACACTCTTGTAAAATGACCCTTTTTCTACTGTATTTCATTATGGGAAAGAAAAATTTTAAAGGCATTTTTCAAAATCCTATAACATATTTCACCTAAATAAATCCCTCCATTCAAAGATATGTATATACAGCATATGTATTTATGTAAAAACAGCATTTTTGTTTATGTCTGTGTATACAATGTCCTTACCTCTTTTCATTATAGGATAGAATGCAAATCTAGGAAATCCTCTCAAAGGAGATTATCTTTTAACATATTTGAGTCAATTTTAAGAAAATAAACCACAAAACTTGATTAAATTACCAACTTTATTTGATTTTGTTTATTTTTAATGAATTCTTTTGTGATTTTTGGCTGGCTAAAATTCAGGCTACATACTGTACCTTTTGGAACATACCCATCAACAAATTGCAAACTTCTGTAACTTCTACCATTTTGGAATTATCTTCTTTTGTTAAACTTTTTACAAAATCATCCCCCCAAATCAAGACAATATCATCTAACATGGACTCCATATAACTTTTCACTTATATTTGTTAGTGCAAATAGATCTGGGAACAAATAGATTCCCAGTGTAAACTTAAGTATTTTTATTAAAAACTTGTGTTTCTGTTAGTTTGAGGTCTTGTCTGTTTACTCACCACTATTTTCCCAGACTCTGGAGTAAAATATATGAGTAGAAGAAGAAGAAATACTAGATTTTCATAAAAGCATAGGAAAGGGTGGGTGTTGAGTTGTCACTGTCATTGGCAGCATCGACATAAGCATCTATTGTTGAGCTATATTTTATACTTACTATATGCCTTTATGTATAAGATGGTCCGTATAAAAAACATATGGGGTATGAAAACAAAGACTCTTAGAATGTATCTATCTTATTGATGAGGAGCTTAACAGATGGCATAATTAGGCCAGGACTTCTGAGCTGTGATTCAGCACACTTTTCATTTTACTGCCTCTCAATAGACACCTTCTCTAGTCATTGATCATATGAAGCATAACATGTACAATTTTTCCAGGGAGAGATGTTGTTGACCTTCTGCTTATGGTATATTCCAATATGTAATCATCCCCATTGATCAATAATTCACTTTATAATTTAATCAGATTATTGGACTGAAATTTAAGTCCATTTCTCCACAAGGGGGCTCATGCATGACAGTGAGTTATCTTTTCTACATAATAACTCTCTATATACTTAAAACATTTAAAAATAATTTCTTAGCCTTTTCATCTCTTTTCCAAGCTTCTGTAATATTTTTTGTAGGACATTCATCACTTTCTTGTAATAATTTTTATTTCATTCAATTAGCTATCTTTTGCTTCTCAGTTCTACTCTACATTCAGTTTTTGTATCTCCAATCTACTTAATATACTTCTTTCAAACTCCATTTGGTACTATTCCATATTCCATAGCATGCAGAAATACATCCTTAGCCTAGTGTTCAAAACCTTCAATGATCTAATTCAACCTACTATTGCAACCTTATTTTTCTCGATTCTACTGATAACTTTTGTATAGTTGAGCTTCAGCCTGAACTAGGATGGACTTGGAGAGTTGTGTTTTATCATAATAATCAGAGTCTCAAATGATATGGTGAATATTGTTTTATTCCATAGACTCCCTGAAAAGAGTCTCAGATACCTCTGGATAGTCTTTGTAGCATACGTCAAAAAAACATTAACATATTGAGTAAGAGCTTAAGCCCTTTCCCACTGTCTATGTGTGCAGACAAATTTTCTTTCCTTCCTAACTTTAGGATCCTGGGAAAGTTATTAAACTTATGCTTCAGTGTGCTCTTCTCTAAAATGGAATTAATAATAGTATCTATTTCTTAGAGATGTTTTGAGGATTAAATAAATCGATGCTGGTTTGCAATTACAATAGTGCCTACCACAGGAAATAGTTACCTTTGTGATGAGGAAAATGCTTTTTTCTCTATTCCTGGTTTTCAATGTCTTTTTTAAAAGTTTATTTATTTATTTTGAAAGAGAGAGAGAGAACACATGGGGGAGAGGCAGAGAGAGAGGGAGAGAGAGAGAGAACAC
Organism: Prionailurus viverrinus; assembly: GCF_022837055.1. Lineage (NCBI taxonomy): Eukaryota > Metazoa > Chordata > Mammalia > Carnivora > Felidae > Prionailurus > Prionailurus viverrinus. The sequence continues at coordinate 104,448,918 of NC_062564.1, read as the reverse complement.
ATGGGGGAGAGGCAGAGAGAGAGAGAGAGAGAGAGAGAGAGAGAGAGAGAATACCAAGTAGGCTCCTGTACTCCACTGTGAGCCTGATGTGGGGCTCAATACCACGACCATGAGATTATGACCTGAGAGGAAATCAAGAGTCAGATGCTTAACCTACTGAGTCACCCAGGTGCCCTTTCAATGTCCTTTCTTATCCAAATTAATATGTATTTGTTTTAAAGAGAGAAAAGTATGGAATATCTTTTAGTTTGATCAAGTCTTTTGGCAGTGTTAATCCTTTGATATTAATTTAAATATAGCTAAAGTATCCATAGGAATTTCAATGGATACCTGAGAAAAATAAGAGCAAGTTCTAAACGTGTTTTTAGCCTATAAAGTTAGCCTATAAAGTTGTATTCGTTCCACTGATAGGCATCAACCATCTCTTTCCTTCAGCAACCTGCCAGCTTAATACTTCCCTTCTCACTAGGCTAAGAGGCTGAAAACAAGTCTAGAATGAATGAATTCATTCATTTATCACAACCTATTGTGTATATGCCAGGCATTCTGCTGAGCTCTGGTATGCAATCTTATAATCTAGTGGAAAAGGATGTACATTAAACCAGTCAACAATAAAACAGTATGATTAAAAAATGTGAGAAGATTTTGAAATACTCTTTCCATTGCTTTTTATGTTTTGGATATTACTGTTGTTAACCGAGATGTAATTGACATATAACATTATGTTAGTGACAGGTGTACAACATAATGATTTATCATATATATATATTGTAAAATGGTCACCACAATAAGTCTTGTTGACATCCATCACCTTATATAGTTACAATTTTTTTCTTGGGATGACAGCCTTTAAGATCTACTCTTTTAGCAACTTTCAAATATATACTATAGTATTATTAACTCCAGTCACTACACTGTGTATTATATTCTAGAAATTATTTATTTTAATTTTATAATTAGAAATTTCTCTGTATCTATAAACTCTGGTTTTTGTTTTTTAAATTTCACATGTAAAAGATGTCATCTGTTATTTGTCTTTCTTTGTCTGACTTATTATTAGGATAATACCCTCAAATTCTATCCACATTGTTGCAGATGGCAGGATTTCCTTCTTTTTATGGCTGTGTATTCCATCACACACATAAACACACACACACACACACACACACACACACACACACACACACACCCATGCACATTTACATACACTACATCCTCTTTTGGATATTTTCAGTAAGAAATCATTGTGAGGAAAGGGGAAGCCATGGAAAGAGCACGAGTTGATCTGGGTTCTGGTTTGAATAAAATATTAATATTTCAGTTTTAGTTTTCTTAACTGCAAAAGTAGGCAATTATCTAAAATCCCAGAACTATTATTCTCTTTGTTATTCTAAGAGTATATTTTTACATCAATTGTTACATGTTTGAATGATGGAATTATTCTATTGCAGCATTTATTTCATTATATTCTTTCTTTTGACCTATCAACCCATGAGACTACTAGTATATTTTTAATGTTTATTTATTTTGAGAGAGAGAGACAGAGTATGAGCAGGGGAGGGACAGAGAGAGAGGGAGACACAATCTAAAGCAGGCTCCAGGCTCTGAGCTTTCAGCACAGAGCCCCACGTGGGGCTCGAACTCAAGAACTGCGAGATCATGACCTGAGTCCAAGTGGGACGCCTAGCAACTGAGCCACCCAGGTGGCCCAAGAGACTATTGGTATTTTGATGGCAGGTTCCTGAGCCCTCTTCATCATGTGTTCCCAGTATACTCGGTGCATGTTCTATTTAATATTGAATGTACTTTTAAGCTATATTTGCTGTGGCAAATATCCCAAAACAGCTTTTCATTTTATTTCTTGGTATGTTCCATTGAAACACAGAGCTGAAACTATTTTTCTGGGTACAATGGCAACAATAATCAGTGTTTTTACAAAGGTTAAATTTTAAGGAATAAGGGTTACTACACACTGGTTGGACTTTTCACACTCGGGACAATGGTCACAAGTTTTTAATTTTACTTGTGTCCAGCAGATGGCACCAGTGCCTCAAAGAAAAGTCTCGGCTGAGGAAAAACAATGGTATCAGATTATGCACGCATTTAAAACTAAGCAGATGTCAAAAAATCCAAGAGACTGTTACACAAATATTCAGACCTATACAGTGAAATACGAAATGAAATAGTTGAGGAAGTGTTTATCTTTTGAAAAAGTTTCTCCAAGTTTTCAGCTTGTAATTCATGGCAGTTACTCTTGGAGAAAAAAGACTAGATAGAAAGAAACAAATGGAAACTGGTGGTTATTTCTGCAGAAAAGGCCCCACCAAGGTCAGGGCGTTTTCTAAGATGCTTTTGGCTATATCTTGTTTGCAAAATTTATGAAAATAATCACAAAAGCAATGAAGAGTATTTAATTTCTCCTTTTCATGAGTTGTCCCTTATTTTGGTTACACTTCAGCAGCTCACCAATTGTTTACAACTATGAAAGGGAGGGGCACACTAGGTACTGGTGAAAACTAGAGAAGGAAAGCAAAGACGCACCGGTACTTCCAAAATTTAACCCGAGAAAATTAATGTTCGAAGTCTTCTTGGCGTTGAAAGCTTTGATTCCTAATTAAAACATCCTCCTTCCTGAATATTGCTACGTTCCTTTTCCCAATGGGATGATCCACAGTTTTCCTTTTCTTTAACCTCTGAAATGAACAAATGTTTACTCACAATTTCTTGAAATGTTATGTAATTTTGTTGTAATTTTATTTTTTAAATCCCCTACTGCCTTTCTTTTTTATTATGTGAAACTAGACTAAGATACTAATTTTATATATCTTTTAACTGTAACAGACTCATCATTTCTGATATTCAATTGTCCAAATTGAATGGGTTTTATTAGGTGGATTAAAATCAACAACTCTTATAAAATAAAACATGATTCCCTAATATACTATGAGTATGTGATAGCATATTGTATTAATATATTATAATAACTATTCTTTATTCAATTAGGTCAAATTAATGATTGGGGGAAGCACATAAACATTTCATTTGCTTCTATATTGACCCTTAATATAGCATGCTTTCAATGAAATAGAAAGTAAAAAATATGAGTGGAGATGATACAAATTTGTTAGTTTTAAAATTCAACAATTTAAGAATGGTGTTCAAAGAATGAAATAGATTTCTCTGTTCTCAAAAGTGTAGTTCAGGGTGACTTCCCTAACATTTTTGAGAGATCACTCTTTTCCTCACCTTGACTCTGTGACTGACTCAGTGACTCAGACATTTCCCACTTCTGTCTGGTGTCATCATCTTGAGTAAATAAAGAACAGAGAGAAGGAAGATCAAGAATGAGGACCTCAGTGTAGGACAAAGAACCATACAACCATATACTGAAAATTTAGTCAAAATAGATGAGTCGATATAGTCATCAGTGTGCAACATGTGGTTACAGACATTAGTTGTCTTTAGTTACTTCGTAGTCATCAGGAAAAGAATTTACTGGTGATAGGTGTTTTAAAGCAACTCATTCTCTATTTTGATGTTATGTTCTCTCTCAGACTCATCCATATAGGCATATATGCTTTATATTTTACTTGGAATCTTAGTCTTCTCTGTGGATTTTTTTCGGCTTTGATTTCTTATGAAAATAGACATACAATCATGAGTTCAGTGTTTTAAAGAATCAGGATGGAACTCATAGAAAATGAACTTTTCTGTACTCTGCCTTACACTATTCTCTGTGTGTTCAATGGTAGTGTGGAAAATTTGAGGTTTCAGTGGGTCTGCTACATGTAAGTAGTTACCTAGAGGTGGAGTGGTTACAGAAAGAAGTGGGATGCTTAGGAGGGGCTAGAAGTAGCATTGGGAAATGTGGGTAGAATCTGTACAAATTTTGTGGGCTAGATAGAATTCTGGTGGTTGGAATGTTTTTTCAAACTGTTTTCAAAGTTAATTTATATTGTTTCTGGGAGTAAATTCTACCCCTGTTACATATCTTACCATCTTAAAAATGTCTTAAAAATTATTTTTCTTCCTTCCACTGTCACTGATCTATTAAGACGTGACAGCAAGGTTTTTATGATGTTGCTAAAAATGTGGTAACAATGCAAACTCAAATTGTTTTTCAACTTCTATTTTTAAAAGAAAGCCAGTTATTTCAAGACAGAGCACCTACCGTAAAATAATATTTAAAAAAAGAAGCCCTTACCATCTGGGGTATGATACATTTGCACGACAATCTTGGGCAGTAAATAAAAATCTGGTCCATTTAAAAGTATCTTTGCTCAGGCGCATCCTATCAAACAGGGCTGTTTTATAGTCTACCTTGTATTTCACTGCTTGCGAACTCTGTAAGCAAACAGAATTTGTTCACAGGGTGAAACACATATTTATGGTCCTGAATAAACTGTTCAGATTCAAAAACTATTTGTGTGACAGTGCTAGACACAGGGATTCTGCAGCCCAATGGGATGTTTGTAGACCACATTTGCATATCAATGCGCAGACCCCTTTTAGGAATACTGCTGCTTCATGACAATGCTGTTGTCTGAGGTCTGGGGGAAAGAAAACCCATAAAAGTTTGGACTCACTTTTCAATGCCCTCGATTCTTTTCTTGTGCTTTGGAAAACTGTGAAACAGGGTCACCAAGTTCCATTCTCCATAGTTTTATTATGTTTTCAATGAAGCGATTGAACCTGCACAGAACCCAGACAGACAGACATCACAAGGCCACTTTGTGGAAAGGCAGCTTCTTTAGAACCTTGAAGCTAAAGCTTGTCTTCCGTGTTTATGGATTTGGGGCCAGTGCTCTGTTCCTTCAGTTTAAAGAACCAAAGGGAACCAAAACCCTGAAGCAAAATACTTAGAACCCTTTTGCCTGGAGAAAAAATATTAAATAAAGGTGTTTTTGTTTGTTTGTTTGTTTGTTTGTTTTTAAGCTACTGAGAATCCAACCTAAGAACATACAGTTGTTTGAAAGCCAGGCCATGGATGTGGAGGGGATTTTATAAGGTGACGTCATTTTCTACCTGGCTGACATCTTAATGGCTGTCAGTCCTAATCTTTGAAATGGAATCAAACAGAGCCTGTTCATAGTTTTGCTGAAGTTTCATTTAGAGAAAGAATTTCTTATTTTTTATTTTTGTCTGACAGTCCTTTGGTCTTCCTGAAGGAAATTTTAGCAGAAAGTCTTACCTTATATATTCATACTCTAGTCGAGTTAGTGTATTGCAAAGCTCTAAAGAAGCGATGATAAAAAGAAAGACATGTTTTTGTACTACTGCTTTTACCCACTAATTCATATTTGAAAACATTTTGTGAGTGTGAATGCTAGGATAGCAGATGTCAGGCTGAGCAGGATTTCTTCTTTACAGTTTGACTTGTGATATATTTAACACACAACTACACTGTATTGTGTAGTCTAAAATATCCTTTTTTCAAACCCACACCACTTTAACTATGATGCATGTAGTTTTGCCCTGTGATTTTGTCATTAATTCGCTTTTTCTATGTAATACGGAATATTTTTCCTGAATATTCTTTTGTAGTTGTCTCAAGAATGATTTATACTTCATAAAATTGTGTTGAACATAGGTAGTGGTGTGTTACAATATTTCAATTGCTTTGTCCAGAGCTCTGAACAATTTCCTGAGTCACCTCCTATTACCTATCTTACTACTTCTTCTCAGCTTCAAAGGAAGAAAACCAAAAATCTGTTTGATAAAAGAATTTTCACCTGCTGTAACTATGTAGGTAACTCCAAAAATGATCATTTTGACCCAGATTTCTGTTTCAGTAGCTACACTGTCCGTTTGATATTTCCATTGGTTGTACATATCACAGACTTGGTAAGTCTAAAACTAAATGCTATAGATTGTTTTCCTGTGGTGTTTTTATCATCCTATGTCCAAAATCCTTTGACACTCTTCTCTTCAAAAGAGTGTGTTCTGAACTTAATAATTGCCTCTGATGAATAGAATGTGTCAGAAGTGCCATGTGTAACTTCTAAGGCTAGGTCATAAATGACTTGGCTGCTTCCACTTTGCTCCCTCTTAGGTCACTCATGCAGGGAAAAGCAAGCATATTGTAAGGACAGTCTCCACAGTCCATGTGGAGGGCAACTGAGGGCTTTTAGTCACAGCCAGCAACAATGTGCCAGCCGTGTGTGTGTGTGTGTGTGTGTGGATCTTGGAAGTGGATTGCTTGTGTGTAGCTTGGAAGGAGATCTTCTGGCTTTTAGATGGTAGTCAGCCTTTAGATGGTAGTCCTCTCTGACATCTGTCTGACGCAAGCACATGAGAGACCCTGAGCCAGCACCACCAAACTAAATTGTTCCAGAATTCCTAGCTTACAAAAATGATCTCAGATTGTAAATATTGTTATTGCATATCACAGAGTGTTGGGGTCATTGTTTGTGCAGCAATTGTTAGCTATTCTGCCACTCTTCTGACATTCACTTCTTCTCCTATATCTGAAGAATGTTTTAAGTCTCATGGTTTCTTACTTTGATGTGATTTTGGTGTCTGTCCCTTCTTTGAAATTTGATTGTCGTGTTACCCCCATTTAGCTCAGACTATCACTTCCCAGATGGCTGCAGTGTTAACCTTTTAACCAGTCTCCCTGATTCCCTTTTTTCAGTCTCTGTAGTGGACCTATAAATTATTTTTCTCTGAAACACATGGATGCCATACATTTCTTCTGCTCAAAAAAACCTAGAATTTTTCCATTTGCTTTCCAGATAAAACCTTGTTTTTGTTACCGTGGTATATTAGATTCTTGTTCAGAAGTATTCACACCTCCTCCCTTGACTTTGCTCTGATCTCACCCTAGACTTGTTTTGACCTCATGCTGGGCAGAGAGTACTTGTGACCCCTTGATGTTTGACTTGGACATGTGACTTACTTTGGCAATAGAATCATGGCAGACACAATGCAAATAGAAGCATGGAACGCACTTAGGTTACTGGGTTTGCCTAATTGCGTTTCTGCCACTCCCATGAGAGGCACATCGTCCACCTAGACTGCTGATCCAGGGAAGATGAGAAATGTGGAGCATATGTGAGCCCAGCACAGAGCAGAGCCCCACCCTGCCAGATCTGCAGCTTGAAGCAGAGCTACCTACCTGTGCCCACTCCAGATCAGCCAACACTCACCCAACCCAGTGAGAGTAAGTAATTGTTTCAAGCCACTGAGGTTTTGCAGTGGTTTATTATGCAAGAAGCTCTATTACCCTAACTCCATCTCATCTTTTCAAACGGATCATTTGTTTCTGTTAATACCCCCTGTCTGTTTCATTTCCTAAACATACTTGCCCATTCCTGTTGACACAGCTTTTCCATTTTTTCGCATATCCTTTAAGGTCTTTTAAATGATGATATTTGTTAATTTACTAATAACTTATTAAGCTGTAGTATTATCACTTCAATGACAGCCTGATAGAAGCAATATTATTTTCATTTTAAAGGTGAGAAAGCTGTGGCTTAAAAAGGTTTCAAAACTTGTCCAAATTCACATGGTAAATAAATCAAGAATGGGATTTAAATTCAGGCCTTTGTGATTCAAATATCAATACTTATCGCTAAGATTCTATTTCTTATTTTAGACACAATGCCTTTCTTTTGACAACTCTGGTCCATAAATTATGCTAACAGTTTTCAATTCCAAATGCACTTAATTTTTCCAGCACTAATCATTTTATTTTTATAATAATTTTGAATGGTTTTTCCTTTAGCATTTTGTAGTTAACATCACACATTACGGTCTTTTGCTCTATTCAATTCTCAAAATGTCTTTTTGAGGAAAGAATGATTATTTTCTCCATGAGGAAAATGAGAATCAGAGGTTGAATAAGTTGTTCCTGGTCATTCAGCTGTATATGGTAGAATTGAAAGAGAGCGATTATGGCTGAGTTAAGAGTCCCCCACCAAATTCAAATGTTGAAGCCCTAATCCTCAATGTGATGGTATTTGGAGATGAGGCCTTCCATGAGGTAATAGTTAAAGTTAAGTGGGTTCATAAGGGGGGGGCCCTAAACCCATAGGACTGGTGTCCTTATAAGAAGAGGAGGAGACACCTGAGCTCGCTCACTCTCTTTGTGCACACAGAAGAAAGGCCATATGAAAACACAACGGAAAGACAGCTGTCTACAAGCCAACAAGAGAGGTCTCATTAGAAACCAACCCTGAAGTCACTCTGATCTTGCACTGCTAGCCTCGGGAACTGTAAGCAAATAAATTTCTGTTGTTCGAGCCATCCAGTCTGCGGTATTTTGTTTTGGTAGCCCTAACAGCTTAATACAAGGTTTAAAGTTTTCACTCCTAACGTCTCCATCCTTAGCTTCTTACATTTACTCTACATTATTTTAATCATTAGCTCTCTGAAAACAGTGAAATAGTTTTGTATTCTCTACCATTTTTATTTGTATAGTACATCCTTAAATATTTCCTAGGCTCAGAGCAGATTTAAAAGTGGAAGGGGTCTAAGATGTCAACCTGTCCTCTCATGTAAAGCTGAACAGCTTAGATCCAATGAATTCCTAAGACTTGGCCAGAATGGCCCTGCAGTTAGTGAAGAGCAGAGAATGGAATCTAGGACCCACCTCCAGCCCCTGAGATGCAATGTTTTGATTACTTCACCAGTAGATAGGGAAATTGAATGCATTATCATCTCACTGCTATTATCATCTTTAATTTTTATTAATATTGTATGATGGAACCCAAACTCTACAGAAACTGAGCAATTGAAATTAAATCCTAATTAGAGTAAGAAAAACTCATACCACATGATACACCAAAAAGGACATAGAAATCCAGGATTCTCAAGGAATGTGACAAAGCAAACATATTTAGCAAACATATTCTTTTGTTTCTTATTGATTTGTTAAGTGAAAAATTTTAAAGTGTTACATTTGCGTGTGTGAGAGTGAAAAACAAAAGCATGTTTATGTGGTTAATCTAATTGCACGTAATATCCTTGTTTTTATTTTCCAGAAGAGAAACCCAAACACAGCGGCCCAAGGATATGTCAGAGGCATATACTTATGTTTTCCCATCTATCAAATCAGGCTGTCCAGGTGGTTTGCTGCTCTGTGGTAGGTACAAAATGTGTAAATGACTGGCGTTGGAACAGAAATCATCAAAACCCCTGTAAAAATGATGAGAGGATCTTTTGCTATTATCAAGAGCTATTTTAAATACTAAATCAAAAGGATGCCAACTAGTGGCCTTGTTGATAGTCTCAGTAGAGAAGGAAATGATTAAATTAACATGAAGCTTCAAATCCATTCCCACTTGGTAGAGAGGTCTGAAATTGATCATCACGGTGGCATGTGAAGACTTGCACAGGTGCAGTTGGGGTGCCTTTGTTTAATGGATAAACAACATTCACAAGTTGATAGTGCAGTCTCTTATTTTTACTCAGTTATGCATCCAAAATTTAGATCAATAAGTTAAATCACTACATTTCAGCCTTTCTTTCTAATTCAAAGATGAGGGTTGAATCACGTTCATATGCAAAACCACTAGAAAGGTGGCTTGGTGCAATAGAAGGGGCTGGAAGGAGACACAGGTCATTGGGATCCAACCTCTTGCATTCCCTTGATGCATTCTGTGTCCCTAAAGGGTTCCTTAGCCGTATGGAATCTATTTTCCTTGTCTGTACAATGTGCACAATGAAGCCCTTGCTTACTACAGAGCTGTGTGGTGAAAATCGGGTCTAAGAATACCATTTACATTTGTATGATCTTTTGAAGCTCATGAAATCCTTCCTGTCTGCTTTTTTTTTTCTCATAATTTATTTTTCCCATTTCAGTGATAGAGAGGCTCAGAGGTTTTATGTGCTTAAGGTAAGGAATTAAGAATAGAGACTCTTTGTCCTTGTCATTTAATAGTGCTCTCTGGCTAAATGTGCAAATGAGCACTAGGTATGTAAAGAAGAAATATTAGGCCATGACAGCTCTAATTTTCATAAATTAAAAAAAATTTAATGTTTTATTTTATTTTTGAGAGGGACAGACACACAGCATGAGTGGGGGAGAGGCAGAGAGAGAGGGAGACACAGAATCTGAAGCAAGCTCCAGACTCCCAGCTGTCAGCACAGAGCCTGACGTGGGACTCCAGCTCACACACCGCGAGATCATGACCTGAGCTGAAGTAGGACACCTTGCCACCCAGGTGCCCTGACAGCTCTAATTTTTAAAATAGTCTGTTGACAATCTAAATAATAACATTAGGCTTAATTTTAAGAACGTATAATATAACTTATTTTATTTTTTTTACTTACCCCAGTTTTGATTGAGTAGGTTACTGAATTTACATGTTTCATTTTCCACATGGATAAGATGGGCATACAAATATGTAACAAATGAAATGTTGTGATAATTAAAGGAAAGGTATGAAATGATGTAAATGCTTAGAACTTAGGATATGTTAAGGATTCAATAAACACAATCATCTTTATTGTTGAAATTGGATAAAGAAAAATTACATGTGTATGGGATGGATTTTAACCCTGGGAAACCACTTGTTACTGAATAACTCCTTTCTGGTAGTTACATGAAATTGCCTTTACATTCCTGTGACTGCTTTGCTGTGAAGACAGCCCTGAGTAGGGGATGGTGGTAACTTGCTGGACTGTGTCCAGAGGTGAGGGTCCTGATTGCCATTTTGTCACTGATTTTTTTAACCTGCTCACTTTCTTATCATAGCCTTGATTTCTTTGTATATCAAATAAAAACACATAATTTTGTGCTTGCCTTACTTAAGATTTATGCACTGATTCATTCACTTGCAAAACAAAGGGGCAATGTGCTAGAAGTTAAAGAGAGAAAGATTAAAAAGAGATAATCCTTGACATCACACATTTTAAAATCTAGTAAAGGAAGTTAAATCTGTAAAGTGAAAATTATAGGAAAGTGTCCTATATATTCAAGAATTGAGATATGTGCAAATGTAGCAGTGAAATAGAAGTAGGAGTAGGGATGACTTTTTTTCAGTAAGATGGTATGGAGATATCTTTAGAGTTGGTTTCTGAGAAAGGAAACATTTTGAATTGAGTCTTAAAGGACAGGGATGGAAGGAAAGATTTATAGACAAAAGGGCCAGTATGCAAAACTTTACAGAAACTTATAACTCAAGATGTGTAATTTTAGGATTCTGCACAGATGTATTTATAATGATTTCCTAAAAATTCACCAAACCAAATTCAGAAGTTAAAAATAAATTAGGGAGATCAGAACGAAGAAACAGGGGACTTGAGATAAAGTTCAGAGTGATTACTTAATTGTTTTTATTTTTTGTTTTTTGAATTCTCTATTGAAGAAAATGTCCACTGGATTTCTGATATTTTTCCTAAGATACACTTAAAACTATGATCATAATAACCAATGACTTAATAAAAAAGACCTGTTGGGTGATATAGATGTTTAAAAATTAGCAAAATACACTTTGTCATATAGCAGTTTGCAGCCTGACTGGGGAGAGAAGATATTTGCATTTAAATACACAAACCACACATGCACACATGTACACACACACATGAATTTACTGAATACCAAATAATCATTAATAAGAACAAGTGCTTTTTAGGGTTTGCAAGAGGCATAATCAGCAAAATCTTCCTGATGGAGATGGGCTGTATGCTGGGTATTTGAAGAATAGGGTTCATTTCAGTTTCAGTAAAAGGGAGGAGAGAACAGAGGAGAGCCCATTCCACAGGGATGGAAAGTGCAATGTATAAAGTATTTTGATTTGGTCAGAAAATATGTTTGTACAAGAGTAGTGGGAGAGTTGTCATGTTATGTATCAGTGATCTTTAAATGCTTCACTAGTAATTCAGACATTTTCTTGTAAATAGTGGGAAATCATGATAGGTGAGTATATGAACTCATCAATGGTAGGTTCTTTTTAAAAATCAATTCTTGGGTGCTCCTATACGTGTATAAGGAACACTCTATTATGGGGCACCTAGGTGGCTCAGTCGGTAAAGTGTCAGACTTTAACTCAGGTCATGATCTTGATCTCATGGTCCATGAGTTCGAGCCCTGTATTAGGCTCTGTGCTGACAGCTCAGAGCCTGGAGCCTGCTTTGGATTCTGTGTGTCCCTTTCTCTCTGCATCTCCTCTGCCTACGCTCTGTTTTTCTCTCTCTCAAAAATGAATAAACATTAAAAAAAATTTTTTTAAAAAGAAACACTATATTATAATAAATCTTTCAAGAACCTATTCACTGTTAACTCTAGCAAAAGTGTTATATATTTAAATACTACTGGTGACTGATTCACAAAGATTTGATAGTATAATCAGGTTTTTATACTTTTTTAAGGCACCAGATCAATGATGTCAGTGTTTATTACATGTTCTGCACTTAAATCATGGTGAAAACTTCCTGGCATAATTGGTTGTTGAGGTGGACAAAATTAAATAGTATATAAGCAACCTTATATATCGTCAATGTATATCATTAATTCATTGTATGTCCCCATCATTTCAACTAGGTGCTGAGGATTCAGAGATGAATCAGGCTTGACCTCAAAGACACAGGTATTTGGATATAAAATAAAAACAAGATACAAGATAGATATACTGGGTTCATGGATGAAGGAATGAGGGAATGGCTGTTCTACCATGTTGTGTTGTTCATGACTTCACTATGGTTGGAATAATGACTGAGTCATCTGCTGTTACTTGTCCTTATGCCCAGACACACTGGACAAAGTACACATCCCTCTACCCCCTACCCCTAGCCCATCATTTTGAGGTGGCTGTTGATACTGGCTGGCCTCCAAACTTATCTATTTGCAATAGGTAGGGAGTGCTTCATTCTGTCATCTCAGCATAGCAAAATCTTAACCATTTTTCAATATGCTACATATTTGTGCACACTACTGAGGATCTTTGCCATGAAATCTCTCCACCTCAAGGTAGTGTCCCCTAAAGGAAAGGGTGACAATAGCTGTAGAAAAATTTAGAGGACTCCAAAGAGTAGAGAGAGAAGTTGGAAAAGGACTTTCCCACTTCCTACTGGGAATCCTAGGAGGCAGCTCAGTGTGTCTAAGCAGAGAGGGCTGGGATGGCCCAAGTCTACCATGCCATGGCAGGGGTATGAAAGAGGCCTAGGAGTAGGAATGAGGACGATAATAAGTGCAGGACTGCTGAGGGAGAGCATGCGGGAATTTTTGATATCCCAGCAAATGCCAATGAGCTATGATGCCATTGACCAAAAACTACAAAACTAAGCTTGTAACAATTAAAACATTTTTTTTCATGTTTAATTTTTGAGAGGGAGAAAGAGGGAGAGGGACAGAGTATGAACAGGGGAGGGGAGAGAGAGAGGGAGACACAGAATCTGAATCAGGCTCCAGGTTCTGAGCTGTAAGCGCAGAGCCCAACGTGGGGCTTGAACTCTTGAACCGCGAGGTCATGACCTGAGCCAAAGTTGGACACCCAACCAACCTACTGAGCTACCCAGGCTCCTCAAGCTCGTAACAATTTTTTAAATGTGTTCCTGAATATGTAGTTACAATGAAAACATTGTAACTGCTATAGAGATCATGGGATCAAATGTCTTTTCCCTCTGTCTCCTCTATTAAGAAATGATCTCTGTCCTCTGTGTGTCTACTCCTTGTTTAAATCATTCCCATGACACTTTTTAGGGGAGATTATGATTGAGTAACTAATGTACTTGTTGTGTTTTCTTTATGAGATTGAAATCTTGTTGATTCATGTCACATTTATCTTGTTATATTCCAATCCCTTGTAGGGGCTAACACAGGGTCTTGCGTTTCTCACGTAGTAGGTACTTTGTATATAATATGTTATGAAATTAACTGAATTGTGAAGAAAATACCATTTAATTTGTATTCCAAAAAAGACCCTTTCATACACTGCATTGTAGGACAAAGTAGCATCGTATAGTTTTTTCTCACACATGTGGATGAGTTCTCACATAAACAAGACGTTTAACCAAAGGAACAGAAATACTAGCAAAATTCTGTCAGTTATATAATGATAGTTTTGCAGATAATTTATCCTGAGTTCTGTGAAGCAAATGATACAGTCTTGTGTCTCCAAATAGTTATTCATTATGTCTTCAGAATGGAACTTTTAGGGCGCCTGAGTGATTCAGTCAGTTCAGCATCTGACTTGGGCTCAGGCCATGATCTCTGTTTTTTAGTTTGAGCCCCACATGGGGCTGTCTGCTGTCAGTGCAGAGCCTGCTTCGGATCCTCTGGTCCCCACCCTCTGTCTCTGCCTCTCCCATACTTGTGTTCTGTCTCTCTCAAAAGATAGAAAAAAATAAATTAACAAAAAAAAAATGTAAAAGAATGCCACTTTCTTTATCCGTCTTTATAGAAGTACTAATGGTGGGGCATCATTTTAGAGAATATGTAACTTTCCTGGAAGATTCAGATTTCCACTTACAAAAAAATTGTGTATGAAAAAACCCTGGCTGTGATTTCTAAATAAACATCAAGAAAATGAACAGAGAAACTTTAGTATGAAACCTGTAACTCGAAGAATATTCTTCTTATCCTGATCCTGGCTTCACTATGGGTTGTTGGACTAGTATTTGTCTTTCTTCTGTGATTTTTTATTTTATGCCATTCTCATAAAAATTGATATTGTCTGATTTATTAATTTCTGGTGTGAGACTCAAAAAAAACCTTTGAACTATATTTAAGTTTTATTTTTCTATTTTTTTTTTTTAGAGAGAGAGAGAGAGAGGAGAGAGAGCATGAGTTGGGGAGAGGGGCAGAAGGAGAGGAAGAGAGAGAATCTTAAGCAGGCTCCACACCTCACGCAAAGCGCAATGGGGCTCCATCCCATAACCATAAGATCATGACCTGAGCCGAAATCAAGAGTCGGACGCTTAAATGACTGAGCCACCCAGGCGCCCCTATTTAAGCTTTCATTATATTGGTTACCAACATCTCCATGAATCTATATGAGACTGTCCCACAAGTCAACTTACCTCATATGGAAAAGATGAAATGGTGATTTATGTGTATAGCAAAATGTTAAAATAGTGTCTTTTTTTGTAATTAAGGTAACTATAACTATGAGGATATGATTATGAAATAAATACTGGGAGTCTACTTGAGAAAATAGAAAACACTCACTCTATTAAAAATAATTTTTATATGTCTCAATTTGTGAAACATTCATGATAAACATGAAATCCAAATTGCATTTTTACAATAAATTTGTTACTTTGAGAAGAAGTATCTTTGTTTCTAACTAAGGTATATGACATACCTAAACTTTTATGTTCTAGGACTGAAAGTATTACAGTTTGACATTTTAATATACATTTATACATTTTACATAAATATAGACATTTATAGAAATACAAATGTATCTCATATTTCTACCTATACATATGTCTATATATTTATATTTCTTCTCTAAAGTATTTGTATTTTCAACCCACCTCACACTTTAGAGGTAGTGATAGTTAACTCCTTCAAAAACAAAAACAAGCAAATAGAACAACAGCACAACCCCCTCTAGTCTAAGAATGCGTGGGCCATTTATATACTTATCTTTGAAGGCTCTCTGAACATGAATTCCACAGCATTACGGTAAGCAAGACAAATACTTTGGATGCCAGCAAATGTCTTTGCAGTGGTCTTACAAATTTATATCCCCATTAATACAAATATACTGGGAGTAGAATATATTTTAATTTCATTTAGGATGATGGCTATATTTCTCATAGCTAATGGTAAGATATCATCACTATTAGGATTTGAAGTCCACAAAAGAGAATATATAGTTCTTCAGTGACCAAATGTGATTTTCATAAATCGAATTTAGTAGTTGATATGATTAATCCTGCAAGTAAAAGGAGCCAGAAAAGAAGAAAGCAAGAACACCTTACTTCTTTTGAACTACATTTCACTCCACAAATACTGATATCAAACAAAGAGTAGAGAGTCATGTGAAAAAATTGTAAAGAGTAATTCAACACAGGAACTTGCATAGAATTATTTCCCATGAACTAATCACAGTCTTCATTAATGTAAATGAAATCTATTTTAGCTTCAAGGAATGTCATTGATTTTTTTAAGGAATCTAAAAGAATAAAGAATGAATGTATAAGAATAGTAAAATGATGGTAATGTGTAATAATTATACACCTACCTAATTGCACAATATAGTACAAAGTGTAATCAGTACTGTGAAGAGCAATCTAGTAATCATTAAAAATTCTTAGGTGTTCCCCTCCTAGTCCAGTGATACAAAGCAAGTGTTGTGCATTTTATACTCATATCAGTCATCACTTCAAAATTGATTTTGTCTTTAGTGAATACAAAAAATGGCTGTTTTTGATTTCAAATAATCTTTAAATGTGAAAATGCTTTGGTATTATGTACATATGATGTACTTAAATGACAAGCCTGATACTTTTTGTTTTCTTATGTACAAACTGTAATGTCCTGAGAGTAAAATCCTTCATTAGCTGATAGGTCTATTTTTGGTGATATATCCTAGAGATATGCTAATTCCAGAAAAAGGATAAGGAGACAAGAATCTTAATCACTAAATCACAAAATCTTTTCTAGAGTTGAATGACCTCCAGATGCTATCTTTAGCCTTGTAAACTAATGTAAACATGCTTCAACAATAGATTTTTCTTCCCTTTAATGAAGTCACTTTTACCTGTTAGTGGTCTACAAATAGCAAACTAAATAAAATAATGTCTCTGTTTTGTACCCTGATAGCACTAAAAATGAACAGCAGCCTCTTTGCTAAGCTCGTCTAGTATATCTCCAACTTTGTAGGCATATTTCATTTAAATGATTCCTTGTCTTCCATGAACATGCACATTCAGTGTTGGGCTTTGTCAGCACTTCTCACACTTTCACGTGCATATGAATCACTTGAGGATCTTAGTAAAACACAGTTTCTGACTCAGTAGTGCTGGGGTAAGGCCCGAGGGTCCATATTTCTGATAAACCTCAGGTGAGCCAATGCTGCTGGCCCACTGAGCTGCACTGTGTTTGCCAGGCAGGGTCTGTGTGATGTATTGTCACTGTTTCTCTTGAATTAAATGAAAGTTTGAGGGAAGAAACCTAACCTATCTTTATCTTTCCCCACAAGGGCCAAGCACAGCACTAGGCATCTAGTGGGTTCTCAATAAATCTATGTTGCTTACTAGAAGATACATCAAGAGTAAAGACTCATTGTTCTCTGGTGACCTAAGTTTTGTTTTCTCTCAGAACGCGTAAACAAGGGACCCCCTTTTCAACTTATAATTTGATCTGGATTCAACTCAGAGTAGCAAATTGAAATTATAAGGCTGCATTAGAAGTCACAGAACTGGTATGACAACTTTACAATTGGTTCTTTTCACTTCTCCCCTGCTTTCCTTGTCTACCTGGAATATATTCTAGGACTGGTGCCCTCTTCAACTCATGGATATAAAAGCACTGCATGGCTCCAAATACCAAAGTCATAAGCCTCTTTAAGGGAAAGTAAGGGGGAAACAGGAGGCTGAAGATAATGCCTTGAAAGTTTCTTTAATTTGAAAGCTTCAATATTCATCCACAGTTATACATGCATTGCTTTGACCTTCTTCTAAGATGCGAAATTGTTCTTGAGGCAATTTATCTATAGTACTTCTAAGTTGAAATTGCTCCCAAGCATTTTTGGGTACTGAAGAAGTCACAGGTGTGTGCCTATTTTGTTTTGCTCCTAGATCACTAGGCATCCATTTTCAAGACTGTATGATGAAGCCATCTTGTGGGACACCTGGGCAACTTGACTTCCCTGTGTGATGGGTAGGTAACTCTGCTTAACATGTAAACAGTGTTTTACATACTCTGTGCTTAGGAATCATCGTTGGTTTGATTTTTTTTTCCCTCTAGCATTCCATATAAGCAATGGCTTAGTTAAATGAGAGGAATCATTGAAAATATATTAGCATCAAGTCTAAATATAAAGAGATTAAATGACATTCCCAAGGTCAACACACTGTTCATTGACAAATATGCGCTGGGTCTCCGCTCTGAAACCCCAAGTTCCTTTACCAATTTAGTTCATTCGTTCTTTCTACTCATCATATTTTCCAGGAAGTAGTGAAGAGCAATAAAACTCTTGAAAATGACAAATGTATTTTACTGTCAGACCTAGAAAAACAAGGGCTATACTGTTAAAAACATTACAACTTATAACAGACTTTAAAATTGACTTCTAGCTATGTTTAGAACCCTAAGGAGATAATGGCAAGTCATTCTTCTTTGGAAATATGTCATCATTAAGGGATAGAAAACAGTTCTCCATTCTAAAGAATAGCTCTCTGTAGGATTTGTTGAGCTTTCTATAGCTAAAGTTACTAAACAAAATAAATGACATCTCAGAACATTCTGTTGTCTTTGGTTTCAAATAACATATTTTATTATGTTTTTTTTTTCTTCCACTCTTGGCTACCATAAATGGCAGGAAGAAAACCTTTCTTTAAAAAAATAGTGCTTGTAAAACAAATGCTTGTGGATGTGGGGGTATGTGTAAATTCAGTATACAAGATATCCTTCTTGGCTTTAGGTACTTTCCCAATGCTTGTCTTTATAAAACATGAATGATTTTAAAATTTGAAGTTTCTGAGAGGGTTAATGTCATGAGCCAAAAAGAATGAAATCGCAAAGGCTGAAACACATTCCTGTTAATGGGGCTCTTTCTGAGAAACTTGCTTGCCATATCAGCTTTCTTTTTTCAACCTTTCTATCCTGGCAATACCAATACTAAGTGTTCTTTTCTTGATTGCTTTAAATGGAGAAAACAAAACAAAGAAAGCTTGATGAACTTGTTTTTTAAGAAAGCTTTTTACAGAAGTCAAAGTTTGAAAAACAGTATGAACTAGAGAGAAGACAAAGTTGACTTTAATGTGTTATGTATTAATTTGTAAAAATATAGTAGTGTATTTAGCGGCACAATGTTAGAAGGGTACATCTCTGGATGGTGGATTATTGATGTATTTATTTTATATTCCTTTTATCCATTTTCTTCAACCAGCATTCATTACCTTTGTTATACACAACAAAGTTTGTAAAAGATTAAACGTATAAATATTTAAAACGTATAAATATTTAAAAAGTATCCATAATTATATTAGCAAACAGTGGATGTAAGTCTTGAGAGATACAAAGGGAGGTCCTGAGAGGTAGCTGGAGTAGAAAATTGCCACTAAACCAACTTTGGCACAATCCCAGCAGTTTGCAGGGTAGCTGTCTCCCCTCCGGTTCACTTCCCTGCCCCAGCTCCTCACTAAATCTATCAGGGCAGTGATGCTGGTCAGCAGCCTTGAGCTTTAGCATGGTGGATCCTTCCCATTATTTCTCAGTTCTCACCACCCTTCTCCCTTCCAGTTTCGCCAGGCTCGCTCATTTCCTCAACCTCACCTCACAGTTACTGCCGAATCATACAAACTGACTTCTCTGCTGCCAGGCTCTTATTCCATCAACTAGATTGTTTCTAGTTGTTTCATCAACTAGATTAATGTTTTCCAGATCTTTCATTACCATGCCACATGTCTGTTAAAGAAACCCACAAAGGCTCTATTTCTTGTTTTCTCTTGTTTTCATACTGTGTAGTTATGCTATAATTGGCTATCAAACTATGTCTCTGAGCCCACATTCTACTGTTCACTGCGTCTCAATTCTAGTCAAGCAATTCTCCTCTCTCTCCCTCCCACATAAATCAGGCACAATTCCATATTTCAACCCTTATTTGTTTGTTTGGCTGTATAGGAGTAACTTCCTCTTTTCAATCTACTCAAGTACTAATGACCCTTTGATCTGGCCCAATTCCTATTTTCTCCACAAAGCCTGATGGACAAGTCAAACCCAGAGAGTTCTTGCTTACTGATTCTCACCTGTTCATGTAATATGAAGATTAAAAAAAAAAATTCTATTCAAAGCAAGAACTGACTATAACCACTTTCATATACTAGACAAGTTATCATATTTATGTAAAGGGAGATAATTCTTTTTAAAGAGAGATTTCTTGACAGGCTCTTTGTTAATAGACTTCTCTACCGCATGAATTTTAAAAGGGGTGCCAAATTGTTCTTCAGAATTAAAAGGTAGAAATGTGGATTATCTGAGATTGTGGGTAAGGGAGAGTAGAAAGTTTGGAAACGCTGGAGAAGAAGAGATGACAGAGGGATTTGAGAAAATGTAGCTAAGTCTATAGCTCCAGGGAAGCATGGACAGTAAGAAGTCACCCATGCCTGGGACTGGCTATAAATATAAACATTTAATTTTAATGTCTGTCCTGTGCTGTAAACCCCACCTTCCATTCTCTCAAATATTGGGTAAAATTCTGTCTTTGGCATTCTGTCAATGACATTCTGGAAGAGTGAAAGAATCAGAGCTGTGGCTGGTGGCAGGCAAAGTTGTGCAGTCCAAGGGCAGCAGCTACAGAGGTGAGATGCCACATACAAATCATTAAAGACTAGAATCTGAAAACTGAAGCAAGAGGAAACTAGGAGAAATACCTCACCAAGAATTCTCAGCTATTGGAGTGGTCACTGGGTTTTCATAATGTATGAGAAAAAGCCAAGTTATTGTATTTAAATATTTTTTTTCAACGTTTTTTTATTTATTTTTGGGACAGAGAGAGAGCATGAACGGGGGAGGGGCAGAGAGAGAGGGAGACACAGAATCGGAAACAGGCTCCAGGCTCTGAGCCATCAGCCCAGAGCCTGACGCGGGGCTCGAACTCACGGACCGCGAGATCGTGACCTGGCTGAAGTCGGATGCTTAACCGACTGCGCCACCCAGGCGCCCCTATTGTATTTAAATATTAAGGGAAGGGATGCCACAGGGTTGGGGATACCCAGATATGACTATCTATGGGGTCACATAATTTTAAGCCAACTTTAATTCATCTCTTAAGTCTGTGAGAGTTTCATATCTGTAAACATTAACTCCTCCATCAGATTATAAGCTAATTGAGGGAGCAAATTAATTTCATATTTTAAATCTCTACAATTGCTGCCTTAGGGCAGGTGCTCAGTAAATACTTGTTGGGTGGCAGTAAATTAAGTTGAATAAAGAGAATTGTCTTTCATAATTACAAGAAAGCTTATCAGATATTATTGTTGGTGTAAGAACACATGTAGAGTCAACCATTTTTAAAACATATATATTATATTTTAAAGACTTTCAGAAATTTATGTTGAAATTTATATGGAAAGACAGAGGAAACTGTTATCACAATTCATATAAAATACACTCATCAGAAAATGTTTCTCCCCTGTAATGAACAGAGAATAATCATAAGAATTTGCATTTCTAGCTGTTAGCATTATGGTTCAGAGTTTGAATAAATCATGAACTAAGGTTCTTCTAATGTTGTCTTTCTCTGAATGTTATACAACCAGTTAAGTTATGTAAGGAAGGGGGAAAGGCTGTTTTATTTAACTTATAGTCTATCTTTGCTTTGAACATAATAAATTAAGTCATTCTATATGTAAATAATAGATGGTCATTTAAGATATTTGAAGGCTTATAATTCTTACCATTAAGAAGTTAGCCTGTCATTTTAAAACCATGGTTTAAGGTAGTAATATAATATGTATGATTTTATTTAGTTGTTGAAACTTATATAGTATAACTTTTATCTAGCCAAAAGACAGTCTCAATGAATATCTATCTGCTGGTGAGATCACTTTCAAACTTTGAGAAAGGGAAATCAGAACTGAATGGTCAGAAGGACTTTGTTCTTGGAGTATGATGGGAGAAATGTCCAGTATTTTAGTTTACTTCCTGTTTTCTGCCATGGCCTCTACACTTGGTTTAATTGGAAAAATGGGGACTTTTTGTAAAAAACTAATTTGGCGAATGAACCAGAAGTCAGGTGTGGTGGAGGTAATGGACCTTAGAGAGTTGTGCGTATGGATGTTGAAGGGAGGAGAGGAGGAGCGGGTAGGCAGAAGGTAGGAGCTTGATTCAAAAAGTGGTATTTCTCAGGAATTCCATTTGAATGTGATGTCCATGATATTTTGGGCACATTTCCTGGAACCACTAAGCTATATAAAATGCTAAAAAAATCACCCATTGATATATTTGTTATCTGAAAATAATCATGCGGTGTTAAGCACAAATTGTCAAAATACGAAAATGTTACTTAGTAACTAACCACCGATAAATTAATGCCCAATCAAATAACCCTCCTTTCGTAACACCTGTATTGGTGTTAATCCACATCTTTGTCAATCAGTGCCTTGAAGATTATCAGACATTTATGTAATTCAACAATACAGTTCAGTTTGATTGAAAAGTGAAAGCACAAAAGAGCCAAACTTTCCAAAGTGATGTGGGAGAGCTGCTTGACCGTCATCAGAGGAGGGGAGCAACGTGGTTTGTACCTGATGGGCTTCCAACAGAAAATGATTTGAGAACCATAAGATTAAGAGGTGAACCTGGAAAACAAAAATAAGTGTCTTTTCATCTGTGATACGAAATTTAAATTTGGAGGGTAGAATGTATTATAATACAATTTTCACAGCAAAGATGTATTTCTCACACAAATCAATGAACACTTGATTTATTGCTTATTTGTTCTAAAAATCAGTGCAAAATTGTAATTATAACATGAATTTTAAAGATACACATTAAACAAACTTATTTGCATTGCTCATAATTTCAATTTTCAAGACTGAAGTCTGATTCACCTCTTGTCATGATGTAATATAAAAGTCTTTAAGTGGACTTAACTTAAAATGATATTTTTTTGCATAACCAATTATCCTTGAATTCACCTGTGAACTTTTCTGTTTTAGTTTTTTTTAGAGCATTATTAAGATAAAAATTGAATAAGGGATAAAAACAATTTATTTTTGATTACAGAGATGTCCTGCTACATATTCTTTATAAATCCTCTATCAAAATAGAAGGGAATGTATTATGCTTAATGTCTGAGTAGAGTCAAAATACATGAGTTTCAAGCAATCATTTATGTATTTAGTTGTTGTCTGAGTGAGTACTTACTGAGGCTGTTCTTGGTTGCTGGCCTTACAACAGTGAACCAACACAATCCTAGTCTTCTTTACGCTCTTGGGCAAACCCACTGGCCTCTCTAACACAGTTCATCAGAGAAGGTGAGAGGTCTCTAAGTTCCTATTCAACTCTAACTTTCTATTATTCCCTTTAATAAAACTCTATTGACAGAGTCTATAGTTTTGTCTATATTGACAAAAACTCTATTCTAAAATATGAAGATAATGAAAATATAGTATGGTTTCCCATACTCCCCACCGCTTTCCTTCTGCGTATCGGTAACTAGATTTTTTTTCCTCTTAGATACTGCTTTTTATTTAAAACCATTGTTTTAACATTTATTCATTTTTTGAGACACAGAGAGAGAGACAGAACATGAGTGGGGGAGGAGCAGAGAGAGAGAGAGAGAGATACAGAATCCGAAGCAGGCTACAGGCTCTGAGCTGTCAGCTCAGAGCCCGACACGGGGTTTGAACTCAAGAATTGTGAGATCCTGACCTGAGCTGAAGTCGGATGCTCAACTGACTGAGCCACCCAGGAGCCCCAAGATCCTGCTTTTTAATACATGCTTCTGACATCTGGACAGTACATATACTATAAAAAATTTTATTGTTCCTGGAATATCATTATTTGGTATATTGCTCTTAATTAAACCTTTCATATAGTTAGAAGCAATGTGGGCCAATTACATGGGGACATAACAATACTTATGCCCCAACTGTCATATCAAGAAAGTGGCTATTTGAACAAGTTAAGCAAAGTAATTATCACGTTGTGTTTTGTGAAACCTGGTGCAGAGCCTTAAAGGGTAAAATATTTTAATATCTCTAAAGATGTAAGTCATCTCTTCACATTTTATGTACGTGTATTAAGAAATAGCCCATGACTTAGAAATGTCTTCTACATCCCATTATATTGGGAAGGTAAAACATGCTACCAGGGTGTGACAGGTAGGTTTTTCTTGATCCTCTCTGATCTAGAGAAAGTCATCTGATGTGCCCTGGGTGCCTTTCAACACATTAAAACAGCAAAAAACAAGATCAAGAACCAAAACTATAATTGTGACTAATTAAAAGCCTTGTTTTTCTTTTTTTTTTTTTTTAAGTTTATTTATTTTTGAGACAGAGGGAGACAGAGCATGAACGGGGGAGGGGCAGAGAGAGAGGGAGACACAGGATCGGAAACAGGCTCCAGGCTCTGAGCCATCAGCCCAGAGCCCGACGCAGGGCTCGAACTCACGGACCACGAGATCGTGACCTGAGCTGAAGTCGGACGCTTAACCGACTGAGCCACCCAGGCGCCCCAAAAGCCTTGTTTTTCAAAGAAGAGTTTCGACATATACACGCTTAGTCAGGCAAAATGTCCTTCCTCTTTCCAAGGCCAGCTTTTCTTTGATTCTCTTAATTCCATTCCCTTCAGCCTCTTCAGTGCTCATTCCATTGAATACCCTCCCATTGTCTTTCATGTTCAGTAGCATCTGCTTCATCTTATATATTTTATCTGTTCAATCACTTAAAATATTTTTTTTAATGTTTATTTACTTTTGAGAGATAGGGAAGAGCACAAGCGGGGGAGGGGGGGCAGAGAGAGACACACAGAATCCACAGCAGGCTCCAGGCTCTGAGCTGTCAGCACAGGGCCCAACATGGGGCTCGAACTCACCAACCGTGAGATCATGACCTGAGCCGAAGCCGGACGCTCAACCGACTGAGCCACCCAGGCGCCCGAATGTCTTTTATATATTAATCACTGCAGAGTATGTATCAACGAAAATAAAAATAAGGACATATAATCATAATAATCATGAACATTTCTTGGGCTTTTCACACATTACTTTGCATTATTCTCACAACAACTCACATGCTTGGCATTGCTTGTATGCCCTGGCTACAGAGACAGACATACAGAGAGGAACTTGTAGTAAAGTGTGGTGTTAACATTTGAACTTAGTTCTTGAGACTGCAGAGCAGTATGTCCTATGCTCTTAGGGAGATGTGGCTAGGTATAAAGAGGCAGACACAAAAACAGCCAAGTACAGTTCATAACATTTAAATAATGGAAATATTTAAAAGAAGTGATCATAGTCCCCAGGTGCTATAGATAAGATTTTATAGAAGAGGTGATGCTTGAATTGAGTTTTGAAGAAAGACTAGGACTTTATAAGGATAACAATTTTTATTATTCCTCCCACAAAACTTTGAAATCATATTTAACTTCTGAGTACACTGATTACATTAATGGACCCAGTTAAATGGCCTCCCTGTATCCATACTCTTTGCTTTGGGTCTTTGTAGTCCTTTTCCACTCCGATTGTCAGCTTCACCATGTGATTTTCCTGGTCCAATGAGACCAAATATGACTCAAACAGAGTCTTCAAAGCGTTCTGCACATTTATGCTCATGCTTTTGCTTCTTTGCCTTTCCCACGAGGACATACCTGCACCAGCCTGCTAGAGGATGATTCAGTGGAAAGGGCAGGGTCAGCCCTGTTGTCCCTAGTGTCCCAGATGGGTGAGAGAGCCTGGCTAAGATCATCAGATGTCTGAGTCAGCCTTCCTTTCCTTCACCAGCCTCGTTCATTTAGCTGACCCGTGTAGCCAAACCATGAACTTATAAGCAAAAAAAAAAAAAAAAAAAATGTTTTCTGTTTATTGTATGTCACTGAGGTTTTATGATTCTTGTTACAAAGGATTATGGTAGCAAGAGATGACAGATATAACTGCTGTCTGTAACTCATCTCCCAAAGTTAATAGTCCAGTGACATCCATTGTACTTCTGTGATATCACCTGCTGCATATTTCTGTCCTTTTCAATTATTACAACTATTCTAGATCAATTACTCTTTGCCGGTACACCAGACTACTATAATCTCCTACTATCTCATTGCCTTGCCTCCAAATTTTTCCCCTTTTCAACTTAACCTACACAAAAGCGATTAGACATTTTGCTTAAAACAGGTTCTGCTATTGCCAGTCGCCTCTTCAAAAACCTTCAGTGGTTTCCTCATTTCCCTAACAGCAAAATCCTCAGCTTTCAATCCCTCCACACCCATCATCTGGTCCCTCACCTTCTAGCTTACCCCTTCATTCTTCTTTTCCCTGATCATGCTGTGCTTCTTTTTGCTATCCAACATTTATCTGATTGCAATTCCCTCCATCAGGAATGGCCTGCACTCCATTTCCAGGCATCTAAACCTTACCATTCCTACATATCTTGAGATCTTCTATCTTTGCCCCAGGAAGCTTTTCCAGCTTTTCCTGATTTCCAATTCTGAGTCTTCCTCACATTTTAATCCCACTTTTGGGATTCTGAGTGTTCATTCTTTACCACTTATTTGTGTATGGGACTTTGTACATACTACAGTATTCATTTCCCATGATGACCATAACAAAGTACCACAGGCTGGGTGCCTTAAAACAACAGAAACTTATTCTTTCACCCTCCTGGAGGCTAGAAGTCAAAATTCAAGGTATCAGCAGGGCCATGTTCCCTATTAAGTCTCTAAGGGAGGGTCTATTCTTGCCTCTCCCAGCTTCTAGGAGCTCCAGGTATTCTGTGGCTGTGGCAGTGTAGCTCCAATCTCTGCCTCTGTCTTTGCATGATGTTCTCCTGTCTCTGTGTTTCTGCTTTCATCTGGCCTTCTCCCTGTGTGTGTGTGTTTGTGTGTGTGTGTGTGTCCAAACTTCCTTCTATTTGGACGCCACTCATACCAGATTAGGGCTCACCCTAATGACTTCATCTTAGCTTGATTACATGTACAAAACCCCTATTTCCGAATAAAATCACATTCCTAGACATTGGGAGTTAGGATTTTAACATACCTTTTTGGTGGTGGCAGTTGGTGGAGGGACACAGTTTAACTCCTATACCCAGTGTACTTGAGGGCAAGCACTAAGTCCTTTTTCATCTTTATCCTTATACCACTCTGACTAGTGAAGCTCTCCCAGGAACAGGGTGCTTTTTTATTTTGTACTCGCTTTGTACATAACATTTGCTCATTGTGCTGGACTGAATCAAATTATTTACCTAAACATATTTGGAAAAATCATAAGAAATATTCCAAGGCTGCCAAGAAGGATTTATTAAGCATCAGTAATAAAGCCTGATTATTAATCAACACATTTTAAAAATCTCAATTTGGCAGAGAGGAAAGTCCCCAACATGCCACCAGAGACTGGAAAACTCAATTTGGGGAGGCATGAGTGAGGGGAGAAAATAATTATCAGTTGAATATACTTTCAGATGGGTTAATAAACTGTCTAATTTGGAAAATCAGGTTGAAACTATTGTGTTGTCTTCAGCTTTTAAGTAGTAAACTTTTAAAGAGAACATTGAGGCCTATCATACCCAGAATATGCTCACATGGGGATCCAGGAGCTGAGGTTATAAAAACCAAAAGGCCCAATAAAGAGTCACCAATATGCCTGTGAAAAGCAAGGGCTATGAGGACTCACTAATCTTTTAAGTCAAGCTATCTTCTCGGGAAGAACAACAGTAGTGGCACCGTCTTTGCAAGCACAAGCCAAGAAAATTGTGTCTAGGTGTCACAAGACAAATCAGAATAAGTTTTCCATATGCTTGTTTTCCATATTCTGAACTGTCGCCACAGGAAGGCAAAGGACAACTCAAACTGCTGCCTCACAAGGGAGGCAGAGATGGCCCCAAAGGGAGCAGGACTGAGAGCTTGATTAACATGTAAGGTCTTGACTTGCAGAATTAAATTTGCTGCTGGTCATCAGTTGGACGGGCTCTCCTTAACCAGCTTGTTAAAGGGAGTTTTGCTGGATGAAGACTGAGTAGGCACACAGATGATAGGTGAAACTAGAGAGTGTAAAGAAAAAGTGATAGTTTTGTAGGGTAAGCACAGATTTAGACCAGTATTTGGGTCTGGGATCTGCCGCTTATGAACGACAACCACGAGCATGAGCAAGTTCCGTTGTCTCTCTGAACCCCGCTTTTCTCATTTGTAGGTTGGAGGCAGCACTACTCTGTAGGAATTAGAATTCAGTGAAAATATGTATTTAAAATGCTTAACTCTTAGAAGCCATGCAATGAATACTAATTACTGTTACTATTATCATTCTGCTGGAAACAAAAATTCAAAGCATTTATCTATCACTTATCATGGAACAATCCTGATACTTTTTTATAATTTAGGTTCATATTTAATTTTTAATTAAAAAATACTTGTTTTATTTTTGAGAGAGAGAGTGAGCAAGTGGGGGAGAGACGGTGGGGGGGGGGCGGACAGAGGATCTGAAGCGGACAGAGAGAGTCTGATGTGGGGCTTGTACTCATGAATGGTGAGATCATGATCTGAGCTGAAGTCAGACTCTCAACCAACTGAGCTACCCAGGCACCCCAAGCTCCATGTTTTAGAGTAAACAGGTGTGAAGGTTAACAGTTACTGGTTTTACTTGTAAAGTAGAGGTGAATCTTTACCTTAACTGACATGAAAATTGAATAGAAACTTGTCCTTAAAGTTAAAAAAAAATTATATTGAAACTACAGAAGTAACTATTAGCAGAAGCTAGAGATACAATTTCAAATTATGCACAATCACAAATGATAAGACTAGCCATCCTTTAGGTGATGCTTATTATGTATCAGACTCAGCTTCTAAGACCTTTATATACAGCAACTCACTCAAATTCAGCCTGAGCTTAATTAATTTAGTATACAACTGGGGGAACTCTACCAAGCGTATCTGATGAACCAGAAAGACTGTTCTGGGTTCTGTGTCTGTTCAACCTGGAAGTTTGCTAATAGATATGGGGTTGTCAAACTTATTTTGTAAATGAACAGATGGTAAATCATTTGGCCTGTGAAGGTTATATAGTCTAACTACATAACTTTGCCATTGTGGCCTAAAAGCTACTTTTCATAAACATATAGATATGGCTCTATTCCAATAAAACTTTATTTGGGGACATTGAAATTTGAATTTTATGTGATTTTCAAATGTTGCAAAATATTCTTTTGATTAATTGCCAACCATTTGAAAATATTTTAAAAATTCTAGTTTGCAAGTGGTAACAAAAAGGCAGCCAGCAGCTGGATTTGGTCTGGGAGACAGCGATTGACAAATCCTGTGTTAGACAAGCGAATAAGGATATATTAACTAAGCACTTATGGAAAGACTGCATTAAATAACTGGAAGTAGCGCAACAGGTGTCATTTCCTTTACCTCTGTAATCATGGAGCTTATGGAATTACTTTCTGTATCTAGTTAGACAGCAGATCTACTCAAGTGAGTCTTTCACACGTGAAGAAGTAGGAGATTTGGAGCCACAATCACATGCCTGCAGAAATGTCAATTTGAGTACAAATATGTCCTCAAAATGTAACAGAACTTTCCTGGTACCTCAAAATCCTTTCTATAGTAATTGCCCACTCAGTCCTGAGCAATTCAGTCCTCTGCCTGTTCTTCCAGGTTGTATCTAAATTCTGAAAGATTATGTAACACTAAGGCAAAGCACCATGTGTGGTGCTTGGCCCTCATCAAGCCATGCTTGCATCTGTTAAAGTGTCATGGTCCATAGTCCAGTGACAGTCCGTGGTCATTGTTAACCCTCCATGATGACACGATGAACATCCAGTTTCCTATCTTGTCTGTAGTGATAGTTGTGTTTCTTTCTATATCCTCTTTATCTGTACTTTGAGGTTCAAACCTCAAGTTCACCAAATCTTCCTCACTTAAAGCCTCCCCCCAACTGGGGGCTCTTGAAGTGTTGAACTGCTCTACTGTACTACACTGGGATTGTGACAAACTCAGCATTTGTGTCCCCAGTACTGTCATCCATGCAGCCATGTCTGTACTAAAGCTTGCACACTGTAGTGGGATGGGGGTCCTGCAAATCTGCCACCTCCGGGGCTCATAATGAGAAGTGGGGTACAAATCCTCTTTACTTTTGGACCCCAAACCTATTGAAGGTTCTGTTGCCCCGTGTTCCTCAAGGCCCACATCATCCTTCCATGTGATCATTCTCAAGTTCAGCTTCATTTCCAGTTCAGAGGGATTCTTTTTTTTTAACCACTGGAATAGCAAAAATCTGCTATGATATCTCATGCATTCTTCTGAATATGTTCTTTTTGGCATTAGCTTTGTGCTTTGATTCCTTCAGCATCTGGCCTTTTGAGATTGAAAAGCTTTTTCTTTAAAACTGCTGCCCCACTATATATTTCCAAAGTCATTTTGAAACTCAAAAGCTAAAAATGGACTCTATTCCCTCTACCTCCTCACACAATCCTTTAGTGACCTCGTCTTGAGGGCACGAGGTATAGGTTGCCCTCTTTTATGTGTGAATGGAGGAAAAAGTACCGGGACCACAGATAAATCCTCAGCTAGTATATGGGATCGTTACCAGAGCACTGCTGTATCTGCCACTATGTTCTGATGAACCAGCTGTACACCCAGCATATGGTGAGATGAAGCCCACTCCAGAGTCCACAGGAACATTCCTTTGAAACATTTGCCTGAGAGCCCGGAATTTAAATTTAAATCCTTGAGTGAAAGAATATATTTGGAATGTGTTAGATTCCCTGCCACATCTCCAAAGGAGGCAGATAGCCAAAAATTCTCATGGCTTTTCTTCAAGTTTTGTCTTTGGAAGTCAACATAGCCTGTTAACTGTGCTTAAGTTATGTATTGCCAGCATTGATTTCTATTTTATCTTCTACATTAATTAATTGAGTCCTTGGTTTTGTGAGCAAAAGCAAAAGAATGTGGTTCCCATGAGTTTCATGCCTCAAATAATAAAATGTTGTCAAAATTAAGAACAGAAAAACAGAAAACATTGTCTATTGAGCATGAAATGTCAAAGACATATGATGGTTTTGTTTTATTCTTTGAAGGTTGAAAACTTGTTTTATGTTTAAGCCATGAAGGAAGAGCTGACATGTAGATCAAACAGAATTTTAATGCCAGCCTTCCTTGCAATCTGACTGTAAGGAGCACTATGAAAAGCACTATACTGAGTCTCATGTATTGTGATTTGACCAAAATTATGAAGCTTTAAGTTACCATGGGGAGGTCTCACATCTTTCTTCATGAGCTGCAGAATGTTTGAGGAGACAAAAAATTGTTAACCTACTAACTTTCGTCAAGTCAAATTTGATCATCCCATGTTATTGACAGTCTCAAATAAGAAGGCTTCATAATTAACAATTTTTCTACTGTTTTTGAAATGTGAAGAGTAATTTTTTTATCCTTCAGAAATCTTTTTGGTTTCCGTATTCGCTTTTGTCAATCATTCTGAATGTGGGTGGTGGGTTTGTTTTGTATAAATTCTACTCATAACCTAAAAAGTAAATCAAAGCCGTCAGGTTCACAAACCTTTTCTATTATCTTAAATTAACAATTCCAGAAAGTCCTGCAATTCATGGGACTTGGTGAAAAGAGATTAGAGCTTTTCAAACATTTTTACAAAGTTTGCTTTAATTTTATGAAACTGCTTCTAATTTAGGAAAATTATTTGTCTTCTCACAAACATCTAAGTGCTCTGTTCAATTAACGCGACTTTGGCCACCCATGACAAAGTTTATCCACTGGTTATCTCACTTGCAAAAATGATATTGATGGAATGTGTGATAAGCTCTGGTTCCTTCAAGTGATACTTAATCTTGAGCCAATCCTAAAATAGAAGCAAAAAAAAAAAAAAAAAGAAGAAAAAGAAAAAACAAACCCTGTGATCCCTAACAACTGATTGATTGGGGATGACATTTCAAGCTTTGAGCTGGAGATGGCAGTGATTGGGTCTTGACCAGGAGCTTTAAATTTTCAGGTCCTCCTCTGAGCATGTTTGTTACACACACAACTAAGCTGCCAGGTTAGCTGACATTAGCTCCCTACTGTCTACAGTTTTGGATATCATACTGACTTGCCCATCTTTTGGCCAGGATGGGCACAGCCAGACCTGGTGTGTGAAACTGTTGACAGATGAGCAGTCCTGCATATACTGCAGAAGCCAGAACAAAAGAGCTAATCGTCTGTGGCAGTGAGGGTGAGGTAACTTGCCTTCCTTCCTAAGTAAACAGATGGAAAGAGTTTGCAGTTCATTACTTTCCAAGGTAACAATTTATTCCATTTCTGTGTTTTACAGTAATAGACCCAAAAGTTCTTCTCTTGGGGAAATTTTATTTTTTCGTTAATTATTCTACCCAAACAACTAGAGAGCTGAGTCTTCTGGGGATAGATGCAGTGAAGTCAAAGTTAATTAGTTTTCTCACAGTGCACTGCTTTTGGGTAAAATATCACTGCAGGGACACACCAACAGTCAGATTACTGGATCAAATGCTATGTTCCTGGAAAGGCAGAATTCTATCGGAAAATCTGCATAGAAGTAATATTTCACCTTCCTTGAGAGTTAACAGCATTTGATACTCACCTTGGAGTTTTCCTTGGAGTAATTTCTTTCATCTCCACTTTATCTTTCCTTTAAAATGTCAGATGGTAAAGGAGAATGATGGAGTGGCCTGCAAGTCCCTAGTGGACTCAAGAACCATGCTCCAATTTAACTATAACATAAAACTCACAAATCAAATGCAGTTTATTTTTCTCTTATGATTGTGAAAGTTATACATTCTGCAAAATATCAAGGCTAAACAAAGAAATCTACCTTAATGATCTTTTGTCATTTCATAGGTGGATGTTCAAATCAGCTATCAGCATTGCATGAATACATCGATGGCACAAAAATGAGCTTTTAAATTAAATGTTTGTTCCTTTCTTATCTGATTATGGGCTGATCACATGCAAGCATGCCAAATGAATGATTTACATTAGGAAAATATAAAGCTTCAGCATTGAGTATTGTTCCCAAGTGATCCTATTATTAACTTATTAAGCATGTGTCTTGTAATGGACTCAAGATTTCTGTCACACAAAATAATAGCATCATCATGCACTAAAGAAATAGACAAAGTATGAACATCGAACTCTACTGAAGGCAAGTTACACATTGATACCTTCAAGTCAAGGTCTAAGAAAGATTGCCATGTAATTAAGGAAAAAATTCTGAAGATAATCACCTCAGGCATGTCTTTGTTAATTTAAAAAATAAATTAGCAATTAAAAACCAGGTAAGTAGCTAAAAACAGACACCTCCTTCAACAAGTTCACTTCTCTATTCAACTCATTTCTTCCTTAGGAAATAACAGATAATAAATAAGACCCCAGAAAACCAGGGTCCTTTTCAGTTTTTACAGCAACCTTTTCCCTTCTTGCCTCCATTTTATACAATGATTCCATATAGTAGTAAACACTTGAGCATCTAAAATCTTCACTGCAAGAAAATTACCTTCTTCAATGAGGTTTTCAAATTTCAAACCTGAGGACTTAGTATCTCTCTTGTCTGTATTTTTATCTGTGTAAAGAAAAAAAGAAAGCATTTTCCACAAAATTATGGCCTTCAGAATATCCGGTGACTTCTTAGAGTTTACTAGCTTAATTCATGGATGGATCACTGAAAGAGGAGATAAAGGAGAAAGAGTGTTCATGAAAGTGTCAAGCAAGTGCCTTCTACTCATTTTCTTCACACAGCTGACAAGAGCAAAAGTGTAGTTATTAATTCTGTGCCACAATTATAGTTGCTTTCTTTATATTTGTCCTGAGTAAGGCCAGCTTATCCTGTTTCATCTAAAACATTTAAAAATGTTTATTTATTTTGAGAGAGAGAGAGAGAGAGAGAGAGAGAGAGCCTGAGCAGGGGAGGGGCAGAGAGAAGGGGAGAGAGAGAATCCCAAGAGGCTCCATGCTGTCAGTGCAGAGCCCCCCATGTGGAGCTCGAACTCACAAACCATGAGATCATGACGTGAAATGAAATCAAGAGTCAGGTGCTTAACCGACTGAGTCACCCAGACACTCCATCCTGCTTCATTTTTTAATACTGTAACTTGATACTGTAATTAGCCCATACCTTAATAAGGATTCCTGCCATCTGTGCTTTTGCAAAATCTGATACACAAAATATGAGACTGTTGACAGCCTGATAAGCATTCTTATGATAATACTGGAGCAAACTGAGTTCCGTTTCCGATTATGATATAAAATAGTAGAATTTGTATTTCTTTTAAGATGAGAATTAATTCACTACGATGAAATATCTGATCTGATGTGGCTATGTCAGACCCATTCTTTGAACTTTCAGGAATTATGGAAATAAGAAGTTTTTCCCTGAGAGACCAGTGGTACGATGGTATACAATTGTGGAAATGATAGAATTGAACAATTCAGATTCAGCGCTAGTTTTCTGTGTTAGTAGTTTCCACAAAAGAACAAATCTAATATTGAGATTTTAAAATCTGTGCCTATTTTTAAATCAAGTCTAAAGAGAGTAAATATCAAGAAAAAAATACAAGTTAGTGGTAACACTATGTATAAAGCGTCCAGATAGATTCTCCTCCAGGCCAATGCTAGAGCAAGATGTATAATCATGTTTGAAGCCAATAAACAGCCTAGGGATGGAAAGGATGAAGATCCCTCTGTTCTGTAGGGCTTGCCACCTGTCTTTTCATAGCACTTTGTGATTGATTGCACTCACTTATTCAGAAAATATTTATTGAGAACCTACATCATGCCAAATATCAGGCTAGGCTGTGGGCATCCATTAATGCCCTCATGGAGGTTAGCATTTCTCTCTCACTAGCTGTCATGAAAAAAATTGCACAATTAAATGAAAGCACACAATTAAAAATCAATTTGATAGGTGCTATTATATTTACAACAGTTTAATGAGACACCTTGACAGAGTTTATCAAGTCTGGGAGGCAGGGAAGGATATTCTGAGTAAGCCATAGTTGAAGTAGGGCTATAAGTACATGCAGATGGTCTTACAGCAGAGGGGAGATTGGTCACATAAGGTCTTAAAAAAGCCTCTGCTTAGCTGTACTGGACTGTGAGAGCTGAGACTAGAGAGGCAGGCTAGATAACGCAGGGCTGTTTTATACGGAGAATTTTCCTCCTCATCTTTAAAGCAATGCAAAGCCATTGAAGTATTTTAAGAGAGTTAGGAGTCTGCAACAATCATATTTGCAAATTTAAAAGATCATTCTGAATATAGAGAGGTGAATAAATGTGAAAAGAATCACTCATTATAGTGGGCAAGGGGAAAGGAAGGAAAATAAAACACTCAGTTTTAATATTAAAATGGTCTGGTTTTAGGTAAGTGTAATAGAGAGACCTCACTTGTTTAGATCATCTGTCCTAATACTTAAATAACATAACAGGGAGAAAAGTATAAACTCCTGAGGACTAAAAGGACTATTATGTTAATGAATTAAAATTAAATCTAATTCATATTAGCTATACGAAATTGGGATTGATTAATTTGCTTGTTAAAATTATAAGTGTCTGTCTATAAAGGTAATATAATCTAGGAGTATGTTTGACTATGACACAATTTTTTTTTGAGATTTTATTTTGAAGTAATGTCTATACCCAATGTGGGCTCAAACTTACAACCCCAAGATCAAGAGTCTCATGCTCCACTGACTGAGCCAGCCAGGTGCCCCGACTTTCACACAATTTAAAAGGGATTAAAAATAAATTATTGTTTTCAAATGATGCCACCTTAGTAAAACTGTAGGGTCCTCTTAACACATCACTGTCCTCTAAAATGAATTACAAGCAGAGTGCTGATTGTGATAATGTTAGTGGTTTCTCCTTCTGAACCAGGTACTGCCATTGGGTCTGTAACCACAAATATATATAAAGAATTGAAGTACATTTTCATAAGAGGGAAGATGACACCATAGTGTTTCTCAGGGAACGTATTTTATGGATCCACTCAACAAACATATATTGAGCAACGAGAGAGCTCTCTTTTAGGAATAAAGGACACAGCAAGTACAAAACAGATTAACAGCCTGTCCTCATGAAATTTATATTCTAATAAGACCAGGAACAAATATGTAGATCAAAATATATAGTAAAATGTGTAAAATGTTAGTAGTAATAATTGTTGTACAGATAAATAAAGCAAGAAAACAGGATTGGGAATTGAAGGAGAGTGTGTTTGCAATTTGAAACATAGTGGTTAGGAAAAACCACTAAGAAGGCATTTCAGTAAAGATTCAAGGGAATCAAGGGAGCTAGTGATGAGGTTATCCAGGGAAAGAACATTCCAGGCTAAGAGAATGTCATATACAGAGTCTGAAGTGGCAGCATCCCATGCACGGTTACAAAACAGTAAGGAAGCTGATTTGACTTTCGTGCAGTGGGTGAAGGGTGAGTGGTAGCATGAAACACCAAAGTTATTGAGTTGCATGATGTTGTAGGGCATCATAGACCATGGAAAGGACTTTGGATTTTACTCTGAACATAGAAGTGAGATCTAACCTAACAGACCTGCTCTGGCCATTGTGCTGAGAATAGATTGAAGAAGAACAAAGGTCAAAGTCAAAAGATCAGTTGGAAAGCGATCTAAGTAATCCAGATGAGAAATTATGGCAACTTGGACCTGAGGGCTCCTTGAAAGGCTCTGGTTGGACTCTAAATATATTTTTGAAGGTAGAGCCAACAGGATTTGCTAATAAATTAGATGTAATAAGGAAGAGGAAGAGGAATCAAGAATTCTAGGATTTTTGGGGTGCCTGGGTGGCTCAATTGGTTAAGCATTTGACTTCAGCTCAGGTCATGATCTCATGGTTCATGGGTTCAAGCCCTGAGTCTGGCTTTGTGCTGACAGCTCAGAGCCTGGTGCGTGCTTCCGATTCTGTGTCTCCCTCTCTCTCTGCCCCTCCTTCACGCATGCTCTGTCTCTCTCTCTCTCTCGAAAATACATAAGCATAAAAAAATTTTTTTTTTAATTAAAAAAAAAAGAATTCTAGGATTTTGTCCCGACGACTTGGAAGGAAGTGGTTGTTGTTAACTGAGATGAGAAATACGGGTCATTTCTGTTGTTGTTCTGTTAATGGTGGTGGGGAAGACCTGGACTCAGTTTTGAACATGCTAAATTTGAGATGTCTATTATAGTTACCCAAGCTTATAATATGAATATAAATGTCAGGGTAAAGGTTCAAGCTAGAGACATGACTTTGGAAGAGAATATAGTATATAAAACCATGAGACTGGGTATCATTATCAGGTATAGATAAATTCAAGGACTGAGAAGAGTTTCAAGGAAATTTTATGTTTTTATTTATTTATTTATTTTTATTAAATATATTTTATTGTCAAATTGGTTTCCACACCACACCCAGTGCTCATCCCAATAGATGCCCTCCTCAATGCCCATCACCCATTTTCCCCTATCAAGGACATTTTAATATTAGGAGGTCAGGGAGCAGAAGAGGAGCAAGTAGACTGAGAAAGAGGAAATCCATGGCTTGCATTGTTTCTACTACTGTCTGCATCATCCATAAGTATGAGAAGCTGTGAAACAACTTCTTGAAGTCATTACTGAGGGGCTGGCCAGGAGCTGACATCTTAGAAGGAAAGGAAATGTTCTTCAGGATACAACGGAGGCACTCTGCTCACCATCACTCCCAGTGACTCACTTAGGAAAAATGTATGCTTCTATCTCTACTACTTTAGGCTCCATGGTCTAGAAATTTTGTTTCCTAAGAGGACATACTTCTACCAGAAGACAAAATAAAAGTTGCAATAAACTTAAGCTATGGCTGATGCCCTCTGAGTTTGGATTCTTTGTGTTGGGAGAACAGCAGGTCAAAGAAGGACTCATCATGACATCAGACAGTAGAAGAACCAGGACAGTATGATGTTGTAATTCAACTGAATGTAGTGGTTGAATCAGGAGGAAGTTATCAACTGCCAAATGCCTACTTGTTAAATCAAGGAAATGTAGCCTGAAAAGTTGACCTTGTACTTGATAAAATGGAAGTCACTGGGGGTCTTGGTAAAAGTCATGTCAGTAGAATGGTAGATGGAAAATTCAATTTAATTTAATTTTATTGGGTTCAGGAAAAGGTGAAAGAAAGAATCATACAGTGAGTAGAGACAACTATTTAGAGGACTTTGCTCCAGAGGAGAAATAAGTAGGTTGCTAGAGGAAATAATGGGTCTGTGGTTGGAGGGAGAGATGGAATCAAAATGGTAAAAGCATACTAAGGAGAGATCATGTAGAGACAGAATAAATGGTGAGGAGGGATTTAGCTGAAGCAGTTTTCTTAGATAAACAAGAAGGAATGGGATTTAGTGTTCCAATGAGAAGATTGGCCTGAGGAGCACAAATAGTTCACCCGTAGTCATGGGAGAGAAGGCAAAGCATACATGCACAAATGAAGGGAGGGACAGACATAAAGGAAGGGCTTTACGGAGTTCTGCTATAAATTCTCAGTAAAATAGGAGGCAGGAGTATCAGCTGAGAGTGGGTTGCAGTTGATGGGAGTTTGAAGGAAGCTAGCACTGTAGGCCATTTTTTTTCTACTTTTTCATATTTCATTTTCAATTCATCATAGAATTCTGTGCCCAACACATTGAGAATCCAACCACTTTTCATCACCTACACTACCACCTCACTGGTTCAAATCAAACCAGTCCTCTTCTGGATTATTGTAGTCATATCCTAATCGGTGTCTTGCTTTCTCACCCTTGGTCTCTCTATGATCCATTGAGAAAAACAGCCAGAAAGAACCTTTAAAAACATGTCAGATGACATCACTCCTCTGCTCAAAGCCTCAGTGGCTTCCCATCATACTCAGAACAGAAGCCCAAACCTTACAATGAATTTACAAGGACTTATGTGGTTTTAGCCCCTGCTTCCTCTGGGACATAATCTCTAATCACTTTACCCCTTGCTCACCGGACACTTTGGTGTTCCTAGAACATGCCTGATGTATTCCTTCCTTTGGGATCTGCACTGCCAGATCCTCTGCCTGGAAAGCACTCCCATGGATATTTGCATGACTAGGCACCTGACCTACCTACCAAAATTTTCATATAACGTCCTTCCAGTAAGCACATGTTCTTTTCCTCCTTTTTCCCCCCATAGTATTTGAATATTTCTAATATTAAAAATTTTTTTTAAGTTTATTTGTTTATTTTGAGAGAAACAGACACAGTGTCAGCAGGAGAGAGAGAGAGAGAGAGAGAGAGAGAGAGAGAGAGAATCCCAAGCAGCTCTGCACTATCAGTGCAGAGCCCAACGCAGGGATCTAATGCATGAAACTCTGAGATTATAACTTGAGCCAAAACCGAGAGTTGGATGCTTAACCGACTGAGCCTCCCAGGAACCCCTCTAATATTTTGTATAATTTCCTTATTTTTAAATTGTCTTCCCCTGCTAGAATATAAACTCCATAAGGGCACAGGTTTTTGTGTTGATTCTGGCTGTACCATAGTTCTTAGAACAGTACCTGGAATTTAGGGAGCACTCAGTAAATATTTTTTGAATGAATGGCAGAGAGAGAGTAAATGGATTAAAGAAATACAAAAGGATTAATTGGCAGCATTAAGGGCCCACTTGAGACTAGCAATGACACATTTAACTTCCAACACGGGATGTGCTGTTAGGAGTAATTGATAAGATGCTTGGGGTTGTTGAAAGGGTAAGGAAGGGTTGAGTTAATTCTGGAGGTCGTGTAGCAGTAACAATAAACAATCATGTATAAGTTAATTGCCTTATAAGGTGTGTGGGTGTGGTTAGCTTCTGGGTTTTTCTTTTGCTGTATATAGGTTTGGGGCTAGCACTAAATTGCTTCTGAAGAAAGCTTATTGATTTGAAGCTGTGGCAAATTATTGGCCTTTCTGGAGCTTCTTTTTGTGCTCATCTGCCTCTGAGTGAAATAAGCTGTTGGCAAATATTTTGTCAAAGTAGAGAGTTTTAAAGACTCTAACATTGGAATAATCTGAAAACAAAACAAAATAAATAGTTTATTTCTCTTAAAAACAACCTTTGTACGTGTGTGTGTGTGTGTGTGTGTGTGTGTGTGTTATTTATGCCCTAATATTGAAAATACCACAGAGCCCATGGAATGGCTCCCTTAATAGCATATAGAGTTTCTGTACAGGCTCACTTCCTGGACTTCAAGCTGCCTGGATGACTCTGTGGTGTCACTATCGTCCTCACTTTATTATATTCAAGAAAAAAGTGATGAATTTGGTTTAGACCATATATAGAATGAAGATATGGTAGGGGTGCCTGAATGTCTCAGTTGGTTAAGTATCCTACTCTTGGTTTTCAGATCAGTTCATGATCTCACGGTTTCATGAAGTCAAGTCCCACAACAGGCTCTGTGCTGTAAGCATGGAGCCTTCTTGGCATTCTCTCTCTCCCTCTCTCTCTCTGCCCCTCCCCCACTCATGCTGTCTCTGTCTCTCTCTCCAAATAAATAAGCTTAAAAAAAGAATAAAGATATGACAGTGCTTTCATGTATAAATGTTAATACATTTTCTTTCTTTGAGGAAAAAAGATGCATTTATTTCTCTTCTTCAACTATCCTCTCTCTCCTTCGCTTTCTCTCTCTTTCTCTCTCTGTCACACACACACACACACACACACACACACACACACACAGTCATAACCAGGAAATTTGCATTTTTTCAAATGATTAGAAAATGTAGCTTAAGCAATTTGGAAATCTTAACTTTCTTCAAGTTTGTATAACAGGAGTAGGATGTGTGTGTATAATTCCCTTGCAGCCAACCAGCAGAAGTAGAAGCCCAGGGGCAATCTGCTGGAGAGACCCATTTGCTAAATATTGGCTCACCCTTTTAATATCAGCTTTTCCCTTTAAGTTAAAGCATTACTTACAATAAAGTGGTCTACTCTAAAAGTGAAAAATATCATAGCAGAAAGTCAAATAACCCATTAGTTCCTCCAACTTTAGGCACCAGATGATGTAACCAACAATATTTAACTTTACATTTTTGAAAAAAGAAAAAAAAATCCTTGAAATAATGTAGTTTTAAGAATGAAGGGCTAAATTAAAAAAAAATTAAATAGAATTACTTTGAGGGATGTTATTTTGTGGAAGACAGCATGATGTCATTTTTAATCACAGAAAAAATCCTTTCTCCTGCTGTTCATTTTAGTGAAGAGAAAATTAATTTATAATCCCTTTGATGGTCTTTGTTTTCATTAATTTAATTTCCATTACATGTTGAGATCAGAGATGCTGAAAGAGATGTCAGTGACATCATCCTTCAGTTGTAAAACCAGCCTGGTGGGGACTTTTTTTTTTTTAATTTAAAGAGGATCGTGTAGCAATTTTCCTGCACTAACTAGTAAACTGCAGAAAATACAACAGAACTCGTATACTGAAGAAAAAGAAAGGAAAATCTTAAGGAAAAGTTTATATTTATATTAGAAAAAAATAGCTTTAGCTGTGACATTGCCTTTTTACAGGAATGGAAGTTGAATAGTCATCCTCAGGTAGTGATTCTCGGTGTGCAGCTGTATGAGAATCACCTGCACTTTTGGGTCATATGGATGCTCTTGTGCCTTTTCAGTGGAGGTGAGGATTCAGGGATGGGATGCCGCCAGGGATCTGCATTTTCACAAAGATTTCAGATAATTCTCATTCAAGTGCTCTATGGTTTGAGAAACACTGTTCTAAATGGTAAACATTTATTTTTTCTGTTCAGCCCAGCCAAGCCCAGGTGTCCTCACTTTCCAGCCTGAGACTCATCAGAGTTTTTTTTGTTTTCAAAGAAACACGAGGAGAAGAGACACACAAATAAGCAATCTTTCTTTTCTGTAAGGAGAATTAAAGGCTCAAATGACAAATGGTTGCTTCATGGAACATCTTACTGTGAACGACTTTTGTTCATTTTATAAATGTGTCATGTCCTCATATATAAATTGTATAAATTGATACTGGAAGGTCAGGAGAGAGTATGAGAACAGAGGGCACTGGGGTCCTTGGGGGCTGCAATGTTAGGAAAGGAGGAAGAAGGACACAGAAAGAGAAGGCTGGAAGCTGAAGAAATTTTCAAAGGCTTTACAAGTATGCATAAATTGTATATTCAATATTCACTTAGGCAAGAGATAAATAAAAGGTCTGCAGTGAAGGATTTCTGGTCTCTTAGC
Source organism: Prionailurus viverrinus (assembly GCF_022837055.1). NCBI lineage: Eukaryota > Metazoa > Chordata > Mammalia > Carnivora > Felidae > Prionailurus > Prionailurus viverrinus. The sequence goes on along the minus strand of NC_062564.1, from coordinate 104,406,934 downwards.
TGCTACAAACAGAATTTTCAAGTTTTATGATTTGTTTGCTCATTGTGGTTGGTATTGTGTAACTTTGTATGACTTTATATAAAGTCTTTTCCGTATAATGGAATTTTTGTCTCAGATAATTCATTAATTCAGACTTCTTTGGATATACAACATACAAATAAACAAGAATCTGCCTACAGATTTCCTTCCTCCCTTCTCTCCCTCCTTCTATCCTTCTCCTCTCTCTCCTCCTCCCTCCCTCCTCTTCCCTCCCTCCTCTTCCTTCGTTTCTTTCTCCTCTTCTCCTTCTCCTTCTGCCCCTCCCCTCTTCATCCCTTTCCTTCTCCTTTTCCTCTTCTTCCTCCTCCTCCTCCTCCTTCTTCCTCTTCCTCCCTCCCTCTCATACACACACACACACACACACACACACATATACATATGCATTTGAGACATGTTTAATTAGGCAGTTTACTTGTTTCTGGCTTGGTAGTGAAAGTTGGGCATCATCTTGTGCCCTGTTGTAATTGGTGAAAGACTGATTTCAGCATTTCCATAGAGGGAAAGAATTAGATTGTATAAAGTCGTCAGGAATAATAATATTGCAAAAGGAGGCATGAAATCAGAATGAGTGATTAAGAACAGGCAGAGGAAGAATTTTGTCGTTTTTTGAACACATGCAAAAAAAAAAAGAAAACATAACAGAGGTAGGAAATCAAAATGAATATTGAATAGAGTGTCTAAACTTTGTTATAAAGGTGAGTTGGTTAAAAGATGGAGGGATGTGTTCAATATCCTCTTTCTCTGGTTTCATTTAGTATCCCATCCACCCTGAGCTCTTGGAGATTTCAACGTCAACAAATGGCTTTATGATTTCAATTTGAGAAGTGCTGGCAGGGATTGATTTGGCATATAAATCTTGCCAAAGTGTTCTGAGATACTCTCTTTTGACAGAACAATTGATGCAGGAACCTGATCAGGTGTAATTGAAATCAGACTCCATTGTAATAGATGAGGTAGAAACATCTTTCTATAAATAAAACAAGTTCCCTCAATATGTGAATCTGCAGAGCCTGTGAGACTGCTTCTAGCCTCTTATTTTGGCTGAAGGTTTTTAATTTCTTACAGAGTAGATGATAGTGTGTACCTCCTTAAGAATCAAAGGTAGGATAACATTATCTATAAATATTTCTTGCCATTGTAGGGGGATTGTGTTGCGTATTTAAAATACATTAAAGGGGTGCCTGGGTGGCTCAGTCGGTTGAACATCTGACTTTGGCTCTGGTCATGATCTCTCGATTCATGAGTTTGAGCTCCACATTGGGATCTGTGCTGACAGCTCAGAGCCTGGAGCCTGCTTCAGATTCTGTGTCTCCCTCTCTCTCTGCCCCTCCTCTGTTGGTGTTCTGTCTGTCTGTCTCTCTTTCAAAAATAAACATTAAAAAATAAGATAAAATACATTAAATATTCAGTGAATAAATAAGTTTATCTTTCCCAGAATTTTGGAGTTAGAGTATCTCTTCTAAATCTTAAACTTTATTTATTACCTAATGATTTTAGGATTGGTTCTGTTCATCTTGAGAGAAATATGTTAAGGGCTCTAGTTTGGGGATTTTATCAACTAAAGCTAGAATCTTCTAAACACATATATGAAATAAAGAAATACAGCAAAAATTGTTGGATGATATCCTTACACAAAAGCAAACATGTATAACTTGTTTTGATCAATATATATTTGTAGTAGTCATATAAGAGACCTGAAAATAACTAGAAAAATATCACCTAACCAAGGTTCATTTGACAGTTGAAACTAAAATTATGTCTTATGATATGCAAGTTACCTATCAGTGGAAACTATATTTTGTTTGCCTGGTTATTTAATTTTTTTGGTACAATTTTTTCATATCCATCTCTATTCATGAAACTGTTTCTATTCTCTTTCTTGCTTTCTTTCCTTTTAAAGATTTATCAGAAAGAAGGTTTGATTAACATAGTTATAGAGAAGACAAAACAAAATTTTCAAATCAAAATAGCTAAAAGGAATCAAACAGAAAGCTCCCATTTAACATCTGAAAACTATTTATCTTAATACTACTTATTTCATGATATACGGTATTGTATAATAACAATAATTTACTTTTGTGATGTTTGGAAATAACCAGGCCTTACATTGAGTCACATGAAATTGACTTTTATTTAGGTCAAAAGAGTCAAATGTCAATAATTTCAAGATATTAGATCTATATATGTACCAGAGCTTCATTTTTTGTTCTTACATCTATCTCCATTGGGTAGTGGTTTTAGAGTTTTTGGAAATCTTTGATTTCTTTGGCTCATTATATAGTTTCTTATGCAGAGTGTTTTATAAATTTAGGTTAATGCACAGTGCAGACCATTTCTCCATTCTTTGGTTATACTTGTACTTAATAGGTATTTGCATTAAATAATCAATTGTTGTGATTTCAGTATGATTTTTCCCTGAATTTCCTCTAAAGAATCATTCATTGGAAGGAAGACAAGGAAAAGATCTGAAATTTAAACAATCTCAGAAATCAAGAGGAAATCTCAGAAAACAAGAGGAAAATATCTATTTGATAATGTAGTAAAATATGAATTTATGGATTTTACAAGTTTCCTCAAACAAGAATCTATTTCTATTGCATGCTAGATTATGTTTCTTTAAAAATAGCAATTTTTCTGTCTTAAACAACACTTAGGATCAATCACAGACATTACTGAATGGAAGGCAGATGTAGAGGTCACCATTTAAGCAAGTTTTACTTGACCTGTTCCAAACTAATCTGTGTCTATCCTATTTCTAATAATCTCCAGGGATGGATATTTCAGAACCTCTCGCAGTAAAATGTTTCAATGCTTAAGAACTATGAGTATTGAATCTTTTCTCTAGTTATTTATTTTATTTTCACATGATTATAAAAGTAGTAAATGTTCATTTGATATATTGAAAGTTATAGAAATTAATAAACAGTGAACACCCTCCCCCACTCCCATAATCTTCTGTATACCTGAATAATTTCTCTTGATATCATATTCTTTAGTTCTATATATGTTAGAAAAAGGAAATATCTAGGCATATTTCCCATTATTATTATTACTATTATTATTATTATTATTATCATTATTATTTTACAGTTCCCTTCTTCATCCCAGGTTTTAATTGCTTATCTTCTGGTATTAAAGTACCTTTTTGTACCCTTTCTAAATTCTTCATATCCCTGTTATGTTGTGAGATCCCAACTGGATAAAACATTTCATTGGCTGTTGTTATTAATATTTATTCCATATATTTTCCTTAGGACCTTTGTTATTCCCTGGTAGTTCATTAAAATTTTGAAGGCTACATTCATTCTTTTTAAGCCATTGGAATATCAATTAATGCCTTTTATTAGGCTTTGAAACATACTGGAAATAATTTGACAGCATAATAAAGGGGAGAGTGAACCTAAATATATCTCTATTTGAAATTCCATAGCTTGCTGAAGTGTAATTACTAAGTGAATGCCTTATAATAATCCTCTTGAAGACTGAAATCATGGTTACTTTCAGGGGACTGGGGGAGGAAAAATAGATGGTTTATTGTTCTAAAACCTAGATAGGTGGATTAATTCACAGTAAGAATATTTTGAAAAAGATATAATATATATATATGTGTAAGAAGTTCAAGAATACTTAGGAAAATTACCATGAGGCAATCATTCATATATTGATTCACTTAGTAAATACTAACTGAATAACTATCACGGTGCTAACACCACAGATCTAAAAATGAATGCCATATTTTCTACCCTGGGGGAACTCATACTGTAAATAGCGAAGACTGGAATATGAACCAATAATTGCAGTGCAATATGAGTAGATGAAAGCATAGAATGTGATGGAAGAACATCTTGGGATATTTAGGAAGACTTCACAAGATGAGTTGTTATTTGCATTCCCTCCTGTGCTTGGGACATAAGATGCATACAAGTGCAGAGAGTAAGAGGAGATAAGGAATTAATATTATTATTATTATTATTTTTGGTGAAGAAATCTCATTTATAAAGAAAAATCATGTCTGAGTAATGTTGCTCATGACACCATTTTGAAGATCGTATGGCCAAAATTCGATTATGATTTTTTTCTGAATTTCATTCATCTAAATTATTTCTAAGTCTCTTTGTCTTTATTACCATTTTGAAACAAAGAATTGTTAAGCAGCCTTAGATTAATGCTCATCAAATGAATGTACTACAATGGAAAGCCAAAGAAATTAGTACTGTCTACTGACCCTATACTGAATTTTCCATTTTGTTTCCTATTCCATAAAATGAGTAAGGTGGATTTTATAATCTTGGCTTATTTCTCCCGACAGAAACATGCTAAATGTTTTACTAGACATATAGTAAGACATTGCTTCAAATTTCAAGATAGTACAAAAATATCCTACTATTCTGTTTTCTTGATGTTCCAAACTGAATATTGAGAGAAACAGCGCTTTTGAGAGATGAACTGGAAATGTTTTGGTAAATGGTACCGGGAGCAATGAAATATGATCCTCACAATCCTTAATACAGAAAATGTTTAGCCTTAGAAAGAGAGAGCTGGATATGGATACTCTCAAAGAAAAGCAACTTCAGTACAGCAGAGCTATGTTCAAGTGTAGACAAGAAACATACAATCAATCTACTATGCAAGAGCTGTGGAGAGCTATGCTCCATTCCCACTTTCTTCTTAGCAGTTATTCCAGATCCTAATTAAAAGTGTTTTTTATTATTATTTAAATGTTCCACAGGGAAAGGCTTGTCACCTTTTAAAAATACTTTTGCAGAACAAAGTACTTCAATGTCATGACATAAGGATACAGGCAGGGAAAGACAAATGAGCTTTGGCAATGTTTTCCCATGTGGATAAGTCCAGAAGGAGAAGCTAATAAATCAGGAAGGGTCATTGCCTTGAAAAGAAACATTGTCCATTCCTGAATATTTGGACTTAAAGAGATGGGATGCATTCTCAGGGTTCATTCTACCTTTCATCATTTCTGCACCAAGAGGGGTGGGGGAACTAAACACTAAACTGAGGCAAACACTAAAGCAAACTATTTTTAAATAATTTCAAATCAGAAAAAGATTTGCTTTTATAACAATATACAAATACAAAAGAGACTCAGCATTTTGAAATTGTGAGACTATAGAAATGGCTAAAATTTGGGCCAATTGTCAGTGAAAACTGAAGAAAATATAAGTGCAATGTGTGTTAGAAGCAGCAATTTGTTTTAAATTTTGAAATTTTCTATTTAAAAAAATGTCTTCAAGAGGCTTAGTCATAATTTTATATAATAAACCCTCAAAGTAAAAATGATTCTAATATTTATATAAACAAGCACCCTTTCCAGAGATAGCTCATTTTAAATCTTGTTGTTGAGGGAATTATAATGCTTATTCTCAAATTTAATTACAGTGTTATTTTGGAACTCAAATAATAGCTGATATAAAATATGTAATATGTTATGTATATTCTTTTGCATGTATTTTCTACTTTCTTAAAATTTTAACTATTGGTTTTTAAAAAATGCAAATATGTCATCTAGATTCTGCTTTATCAACAGTTGCTCTTCCGAAAGATATCTTATAGTTACTAATATTCCTATTTATTTTTCTTCATCTCTGGAATTAGAAATTAGAAAATAGTTTTTAAGTGCCATTATCTTTGGTCAACTATGTGTCTTTTTATAGAATAATAGTAAAAATGTACTGTATTTCACAGATAAAGATGGTGCTTAACTTGCTTATCATTTTTTTTCTTTCTTTTGCTCAAATGAAAGATAAAACTCAATATTATAGTCCAACTCCATGTAAAAATTGTTTGCCTTGACTCTGTTAACCTATTTGTCATTATAGAACTAATAGATGTTTTAGTTATTTTAAAGGGCATTTCTATTTTCCTTGCTTTTTGAATTCATTTATCATTCTTTTTAGGACTAGCTGGAGTTAGTTACTCCAGTTATTTACGGTAGGTACTAATAAGGTCATGGGTTCAGGCCACATCTGGGCCTGTGAAAGGAAGGGCATGCAAACCTGGCCATCTGCTTTATAAATGCTTCACGTTAATCCCTATGGCAACAAGCCTAAGGAGTAGGCACAGTGCAACAAAACACCTCCCGCTACTGGAAAAAGTCAAGAATATTCTCTACAATAAGAGACAAACAGCGGGTGAACAGTGGATCAGAATGAAATGACAGACAAGGAGGGGATCAACGCTTTCTTTCTTATCATGTGTTATAGCCCATTGACCAGATGATCAAAGGGCCTGGGTGCTACTAATATAAAAACAAATGCCAACTTCTAAAAATCCTTATTTTATTGTGAAATATAACATATATAAAGAATAAAAAGATAAATATGTGAATAAGTAAATTATTATAATGTGATCTCCCATGCATTTCGCTCCCTTTTCACGAAAGTCAAGAAATAGAACACTGTGAGCACTCCAGAAGCTGTGGAATTATTGGTTCTTACCTCTGCTCGGAAGGTAACTACTATCCCTATGTGATCGTTGTTTCCTTGCTATTTTTCTTCATCGTTTTTTCACATATCCTTGTTTGCCTAAATAATGTGGTTTAGCTTTACTAGATTTTTAAGCTTTATATAAATATAACCATACTGTTATGTTTCTTTTGCCCAGTTTTATGTTTATGAGAGTCATACTTGTTGTGTAGCTGTATTCTGTTTGTTTACTTTCATTTTTATGTGAATATGCTTCATTTTCTACCCATTCCATTATGGATGGGGCTATTAGGAACAACATCGCTGTAAACTTTCTTGTACATGTTTTGTGAAATTTGTGTGTACTAGATTACAAAGGAGGAGAGTTTTATTGCCATGGAGTATGCTCATATAGCTAGCAGGTGGCCTCTTCAGGTTTATTACCAGGTTCATTAGATTCCCCGGCTACCCAATTCTATCCTACCCTTAAAACTAATACATGAGTCTATATAAAGACAGACTGTAAATACTACCCTGAAACCTGTTTATGTTTTAAAAAATTTAACGTTTATTAATTTTGGAGAGAGAGAGAGAGAGAAAGTAAGTGAGCAGGGGAGATGCAGAGAGAGAGAGAGGGAGACACAGAATCTGAAGCAAGCTCCAGGTTCTGAACTGTCAGCACAGAGCCTGACGTGGGGCTTGAACTCACTAACCCTGAGATCATGACCTGAGCTGCAGTTGGTGGCTTAACCCACTGAGCCACCCAGGTGCCCTAACCTGTGTATTTTTTATTTGATGATAGTTAAACATTTCTTAGTGATAAAAATTAATGTATGATATATATCCACGTAGGGATCCAATAGATTTCATTTGCTGAATCATCTGCTGCATATATTGGTTGCTTTAAAATTATTTAAACTATTTATGTATTTAACTATTATGTAACTATTTGTGTATCATAAATAGTTAAATATAAATGCATAAAAATGTTAAAACATTTTTTGAACTAATTCTTAGATGTAAAATTGATAGAATAAAGATGAAATAAGATTTGTAAAGTTTTTGGAAAAATTAGCACAATTTACTCCATAATAATATATAAAATTGACTATTTTCTTTAAAAGGTCACCAATTTTGGGGCACCTGGGTGGCTCAGTCGGTTAAGCATCTGACTTCAGCTCAGGTCATGATCTCAATTCTGAGTTCAAGCCCCGCATCAGGCTCTGTGCTGACAGGTTGGAGCCTGGAGCCAGTGTCTCCCTCTCTCTCTGCCCCTTTCCCCACTTTGCTTTGTCTCCTTCTTTCTGAAAAATAAACATTAAAGATTTTTAAAAAAATTTTTTTTAATTTAAAAAATAAATAAAAGGTCAATTTTATTTAGTATTTCATATAAATATTTCATACTTGCCAATTTTATGATAGAAATAGTATCTTATTAAGCATTTCTTTATTAATAATTAATGTATATATCTATTACTTACATTATTTCTTTTTAAATATATTCTTTTTAAAAAATTATTTCTTTAAATTCAAGTTAGTTAACATACAGTGTAGTATTGGTTTCAGGAGTAGAACCCAGTAATTCATCACTTACATAGAACACCCAGTGCTCATCCCAACAAGTGCCCTCCTTAAAGCCCATCACCCATCCCCCACCCACCCCCCTCCAGCAACCCTCAGTTTGTTCTCTGTATTTAAGAGTTTCTTATGGTTTTCCTCCCTCTCTCTTTTTATCTTATTTTTCCTTCCCTTCTCTGTTCATCTTCTGTGTTTCTTAAATTCCATGTAAATATACTCTTATGCTTCCTTTATATTGAGAAGATGTACATCTTCTTTAATTGAGGTTTTGTAAAAGCTTTTAACATGGCATATAAATATTTTGTCTGATAAATATTTTGAAAATGTGTTTTATAAGTTTCTCATTTATATTTAAATGTTTTAAATTTTTTGTTTTTCATTATCTGGTATTAAATTTTTACTTAGTGAAGTCATTATTTTTCCTTCATTATCTTTGCTTTTAATGTGGAATCTCTAAGATTATACGATCATTTGCTCATATATCTTTCTATCACTTTTTTAAAATGTTTATTTACATTGGCGAGAAAGAGAGGCAGAGAGAGAGAGAGAGAAAGAGCACAAGCAGGGGAGGAGCAGAGAGAGGGGGAGAGAGACAATCCCAAGCAGGCTCCATGCTGTCAGTGCAGAGCCCAATGCGGGGTTTGATCTCAGAGACGGTGAGAACATGACCTAAGCTGAAATCAAGAGTCAGAGGCTTAACCGACTGAGCCACCCAGGTGCTGCCGCTATCACTTTTGTAATCTCTTTTTATCAGACTTCCACATTATAAGTGCTTGTAGGACACCACTCTTACATGGTACCATATTTATTGCTCTCAATTATTACTACCTCTGGAATTTATAGTAATGTATACAGTAAGTATTTGGAGTATTTATTTTGTTTCCAAGTGGTTAAATAGTTATCCAAAAACTAATAATTAAATATTCAATTATTTTCACCATTGATACATTATGATTTTTGTATCATATACTAACTTTGTTTCTGGACTGATTTAGGAATGTATATTACCATCTTGTTGGACAAGTTTCCTTAACTTTATTATTTTCAACACTTATCTTTTTATTAGCCATTATTTAAAATGAATTTTAGAATCATATTGTCAAGCTCAGGAATATTATCTCATGGACTATCGATTAGTAATGCATTAAATTTTCAGGTAAAATTTTTGAGAATTTATAGATTTACAATGTTGGGTTTTCCAAACCAAGAATGTTGTTAGTATTTTTATTTATTTAGTTCTTACATGTCTTAACACTGGATATTTTCTAATCAATATCAATTAGTTTTGGAAAACATGCCCAAGTGATTATGTATACTGAGAATAAAAATGAAGTTAACTATGTACTGTCTTTTATTTTGACTTGGTGTAAGCAAAATGAAGAGAAGAGAAATATCAAACAAATATACTAAATATACTTTGTTTTTTCCACCTGTGTGTGTTTTCAGGAAAATTCTGTTACCTAAAAAAGAAAAAAAGAAAAGCTTTTATAGACAATTCTTAAAATACTGTGTGGCAAAACCCGAATAGAACAAAACATTAAGAAACACATTCACCTTACCAAATAGTTGATGAATAAGTGATTAGTCTAATTGCAAATACTGTAATAAAGGAAGGTAGACAGATGTATGGGACTTGCTCTAATTTCCTAAAGATTAAAGATTAGAAGCCACTAAAGAGACGAGATCAGCCAACGCTTCATTATACTCAGCTGGTCTGCCTTCGTGTGTAACTTTGAACTAGAGTAATGAGTGGTATACAAATATGTTCAAGCACACCAGGAAACAGCAAGACTCAGCAGAAGCACAGATACCAGAAAGAGACCCGCTGAGATTTCAGATATTGGAATGATCAAGTCATACTGTAGAACAACTATGTAAATATATCTAAAGGTAGGAAAGCCAGAGAATAGGAAACATTCACTCTGAGTATTAAAAATAATAGAAATACTAAGGAGGAAAAAAATGAACAACTCCAATTAAAGGGGCACCAAGAGGAGTGTAAAGGTCTGAACTTAGTTTTGGACCTGTAAACATTGAATTGTCTATTATACGTCGAGGTGCAGATGTCAAGTAGCCTGCAGCTCTGTGAATGTGGAGTTCAGGAGAGAAGTCCAGGCTGGAGATATGCATTTTGGAGTTGGCATGATGGTATATTTCTTTCCATATACAATTAGAGACTCAGTGCACAATGGTGGAAAAGGCAGAGATTTGTTTCATTTTAGAGTAATGATGTTTTCCAGACAAAAAACTTAGAAAGAAACATATAAGTGTTAGGAGTATAAGGAAGGAATGTAATTATAATCTGGGGATTTAGAAGAATTGTCGGTGTCTTGTGTTCTCCAACACATTCACATCTCCATATGTAGTTTGAAGACATGATGCTTGGAGCTGTAGTTATCTTGAGAAAAAAATAAAACCCAGTTTTGTAAACTGCTGACGCTTTTCCAAAGTGTAAATAAAATAGAAGAACTAGCTTTACCCTCTTTAGGCCAAAACTTGTTCAAATCTCTTAGATACTGTAACAGCTGTTAAAACAACTATAAGAGAATAGAGTAAGAATAGAAAAGTCAGAGTAGGATCAAGAGGCCTTCCGAGTCTTGATTGGTACCAGGGTCTTGCTCCTTTTACTAATACTCTATGAATTCTTGGGCAAGTTGCTTAATCTTTATGAGTTTTAATTTCTTCATCTCTAAAATGAAGGCATTAGGCTAGATAAAAGATTCTAGTATTTCTTATTAAATTACTTCAGTTGGAATGCTATAAGCACATGTAGCAACACAATTTGTTCACATTTTAAACAGTGACAGGCCACTGCCAATCCAGAAATCATAAATAAGCTTTTGCAAAAATTTTGAAGGTATAATTAAAAATCCGGTGGGTAATCATTCAAAAGACACCATCATCTCTAGAAGCCAAAATGTATTTATTAAATGTAAGTTTTCCAAAATAAATCCCATTTTCTTTAAAAATAAGCTCTAGACTCTAGATCAGGAGAATAACATGCAAACCACATATACCTGTTTCGACAAGTTATTTGACAAAGCCTTTCGGGGCAAGTCTTGCCCATAAAGGATGAGAAGCAAAAATGTTCCATAAGTGGTAATATGATTTCACATAAGTTATTTGCTGATTGAGTAAACAAACCCCAGGAATTCTGGCCATACATTTTGCCTTGATATTTCATTATCATCTCTTGAACCAACTCAATAAGAAAGAAATGTTTGATGCATACCATATATGTGACTTTATGGTGGGTTCTGGGTGCACAAGAATGAACATGTGTAAGTTCCTGTTATGAGGAGCACATGGTTCATAGTCTAGCTTTTTAACCTAGTACTTTTAGGCCACAAAGTGCTTTGGCTCATGGAGCCAGGATCTACTTATTCCACTGGATCCCTCCCTCTGCATTCTTTTTATGTGGTCACCTTCTATGTTCCTATATTGAGAAACCAAATGTTTATCCCAAGTCAGCAGCAAATAGATAAATTATTTAAAAATTAATTACTACAAAAAGCAAAGTGGGAATTCTGATTTTGGGTATGATGGATTAAGTATATCCTACCTTGTATATCTCATCAGATATAGCTCTAAAACCTGGACAGAATGCATAGAATAAAATTCATTCAAAGTCTTTGAAAAATAAGTAGTGGCTGGCAGACAGGGGAGGAAGACCGGAATTCAACATACATCAGATTGGCAATGAATTTCCCATTTTCCTCCGGTATACCCTGGCTTGAATGTAAGGCAGTCCCCAAACCAGAAGAGGGCAGCAAGGTGCAGACAGAGTTCTAGGAGAAACTCTCTTATTCTGTCTGGGGAGTGGAATAAAGGTCTCCAAATATTCAGATAGTAGGGAGAAATCCCTCCTTTTTTTTTTTTTTTTTTTATCTTTTCTCAGTTCTCTTCTTCTCTAGCTTCCAGAAAAACTCACAGTGGCTACGGGATGAGCAGCTACAATAAGTGGCAATAGGAGCCTGGAGTTGTTGAAAACTTGAAGGGAGGAAGATCTTCCTCTCTGGAAGAGCTGTGATCCCAAGAAGGCGGAGTGAGCCTCTATTGCTTTTCTTCTTTCAGTCATACTGTCTATTGTTCCGGGATGTGCACACAGTCATGGAAAGAATGCAGCACAGTGGAGTAACTAAATCCTCAGCTTTCTGGTCAAAAACCAAAAAGGGAAGGGACTCAGAAAAGGGACATCATAAAGTCATTACAAACTCCTGGGTTCACTCCTGAGCTCTAAATTTGTATATCTGATTCTAAACACAAAAGATACTGAGAACTAACAGATGGACCACCAGTGACCACCTATGTACCTGACTAAGTGATTCACGTATGGGACAGATATGGGCAATGCTGCAAAGATTTGAAAAATGAAACTGACGTTGAGCTTAAGCTTCATATCATTAAAATCACAGAAGAAGAAAAAAAATTATGGTGTTAAAAATATATTTGAAGAAATGATGGTTGAAAACCAGTAAAATTTGACCAAAGACATAAATCTACAGATTCTAGGAGTTCAGCAATTATTAAACATGATAAAAACAAGAAAATCTAAACCTAGACACATCATTAATCAGACTGCTAAAAACCAAAAACAAAGAAAAAATCTTGACGGCATCCAGGAGAAATGACCCATTACATTTAGGGAACAATGACAGATGATTTTTAGAAACTACAGAACCCAGGAAGAAGTGGAACAACAATTTTAAAATGCTTCAGGAAAAGAGCTGTTAATCCAGGATTCTATATTCAGTAAAATTATCCTTCAAGAATGGAAGTGAAATAAAAACATTTTCAGATGAAGGAAAACTAAGAGGAGTTGTTGCTAGCAAAACCATTATAAAACAATTGCTAAAAAAAATCCTTCAGAGAGAAGGAACATCACACCGCAAGGAAAGTTGTAACATCTGAAGGGAGAACAACAGAAATGGTAAATATCTGTGTAAAAACTCCTGGGTTCTTGGGGGCACCTGGTGGTTCAGTCAGCTAAGTGCCCAACTTCAGCTCAGGTCATGATCTCATGGTTCGTCAGTTCAAGCCCTGTCATGGGGTGGCCACTGTCAGCACAGAGCCTGCTTCGGATCCTCTGTCTCCTTCTCTCTCTGTCACATCCCCTGCTTATGCTCTCTGTATCTCTCAAAATAAGTAAATAAACTAAAAAAAAAAGCACAACCCCTGGGTTCTTTAAAACATATTTTATAGTGAAAATGAGAAATTGTAACAACTTGGATGAATCTCAAAGGCATTATGTTGAGTGAAAGCCAGTTTCAAAAGCTTACCTATTATGTAATAACAGTTATGTGATAATTTTAAAAAGACAAAAGTGACCCCCTTTGTCATGTTTTAACCTCCCAATCTAGACACAACCTCCACATCCATCGTATCTCGTTTTATCTTAATCATAACATCATAACCGTTATCACAAAATAAACTATTTGCTCATATATTTGTTTTCTTGTTTATTATCTGTATCTCCCCTTACCTCTTCTGCTTGTTGGTTTAATTTACCTACTATAAGATAGACACTCATTTGCTAAGTGAATGCACTTATGTTTAATGGCTGAATTAACTGATATTTTAGTAGAGCTGATGCTAATACTTTTGTGTCAAGTGGATTAGAATGTGGTGTCTTAGTAGCTAATATCTTATGAATGCTTGCTAGAATTTCAGATGTGGTTCTAACACTTTCCATGTATTCCTTCATATAATCATGAAATTCCATGAGTAAATTACTATTCTTACACTTAGTTTCTAGATGAGGAAAAGAATCTTAAAAAAATAATTTGCCCAAAGTCACACACATATTAAGCAATGGACCCATGAAATAAAGTGAGGAAATCTAACTTAGAACACTTACCATGTTGATATCTCCTCTGTTTCTGCCTAGAGGCAAGGTCACCAACTGAGATGCTGTGCCAGTACTCTAGGCATGCCATGATAAGGACTCGACCTTAGAAAGAAAAGAAAGGAACACATCATAGGTCAGTGTTAATGACAGACTGGACATGGAGCATAGGGAATGTAGGTTAAAAGCCACTGACTTGGAGAGCAATGACAGCACTCTTACTATTTCTGTAAATAGTAAAGAAAACAGGCTTCAGAGGCAAGATATACACCTGAAAATGACTAGTAGACAATTCAATGGCAATAAAATTGTAGATTTAGGAATCATTAATACACAGTATTATGTTTCCTGATTGAAATGTTTCTATGCTTCACATTTTATAAGTGTGTAATTGGGGTACATTTAAAAAAATTTAACGTTTATTTATTTTTGAGAAAGAGAGAGAGAGAGAGAGAGAACAAGTGGGGGAAGGGCAGAGAGAGAGAGGGAGACACAGAATCTGAAGCAGGCTCCAGGCTCTGAGCTGTCAGCACAGAGCCCGACGCGGGGCTGGAAGTCACAAACTGTGAGATCATGACCTGAGTTGAAGTCGGACCTTTAACCCACTGAGCCACCCAGGCGCCCCTGGAGTACATTTTATTATTGAGGTTATGTGTATCTTTTCTGATGTTGTATCTTACAATGGAAGATCTTTGGAAATGCATATTGTGAGATAGTGTGGAGAGAGAAAAAGAAAAGTTAAGGATTGAATCTTAAAGTCTAAGGTGTAAGAGGAGAAGACTTAAGAATCATAGGAGACCATGGAGGAGAGTAAGATCCCAGTCTTCTCTGGTGCCACCTCAGTGAGCTAACCACTTTCCTTCTTTATTATTATTATTATTATTATTAAATATTATGTAAATCCAAGTTAGTTAACATATAATGTAATAATGGTTTTGGAAGTAGAATTTAGTGATTCATCACTTACGTATAACACCCAGTGCTCATCCCAACAAGTAACTCTCCTTAATGCCCCTCACCCATTTAGCCCATCCCCCCATCCACTTTCCCTCCAGCAATCCTCAGTTTGTTCTCTGCCTTTACGATTCTCTTATCTAAGCAATTTCTAGCGAACTACACTCATCACCCAATCCAGAGGGACTAACACCACAGGTAAACTAGGTCAAGTCTGGTTTGTTTGTTTTTTTTCCTCCATCAGTAAATGTCTAAAGTAAATTTTGAGGCAAAAGTTTGTGAAATAGCTACAATGTTCTCTCTCCTTCTACCCTTGAGACCCAGACAAGTTCTCTGCTTCCTCTTACGTATGGCAGCATAGGATAGGAAGAGCTTTGGTAGCATTCCTTAAAAGGGACCTTACTCCCAAATCAACCCCCAATACATCCAGTTTTCCTGGAAATCATTAAGATTTCTACTTTGATGAGTTTTGCCTCTCTGTGTCAGATTAATCTCTTGCTGGGCATCAAAAATTTTAGTAGAGTTCATTTTAGCCTTACTTCCAGATTACCTTTCTCTTTTAGGTGATATCCCTAAATTCATTTAGGTCCAGGGCTTAACTATCTTTTTCTGTTATTATGGCCTGTTTGCAAAATAATAATAAAATTTCTCATGCATTTTTCATGCCCACAGAGCCAAGATCAAAAGCAGTGAGCTTCAAAAGTTTGGGGATTCTTTGAACCATGTGAAACAGGGATCTTTGTACAAAACTGAGGGCAAAAAAGATTCCAAAATGAAGGTCAGATTAAGGGTGAGGGAAGGATGTAGAAAGATTTAGTTTATCTTGAGACTAAATTAATTAGTAGGAAGACATTAATATTTAAGGGAAAATACTAAATGTATTGAGAGAAAAGACATTAACTTGAAGAAAATTCTCCCATGTTTAAAGGATTTCAGAAGACTAATTGACTGTAACAATGGCTAAAAACAGTTCTAAACTGCAAAAAATTATTTTTCAAAGTTTCATAATATCTATTTTCTGGATAATGGGGTAATTAAAATGTCAACCCAAAATGGGCACATTTCAATTATAGCCATACATGATGCAATTAAAAATGCCTCACAGCAAAATAAACTTGTTATTATTATAATGGGGGGAGGGGAATGTTTATTAGGTTAAGAAACATATTGTCAGATTCGATTGAGGTGATGCAATAATGTCACCTTAGTTCTTGTAAATCAGATAAGGAGACCAGAAAGTGACTTTTAAAAACATTTGAAATGTTTCAGCCTAAAGGAAAATAGATAAAGGCATATTCTATTGCTTTAGCAATCTCAGAATGGTAATTGCCCTCCCCATAGGTGAGTGAGTAGGAACATTTGGTGGGCCACAGGAGTTTAATGCTTATAAAATGGCCTTTTCTTCAGTTTAATAGCACGTGTGTAGTGTTGGTTACCTCATTTTCACTCTCATTAAGCAGAAAGTACAGTGATGTTAGAATATTCAAAACTAGTCTTGAGATTTTTCTGTCCTCTGCATTGGTAGATTTATAGATAATATCCATTTAAGTTTTTAATTAGCGTTTACATATGAAAAGAGGTATTAAGTAAAAATATATATATCTTGATTCAAGCTGGACTTTCATTTCTGATATGATGTGCGAAATCTAACCTTTATTTCCATCATGTTTTTAATGCATATGTGAAACTCGTAGTGGAAAAGAATTACGTGGTGAATTCTTTCATAAAACAGATAAGAACCTGCCTGGTAAATATTACTTCAATGTACTTAGTTGCTTAGGTGAAAACCTAGGAGCCATCCTTCATTTTTTATATCTGACATCCAATCCATTATCAAATCTTGTTCACTCTGTTTAAAAACTTTAACCCTCAACCGACCTCTGCTGACTACTTCCTCTCCTGCTGGGATAAGCTAACATTTTGTCTAGCTCTGGACCTTTCGTTAGCCTTCTACCTCCATTTTTGCCCCTACATTCTGTTTTCCACTCAGCAGTCATAACCATCCTGTAAAATTAAAGCAGATAAGGTCATTCTCCTGTTTACAAATCTGCCATTGCTTCTCACCACATGTAGAATAAAATCTAAAATTCTCCCTGTGGCCCACAAGGCCTCTGTGCTCAGGACGTTGGCTTTTTCGCGGACTTCATCCTTGACTCTCTACCCACACTAGCCAGCTCTTTCCAAGCCGCAGTGTCTTTTGCTTGCAACATCTCCCCAGGCCTTTCCATGCTTGCCACTTTATTTCATTCTGAGCATCCTCTGCTTCCTGGAACATGCCAGGCAGTCTTCCAACTTCAGGCCTTTATAATGGCTCTTCCTGCGTTAACAGCTCTCTTTCTCCAGGTACTTCCATGCTTCACAGCATTTCCCCTGAGGGCTATCAGGACATCCTATTTTAATATTGCCAATTTTCCCCCAGTCTCAGCCCTCCAGATCTTCTGTGCCACCTCCTACATTTTTATATAATAGTATGTGTCACTTTTTAAAATACTACATAATTTAATTATTTACATCTCTATTTTTGCTTCTTTGTTTTTATTTTAAAGAGAGAGTGCATGTGCAAGTGGGAAAGATGGGAAGGGGGGGGGAGAGAGAGAGAGAGAGAGAGAGAGAGAGAGAGAATCTTAAGTAACATGATGCAGGATTCAGTTCTATGACCCTGGGATCATGACTTGAGCTGAAATCAAGAGTTAGATGCTCAACCAACTGAGACACCCAGGTGCCCCCATTATTTCTTTAATAATCCTCTCTCTCCCTCTAATTTTTTTCAGTTTCTGGGCCTTCTGGATTCTTTTTTAATGTCTTCTACATTTTTTTCTCATATTTCTGCTTAATTTTGTCCCAAACTCCTGAACTTTAATGTAGCCAGTAAATATATTGAAAAATAGCCCTTCATTTGAAATCTTAACTCTCATCATGTGAGGGCTGAGGAGGGACTATAAGTGTTCTCAGTATTTTTTCAATGTGTTTTCAGATGAGTCTCCTCACTTCCACAGATTTATTGTTGCTGGTCTCTTACAAGTTAGAGTTTTTAATGTCCAGCCCCTTTAATGTGCCACTTCACTAGAATAATGATGATAATAAAATTGGTAATAATAACTGGCATTTAGTGAACATTTACTCCGTGACTGACCTGATTATAAGAATTTTGCATCTGGTTAAGTAGGTTGAATATCTGACTCTTGATTTCAGCTCAGGTCATGATCTCATGTTCCTGAGTTCATGTCCCTCGTTGGGCTCTGCGCTGACAGTACAGAGCCTGCTTGGGATTCTTTGTCTCCCTTTCTCTCAAAATAAATAAATAAACTTAAAAAAAAAAACCTATGGCAAAGAAGGCAAAGGAGGCAAAAGAGGCAAAGGAGGTTCTTCCCCAGAACCTTCAGAAGGATTGCGACCCTGCCAATACACTGATTTCAGACTTCTAGCCTTCAGAAATAGGAGATAATACATTTCTATTGTTTTAAGCCACTGGGTTTGTGGTACTTTGTTACAACAGCTCTGGGAAACCAACACATATTCCCAGATTCAGGAAAAAAAGTGAGGTGGGTGTTTGTAATTATTTCCCTTACAGATAAGGCAACTGGGGCAAAGAGATGTTAAAGGACTTGCCCCAATTCACACAGCTTATAGCAGGTTGCGCTGGGATGTAAACCTTTGCCGTCATGTGCACTAAGTTTGAATTCCTGGTAAATAGTCTATGGTTATCTCTTGTATTTTTTCATAGAACTGTGCTGTATATTTGAGTTTACTGCTTCAGGTAAGTAGTTTTTCAAGAAAAAAAAAACCCAAAAACAAAACATTGCATGTGTTTATCTTTGGAGCCCTGTAGGAATCCTTTGAACATTTTATTGGCATATGTTTTAAATAGTTCTACTGCAAAGGAACTTCCTTTGTTTATTTCTTACTCATGACTTCTGTCCATCTCTTTAAGCCTGCTTCTGACCTTTATCTTTTCTTCAAGCTGTAACAAAACAAGAGGTATTTCAAATTAGCCCTGAATTTCTAATTTGGCTGAGCTATACTAGAGATAATGGCCTGATAAAGAATAAGCAAAAGCGATTGTATTTAATCTGGGGATTGTTTAATTAAGAGTTCTTTTTGGAAACGGCCCCAAAAGATGGCAAACTGGTTTGAGAGGCTAGGAGGAAGAGTGAGAAAGATACAAAATTAATTTTAACTGTCTCCTTTCCTATTTTCAGAGACTATTTAGTCACTAAATTCTTGCTGAAGTGTGTCAACATTAAGTGATGATTCAGAATACACAGCCACCACAATGTATATAGAATTGTGATGCCTCTGATCTGAGAAGTAGAGGTACATAAGTGGTAAAATTGTATCCAATGTGTTTGAAATTTATAAAGTTGTTTCAAGTCATTTAATATTTTAAAAAGTAATTTTCTTTAATTCTTCTGTTGAGTTAAAGATTAAAGTTCATACTTTACGATAAATATTACTCTGTTTTTGTTCACTGATACCTGTTGTAGTAGTTTTATCAAGTTTATAAATTAATACTTTCAGAAATGCCATATAATTCTTCTTTCTTTGCAAGGTATTTGTTGACCTCTGTCTAAGACCACTTTTTTTTTTGCCTTTCCTGAAAACACAAAACATATTACTAAGACACAGATGGAAAATTATTGCATGATTCTTAGCTAGATCCTCAAAGAATCTCCTACTTTCCATCTCCATTTATTTACATTTTGCAGAGGAAACATGAAACAAGTATAATATTCATCTGATCATTTCATACTGATGCATGAGGCAAACTTTCAGAAAGGCCAGCTGGGAAAAAAAAGGAATTAAAAAATAGTTTAACGAAAATGTGCTGAAGAAGTAGGGAAATATTAGAATGTCAGTGAAAGGGATATGATCATGAAGTGTCACAAACTATTAATTTTGAAACATAATATTTAGGCACTTTCTGTTTTGTTATTGGTGTGAGAAAATCCATTCCATTGGAGATATAAAATTTAAAAGCCTTTTGGACACTTTGAAAATCAGA
The DNA here is from genome assembly GCF_022837055.1 of Prionailurus viverrinus. Taxonomy (NCBI): domain Eukaryota; kingdom Metazoa; phylum Chordata; class Mammalia; order Carnivora; family Felidae; genus Prionailurus; species Prionailurus viverrinus. The sequence goes on along the minus strand of NC_062564.1, from coordinate 104,387,097 downwards.
TCCAAGTGTTTGTGTGAATATGTGTCTGTGTGTTTTGGGAGAAGTTGTGAAGAATAGTTTCAATCACATGATCTCCATTTTAATTTTATCCACATGACCTGGGATCCTACAGGGACCCCTTAAGAAGAGAGAAGTAGGTTGGTGCAGGGGTCAGAGCGAGATCAAAGGACAACAGGCCATCTTTAAAAGAAAATAAAACAGGAAAATAACAATCTGGAACCGAGTGTTCAAGTGCTTTGATAGTGACACCTACTTCAATGAAAGCCTTCTGTGAATCTGTGATCCACATTTTATAAAAACCTACAAATATACTTGCATATTAAAAACAATCAGTTACCCATCAGGACGTGCAACAATGCAAAAAATTGCTCTAGTACTTTAAAAAAGAGTCATGATGAGATCTGTTTTCCAGAGACATAGCTTATTTGGAAGAAATATTACCTCAAGTGCAACTTATACTTTTGGAGACAAAGATGAACTATAACATTGCTCCTGGAGCTTACATTTTATTTTATTTTTTTTATTAAAAATTTTTTCATGTTTATTTATTTTTCAGAGACTGAGAGAAACAGCATGAGCGGGGAAGGGCAGAGAGAGAGGGAGACACAGAATCTGAAGCAGGTTCCAGGCTCTGAGCTGTCAGCATAGAGCCCTATATGGGGCTCAAACCTATGAACTGCTAGGTCATGACCTGAGCCAGAGTCAGATGCTTAACCAACTGAGCCACCTAGGTGCCCCTGGAGCTTACACTTTAGAGGAGAAGCTGATATTATGCCATCAATCAAATCAATGAATGTATAATTTAAAACATTATAAGTTCCAAGAAAATAAAAGGAGTCAATTCTGGAAAAGTATGTAACAAATGTGACCTAACACAGAAAAGTAAAGGAAATGACCTTTCCATGAGATCAGAGGATGGAGTGAGGGTTAACCAGGTAAAGATGAGGAACAAAAGAATAATTCTATATTGAGGGATCAGTACATGTAAGATCCCTGTGGAGGAAGAAAACCTTGAAAGAAGAGTATGACTGGTGAAGAGAGAATAGAGTGGAAGAGGAGGGAAAAAGCTGGAGAGGTTGGCAAGAATGAGATCACAACATACAATAGTGCCCTGTTTGCTGTATTCAGGATTTCAGTCATCATTTTAAGACAACGGGGGGCGGGGGGGGGGGGAGATTATAATGGGGCTGTGTAGGGGAAGAAGGATTGCAGGGGGTTAATATCAGATTTACATTTTGAAAAAATTATCTTACCGTGGAGAACAGGTTGGGCAGGGACTAGAATAAATTTTGGAAAGCCAGTTATTGCAGCAATCCAAGATGAAGATAACTTTGATTAGATGAGAGGCAGTATAGATGGAGAGAAATTAATGGAATTTAGAGATGATGTGTGAGTTGCCTGAGCTTGGTTAATCCCTTAGATGTGGGAGGTGATGGAATGGGAGGTGTCAAATATCCTTGATTGGAGGTTAGGTTATTTTTTATTTTTTATTTTTAAATCAACAAAATTAAAAAAAAAATTAACAGTTATTTATTTGAGAGAGAGACAGAGCATGAGTAGGGGAGGGGCAGAGAGAGAGGGAGACACAGAATCCGAAGCAGGCTCCAGGCTCTGAGCTGTCAGCACAGAGCCCAATGCGGGGCCTGAACCCACAAACCATGAGATCATGACCTGAGCCGAAGTTAGGTGCTTAAGGTGCTCCAAATTAACAAAAAATTTTAAAAAGATTTATTTTTGAGAGAGGGAGAGACAGAGTGCAAGCATGGAAGGAACAGAGAGAGAGGGCGACACAGAATCTGAAGGAGGCTCCAGGCTCCCAGCTGTCATCACAGAGCCGGATGCGGGGCTCGAACCCACAAACCACAAGAAGATGACCTGTGCTGTAACATCATGACCTGAGCCGAAGTCGGAAGCTCAACCAACTGAGCCACCAGGCACTCGTAGGTTAGGTTTTAAGGGATTAGATTGGTGATGTTGCCACTTACTGATAGTGAATACTGTAAGAATGTCAGGTCTGTGTGGGTAGGACCATGCATATCCTATGGTATACTAACTTTGCAGAACCTGTTTTTAAAAATGTTTATTTATTTTGAGAGAAAGAGAGAGAGACAGAGAGAGCAAGCATGCATGTGTGCATGCACGAGGCAGGAAGGGACAGAAAAAGGAGAGAGAGAATCCCAAGAAGGCTCCTCACTGTCAGCACACAGCCGGATGCAGGATTTGATCCCACGGACCCATGAGATCATGACCTGAGCTGAAATCAAGGTTTAGACTCTTAATCCACTCAGCCACCCAAGCACCCTAACATCGTGGAACCTTGGAGAAATTCACATGGCATGTTCCATAGGTAGCTGCAGATAAAAGCCTGGAGCTTAGACATAGTTAATTGTTAGGTATTAATTTAGAAACTATGGAAATGGGTGCAATTAGGCTAGAGAGACACTATAGGGTGAGAAGAGAAGGCAACTAAAAAGAAACCAAAATAGCAGCATTTAATGGCTGGATTAAGGAGGATGAGATCTCAAAGGTGAAATAGAGGGAAGTGTTAAATATGGGAATATAGGAAGAAAACAATATGGTTCAGGGAGGACAAGGAAAAGAGACTGAAATAAGTGAGCAATCAGGACTATTAATAACTGAGGAATCGGGGCGCCTGGGTGGCGCAGTCGGTTAAGCGTCCGACTTCAGCCAGGTCACGATCTTGCGGTCTGTGAGTTCGAGCCCCGCGTCAGGCTCTGGGCTGATGGCTCAGAGCCTGGAGCCTGTTTCTGACTCTGTGTCTCCCTCTCTCTCTGCCCCTCCCCCGTTCATGCTCTGTCTCTCTCTGTCCCAAAAATAAATAAACATTGAAAAAAAAATAAATATCAGCTTTTCTGAATGTCCATTCATCCCTATACCGCTGGCCCTAAATAGGGATTCTGGAGTTTCTTTCCCTTTCCACCTTTCCTTTTTCTCATCAACAAAAATAAAAATTTTATTGAAATTGATCATCTAGTAATGTAAAGAGTTCTCTATCCCTGGAAAAAACTGGAATTTGGGGACTGAAGATCATTCCTGCTTTGGTGAAAGAAATTCTCCTTAGGATCAGAAGAAACTTCATGAATGGCTTATGTATCAGCCAAACCTCAAATGATGTTCAGTGTTAGAGTAGGAAAGTAGGAGGAGATCATATAACCAGATAAGAGCACAAATAAAAACATGGGAATGGAAATATGCATAGTATTCCCAGAAAATATGAAATAAATATGGGGTAAGTGTAGGTTTTGAACATTATAGGTAGTTGGAGTTATCTTGGGAAGGAAGTCTGTAGCAATGGATGAATAACCTCAAATACAAGCCATAGATTTGGGATTTTTTTTTTAAGTTAGCTATAAACATGGCAGAATTGGATGTTGAGTATAATTGAGATGACCTTATTTTCTAATCATTTTTGTCTTTTACAATAAAGGGAAATACTAATAAACTGATGTTTCCTTGTGTTGTACTTTGGAAAATTAAAAGAATATGGCATAAATTAATAAATATCAGATAAAATCAGAAAAAAATGATGGTAATTCTGTATAGTGGATGATGTCTTATTTCAATAATTTCATGTTGTCCTTGCCATACAGTCATCATTGGACCACAGAGAAATTTATTTGTGTGAGCCAGAATGATATTTCTTTGCATTTCTTTTAATTTTGACTTGTTCTGTCTTTACTATCTTCTATTTTTTTTAAATTTTTTTTAACATTTATTTTATTTTTGAGACAGAGAGAGACAGAGCATGAACGGGGGAGGGGCAGAGAGAAAGAGAGAGACACACAGAACCGGAAGCAGGCTCCAGGCTCTGAGCCATCAGCCCGGAGCCCGACGCGGGGCTCGAACTCACGGACTGCGAGATGGTGACCTGAGCTGAAGTCGGACGCTTAACCAACTGAGCCACCCAGGCGCCCCTACTATCTTCTATTTTTAAGGCACTAGTACAACATCCACCCCAGGCACTTCTTAAGACAAATTAGAGCTGATGCAGAGTTTGTGATTTCGACTCCAGAAGGGGAATATTTAAAAACTCTCTCAGTTGTCCTCATGTGAGTTACTAATTTGTTATAAGGGGTACAACTCAGGAACAGACAAATGGAAAAGATGCACAGAGCAAGACATGGGCAGGGTGGGGCATCCAGAGCTTCTATGCCCTCTTCACCACCTTCCCAGAATCTCAGGATGCTCACCAGCGCTTTTAAATGTGTGTCCCCTTCAAAGGTAAACAAAGTTTGAAATAAACTCACACACATTCATGAAAAGCCAGGCTTCATATAGACCACTCTTGGCTATTATACCAGGAGTGGAATTTCTTTGCCAGTATGAGTAGGAAAGGTTGGAGGGCAGGAAGGCTGCTAGGGACCAGCCTGGAGACTATAAACAGCTGTGTGGTGGCAGTGGGAAGTGGGTAAGCTCAGGAACTGCTTTGAACTTTTTCAACTTTATTATGGCAGTTGAGCTTCTGAGGAATACAAATCAAGCAAGAGACAAAACCATAGCTTGGTTGGAAGAAGTAGAGAGATGAATCAGTAAACTGGATCCAGCGAGGTTAAAGGAAATAAAGACAGATAAAATCTTCAGTAATGGTAATAAAGAGGTACCTTGTCACTGAGTTGGATCCAGATCTGATATGCTCTCAGAAAATTAAGACTTG